>NC_134404.1:129948060-130548060 GCF_038048845.1 Mixophyes fleayi | reverse complement strand
CACATCAGCACACAACACAGAGTACCTCATTATAGGATGAATACTTACTTGCAGCTTATTATTCCATTAATGAGTTCACAGATGCCGTTATTCTTACAGTATGAAGTTACATTGCAATTCGAATCACATTCAAAAGTTTCATTATTTAGTGTGTAATTATACGGTCCACAGTTAGCAAGTTCCATCAGCTCCTCTAAAGTCACTGAGGAAACAAATTGACAATTATCAGCAAACATTTCTCAACATTATAGCCCAAATAGTACCAGGTTTACAAAATAACAACATCTAAGTATTTTATTACTGCAATGCCAGAAAAGACATCACAGTTTTAAATATTTAAAAGTCTACATGCTGCCCTGCTGATGCTATTACCACCAGAAAGGAATTTAACAACTCTATACAAAGTTGTGTAAAAAATCTTACAACGATTAACATCAAGTATCAAGTAGTGCAGGGAAAGCTTAGTCAAAGGTAGACTTAATTACTATTTGGTCATGTTTCTATCTGCAGCAATGTCATATATATTGTCTTTAAAGTAGATCATACTGGTAGATGGCTTGCTGATCATTAAAGGGCTCGCTGTTTATGTTCCCATAAACTTTTCAACAACCTTACAATTCTTAAACATTTGTATTTAAATAAACACACGGAGTCATGTATAATTTGCTAAAAATGGAAGGACTTTTACTATTATTTTAGTATTAAACTAAACCTATGGTGGTGGAGAAAGGGCACTGCGAAACAGCTCCCAAGCTGATACAACAAGATCAAGTGGGAACTGGCGCAAACCGCCATACATCCACTAACCATGGGGAACACTTCCCAAACTACCATGCGCTGAATTGGCATCAGAGTGACTGCCCCTTTTAAACTCACGCTGTCCTCCCTCACCGAGCCGGACAGGGACCCTCCTAACCGAAGGACCAAAAAAGGAGTTACTGGTGCCTCTAAGGGGACAGTGACCTGCGGCCAACTACCTGTGCGCTCACTAATCAGCCGCTGAACGCAGTGCCTTCCTACCGCAAATCTTAACACACAAAAAAATACTTAAACTAAGGAATGGGTGGGTGGGATCTCGTGTTGCAGAGTGAGACAAACCAGGAAGTACAGTCTGCTATATTCAATCTGGGACCTCCCACAGGAACTACCCTTGGTCAGGCCCCACCCCATGTTAACCCCTTCAGGTAAGTGTTCAGTCTGTTACAAACACTGTCGCCCTTTAAGTGCGTTCATCCTAAAAAGCCTCACTTGCCATACTGTTCAATAACTACTGGTTATACTGTATTGTGTTTATCACTGCCAAGATAATGTGATTGCTATAAAATACTGGCCTCTGTGTAGTATAATGTCTTGGTTATTGGTAGGTCTTATGTAATGTACTGGTCTCTGCTGAGTATAATGTCTTTGACACTGCTAGATGTAATGTGCTGTGTACTGCTGGCATAATCTGTACTTTAGCACTGCTACATGTATGTGATTCACACTGCTGGGTATGTATATATTTATATAGTATAATGGTTTACACAGCGCTTTAAAGGAGACAATGAAGGGAAATATTGTATAGTAATGGCAATATAATAATAATAATAATAATAATAGTAATAATAATAATAATACTTGTATTAATGAGAAAAAAAAATAGCATACAAGAAGTTGAAATAGAAAGTAAAGATGCTATAAAATCTAAGAGATGCAAAATTGTATTTAAATACAATTATTATATGAATATATATTAGTATATTATATACTTAATACAATTATAATAATACAATCAGGGCAAAACAGAATCAAGCAATAGGAGATGAGGTCCCAGCTTCAGACATATTACATTCTAAATTTAGGTTGAGATACATAGACAGACAGAAGGCAGAGAAGTATGCAGTGGATATGTGTTCTTTGTTTGTTCTCTTGTTTTTTCCGTGGCGCAACCTGTGATGGAAATAATATGGGGGGGGGAAGAGAGAACAGGCGAGACAGTATACACGATATCAGCCGGAGCGGTGGCTCTGCTGGAGTGGGAAATGTTTATAGCTTGTTTTGCAGTTTTTGTTTACAGCTCTTTTGCTTGGTTTATAGCTCTAGTGCCGTGTATACTATGATGATCTATGGAGTTCTCAGAGTAAGTAGCTCTTTGGGGTGTAACGGGCAGGGGGGTTAGTTTGCCCTTTGTGAGTATGGGGTTTGGATCTCGCAGGTATACTGCTATCTAGTGTGTAGGCTTGCTTATTTGTATTTATTAAAATACAGCTAATAGGTGATCTAGTGGAGCAAGCTCAGTTGATGTAGTGGCTTAAATTAGTGTTTCAATCTTATAAGGGATTGAGTTTGACGATGTGGTGAATGTAAATAAGGTGGGATATGTGTAATGGTATGTGTTTTAGTATAGGTGGAGATATGGGCTGTTATATGTGTGGGGATATAAGTGCTGTAAGTGAGGGAGATATGTGTGGCTTAAGGCTATACAAAGTGCAGATGGAGGGTGTTTCAGCGTTTCTGCTTACGTGCTCTTAAAAGGGCAGTTCATGCGGTGCTTGGTGTGGGATGGCTTCTCTGGGCAGGTTACCGTGGGTAGGCGGGTGTCTGCTGTAGGTAGGTTTTGGAATTGTAGCGCTGGACGAATGGTCGGGGTGGCTGCAGCCTAGCGGCTCCCTTCCGTTGTTCTTGGAACGCAAAAGCGTTCCAAATGCCTCACTTCCGGTATTGTTGCAGTGTTGTGTTCTCCGCGTGTGTAACTCTTGCCTTTGGTATGTTAGACCTTTCGTCGGACAGCTTGTTTTATTGTAGGGCTTCTCCACGTTCAGGTTCCTTTGGTCTCGATGTAATATCTTTGTGGAATGTCTTATCCAACGCGTTTCATCCGGAGACTTCGAAGGAAGCCGCTAGGCCGCAGCCACCCCGACCGCTCGTCCAGCGCTTCAATTCCAAAACCTACCTACAGCAGACACCTGCCTACCCACGGTAACCTGCCCATAGAAGCCATCCCACACCAAGCACCGCACGAACTGCCCTTTTAAGAGCACGTAAGCAGAAACGCTGAAACACCCTCCATCTGCACTTTGTATAGCCTTAAGCCACACATATCTCCCTCACTTACAGCACTTATATCCCCACACATATAACAGCCCATATCTCCACCTATACTAAAGCACATACCATTACACATATCCCACCTTATTTACATTCACCGCATCGTCAAACTCAATCCCTTATAAGATTGAAACACTAATTTAAGCCACTTCATCAACTGAGCTTGCTCCACTAGATCACCTATTAGCTGTATTTTAATAAATACAAATAAGCAAGCCTACACACTAGATAGCAGTATACCTGCGAGATCCAAACCCCATACTCACAAAGGGCAAACTAACCCCCCTGCCCGTTACACCCCAAAGAGCTACTTACTCTGAGAACTCCATAGATCATCATAGTATACACGGCAGTAGAGCTATAAACCAAGCAAAAGAGCTGTAAACAAAAACTGCAAAACAAGCTCTAAACATTTCCCACTCCAGCAGAGCCACCGCTCCGGCTGATATCGTGTATACTGTTTCGCCTGTTCTCTCTTCCCCCCCCCCCACCCCCCATCTTATTTCCATGACAGGTTGCGCCACGGAAAAAACAAGAGAACAACCAACAACAACCGGAACTGGAACACCCGGAACAACCGTCACGGCAGCACCAACCCTCAAAACACCAAAACCAAGCGCAGACGTCCAAGGTAAGCCCTCCCAAGAGGGTCTCTACCACCCACCTCACATCCGATATGTGTTCTTTGCCTCAGAAGTTGCCATGTATGACTGATCCTATTTGAATTCTTCATGAAGTTCCTTTATGTCGGGTTTAAAGGTGTGTGTCAGCAGAGCTGAAACTTAGAATTCTAGCGCCTGGGGCGAGAAAGACAAATGCTGTCCCCCTAGCCCTCAATTTTACCCAAATGAACCTAAAATATTCCTAAATTTCGCCCCCCTTCAGCGTTGTGCCCTGGGCGGTCCCCCCTGTTGCACAGCATTAGTTATGGCCCTGTGTGTGTGCATATGTGTGTGTGTGTGTGTTAGAAAATTTAGTCTGTAAGCTCCAATGGGGCAGGGACTTATGTGAATGACAAATATCCTCTGTACAGCGCTGAAGAGTTAGTGGCGCTATATCATACTTGCCAACTCTCCCGGGAGAGTGTGGCAATCTCCCTGATCTGCCCACTTCCTAGTGAAGTGGGCAGAATTCGGTTTAAATGCCGCGATTCACCCTAAATCGCGGTGTTTGACCCCGCCCCCGCTGTAAAATGACGCGATTTGCGTCATTACGTCACGGGGCGGGGCCAAAATGACGTGATTTCGGCGCCCCGTCCCCTGCACGCCCACATCCCAGCCGGCATCTCCCGGAAGAAGAAAAACAAATGTTGGCAAGTATGCACTATATAAATAAATAAATGATGATGACGAGGAAAGGTGAGGAGAAAGTGCTTAGTGTACTCAAAGTGAGAGAGCATTCTATAGGTAAGGGGCTGATAGTAAGAAGACAAAAAACAGTTGAAGAAGTGGAAAGGCTGACAGAGAGACAAATCTGTGCAGAGCACACCAACAATTAGGCTGGATACACACTACAGATTTTTCCGACCAATGTTTTATCTACAGTGATTTTACTAACGACTGAAAAAAATAATCCCAATCAGCATGCCGATTCATGTGTACACGCTATACATGTTTTAAAAGAATTGCCCTCAGATCTGTGCTCTACAACTGTCATAACTGTCGACTGAAAAGATCATGACTCTGTAAACTCTATGGAAATTGTGATCGTGAGTGCATACACACTACAGGATTGGAAGGCAGTTGGAACAATATTTTTAGTTCTGCCGAAAAATCAAATAAAATGACAATCGGTGCTTTGGAACGACTAACGTTCATCGTGTAAGTATACACACTGGTGCAATATCTGGCCAAACGATCGTTTATCAGGTGATTGGACTGATAATTGGCTGAAAACACTGTTGTAAGTACCCAGCCTGAGAGACACAGATATAAATGAAGCAGATATGTAGAGAGAAACATATAAGTGGAAGTCTTTGAAGATAAGCAACAGCACTTAGTAGGTGATCCTAAATTTCATTGAGATTCCGGAGAAAAATTTAAAGAGGACGTGTTTTGGGGCTGATCTTGAAGAATATGAAATTGCACTCGCTAATTTTAAAATTTTACGATGATTTTTACTCGCACCTCTCGGGCCGCGAGTTTAAATTCAGGTTAAAATTATTGTATGAAAGATAATAGTACTGACTCCGAGTTAATCCCACACTAACATGGTTGAATTGAATCTGCCCCATAGAATATTTTGCAAAGGAGAAAGATAGAATGTGTGGTAGTAGCTTGTTACAGCAATCCAAACATGAGAGTATACGTGTGAACTACAGTTCTTGGTTATAAAGCGACAGAGGAAAACTTGGATCTGGGTAATAAAACAAATGTAAATATGGTAATTTTTAGACAGAAAAGAAATATAAGCAGAGAATGAGAAGGACGAGTCAAACATCACACATAGATACATTTTTGACAAGATGTATGACAGTTCCATTGACAAAGATATCAAAGTGGGGTACCAGGCTAGGTTTTGCAGGAAATAAGGAGCTTAGTTTTAGACTTATTAAGTTTGAGCCGCTAGAGTGAAATCTTGGAGGATATGACTGCTAGATATTCAGAGATTTTAGACAGTTTTTTCAGGTAAGAGACTAGGGGTCGATAAATATATCTGCTTGCCATCTGTGCTGAACTCTATTGGGTATAAGATGTTTGGAGCTGCTGGGTATAATATGTTGGTCACTGCTGGATATCATTTGCTGGTCACTGCTGATTATAATGTGCTATGGTATTATGGTGTGCAGTGAATGTATAAATTCTTTGAATCGATATACATAACAGAAAAATACATGCATGTTAATTATACCAAAAAACATAATTTTTTATTCAATTTGTTCATAACCTAATATGTGTTTGACATATTGGCAAGTATGCTCTCAGCTTCTTATGCATCCTCCCTATACTTCTGAATAGCTAACTAATAGCTGACACTCTCCAGGTAAATAATACATTTTCTGTATTTAATTCAGTTGGCTACAGGCCACACTTTACAATACAACACTTACTAATATACCTAAATAATAGTGAACACTTACATTGTTCGCCATCTGTGATACTAGAAATGTAAAGGTCAGCTGAACGTTTGCTAATATAAGAGTTATCCTCAAGATGCTTTACCAGGTCATCATTCAGAAATTTAATTATTGTGATATTTGGCACATAGGTAAATCGAGCAATGAAATTTGCAGAATAACCAGAAATGTTCCTAGAAAAGAAAACATTGAAAAGGTAAAATAAAACAGATAAAAGTATTAAAATAATTGAAAAAAAGCACACAATTTGCATCTGGATTATTTTCATTCATACTAGATGCTGTGAAACAAGAGGACTGCTTTCACTTTACTTTGTCTGTACCTTGTTTCTCACAAAATATGGACTACTGGTACTTTTATAGTCCTGTTTAATGTTCCCCATATCCCCAGGGCGCTGGGAAGGGAACGAAGTCCCATTACCTGAAGGGTGAGGTTACCTCAAGTTCTTAAAAGGTGTTATATTGTTCATTGGTATGGATTTTATATGTTACAATGTTGTGGTTTTATGTTAAATCTATAGTTTACTGCAGTGGTTCCCAAACTTTTGCAGTTCGCGGCACCCTTAGAGTCTCCATAATTTTTTCAAGGCACCCCTCCAAAATAATTACAGAGCAGTCCTGTTTTAGAAGTAGTTGGGTCAAAAAAACATAATAAGTATTTAGGTCAGGACAGAAATACTTATTTAGTTGTATGCAAAAATAATACGCATAGATCCAAGGAAAAAATAATATTTTTATATATTTTTTTCAATTATATTTCTGTCAAAGAATAATTGACAACTAACTCACACTGTGACCTCCTTCATCTCCACACACTTTGCCCCCTCTCACACTGCCCCTCTGTCCCCTCTCACGCTGCCCCGTCTGCCCTCTCACTCTGCCCTCTCACTCTGCCCTCTCACACTGCCCTCTCTCAGCGCTGCCCTCTGCCCTCTCTCATGCTGCCCCTCTGCCCTCTCTCACGCTGCCTCCTCTCACACTGCCCTCTCTCACGCTGCCTCCTTTCACTCTGCCCCGCTGCTCTCTCTCACACTGCCTCCTCTCACTCTGGCCCTCTGCCCTCTCTCACGCTGTCTCCTCTCACTCTGCCCCTCTGCCCTCTCTCACGCTTCCTCCTCTCACTCTGCCCCTTTGCCCTCTCTCATGCTGCCTCCTCTCACTCTGCCCTCTCTCACTCTGCCCCGTCTGCTCCCTGTCACGCTGCCCCGTCTGCCCTCTCTCACGCTGCCCCTCTGCCCTCTCTCACGCTGCCCCTCTGCCCTCTCTCACGCTGCCTCCTCTCACTCTGCCCCTCTGCCCTCTCTCACTCTGCCTCCTCTCACTCTGCCCCTCTGTCCTCTCTCTCACGCTGCCTCCTCTCACTCTGCCCCTCTGCCCTCTCTCACGCTGCCTTATCTCACACTGCCCCTCTGCCCTCTCTCACACTGCCTCCTCTGCCCTCTCTCACACTGCCTCCTCTGCCCTCTCTCACGCTGCCCCTCTGCCCTCTCTCACGCTGCCTCCTCTCACTCTGCCCCTCTGCCCTCTCTCACGCTGCCTCCTCTTACACTGCCCCTCTGCCCTCTCTCACGCGTCCTCATCTCATGCTGCCCCTCTGCCCTCTCTCACACTGCCCCTCTGCCCTCTCTCACGCTGCCTCATCTCACTGTGCCCTCTCTCACGCTTCTGCCTCTCACCCTGCCCCTCTGCCCTCTCTCACGCTGCCACTCTGCCCTCTCTCACGCTGCCTCCTCTCACACTGCCCCTCTGCCCTCTCTCACGCTTCTGCCTCTCACCCTGCCCCTCTGCCCTCTCTCACGCTGCCTCCTCTCACGCTGCCACTCTGCCCTCTCTCACGCTGCCTCCTCTCACGCTGCCACTCTGCCCTCTCTCACGCTGCCTCCTCTCACACTGCCCCTCTGCCCTCTCTCACACTGCCTCCTCTGCCCTCTCTCACACTGCCTCCTCTGCCCTCACTCACGCTGCCCCTCTGCCCTCTCTCACGCTGCCTCCTCTCACTCTGCCCCTCCGCCCTCTCTCACGCTGCCTTCTCTTACACTGCCCCTCTGCCCTCTCTCACGCTGCCTCATCTCACACTGCCCCTTTGCCCTCTCTCACACTGCCCCTCTGCCCTCTCTCACACTGCCTCATCTCACTCTGCCCTCTCTCACGCTTCTGCCTCTCACCCTGCCCCCCTGCACTTTCTCACGCTGCCTCCTCTCACGCTGCCACTCTGCCCTCTCTCACGCTGCCTCCTCTCACTCTGCCCCTCTGACCTCTCTCACGCTGCCTCCTCTCACACTGCCCCTCTGCCCTCTCTCACGCTGCCTCCTCTCACTCTGCCCCTCTGCCCTCTCTCACGCTGCCCTCTCTCTCTGCCTCTCTGCCCTCTCTCATGCTGCCCTTTCACTCTGTCCCCGCTGCCCCCTTCTCACTTTGCCCCTGCCACTCTGCCCCTGCCACTCTCTCTCACTCTGCCCCACTCTCACTCTGCCACTCACTCTCTGCCCCTTTCTCTATGCTTCTCTCTCACTTGGCCGCCACTCTGCCCCCCTCCGCCATTCTGACCCCCACGCGGCCAGCCAGAGGAAAAAGAAAAAAAAAAGAAAAAACACTTACCAATCCGCGTGGCGCCTGACAATCAGTGACAAGCTGCAGGAGAGAGAAGGATGCTGGATCCCGGCACTGCACGGATTGGTAAGTGTTTTTTCTTTTTTTTTTTTTTTTTTTCCTCTGGCTGGTTGCAGCACCCCAGTGACAGCGCCGCGGCACCCTTGGGAGTGGCGGCGCACACTTTGGGAACCGCTGGTTTACTGTAGTATTATTATTATTATTATCATCATCAAGTGTGGCAATGGGATTGGCTTGTCACAGGCCTCTTAAAGTGGAATTAGCTATGGAGCTAACAGTCTGCAGGTAAAAGGCTGCAGACCAAGTTATACACAGGTGTAGCACTGTGCTTATGTTAAGTTATGTACAGGTCTGAGACATGTGATAAAGTAAATGTAAAATCTGATTTACTTACATGCTTTAAAGTGTTTGTTTCAACAGCTAGCAGCAGAGCTGATAAGGGTGGCTGTACTGAATAGGTTTTACAGAGCACCTGAGGAGACTTCCTTTAAAGACAAAGTGGGAGTGTCGCCTGTCAGTCAGCCAAGCCAGTGGGAGGAGACCTGTGTATTTAATCTTGAGTTGTGCTCTTAGAGGTGACTGATGCTGAACTAGTTGGCCAGTCAGTAGTGAGCTACTCTGTGTATAGTAAGCATTAAGGTCACCAGGAGGTGTAAGCAAAAGGTATTGCTTGCTGGTGTCATCCTGACCAGAAGTATTGCTATTTATTGTGATGCAAACAATAAATATCTTTGATTTACAACAAGAAGTTCTTTGTGTTGCTGATATCTGCTGGGAGTTCTTGCAACAGAAGGTGACAAAAGTGCCACAAGAAGGGTGCGGTTTGTTACACAAGATAATGTGTGTTTATTGTTTAGTCATTAGGACTTAATGAACTTTTCAGACTATGTGAGTTGGGGGGCAATTTGATTATGGATAAACATAGGACCAGACCGTTCCAGACATCAGGGCACCAGGCAATTTGTTATAGGAAAGATAACTATGCTGGGAGTTTAAACATGGGAAGCAAACACCTAGAAAGTGTGCAGGGATTCAAGTTCCTTCAGTATGATCCATCTATTGTTGGTTTAGTTGGCCATGGTATCCCAGGCCATGTGACATGTAGCTATTCTTTGCTACTAAAGTGAACTAAAAACTAGGATTTTATCTACTGCGTGCCGTCATGGACTGTGTGAGTCAGGATACTACCCAAGGTGTTGGTGACTCACCTGGCTATGGTTAAGTGTGTTTGTACATAGTGTTATTACTGTTTTGCATTAGATAATTGTATTTTTTCAATAAAAGGTAATATTGTATGTTTTCTATCTACCTGTGTGATCTGTGAACCTAGCTATTGGGCTTCGTAGTGTGAGCTGCGTCTCTAATACTCCATACCGTGAGAATGAAAAAGTCCCCATGTACAAGATTAATGCACTGGATACAAACATATTACATAGATTAAAGTAAATAAGTATTGCATTATTTGAAAACAGGCCATATTGCAGAGATACGATGCTCCAACAATGGAATTTTTGAGTTTTAATTTCACTATTCTGCGGAAAGTCCATTCTTCTTATTATTTATAAATTCTACATTGCACTTTTAGTGGAATGTACAGTCTATAAATGAAGCTGGGAACAAAAATGATGGGGTTAATTTCACTTGGAACACCTAAAGCTGAATTCCAATAAAAATGTGTGATACTGCACACTCAAATACAGAATGAGAATAGTCCACGGAAGAGTTTGGAATTTTTCACTCATCTCTACTCTAGGGAAGTAGCAATGTTGCACTGACAAATCCTGGGGACATGAATCCACATACCCCAGCACAATCTTTCTGTTTTAAATTTGTAATGTGCTGATGTCCTGTACTTATAGTAGCCATAAAATATGCATTATGATATAAAGTTGGGAAATAGATTTTAGGATATTGAAAGAAGATAACACTTACTGAGGGATTTCCATTTCACTGTCACTGTTACTAAACAGAGATGTCACATTAACTGGAGCATTATACAGAAGACTTGTAATCTGCGGAACAAGACAAAGGC
This sequence comes from Mixophyes fleayi, assembly GCF_038048845.1. Classification (NCBI taxonomy): domain Eukaryota; kingdom Metazoa; phylum Chordata; class Amphibia; order Anura; family Limnodynastidae; genus Mixophyes; species Mixophyes fleayi. The sequence continues at coordinate 130,537,256 of NC_134404.1, read as the reverse complement.
ATAAACAGAGTAAAGAATACATTAACTATTGCCATTTTGGGGACTGGCCAGCCAAATGACTATGGGCTGATTTATTAGAGTAACCCTAAAAGTGATCTAACATTATTTTATCACTGTAAACAGCTGAGTAATACTCAACTGCCATGGCAATAAACATCAAAGGGGTTTAAGAGAACCTATTTGCTCTGGAGCTCCTGCTCTGCCCTATTGGGGCCTGGCACATCTGTGAAATGAGAAGCTTGATTTCAGCTTCCAGTTCCTCTATTATGACTTAAAAAAAATTTTTTTAAATATTGTATAAAAATATTTGATATTATGTTATCTATATATCTTCTCCAGAAAAAAATATTTATTTTCTTGGGGTTGGGAAATAGACCCATTCATTTTTAAAACAGACCTGAGACTTTTTTATTTTAAAAAAAATAATAATATTTTTTTTTTCTCTTACTGTTAATGTCATGTTTAGATATTAACTCTGCGCCGTGCAAATTCCTGGTGATATTAAAAGCTGGCAGGGTTATTGATGATGAGAACAGAGTTAATACTGGCAATAACCCCTGAAATGTAAAGGGCAAAAGTGAAAGATCCCTATTGTGACTATAAGCGTTTCACCCTTTCAGCAACCTGCCTTTAGTTGTGGACAGCTTGTGTTACAGAATGAGAGGGCGTCTGAGTATCACATGGTGTAATTTGCAATTATAATGAAGATGTAACATGGGAACGTAGTGCTATAATAATGCTGGATCAGAAAAATGAGCAACATAATCTGGGGGTAAATAGTGAGTAGTAATAGTATCAGAAGCAGTAGTAGTCATCAGTGGGGGTCATTAGCCTTCCAATTCCGCTATCTTGAAGTTGGAAAACAGATCTTTAAAATGGCAATATACTTTATAAATTAAAACATATTATTTATCAAGAAACCCCACTGGAAATGGTAACATAATATAGAACGTTAGTAATAAAGTACATTGCAAATGACATTTTTAGCACCAACAGCTCAGGTTATCCTGCAGAATAATGTATAATAATAAAATGTACATACCTTATCATAAGCTTGTTGGAATGTAAATATACTTTGAGGAGATGTTACGGTTACATTTACAGACCTCTTTTTCATATCTATAATCAAGACACACATGAAATAAGACTGTATATCAACCACATTTACTAACACATTGAGGGGAATCTGCCATAATCTTCATTTTCTTAATTATATTTAATAATTATATTTATATTAAAACCACAGCTTTAACAAAATGCAAAAAAAAAAACATTTTCAGACATCTTTGTAAATAATTTGCTGGATTCCTAATGGGGTTACAAAAAAATTGCAAACATCATTTATTATTTCGGATAACATTGGAGTATGTGACATGTAGAGATGAGCGCACTCGGATTTCCTGAATCGGAGCCCACCCGAACAATGCCGATCGGAGTCGGATCCGAGACAGATCCGGGTATTGGTGCCAAATGAAAAATTTAAACCGAGGCTCGGAGTCATAATCCCGTTGTCGGATCTTGCGATACTCGGAACCTATAAATTCCCCGCTAGTCGCCGCCATCTTCACTCGGGCATTGATCAGGGTAGAGGGAGGGTGTGTTAGGTGGTCCTCTGTTCTGGTAGATCTCGTGCTGTGCTGTGCTGTGCTGTGTTCTGCAGTATCAGTCCAGTGGTGCTGTGTGCTGTGCTCTGTCAATTTTGAGTTCAGTGGTGCTGCTGGGTCCTGTGTGCTGTGTCCTGTTCAGTCCAGTGGTCCTGTGTCCCGTGCTCTGTGCTTCTAAGGGCATAGTTATTTCCCCAATATTCCCAAGTGTTTAAAAAATTAAAAAAAAAGTTAATAAAAAAAGATACAAAAAAATAATTAATTTTTTTTTTAATTACAACAAAATTTGTCAAACCAATCCTGCAGTATAAGCCCATTGGTACTGCAATATTACCAAGTTCACACATTCAGCAGTAAAAGTCCAGTGGTACTGCTGCAATATTACAAAGTTCACACATTCTGCAGTATCAGTCCAGTGGTGCTGTGTGCTGTGCTCTGTCAATTTTGAGTTCAGTGGTGCTGCTGGGTCCTGTGTGCTGTGTCCTGTTCAGTCCAGTGGTCCTGTGTCCCGCGCTCTGTGCTTCTAAGGGCATAGTTATTTCCCCAATATTCCCAAGTGTTTAAAATTTTTTAAAAAAGTTATAAAAAAAAAAATACAAAATTTTTTTTTAAAAAAAATTAAATTACAACAAAATTTGCAAAACCAATCCTGCAGTATAAGCCCATTGGTACTGAAATATTACCAAGTTCACACATTTTGCACTATCTTGTGCTACATATAATGGAGAGCAAAAATTTGGAGGATAAAGTAGGGAAAGATCAAGACCCACTTCCTCCTAATGCTGAAGCTGCTGCCACTAGTCATGACATAGACGATGAAATGCCATCAACGTCGTCTTCCAAGCCCGATGCCCAATCTCCTAGTACAGGGCATGTAAAATCCAAAAAGCCCAAGTTCTCAAAAAAAAGCAAAAAGAGAAACTTAAAATCATCTGAGGAGAAACGTAAAGTTGGCAATATGCCATTTACGACACGGAGTGGCAAGGAACGGCTTAGGCCCTGGCCCGTGTTCATGACTAGTGGTCCATCTTCACCCGAGGATCTTAGCCCTCCTCCTCCTCCCCCCCCTACAAAAAATTTAAGAGAGTTATGCTGTCAGCAACAAAACAGCAAACAACTCTGCCTTCTAAAGAGAAATTATCACAAATCCCCAAGGCGAGTCCAAGGGTGTTGGTGGTTGTCAAGCCTGACCTTCCCATCACTGTACGGGAAGAGGTGGCTCGGGAGGAGGCTATTGATGATGTAGCTGGCGCTGTGGAGGAACTTGATGATGAGGATGGTGATGTGGTTATTGTAAATGAGGCACCAGGGGGGGAAACAGCTGATGTCCATGGGATGAAAAAGCCCATTGTCATGCCTGGTCAGAAGACCAAAAAATGCACCTCTTCGGTCTGGAGTTATTTTTATCCAAATCCGGACAACCAATGTATGGCCATATGTAGCTTATGTAAAGCTCAAATAAGCAGGGGTAAGGATCTTGCCCACCTAGGGACATCCTCCCTTATACGTCACCTGAATAACCTTCATAGTTCAGTGGTTAGTTCAGGAACTGGGGCTAGGACCGTCATCGGTACAGGGACACCTAAATCCCGTGGTCCAGTTGGATACACACCAGCAACACCCTCCTCGTCAACTTCCTCCACGATCTCCATCAGATTTAGTCCTGCAGCCCAAGTCAGCAGCCAGACTGAGTCCTCTCCAATACGGGATTCATCCGAGGAATCCTGCAGCGGTACACCTACTACTGCCACTGCTGCTGTTGCTGCTGTTAGTCGGTCATCTTCCCAGAGGGGAAGTCGTAAGACCGCTAAGTCTTTCACAAAACAATTGACCGTCCAACAGTCGTTTGCCATGACCACAAAATACGATAGCAGTCACCCTATTGCAAAGCGTATAACTGCGGCTGTAACTGCAATGTTGGTGTTAGACGTGCGCCCGGTGTCCGCCCTCAGTGGAGTGGGATTTAGAGGGTTGATAGAGGTATTGTGTCCCCGGTACCAAATCCCGTCGAGATTCCACTTCACTAGGCAGGCGATACCAAAAATGTACAGAGAAGTACGATCAAGTGTCCTCAGTGGTCTGAAAAATGCGGTTGTACCCACTGTCCACTTAACCACGGACATGTGGATAAGTGGTTCTGGGCAAACGAAGGACTATATGACTGTGACAGCCCACTGGGTAGATGCATCACCTTCCGCAGCAACAGCAACAGCTGCATCAGTAGCAGCATCTACAAAATGGCTGCTCGTGCAAAGGCAGGCAACATTGTGTATTACAGGCTTTAATAAGAGGCACAACGCTGACAACATATTAGAGAAACTGAGGGAAATTATCTCCCAGTGGCTTACCCCACTTAGACTCTCATGGGGATTTGTGGGGTCAGACAATGCCAGTAACATTGTGCGGGCATTAAATATGGGCAATTTCCAGCACGTCCCATGTTTTGCACACACCATTAATTTGGTGGTGCAGCATTACCTCAAGAGTGACAGGGGTGTGCAGGAGATGCTTGCGGTGGCACGCAAAATTGCTGGACACTTTCGGCATTCAGCCAGTGCCTACCGCAGACTAGAGGCACATCAAAAAAGCATGAACCTGCCCTGCCATCACCTCAAACAAGAGGTTGTGATGCGCTGGAACTCCACCCTCTATATCCTGCAGAGGATGGAGGAGCAGCAAAAGGCCATTCAGGCCTACACAGCCACCTACGACATAGGCAAAGGAGTGGGATGCGCCTGAGTCAAGCGCAGTGGAGACTGATTTCTGTGTTGTGCAAGGTTCTCCAGCCGTTTCAACTTGCCACACAGAAGTCAGTTCCGACACTGCCAGCTTGAGTCAGGTCATTCCCCTGATCAGGCTGTTGCAGAAGCAGCTGGAGAAAGTGAGGGAGGAGCTGGTAAAGCATTGCGATCCAACAAAGCATGTAGCTCTTGTGGATTAAGCCCTTCGTACGCTTTGCCAGGATCCGAGGGTGGTCACTATTTTAAAGTCAGAGGAATACATTCTGGCCACCGTGCTCGATCCTCGGTTTAAAGCGTATGTTGTGTCTCTGTTTCCGGCGGACACAAGTCTACAGCGGTGCAAATACCTTCTGGTCAGGAGATTGTGACATGCCAACAGCTCCACCTTCATTTTCTTCCACATCTATGGCTGCGAGGAAAAAGCTCAGTTTTCCTAAAAGAGCCGCTGGCGGGGATGCTGAGAACATCTGGTCCGGACTGAAGGACCTGCCAACCATTGCAGACATGTCTACTGTCGCTGCATTGGATGCTGTCACAATTGAAAAAATGGTGGAGGATTATTTTGCTGACACCATTCAAATAGACATGTCAGACAGTCCATATTGTTACTGGCAGGAAAAAAAGGCAGTTTGGAAGCCCCTGTACAAACTGGCTCTATTTTACCTGAGTTGTCCCCCCTCCAGTGTGTACTCGGAAAGAGTTTTTAGTGCAGCGGGGAACCTGGTCAGTGAGCGGCGAAGGAGGTTGCTTTCTCACAACGTTGAAAAAATTATGTTTATAAAAATGAATAATCAATTCCTCAATGAAGTAGAGCACTGCCCTCCAGATAGTACAGAGGGACCTGTGGTTGTGGAGTCCAGCGGGGACGAATTGATAATGTGTGAGGAGGAGGAAGTACACACTGTAGGGGGAGAGGAATCAGAGGTTGAGGATGAGGACGACATCTTTCCTCAGTAGAGCCTGTTTAGTTTGTACAGGGAGAGATGAATTGTTTTTTTGGTGTGGGGGCCCAAACAAACCAATCATTTCAACCACAGTTGTTTGGTAGGCCCTGTCGCTGAAATGATTGGTTTGTTAAAGTGTGCATGTCCTATTTCAACAACATAAGGGTGGGTGGGAGGGCCCAAGGACAATTCCATCTTGCAACTATTTTTTTGGCATTATGTGACCATTCAACAGTCGTTTGACATGTTCAAAAAGTAAAAGAAAATGTCAACAAATTCAAAAAATGTAATCAAAAGTTAAATGCCCTGTCATTATTATTTAAAACAAGAGGGTTTGACGTGCTAGAATTAGTGTAGTGTTAATATGTTATAAACACTACACTTGGAACTTGGAGGAGGTATTGTGGCCCCGGTATCAAATTTAGTACCGGGGCCACCCCACTACACAGTCCAGATTTTTTTTTTGGGAAATTCAGAGCCGTGGAGGGTTTTTAATTAATTATATTGTGGTGACCACTCCTACGCAGTCCAGATACATTTATTGGTGCGAATCATACAAGTTCAGGGTTTTTAAATTATATTGTGGTGACCCACTCCTCTACGCAGTCCAGATACATTTATTGGTGCGAATCATACAAGTTCAGGGGTTTTAAATTATATTGTGGTGACCCACTCCTCTACGCAGTCCAGATACATTTATTGGTGCGAATCATACAAGTTCAGGGTTTTTAAATTATATTGTGGTGACCCACTCCTCTACGCAGTCCAGGTACATTTTTTGGTGCGATTCATACCAGTTGATGGTTTTCTTATTATATTGTGGTGACCCACTCCTCTACGCAGTCCAGATACATTTATTGGTGTGAATCATACAAGTTCAGGGTTTTTAAATTATATTGTGGTGACCACTCCTCTACGCAGTCCAGGTACATTTTTTGGTGCGATTAAGACCAGTTGATGGTTTTCTTAATATATTGTGGTGACCCACTCCTCGACGCAGTCCAGGTACATTTATTGGTGCGAATCATACAAGTTCAGGGTTTTTAAATTATATTGTGGTGACCCACTCCTCTACGCAGTCCAGATACATTTATTGGTGCGAATCATACAAGTTCAGGGTTTTTAAATTATATTGTGGTGACCCACTCCTCTACGCAGTCCAGGTACATTTTTTGGTGCGATTAAGACCAGTTGATGGTTTTCTTATTATATTGTGGGGACCACTCCACTACTCAGTCCAGAAAGATACCTCGTTGCAACGTTTTGGACTAATAACTATATTGTGAGGTGTTCAGAATACACTGTAAATTAGTGGAAATGCTTGTTATTGAATGTTATTGAGGTTAATAATAGCGTAGGAGTGAAAATAAGCCCAAAAACTTGATTTTTGAACTTTTTATGTTTTTTTTAAAAAAAAATCCGAATCCAAAACCTTAAATCCGAACCAAAACCTTTCGGTAGGTATTTTGCGAAACAAATCCGAACCCAAAACATCACGAAAATCCGAATCCATAACACAAAACACGAGACACCAAAAGTCGCCGGTGCACATCCCTAGTGACATGTAGTATGTGACATGTAGTATATATAAAACAAAGTTCTTCAGTCAGCTTGATATTTACACTTACCTGGGCTAAATATCACCTGGAATCTGTCATTGGAAATTGTGCAGTTATCACCAGAGAATGCTGGATGACAGTGACATTTAGGATCGCAAGATGACCCAGTCCTGATGCAAGTCCCACCATTGTAACAGTAATCTGCAGCACACTCAGGACAGGAGCATGATGTACCATTACCTGTACACACAAATGAGTACAATCAATTCTCTTGTAGGTCTGAATAATTATAACTAATTCAGGGGGAAAAATTGGAACATAGAGCGCTCATTCTTTCATAAAAATGCTTTGGAGAGGAGATAGATTTCTATCAGTGTGGGTGCATCACAATAGGACACATCACATATACAAAAGTGGTCTAAGATGTATTTTACATTTTGAACTTTTTACTGGTCTTTAAATTTGAAGTGAAATTGCAATGGTGACACAATATTGCCAATCTATTAAGGATTAGCAGTAAAAAGATTAAAGAGTCTATATATTAGTATTACGGTTATCATGGAAAATAAGTGTAATTTTGCCATGAGGCCACTATTAGTCAACTGCCCAATAGCCATTACTAATTTTAAACTTCCAGTTGTCTACAGTATGTAAGGACCCTCAATATCTCCTTTCCCTTTCCCAGACACCTACACACTCTGTGCTACTCAATTGTCCATGATGTGGGATAATAGCCAAGTATTTGGTGGGGATTGGAGCCAAAGCCACAGTAAAGTTCAATCATAGAACAGACCAAGGATATTGTGAAAGGAGCAAGTGTTGACTTGGCGGGTGACGATTTGCCTGGGCCTTCCCTGTCACTGCCCCAACAAACAAGACTGGCACTGTTTTTTTTTCATTCCAAGACAAGGTGCCCAAATTATAGTTTTACACATAGGCCCTCTACACTTGACATCTTATATGACCCTGGTTCAGCATATGTTGGCTCCTAGACCTTAAACAAACTGTAGAGTATCTATGGAGTCTCCTACTAGCTGTTTACTGAACTAAAGCTGAACTCACAAGCTGATGTGCAGGTGCATATTATCAGATCCAGTTCAGTTAACAGAGTAGCAAAACGGGATTTGATAGGCACTTGAGGATACTTGCAGATATATGGTCTGATGCTGAATTGAACTTTAGCCAGTTTGTGTAGATCAAATTATGTACATTTGCACTGCAAGTATCCTCAAGTGCCTCTCAGATCCGGTTTTGCTACTCTGTGTTAACTGAACTGGATCTGATAGCATGCGCCTGAACAGCAGTTTGTTCAGCCTTACTTCAGTAAACAGCTAGCAGGATAGACTTCATAGATACTTAACAGTTTGTTCAAGGTCTAGGAGCCATCATATGCTGAACAAGGGTCATATGAGATGTGAAGTGTGAAATATGAAAAGTACATTCCATCCCTACACTCCAGGCCCAGTTGCTGGTAAAACATCAGTATAGTGAAAGTGAAATGTAAAACGGTTGTCAATACCTGTAGTAAAGGAATTTGACAATATTGTACATTTGTCTCACTTTATTTTGCTCTTGAACTCTCACCAGAATCCAAAGTGCAGCATAAGAAGTGTACAGAGCCTACGTTTTTACTTTTTATAGAAAAATGCATTTAGTTACCTATAAAATCACCCTCACAGGTACAACTGTAACTCCCTATTGTGTTGTTACAGATTGCATAAGGGGAACACATATTGTTATTTAGGCACTCATCAATATCATCACAGTTGGACCCGTTACATTTTCAAAGAAAAATAGATAACAATTAACTCAAATATAAAACTTAAAGGATATTATGTGACAAATTATACATATTAAGTATCCCCTTGGTGTTTTGGAGCAATGACTATGAACCTTACCAAGAAGTGTTTATGAGGCCAGGGCCGTGTTAAGGGAATGTAGGCCCCTGGGAATAAGGGGGCCTCCATTCCCCCCATGAGGCCCCCCAGTTAGCCACCCGCTGACCCACGTGAGCGCCCCCCCCCCCAAGCGCTCACCTCCTCCTGTCACTGTAGTCCTCCTTCCATTGCACGGTGTAAGCTCCTACTGAGGAGATCTCATGAGAGTGAGACTCATAGTATGATTCTCACGAGATCTCCTCAGTAAGCAGTAAGCAGATTACTGAGCACCGCGGAAGGAGGACTACAGTGACTGGCTCAGCAGCAATGATCGGGCCAGGGGTGCCCCCAGACCGATCAATAATGCTGCTGAGCACTTTCAAGGGCCCCCTGGATGCCAGAGGCTCCTGGGCTGTAGCCTAGTTAGACATCGGGTTAAACCGGCCCTGTATGAGGCTGTAAAGTCATAGAGTCCACACACATGCAGTCTGATCAATGTGCTGTACAAAGGTTGAACCAAATGCAACAATATATGTGAAAATGTGAAACAATAACATTTTGTTATAATATCTGTGCTGTACACTGTAGAAATATAAATGAAAATGTAAACTTTAAGGAGGAGAGAATGAGGACTATGATAAAGCCTATTGACATTCGACCTATAAGTACCTGGATTACAACAAATGTGCAAATCACTGCATTTGCTTGATTATGCTTGTTTCACTGTGCCCCTAGGATTTAAACCCACCCCTTTCTCTAGATCACAGGATTGAATACTCACCAGTAAATCCCTCTTTGCAGGTGCAATTATAGGTTCCCTGCAGATTTGTACATTCAGCATCTGGAGGACATGGGTTTATTTCCAGACATTCATTAATATCTGTGGCAGATTGTAAATACAAAATTAGTGTGGTGTTAATTTAGTACAAACATACTTCAGAAATTAACATTCAGATGTGACTAGTACTCGTGTTTGTAGCAGGAACTACACTGGTCACAGTAGGCTCATTAATTAATGGTGTTGGAGAACTCTGTGATGTTGTTACAGTGTTTGTTGTTCCATTGCTATGTAAAGAGATAGTTGGAGGTTCTATTGTGGTATTTACTGCTAAGAGACACAAAAATTAAACCAATTTACTTAAGCTACATGTCTATCAATTTTACATTATTTTGTGTGCGTATGTTTATGTATGAATCTAAATACAGTGGTCGAAGTGTGGGTGTATACATTGGTATGCTATGCCAACACTTCTCCTACTGCTTTCATTGTAAAGCTATAATATTCCATTCACTTTCATTTTCCATATCACCACCTCTAAATTTCCACTACATATATTCTAGAAGTCATTTTTTTCAAGTAAAGTTTTATTTCAAACATTTTATCCTTTATTGAAAGAAATTCAAAAAATCAGTGACATGAGGTACTACACAAACATAAATAGAGGTATAAGCATTAAACTTAACAATCATAAGATCAAGTTACAAAAGTGGAAAGAATCAAGTAGAGATTATCAGAAAGGAAACAGCAACTTATCACAATATTGCTAAGTAAATAAATAAGCAGTTCAATAGCAGACCTATTTAGACTCGAATAGTGTAAAATGTTTGTTGTTCAAGGGGTCTGATTTATAAACTATGAATTAAATGTATGAGGGGAACAAGGAACCTGAACACCAGAAGATATATGTAACACTTCTCAGGTGATGGGCAGTTCTCTCATATATACCCAAGTCTCACACGGTTTAGTATAGGAAAAACATCTCCAAATGTGTTCTTTTTTTGATGGTTGTAACATATTAATAAAACTCTCCCATGTTTAAATGAGTCTCCCTATTTGTGTTTCTTTTTAAAGAGAGGCTTCTAGCCAGTCCATGCAAAAGGCAAAGAAGAGTTTTTCTCAGAATAATTCAAATGAAGTGGGGAAATTCTAAATTCACACCTGGAGGATCTTTTACGTGCTTCTGCCGAAATAGGCAATAATAGTGTCTTTCTTCCACTGGATACCTAATGTCTGATGATAAAAAATTTCATATGGCTCACACAGGGGGTAAATTATGTATAATTCTCCAGTAGCAAACCTACAGACTCATATCCAAGAGTGTCTAATATTGGCAGAGGATTTATGGCAGGGATGTTGATGATAACTCTGTGACCTTTGGTGAGTGGTGCAGTGTGAAATACACATGAGATCGATTTATTACACAGAGTGGGAAGCGAACTTCACACATGCGCAGAAGATATAAGTAGTCAGACAGTGATAAACATCATAGGAATCAGACCTACACACACAGAGATAACACAGCCCATGGATTCCTAACATCTAACAGTAGGGCAAGCCCATAAGCAATGAAAGCGGTCCACTGAAATGCATTGACACTTGTTGAACTAACAAGTATCACTATCAAATGACCACTGCGTGGTGATCAATAAACCCTTTGATATATATTAATTAACATTTTCACATATGTGGAAGCTGATAATAATTTAACTGAGCTAGTTAATGCTTTGAGTACCTCTTGGGTTGACAGAGTGAGAAAATGTTCTAACCACTATTGAATTTTTGGTCTGGATTTAAGTGATGTTGAAGACTTTCGTGTCACAAAAAAAGACAAAAGTATTATAGGAGTGATACTTTTATTGGATAACCAAAATATTTTTTTTTATATTTGCTAGCTTTCAAAGCACAGAGGCCCCTTCATCAGGCTAGTTTACAAATGAATGACTGAGAAAAGGGCACAACATTTAAGAGATTTTACATGAAGCAATTTGTACAGGGGGGAGGAATACATCATTAGGATAAGCAAAAGTAATAAAATGGAGGTTTTCTTGACTGATAGAAGACTGAAAGTCCTAGGAGTTTAGAGATCTGGAGTCACTCTGCTGTGGGGTGTGAAGTGTGTCCATGTAGTGGGTCATAAATCCAGGTGTTGGGTTGAGTACCTGAGTCAATGACTGGAATGTTCTTATCAGCTTGAATTCCCAGATTTTTCTCTTCCTATCATTTTATAAAATAACCTTTCAATATTAAGACTTTCAAATCTGTTACACTGTGTCCTGGTCTGGAGAAGTGTTTAGAGATTTACAGATTTAAAAGTTTTAATACTGAAAGTTTTTTTAAAAAATGATTGGGAGGGCAGAATAACACCATAACTAAGGGGAAGGTACAATAGTAATAACAGGTGTCTTTAAAAATTAAATGTTTTCTTTTTCCAACAAGCACAGTCCCATGACAGAACTCCATTCTGTAAATTATAGGACATAGCAATTGCACAGAGAATTTCCATAAAATGGAATGGAAGCATGCACTTGTGTATGCACATAGTGGTCAGACAGAATAACTTTTTTTAAAAAACCATGCCTTGCACAGCCAAAATTTTCCAATTACAAATGTATGTGTAATACTTAGAGATGGGCGGGTCCGGTTCTCCGAGAACCGAACCCACCCGAACTTTGGGTATCCGAGTACCGAGCTGAGCAGCTCGGTACTCTCCCGCCCATTCCGAATCCAAATCGAGGCCGAACGTCATTGTGACGTCGTCGGATCTCGGGACTCGGTTCTCGCGATACTTCAACTTTATAAATACACGCCTCCACAGCAATCCATCGCCATTTGACAGAGGGAGAGAGCAGGGTGTAGTCATAGGCTAATTAGAGCAGGGACAGAGAATACCATATTGTTCTTGCAATTGCTCTAACCAAAATCGCTAGTGCAGAGAGGAGGATAGAGGTTTATTATTTTTTCTTCATATTTGGCACTCCCCAGCGCTTTTGGGGTGTCCCCCATAATTGTGCATTAATATTTCTGGCTGTCAAAAGTCATATCTGTCAGCAGTATCTACTCAATAATTTGTAGCACACCTCAGTGTTTTTGGGGTGTCCCCCATAATTGTGCATTAATATTTCTGGCTGTCAAAAGTCATATCTGTCAGCAGTATCTACTCAATAATTTTTAGCACTCCTCAGTGTTTTTGGGGTGTCCTCCCTAATTGTGCATTAATATTTCTGGCTGTCAAAAGTCATATCTGTCAGCAGTATCTACTCAATAATTTTTAGCACTCCTCAGTGTTTTTGGGGTGTCCTCCCTAATTGTGCATTAATATTTCTGGCTGTCAAAAGTCATATCTGTCAGCAGTATCTACTCAATAATTTGTAGCACACCTCAGTGTTTTTGGGGTGTCCCCCATAATTGTGCATTAATATTTCTGGCTGTCAAAAGTCATATCTGTCAGCAGTATCTACTCAATAATTTTTAGCACTCCTCAGTGTTTTTGGGGTGTCCTCCCTAATTGTGCATTAATATTTCTGGCTGTCAAAAGTCATATCTGTCAGCAGTATCTACTCAATAATTTTTAGCACTCCTCAGTGTTTTTGGGGTGTCCTCCCTAATTGTGCATTAATATTTCTGGCTGTCAAAAGTCATATCTGTCAGCAGTATCTACTCAATAATTTTTAGCACTCCTCAGTGTTTTTGGGGTGTCCTCCCTAATTGTGCATTAATATTTCTGGCTGTCAAAAGTCATATCTGTCAGCAGTATCTACTCAATAATTTTTAGCACTCCTCAGTGTTTTTGGGGTGTCCTCCCTAATTGTGCATTAATATTTCTGGCTGTCAAAAGTCATATCTGTCAGCAGTATCTACTCAATAATTTTTAGCACTCCTCAGTGTTTTTGGGGTGTCCTCCCTAATTGTGCATTAATATTTCTGGCTGTCAAAAGTCATATCTGTCAGCAGTATCTACTCAATAATTTTTAGCACTCCTCAGTGTTTTTGGGGTGTCCTCCCTAATTGTGCATTAATATTTCTGGCTGTCAAAAGTCATATCTGTCAGCAGTATCTACTCAATAATTTTTAGCACTCCTCAGTGTTTTTGGGGTGTCCTCCCTAATTGTGCATTAATATTTCTGGCTGTCAAAAGTCATATCTGTCAGCAGTATCTACTCAATAATTTGTAGCACACCTCAGTGTTTTTGGGGTGTCCCCCATAATTGTGCATTAATATTTCTGGCTGTCAAAAGTCATATCTGTCAGCAGTATCTACTCAATAATTTTTAGCACTCCTCAGTGTTTTTGGGGTGTCCTCCCTAATTGTGCATTAATATTTCTGGCTGTCAAAAGTCATATCTGTCAGCAGTATCTACTCAATAATTTTTAGCACTCCTCAGTGTTTTTGGGGTGTCCTCCCTAATTGTGCATTAATATTTCTGGCTGTCAAAAGTCATATCTGTCAGCAGTATCTACTCAATAATTTTTAGCACTCCTCAGTGTTTTTGGGGTGTCCTCCCTAATTGTGCATTAATATTTCTGGCTGTCAAAAGTCATATCTGTCAGCAGTATCTACTCAATAATTTTTAGCACTCCTCAGTGTTTTTGGGGTGTCCTCCCTAATTGTGCATTAATATTTCTGGCTGTCAAAAGTCATATCTGTCAGCAGTATCTACTCAATAATTTTTAGCACTCCTCAGTGTTTTTGGGGTGTCCTCCCTAATTGTGCATTAATATTTCTGGCTGTCAAAAGTCATATCTGTCAGCAGTATCTACTCAATAATTTTTAGCACTCCTCAGTGGTTTGCGCTCAGAATGGATTCAAAGCAGTCCACATATGATCTAAATGAGCAACCAGGTTCTGTCACCAGTCCTGATGTTAGTGTTCCCAGTACGTCATCTGGCCAAGGCGATGTCAAACAACAGAGTGTTTTCAAGTTAGTGCAAAAAACAAAAACCAAAAAAAAATTTACTGTATTGAAGCGAAAAAGAAGTGTAACTGAGCAAAAGTTAAGTGACGATAAAAAAAAAATTGCAAGCATGCCATTCTACACACGCAGTGGCAAAGAGAGAATGAGGCCTTCACCTTTGGCTATTAGTGGCAGATCCCAAAAAGTTACCCAGGCTACAATTGGTGCACAACTACTGTTACGCGTCAAAGCTGAGCTGCAAGATACCAGTGAGGCATTACAGGAGAATATTTGCTCTGATTCACAAATGACAACAATCCCTGTGGAGAGTCCATCCAACAGTGGGATGTCTAATCGTGAGCATTCTGCTGATGTGTGCCTTAATAGCCCGAGTGTAGCCGGTGATACCCAAATTGAGGATGCCACTTTGGAATTAGAAGAGGATGAGGGGGAGATTTGTGTAGGCGACGAGGGCGCTAATGAGGATGTTGATGAGGATGAGGTTGTTTGTGTAAGTCCTGCACCAGTGGCAGCAGTTCTGGCACGTGACAAGAAAAAGGCCATTGTCATGCCTGGGCATAAAACAAAAAAATCCACTTCTTATGTGTGGAATTATTTCTACCCAAATCCAGACAACAATTGTATAGCCATTTGTAGTGTATGTGAAGCCACAGTCAGTCGAGGGAGGGACCTTAACCATCTTGGAACCTCGTCTATGTTACGCCATTTAACGAGAGTTCATGGCAAAGTGTTGGGAAAAGCTGAAAGTTCTTCCCAAAAGAATACAAGCACTCCCTCATCAGCTAAGACCCTCCGCTCACCGACATACCGACGGCTACAAAATACACCCACCACACCATCCTCATCAATATCCTCAGTAGCGCTCGGAGTTAGCCCGGCATCCCACTTAAGGCTGGATGACTCCGGCACTATTATTGATTCCTCTGAAGAAAGCGTTAGTCCTGCTGCTGCTGTTGCTGCTGCTGGGGGTGAATCGTCATCCCAGAGGCAGGTGAATAAAATGAGCAGTCCTACATTTCAGCAATTAACTGTGAAACAATCATTTGCGAGGGGAAGCAAATATGACAGCAGTCACCCAGTCGCCAAGCGAATCACAGACGCCATGGCTGCAATGTTAGTGTTAGATCTGCGTCCAATCTCCACAATAAACGCAGCTGGTTTTTCACAGTTAATTGAGGTTTTGTGTCCGCGTTACAGAATTCCATCGCGACACCATTTCTCCCGTAAAGCTATTCCACAACTATACCAAAAAGTGTGTAAAAATGTAGAGATTGCGCTGAAAAATGCCATTCTGCCCACTGTTCACTTAACCACAGATATGTGGACAAGTGGAAGTGGCCAAACCAAAGACTATATGACTGTGACAGCCCACTGGGTTGGTCATTCACCTTCACCAGCAGGAACAGCAGCAGCATGTACACCACTACGTAACATTTGTCACAGGCAGGCCACTCTTTGTATCACCGGCTTCACTAACAGGCATACGGCTGACAATTTGTTACGCAAACTGAGAGATGTGATTGATGCATGGCTTATACCACTCGGACTCTCCCCAGGGTATGTCATTTCAGATAACGCCAACAATATAGTGCGAGCATTACAGCTGGGTGATTTCCAACATATTCCCTGTTTTGCTCACACCATCAACTTGGTGGTGCAGAGCTTCCTACGAAATAACCGTGAGGTGCAGGAGATGCTTTCGGTGGCCCGTAAAATTTCAGGCCATTTCAGGCATTCAGCCACAGCATGTAGGAGATTACAGCAGCTCCAAGAGCAGTTTAACTTGCCCTGCCACCAACTTAAGCAAGAGGTGGTAACTCGGTGGAATTCCACCCTGTACATGCTTCAGAGGATGGAGGAACAGCGCAAAGCCATCCAAGCATATTGCACAAGTCATGACATTGGGAAAGGAGGGGGGATGTATTTCACTCTTGCACAGTGGGGAATCCTTTCAGTGCTGTGCAAGGTGCTGAAACCATTTGAAGTTGTGACATGTGAGGTCAGTGCAGACTCTGCTAGTTTGAGCCAAGTCATTCCTTTAATTAGACTATTGGAAAAGCAGCTTGAGAAAATGAAGGAGGAGCTGAAAGCAAGCAATTCAGCAAAGTATGTTGGCCTTGTCGATCAAGTACTTAATTCGCTTCACAATGATCCTCGAGTTATTAAGATCTTGAACTCGGATCAGTACGTTTTGGCCACTGTGCTTGATCCAAGGTTTAAAACCTACATTGAGTCTTTACTTGTAAATGAGCGAGATGTAAACTTTTGCAAGGAGCTATTGCTCAGCAAGTTGGCCGCTGAACTGGGCCTCGGCTTGACGACGTGTCCTCCTTCACTTTCTCAAGCTGTTGCTCGTAAAAAATTAAATTTCCAAAAAAGAAGCAGGGAAGACACAGGGGGCAGACGAGAACAATTTAACATCTGGGCTGGTTTGAAGGATTTTTCAAAAAAAAGTGTCACTTTGCCCATAAGTCCATCCAATATGAGTATAAACATGCAAAGGATGGTGGAGGATTACTTTCAAGAGGTAGTTGATATGGAAATGTCAGACAGTCCCTTTCCTTACTGGGAAGAAAAGCAGGCCATTTGGAAACCCATGTACAAACTTGCTTTGCAATACCTAAGCTGCCCACCCTCCAGTGTGTACTCTGAACGAGTGTTCAGCACAGCAGGGAACTTAGTCAGTGATCGCCGTAGAAGGTTACTTCCCAAAAATGTGGAGAAAATGATGTTTATAAAAATGAACTACATCTTCCACGAGGAAGGCCTTCACCATCCAAGACATCCAAGCACTGACTGTTCTCTAATGGCGGATTCAAGCGGCGATGAATTGATAGTCTGTGATGATGACGTACACACTGATGAGGGTGAGGATGAAGCTGAAGATGATGCCGATAACATCTTTTTAAAACTTTCTATGTAAGTGTAGGGTGCAATCTACCCCCAAAGAGGAAAGGGACTTGTGGCATTTCCATATCACATACCATCTTGAAAGGCTGCTGTTAGGGCAATTTATCCTTAAGGGTAGGGTGTCATAGACAGAGTGACCCTAAACTGGCTTTGTCCATTTTTCATAATATTGTACAGTCTATAATGGCTGAATTTTTTAGTATTTTATACAAGTGGAGGGGGGCCTAGAGAGACAGAAACCAAACTGGCTTTCTCCATGTCAATTAATATTGTACAGTCTATAATGGCTGAATTTTTTGGTATTTTATACAAGTGGAGGGGGGCCTAGAGAGACAGAGTGACCCCAAACTGTCTTTCTCCATGTCAATTAATATTGTACAGTCTATAATGGCTGAATTTTTTAGTATTTTATACAAGTGGAGGGGGGCCTAGAGAGACAGAAACCAAACTGGCTTTCTCCATGTCAATTAATATTGTACAGTCTATAATGGCTGAATTTTTTGGTATTTTATACAAGTGGAGGGGGGCCTAGAGAGACAGAGTGACCCCAAACTGTCTTTCTCCATGTCAATTAATATTGTACAGTCTATAATGGCTGAATTTTTTAGTATTTTATACAAGTGGAGGGGGGCCTAGAGAGACAGAAACCAAACTGGCTTTCTCCATGTCAATTAATATTGTACAGTCTATAATGGCTGAATTTTTTGGTATTTTATACAAGTGGAGGGGGGCCTAGAGAGACAGAGTGACCCCAAACTGTCTTTCTCCATGTCAATTAATATTGTACAGTCTATAATGGCTGAATTTTTTAGTATTTTATACAAGTGGAGGGGGGCCTAGAGAGACAGAAACCAAACTGGCTTTCTCCATGTCAATTAATATTGTACAGTCTATAATGGCTGAATTTTTTGGTATTTTATACAAGTGGAGGGGGGCCTAGAGAGACAGAGTGACCCCAAACTGTCTTTCCCCATGTCAATTAATATTGTACAGTCTATAATGGCTGAATTTTTTAGTATTTTATACAAGTGGAGGGGGGCCTAGAGAGACAGAAACCAAACTGGCTTTCTCCATGTCAATTAATATTGTACAGTCTATAATGGCTGAATTTTTTGCTATTTTATACAAGTGGAGGGGGGCCTTGAGAGACAGAAACCAAACTGGCTTTTTCCATTTCTTTACATATTTAACTATAAGTGTAGGGTGTAATATACATTCAAAGACGATGGCTGCATTGCCAATATGCATAGATGGAGAGGAAGACAATCTGTTTTGTGTGTAGAATAGGCCTACCAACGAAGAATTAAACTGTTTTTTTGGATGATTTATTACCTCAACAATTAGATTACTTGTCTCTAAAACAGTTGGAGCACTAAATTGGGTTAATTTAGGCCCAAAAACATGGATTTTCCCAAAAAATAGCAAAACAAAACCAAACAAAACCAAAACCAAAACCAAAACACGCAATGGCGGTTTTGCAAAACCAAAACCAAAACCAAAACACGACGGTAATCCAGATCCAAAACCGAATCCAAAACCAAAACACGGGGGTCAGTGACCATCTCTAGTAATACTGCCAACAAACTAACTGATTTTATCTGCAAATTTCATCCAAGAAGCAACCATGTGAGTCTGATCAATATCCATTTGGGATAATTAACTTTTTGATTGGTAAAGCAGGGTCAGGCAGTCACCTGAAGACCATCAATGTTTTTTTAGGTCAACAGCTGACATCATTAATTGAGACCCATATGATGATATAATTATTCCTGCAGAAACCTGTGGTCAAACTGCACACTGGTCCAGGCTGAACAAAAAAATGCCTGATTATAAAATAATAATAATAATAATAATAATAATATGAGATGATGACAAATAACTGACTAGGTCACTTGTAATGGCCATATTCTTAATACCCAGGTTTACATTGCATATGTAATTTCCAGGCAATTTAGTGTATGTGGCCTTTTCTTTCATATGTTAAAGTAACACACAAGCTAAAATTCATAGATTAATATTTTATTCTGCACAGAAAACATGACAGTGATAGTATCGAAAATGAAATCATATTATTGGGTATGCACTGAACATCATAGGAAAGTATAAGCTGGAAAACATTCTAAATTACACTCTGGAACACATTCTGAGAAATACAATTGAGTATGAATTTCAGTACCGTCACACTTGGAGCTGTTCAGTTCATTCACTTTGTAGCCGTCCTCACAATCGCAGATGTACCCACCAGGAAAAATAATGCAGATCTGTTCACATTGTGTTGTGTTGAACTGGCAGTGATCAATAACTAGAATAAATATATAAGTTGCCATCATTAAGATGCCTAAACTGTGTATATATTATGAGCATACACAACTTATATACATAAAGATGTACAGTATATTGATGTTTATTACTTTATATTGCAGGAGACTTGTTATACAAACTGCTTGTTATATCTCTAATGTAAAAATTGGAGCTACTAATATTGATATTGCTGAGAATAGTATTTTTAAGATAGGGCAGGGGCTTTCTTAAAAGCTTTTCTGGAAATGTATTGTCTTCATCTTATTGAGAATTTTATTATGCAAAATGTCACTTACCTGTACAGTTCACACCATCCCCAGTGTAGTTTGTCATGCACTCACACTGGAATGAGCCAACCACATTGGAGCAGACTGCATGTACAGAGCAGTTGTTAAGCTCCTGAGATGCACACTCATCAATATCTGTCAAAATGAATATGTTCAATATAGATCTTCTAATACTGGGTTCAAAATAGACAAAAGAATTGTAAAATTATACACAAGCTAAAATTTATAGACTAATATTTTATTCGGCCATTCTGCACAGAAAACATGACAGAGATAGCAATACATATGAAATCATATTACTGGGTATGCTCGGGACATTTGTTACGCCTTACGGGAGATTCCTAACAGTTAGTGTTAACGCAGGCCTTCCCAACGAGCAGCGTCCAACGAGCCCATCGGTTTTCACCACAAACCACCGTAAAACGTTATGTATTTTGATGCCTGAGGTTTGCAGGTCACGCCCCTTAGGTTAACCAACTGTCGTGATAGGTGATAGATGGTAGATATGAGATCCAGCAGGATATGGGAGAGTAGACTCTGTAGTAGTAGTGTAGTACAGCACAGTAGGGCAGGATTGGTTAGCTGAAGTAGCACAGCACACTCAGAGAAATCCAAGCCGCATACATTGGAACACCTGGTCGGATACACTGAGGAAACACCACACTTGGGAGAGTTGCCAGGTCATATACACTGGTGCTCAGACAGCGGAATGGTCAGAAAGGTTAGCAGGGTCAGATACACAGGTTTACAAGCAGCAGCATAGTCAGTATGGAAGGCCGGGTTGGATACACAGGAGCATAGGCAGCAGCGTAGGTAATATGGATAGCCAGGTCAGATACACAGTTACACAGGCAGCAGAGGATCCAGAAGCAGAGGTCTAACAAGCCGAAGGTCTTACACAGGGAAACACCAGAAAACAGCACAGGATACAAAGGGAGAGGCAGACGCCAAGCAGTAACTTGTTGTTCTGACACAGGCAGTGTGTCAAAGTGCGCTAGATGTAGAAGAAGGTAATTCGAAAACCCCGCCCCTGTGTCATATGAATGTAGCCGCACCACCAGCCCAGAAGAACAGAGCAGCGGCTGAGATTGGGAACTGGAACGCAGACAGGTAAGTCCCTTACAACATGATAGGAAAGTAAAAGCTGGAAAAAATTCTAAATTACACTCTGGAACACATTCTGAGCAATACAATTGATTATGAATTTCAGTACCGTCACACTTGGAGCTGTTCAGTTCATTCACTTTGTAGCCGTCCTCACAATCACAGATGTACCCACCAGGAAAACCAATGCAGATCTGTTCACATTGTGTTGTGTTGAACTGGCAGTGATCAATAACTAGAATAAATATATAAGTTACAATCATTAAGATACCTAAAGTGTGTGTATATCATGTACATACACAACTTATATACATAAAGATAAACAGTATATTGATGTTTGTTACTTTATATTGAAGGAGACTTGTTATACAAACTGCTTCTTATATCTCTAAAGTAAAAATTGGTGCTACTAATATTGATATTGCTGAGAATAGTATTTTTAAGATAGGGCTGGGAATTTCTTGAAAACTTTTATGGAAATGTATTGTCTTCATCTTATTGAGAATTTTATTATGTAAAATGTCACTTACCTGTACAGTTCACACCATCCCCAGTGTAGTTTGCCATGCACTCACACTGGAATGAGCCAGCCACATTGGAGCAGACA
The DNA here is from genome assembly GCF_038048845.1 of Mixophyes fleayi. NCBI lineage: Eukaryota > Metazoa > Chordata > Amphibia > Anura > Limnodynastidae > Mixophyes > Mixophyes fleayi. Next base: position 130,515,628 of record NC_134404.1, on the reverse strand, counting down.
GCATGTACAGAGCAGTTGTTAAGCTCCTGAGATGCACACTCATCAATATCTGTAAAAAAATATGTTCAATATAGATTTTGTAAAACTGGGTTCAAAATAGACAAGAAAATTCTAAAATCATATATTGAAGTTTGTTAATTGTTTATATTACCAATATAGTAAACACAACGGGTCTAAATCATTAAGTAATGTAAATGCTGATATGTGCCGTATTTTGCATAAAATCAATCTGCGTATGCCCAGAAAAGATCCTATGCCAGAGAACGCAGCAACATCCAGTTAATCTTCGAGCGCAAAGTACACATACTACAAACAACGATTTCAGGGGCGGAACAAGGAGGGGAATGGGAGTTTTTCTGCTTCAAACGACCAGATTTTTCAAATCTACAAATGTGACACAGGAAATAAAGAGAGACCCAATTTTCCAGCATTCACTTTTTGAAGTGAAATATAGTGTCAGGCTCAAACGTGCAGTATTTTAGGAGGGGAGAGCAGAATAACATCATAATTAATTCGGAAGTACAACAGTGATAGCAGGTATCTTTGAAAATTACATTTTCCCTTTGTCCAACATGCACAGCCCCATGACAGAACTTCATTCTGTAAATTATGAGACACAGCAATTGCACAGAGAATTTCCAAAAAATGGAATGGAAGCATGAACCTGTGTATGCACATAGTGGTCAAACAGAATCATTTATTGAAAAGCCATGTACTGCACAGCCAAATATATTCCGATTATAAATAACTTTTAAAGAGATAAATTTAATGTATATGTAACACTGCCAACAAACTAACGGATTTTATCTGGAAATTTCATCCAAGGTGCCCAGATGTTACTTTGTGTATTGGCCACAAGCAACCATGTGATTCTGATCAATATCCATTTGGGATAATATACTTTTTGATTGGTAAAGCAGGGTCATGCAGTCACCCGAAGACCATCAATGCTTTTTTAGCTCAACAGCTGACTTCATTAATTGAGACCCATATGATGCTGTAATTATTGCTGCAGAAACCTGTGGCCAAATTGCACACAGGTCCAGGCTGTACAAAAAAGTCTGAAATAATAATAATAATAATAATAATAATAATTATAAGGCAATGACATATAACTGATTAGGTCATTTGTGATCTCAATATATTTCATACCCAGGGTTACACTGGCATGTGTGATTTCTAGGCAAATTAGTGCTTGTGGGCTTTTCTTTCATGTGTTAAAGTAACGCACAAGCTAAAATTTATAGACTAATTTTTTATTCGGCCATTCTGCACAGAAAACATGACAGCAATAGCAATACACATGACATCATATTACTGGGTATGCACTGGACATGTGTCACGCCTTACAGGAGATTCCTAACAGTCAGTGTTAACGCAGGCCTTCCCAATGCGTGGAGTCTAACGGACCCCCCCAATGTTCACCACGGACCGCCGCAAGACTTTATGGATTTTGATGCTGAAGGTTTGCAGGTCACTCCCCTTAGGTTAGCCCACGGATGTGATAGGTGATAGACGATAGATAAGAGATCCACCAGGATAAGGGAGAGTAGACTCTGTAGTATTAGTTTAGTACAGCACAGTAGGGCAGGATTGTTTTTTTGAAGTAGCACAGCAGACTCAGAGAAATCCAAGCCGCATACATTGGAACACCTGGTCGGATACACTGAGGAAACACCACACTTGGGTGAGTTGCTGGGTCAGATACACTGGTGCTCAGACAGCGGAGTGGTCAGAAAGATTAGCCAGGTCAGATACACAGGTTTACAAGCAGCAGCGTAGTCAATATGGAAGGCCGGGTCGGATACACAGGAGCACAGGCAGCAGGGGCGGATTGGACATAGGCCTTACCAAGAGGTTTCCCGGTAGGCTGCTGCCCTAATGAGGCTGCCTGGAGTCCTCCTCATGTATCTGCTGGATTTTTTTTGTTATTCATTTTTCTTACAATTAGCACGGATGGGGGAAGGAGGGCTAACAGTGGGGGCGGTGAGCGCACAAGAGAGGCTGACAATCAAGGTAATGAAAGCGGGTGGGGAGAGGACTGACAATGGGGGAGATCAGCGAACAGGTAAGGGTGACAGCCAGGGCGATGAGTGCGGAGGAGAAAGGGCTGATAGCGGGGCTGATGAGTGCGGTGGGGAGAGGGCTGATAGCGGGGGTGATGAGTGCGGAGGTGAGTGGTCTGATATCGGGGCTGATGAGTGCTGAGGGGAGAGGGCTGATAGCGGGGCTGATGAGTGCGGAGGGGAGGGCTGATTGCGGGCCTGATGAGTGCAGAGGGGAGGGCTGATAGCGGGGTTGATGAGTGGGATGGGGAGGGCTGATAGCGGGGATGATGAGTGCGAAGGGGAAAGGGCTGATATCGGGGGTGATGAGTGCGGAGGGGAGTGGTCTGATATCAGGGCTGATGAGTGCGGAGGGGAGAGGGCTGATAGCGGGGCTGATGAGTGCAGAGGGGAGAGGGCTGATAGCGGGGCTGATGAGTGCAGAGGACAGGGCTTATAGAGGGGCTGATGAGTGCGGAGGGGAGAGGACTGAGAGTGGGGCTGAAGAGTGTGGAGGTGTGAGGGCTGATAGCGGAGCTGATGAGTGCAGAGGGGAGGGCTGATAGTGGGGGTGATGAGTGCGGAAAGGAGAGAGCTAATAGTGGGGGTGATGAGTGCGGAAAGGAGAGAGCTAATAGTGGGGGTGATGAGTGCGGAGGGGAAGGCTGATAGCGGGGTTGATGAGAGCGAAGGGGAGAGGGCTAATAGTGGGGATGGTGAGTGAGGAGGGGAGGGCTGATAGCGGGAGTGATGAGGGCGGAGAGTAGAGGGTTGATAGCGGGGGTGATGAGTGCAGAGGGGAGAGGGCTGATAGTGGAGCTGATGAGTGCAGAGGGAAGGGCTGATAGCGGCGGTGATTAGTGCGGAGTGGAGAGAGCTAATAGTGGGGATGATGAGTGTGGAGGGGAAGGCTGATAGCGGAGGTGATGAGTGCGAAGAAGAGAGGGCTAATAGCAGCGGTGGTGAGTGCGGAGGGGAGGGCCGATAGCGGGAGTGATGAGTGCGGAGGAAAGAGGGTTGTTAAAACTGTTCATGCTAGGGTGTTTACAAGTAATAACAGTTAATTTAAAAATGTGTTTTGTATCTTTTAAATCCCACCCCTAACCCCAAGAAGAGGTACAGATGGAATTGTCACAAATAGAAGGCATTGGGAGGGTAAAAACCTTTTCTTGGGGTTAAGGGCAAACACCACTATGGTTAGGACACCCTAAAGTTTTGCACACAGCTAGGCAGAGGGAGACTTTTGAACCAGTGGGAGACCCAACTACCATTCAACTACTGCTAACTCTAGGAACTCCCTGCTACTGGATTAAGCTGCTCCTCTAACATAACCGATGTGTGTACTCCAGCCACTGGTGTGCTGACGCTGCCTACTTATGTTTGCTCCACCTACTAGTGCAATGCTTTGTCTACTTGTGTGTTAACACCACTAATTGTGACAGGCAGACTCTGCCCACCATTACGTATTGCATTTGCCTTGCCTAAAACTGATGTGGCCAGGTCTAATGGTGTGCTAACTCCGCCTACTATTGGCCCCACCTACAATTTATTTGGTCCCCGTCTACATGAGGCCACTTTCAGAATTTTTTTCAGGGCCAATTTAAGTTCCCAATCCGCCTCTGGGCAGCAGCGTAGTTAATATGGATAGGCAGGTCAGATGCACAGTTACACAGGCAGCAGAGGATCCAGAAGCAGAGGTCTAACAAGCCGAAGGTCTTACACAGGGAAACACCAGAAAGCAGCACAGAATACACAGAGAGAGACAAATGCCAAGTAATAACTAGTTGTTCTGACACAGGCAGTTTGTCAAAGTGCGCTAGATATAGAAGAAGGTAATTCGAAAACTCCGCCCCTGTGTCACATGAATGAAGCTGCGCCACCCGCCCAGAAGAACAGAGCAGCGGCTGAGGTTGGGAACAGGAACGCAGACAGGTAAGTCTCCTACAACATGATAGGAAAGTACAAGCTGGAAAACATTCTGAGCAATACAATTGAGTATGAATTTCAGTACCGTCACACTTGGAGCTGTTCAGTTCATTCACTTTGTAGCCGTCCTCACAATCGCAGATGTACCCGCCAGGAAAAATAATGCAGATCTGTTCACATTGTGTTGTGTTGAACTGGCAGTGATCAATAACTAGAATAAATATATAAGTTACAATCATTAAGATGCCTAAAGTGTGTGTATGTCATGCACATACACAATGCATATACAAAAAGATGTACAGTATATTGATGTTTGTTACTTTATATTGAAGGAGACTTGTCATGAAGATAGAGAGCTTGCAGTTATTTATAAGAGATAATTCATAACTGCAGTGTAAATAGGTTGTATCAAATCAATCCATTGATAAGTTAAAGTGTAAAATTTAAAGACAGAGAGTCTGATGTAAATGTGTTTGATGGCTTTGCACATCCCAGTGTGAGAAGATAAGCATGCCCCCTGTAGCAGCTTCCAGGATCTCTCACTGTTAGCTTTAGACACATGAATAGACTTTGCGGGGCCGATCACAGCTGGAGATCCTGGTAGGCAGAATGTGAAAGCCTATACAGGTATATAAAAATATGACCCTCAAAAGGAAAATGTTGTCATAGTTCATATTTTGGGAAATCTGGGTGTTACTCCATACTGAGGAGCAAAAAACACCAGGGTTGTGAACGACAAGTACAGGGGGTATCCATAAACAGCTAAAATCACATATCTTTGGAAAAGCAATGTCACATTGACATAATTCCGTCATGTTTGGTATTTAAATGTGCGGGAGATTATGACCGGTTTATTGAACGGGGAATTATTTCTCGAGGATAGATCTGTGAAGAATGACCCACAGGTCAAGACTTTGGGAATATTTGTGAGCAGTATAGTGGCACCCAAGAGACATCCCTGCCCCCTATTAGCATTGAACACTGCCCCTGTGAAGACCATCCCATGTCTTGTTACTTAAAAACCTGTGTTCAGGAGGAACAAACTGTCAGACTTTTTGGGGAAATAAGGCCATATTTATAAGCTGTCTATCTTCCTAGCCAATTCCCCATGGTACAGATTATGCAACTCACGTAAGTGCTATTCTGAATGTAACCCCTTTTTATTTTAAACTGTTTGCTTGTTATGTCAATTAATTGTTATTCATTATTTTTTATATGTATGCCCTGTATTTTTGTATATTAAATCTAAAATTTAATAAGTTGCGTCCTTCATACTCTAGCGAATCCATTAGCCTATTAGAAGAGATTGCTCGACCAAGTTAACCCTTGGAATGCCAGTGTGTGATTTGTTGATACATTTGATTAACAAGCTGAGTGTGCTTGTATGTACATTTGTGTAACAGTCTGGAGGTGTGAAGAATTAACCCTGTGCATGCTGGTATGTGGGTCTTGCTAGTTTGTGAACCACTAGAAGCCTGTGTGCCAGTGTGGGACAGTATATTGGGGTCCTATTGCCCGTACTCAATAGGTGGTGGCAAAACCTGAAGTGTCTGGGGGTGTGAGAGTGCTGTGTTTGGGGGCGATTCCATAGGTCTATAACCTGTGTGATAGGTAGAGACAGACTGCGGGCTGAAATCGTGTGTGACCTCATACATTGAACACCCCAAAGTCACGGCAGCTGGGAGCATGTTTGTGACAAGACTTGTTATACAAACTGCTTGTTATAGCTCTAAAGTAAAAATTGGTGCTACTAATATTGATAATGCTGATAATTGTATTTGTAATATAGGGCAGGGGCTTTCTCAAAACTTTTATGGAAATATATTGCTTTCATCTTATTGAGAATTTTATTATGCAAAATGTCACTTACCTGTACAGTTTACACCGTCCCCAGTGTAGTTTGTCATGCACTCACACTGGAATGAGCCAGCAACATTGGAGCAGGCAGCATGTACAGAGCAGTTGTTAAGCTCCTGAGATGCACACTCATCAATATCTGTCAAAAAATAATATGTTCAATATAGATCTAGTAAAACTGGGTTCAAAATAGACAAGAAAATTATAAATCATATTTTGAAGATTGTTAATTGTTTACATTAATAACATATTAAACACAACGAGCCTGAACAATTAAGTAATGTAAATGATGATACGTGCCGTATTTGGCATAAAATCAATCAGCGAATGCCCAGAAAAGTATCCTATGCCAGAGAACGTAACAACATCCAATTCATCTTACGGACGATGATTTCAAGGGCAGAACAAACAACTAGATTATTCAAATCTACAAATGTGACACAGGAAATAAAGAGAGCCCCAATTTCCAGCATTCACTTTTTTAAGTGAAACCAAGGTACAGGCTCAAACGAGCAGTATTTTAGGAGGGGTGGGCAGAATAACATCATAATTAAGCGGGAGGTACAACAGTGATTGCAGGCATCTTTGAAAATTAAATTTTTCCTTTGTCCAACATGCACAGTCCCGTGACAGAACTCCATTCTGTCAATTATAGAACACAGCAATTGCACAGAGAATTTCCAAAAAATGGAATGAAAACATGTACCTGTGTATGCACATAGTGGTCAAACAGAATCATTTATTGAAAAGCCATGTACTGCACAGCCAAATATATTCCGATTACAAATAACTTTTAAAAAGATAAATTTAATGTATATGTAACACTGCCAACAAACTAAACGATTCTATCTGGAAGTTTCATCCAAGTTGCCCAGATGTTACTTTGTGTATAGGCCACAAGCAATCATGTGATTCTGATCAATATCCATTTGGGATAATTAACTTTTTGATTGGTAAAGCAGGGTCATGCAGTCACCCGAAGAATATCAATGTTTTTTTAGGTCAACAGCTGACTTCATTAATTGAGACCCATATGATGCTGTAATTATTCCTGCAGAAACCTGTGGTCAAACTGCACACAGGTCCAGGATGTACAAAAAAGTCTGATCATAAAATAATAATAGTAACAATATTAATAATAATAATAACAAGAATAATAATAATATAAGGCAATGACAAATAACTAACTAGGTCATTTGTGATCTCAATATATTTCATACCCAGGTTTACAATGGCATGTTTGATTTCCAGGCAAATTAGTGCTTGTGGGCTTTTCTTTCATGTGTTAAAGTAACACACAAGCTGAAATTTATATACTAGTGTTTCATTCAGCCATTCTGCACAGAAAACATGACAGCAATAGCAATACACATGAAATCATATTACTGGGTATGCACTGGACATGTCACGCCTTACGTTAGATTCCTAACAGTCAGTGTTTACACAGGCCTTCCCAATGAGCGGAGTCTAACGAACTCCCTCCCCCCGGTTTTCACCACGAACCACCGCAAGACATTATGTATTTTGATGCCTGAGGTTTGAAGGTCGCGCCCCTTAGGTTAGCCCACTGACGTGACAGGTGCTAGATGGTAGATATGAGATCCGGCAGTATAAGGGAGAGTAGACTCTGTAGTAGTAGTGTAGTACAGCACAGTAAGGCAGGAATGGTTAGCTGAAGTAGCACAGCACACTCAGAGAAGTCCAAGCCGCATACATTGTAACACCACGTCCTATACACTAAGGAAACACCACACTTGGGAATGTTGCCGGGTCAGATACACTGGTGCTCAGACAGCGGAGTGTTCAGAAAGATTACCAGGGTCAGATACACAGGTTTACAAGCAGCAGCGTAGTCAGTAAGGAAGGCCAGGTCGGATACACAGGAGCACAGGCAGCAGCGTAGTTAATATGGATAGCCAAGTCAGATACACAGTTACACAGGCAGCAGAGGATCCAGGAGCAGAGGTCTAACAAGCCGAAGGTCTTACACAGGGAAACACCAGAAAGCAGCACAGGATACACAGGGAGAGCCAGACGCCAAGTAGTAACTTGTTCTGACACAGGCAGTGTATCAAAGTGCGCTAAATATAGAAAAAAGTAATTCGAAAACACCGCCCCTGTGTTACATGAATGTAGCCGCGCCACCCGCCCAGAAGAACAGAGCAGCGGCTGAGATTGGGAACAGGAACGCAGACAGGTAAGTCTCTTACAACATGATAGGAAAGTACAAGCTGGAAAACATTCTAAATTACACTCTGGAACACATTCTGAGCAATACAATTGAGTATGAATTTCAGTACCGTCACACTTGGAGCTGTTCAGTTCATTCACTTTGTAGCCGTCCTCACAATCGCAGATGTACCCACCAGGAAAAATGATGCAGATCTGTTCACATTGTGTTGTGTTGAACTGGCAGTGATCAATAACTAGAATAAATATGTAAGTTGCCATCATTAAGATGCCTAAAGTGTGTGTGTATCATGTACATACACAATGTATATACATAAAGATGTACAGTATATTGATGTTTGTTACTTTATAGTGAAGGAGACTTGTTATACAAACTGCTTGCTATATCTCTAAAGTAAAAATTGGTGCTACTAATATTGACAATGCTAAGAATTGTATTTTTAATATAGCGCAGGGGCTTTCTCAAAACTTTTATGGAAATGTATTGCCTTCATCTTATTGAGAATTTTAATATGCAAAATGTCACTTACCTGTACAGTTCACACCATCCCCTGTGTAGTTTGTCATGCACTCACACTGGAATGAGCCAGCCACATTGGAGCAGACAGCATGTACAGAGCAGTTGTTAAGCTCCTGAGATGCACACTCATCAATATCTATCAACAAAATAATATGTTCAATATAGATCTAGTAAAACTGGGTTTAAAATAGACAAGAAAAGAGGATTTATGTACTTACGTTAAATCCGTTTCTCTGATTCCGTCTGGGGGACACTGCTTACCATGGGGTTGTGGAGGGGAGCTTGGGAGTTGGCACCTAACTTGTTAACTTTAGTACTGCCCACAGACCCCTCCCCTCTACAATCCCCCCGCCTCTTCCTCCTCAGTTATTTAAAAAGCCCCAAGGAGATAGGTCAATCAACCAAGAGCATATAGAGGAAAGGCAGAAGGGAGGGATCGCAGTGTCCCCCAGACGGAATCAGAGAAACGGATTTAACGTAAGTACATAAATCCTCTTTTCTCTTTCATCCAGTCTGGGGGACACTGCTTACCATGGGGACGTTCTAAAGCAGCTCCCTAAGGGTGGGACTACTCTGAAAACCTCCGCTCGTAAAGCATTACGAGCGAAATTTGCATCCGCAGAAGCAAATATATTCAACTGGAAAACTCTGTAAAGGTGTGGACAGAGGACCAGGTGGCTGTCCTGCAAAGCTAGTCTGCAGAAGCCCCATATCTCGCTGTCCAAGACGCTCCTACCGATCTGGTAGAACGGGCCCTAAGTCTCTCTGGCACTGGACGGATAGCCTTATGTAAGCTTGCCTAATGGTAGCCGTAATCCATTTTGCAATAGACTGTTCTGAGGCTGGCTAGCCTCTCTTTTTAGCATCATAAAGAACAACTAGGAAACAGTACGCCTCATTAGAGAAGTTCCTTTGACATAAACGCCGAAAGCCCTAACCACATCTAACTTTCCATAGACTCTGAATCCGAATGGGAAGTGGGAGAAAAGACCGGAATTACAATTTCCTGTTTCAGATGGAAGCCGAAAATACTCTAGGAACGAAGGAAGGGAGGGTTCTTAACCGCTCTGTTCTTGAGAAAAACCAGATATGGTTCCCGGCAAGACAGAGCTCCTAATTCTGAAACCCTACGCGCAGATGCCATAGCCAAAAGAAGAGGACCTTCCAGGTCAACCACTTCAAATTTGCCACAAATAATGGCTCAAAGGGAGGCCCTTTAAGCATGTCCAGTACCAGGTGAGATACCACGGTGCTGTAGGCGGAACATAGGGAGACTGAATATGCAAGGCTCCCTGAATGAAGTCATAATATCTGGCAAATCCGCTAATTTCAGGTGAAAAAAAGACTGAAAGTGCCGATACCTGAACTTCTAGGCAACCTTAAACTAAGGCCTGCTTCCAGGCCATCTTGAAGAAAAGCCAATAAACGAGGAAGACGAAAGGAGGAACTGTGACATGTCGTATTATCGCTCCATCTGATATAGGCCTTCCAAATCCGGAGATAGGTGCGAGCTGAAACCGGCTTTCTGGCTCGCATCATAGTGTTCGCCAGGCTGGAGGAAAAGAAACCTCTAGCCCTCCAGAGGCTGGCTTCAACAGCCATGCCGTTAAACTGAGCTGAGGTAAATTCTGGTAACGGAAGGGACCCTGCAGAAGAAGGTCGTCTCGAGACGGAAGACGTAAACCCTGTCCTTCCGCCATAGAGATTATGTCCGCGCAACAGACTCGGCGCGGCCATGAGGGAGCTATTAGAATTACTGGCAGACCTCCCTGCCTTAATGTGAGTACGCGAGGAAGCATGGGGATCGGAGGAAACAGGTATCTCAACCTGAACTCCCATGACATCGTCATGACGGCCACTGTCACCACTAAGGGATCACTTGCCCTTGCGCAGAACCTGTGAACCTTTCTGTTGTGTCTGGAGGCCCTGAGATCTATGTCCGGAAGACCCCATTCTGAACCAGGGACTGGAAAATTTCCGGATGGAGTGACCACTCCCCCGGTTGTGGCCAAAGCAAAATTTGGGCTGCAAAATACATTGCAGCTGCACTCCTGGTTCCTCCTTGCCTGTTGACATATGGCACGGCCGTGGCATTGTCTGACTGAACTCTGACAGTGTGGCCCTGGAGGAGGGCCAGTAGAATTGCCTTCAACTCCAGAACGTTTATGGATAGGGCTGATTCCTGAACCGACCAAGGTCCCTGGAGCCTGAGGTGCAGGATTACCGCCCCCCCCCAACCTTTTAGGCTGGCGTCCGTCGTGGCTATGATCCAAGACCATGGATCGAAACAACTGCCCACAGTCTTGTGATCCCGAATCAGCCACCACTGAAGTGAATCTCTCACCCTGGAGATAGAGATTTTCTGGAGATCCAAACGTAGGTGGGATCCTGACATTTCGTCCACAGATCCCACTGAAGACATCGAGAATGGGCTCGACCGAAGGGGATGGTCTCTAAGGAGGCCACTATTTTCTTCAGCAGCCGCATGCACAAGTGCATTGAGGGGCTGAGAGAGGACAAGACCTGAGTTGTTATACTCTGAATAGAACTGATCTTCTCGACAGGTAGGAACATCCTTTGCTGGCTGGTGTCCATAATGAGCCCTAGGAAAACCCTGCGTTGACACGAAACCGTCTGGGATTTCCTTAAGTTTAATAGCCATCCATGGCCCTCGAGAACCGCCAAGGTGAGGGATAAGTGATGACGTAAGCAATTTTCCGTGGAAGATTTGATGAGCAGGTCGTCTGAATAGGGCACGACCTGAACTCCTTGAAGGGAAGACATGCTGCCATAACTGACATGATCTTCGTGAAAATACCTCGGTGCCATTGAGAAGCCGAAGGGAAGGGCCCGAAACTGATAGTGGAAGGATCCCACCGAGAATCTTAGAAGAGACTGATGTTGGATCCAAATGGGAATCTGGAGGTATGCATCTTTTATGTCTATGGACGCCATAAACTGATTCTTTAGGGATTCCATCCGAAATCTGTCCACCCGTGAGTGCACATTAAGGCCCTTTAAGTTTAGGTTGGGACGAAAAAGAGCCGTCCGGCTTCTTGACCAGAAACAGGTTTGAATAAAAACCCCTGTCCCTTCTGGTAATGTAGGACCCTGCAGATAACTCTTTGAGAAAGAAGAGAGGCGACACAATCCTGTATCGCCTGCCTTCTTGATGGATCTCGGGGGAGCGGGGTCATGGAGAAGCGATGTGGAACCGGGCCCAGCAAGTCTATCCTGTAACCCTCTGATATTATGCCCCGAATCCAAGAATCTTGGGAGGACGCTGCCCACTGTTCCTGAAAAAAAGACAGACGTCCCCCCACTGGCGCCCCTTCCAGGAGAACGGAGTGGTCGTCAGGACGCATGCTTTTCCTGGGTCTTGGAGGCCTGGCGTCTAGCTGCAAACGAGGATCTCCCCCTGGCAGAGGAGCCTCGAGAATTGTGCTGTCTGCCTCTAAAGGACTGTCCTCTAGGAAGGAGGTCCCCCGAAAAAGGCTGACGAAAGGAGCTGACCCGAGGGTTTCGGCTCCTGCTAGGGAATACCGGCAAGGAAGTACTTTTGCCCCCCGTTGCCTGGGAGATCAGAGTATCCAATTCCTGACCGAACAAACCTGGTGCAGAAAAAGGAATGGTTTCCACTGACTTTTTTGATTCCGCATCTCCTTCCCAGTATTTCAGCCATAACGTTCTTCTTGCTGAAATAAATGCAGCTTGAATAGAAGAGGATACAGCCACTGTGTTCCGGGTCGTCACATAAAGGGACCCCGATGCCTCCTTCAAATGCAAAGCCAGGGGAAGTAAATCAGAGTCCTGCAAGGCCTCTGCCAGCTGGTCTGCACATGCTTCCATGGCTCTAGCCATCGAGCCGAAGCAAATGTGGGCCTAAAGGAAGAACCCGCAGCCGTAAATATAGATTTCAGCTGGGATTCCACTCTGCGGTCATTGACATCCTGCAGAGATGCAGAACCTGGAGCTGGGAGTAAAGTGTGCTTGGCCAATCGGGTTATGGAATATCCACTTTTGGAATACTCTCCCAGCGAACGACATCTTCCTCCTGCAATGGGTACAGGGAAGAGAACCTTTTGGAAACAGAGAACCTCTTATCAGGCTGTTTCCAGGCTCCTTCTGCAATATCCTTAAGTTCTACGGAAGGGGGAAAACGGATAGCCTTTCTTTTGGCCTTCTTAAAGAGACTTCTGTCTCTAGGAGTAGTATCCTCCGGTTCTGGGAGGTCCAACTCTTGTCTCACTGCTAAAACCAAATCATTAATAAATTGGCTTTTAGAGCTTTCTTCCTGTCTCAAAGGTTGAACCTGGTCAGGATCAGAAATAATTTACCCTTCTTCCTCTGAAAACTCCTCAGAGTCTGAAAGGACCATAAGGGTATTATCAGATCTAGGCCTCCTTCTTTTAGCAGGCGGAATGATTGGGGATTGAAGTAACTGCTTTAGTTTATCCAAACCCTTTATAAATGCTGTAGACCATGCCGGTTCTGTGGGAACAGGGGCTAGGTCTGTATGAGAAGAAGAAGGTCCTGGTATAGACGTTCCAATAGAACCTGTGGTAACAGGGAGGCCCAACTGAGTACTAGAATTATTAGCCACCGAAGTAGCCACAGTAGATAGCAATTGATTAGATAGAAAAACCATCTGTGCTAAAGAGGAAACCGACTGTGTCAGGGAGGTCACCCAGGCCGGTTCCTCCGTCAGTGGGGCTGAAATATGCTGGGTTTGCGCAGGGGGAGCCCCTGCCTCGCAGACAGAGAAGAGCGCCAACGGGTCCTTCTGCCCACAAGGTAATTTTACATTACATTTAGAACATGTAAAATATTTTGCAATAGGGCCCTTTCCCTTATCTGACATTTTTAACAAAGGAAGGCACACCAAACACACAGACTTAAATTGATAAATTTAGCTGAGTAGAGAGAGAGAGAGATAAATGTGTGGAGAGAAAAGTGTAACTACAAGTAATCAACTAATCTACATATAAAAGTTGTACTCGTAATATTTTAAACACAAAATAATATCTAAGCAAGTAGGAGAACTATAGCATAACCCCTACTAGCTCACTTGTATACAGCAATACAGAATATGTGTTTAAATAAATCTGATACTTAGCCCATAGGCCTAACAGGGGAGAAGTCCAACAGCAGTATCCTGGTGCCTGCTCCCTCAGATCAGTTCTCTCTTCCCGGGCTTATCCTTGGTGCCAGAAGACCGGGTTAGACCATCTCTCTCTCTGGAAGGAGGGGGAACTCTATTTCCTAGCTCCCCCCTTCAGCAATGCTGCCTCTGTTAGCGATTTTCCATAAAAAAATAAGAGGCATTTAAAGGCAGAGTAGTGGAGACCTCCAGGGGAGGTCTCCGCAGCAGATAATACCTGATGCCCCCTCCTATGCATGAGGGGGGATCCAGGTATAGCCCCCTTCTTTTTCAGCCACCGCAGCACTCCTGTGCCGAAATCCAAGATGGCCGCCGTTATGTGAAATGTCCGATAACCTGCGCTCTATGCCTGCAGTGGCAGCGCCGGTTATCGGGGAGGCTCCAGGAGTGACAGCGGTCCGTGAGACCGCTTGTCACTCCCAATTCAGGCACTTATTTCTTCTGTCCCTGTCAGTGAGAGCCGCTGGCTCTCATCTGACAGGGGAATGCCTGCGCTGCTCTGCTGTGAGTGTGTTCTCTATAGTAGAACACACTCCAGCGCTGCCCTCTGTGAATAAAAATTCAAAAGAATAAAATAAAATTGTAAATTTAAAGTAAGCACTAAAAAAACACTGCCCAACTCCAAGGGCACCTAAAAAAACTGAGGAGGAAGAGGCGGGGGGATTATAGAGGGGAGGGGTCTGTAGGCAGTACTAAAGTTAACAAGTTAGGTGCCAACTCCCAAGCTCCCCTCCACAACCCCATGGTAAGCAGTGTCCCCCAGACTGGATGAAAGAGAAAATTATAAAGCATATATTGAAGATTGTTAATTCTTTACATTAATAACATATTACACACAACGGGCCTGAATCATTAAGTAATGTAAATGATGATACGTGCCGTATTTGGCATAAAATCAATCAGCGCATGCCCAGAAAAGAACCCTATGCTAGAGAACGTAACAACGTCCAATTCATCGTCGGATGCAAAGGACCCTTACTACAGATGATGAATTCAGGGGCGGAACAGGGAGGGGATTTGGCATCTTTCTGCTTAAAACAACCAGCATATTCAAATCTACAAATGTGACACAGGAAATAAAGAGAGCCCCAATTTCCAACATTCACTTTTTAAGGCAAAACCAAGGTTCAGGTTCAAATGAGCAGTATTTTAAGGAGGGGAGGGCAGAATAGCATCATACTTGGACTGAGTGGAACCGAGTCATGACTCGGTTTCGCACGCCAAATTCTGTTCTGAAGTCGAGACAAAATGTAATTTTCGGTTAAATGTGTGATCTTGCGAGTTTTGGTTTGATATCTTCTATATATCGCCTTCCCCCCTGTTTACAGTTGCCATTTTATAAATGATAACATGTGGTTTGGATGTTTCCTGCAATTCTGTGCTCAGATAATGACTTGTAGAAGGTTAGACAGTGTGAAAAAGGCAATTTATCTTGAAATCGATGTGATTTTCCTGCACACTCTTAAGAGTTTATTTACAGATCAATTCTGCAGGAATTATGTGCTGATAAATTGGGTGTGAGAGAGTGAAGAGTAGACAAGCAGTGTCAACTGGTTGTAATAGTATATTAGTAGACTAATTAGGAATGAAAAAAAATATTTTTTCTTGCCTTTTCAATCTGAAGGCAATAGTGCAAGGGTCAGTCTCAGTGACATCTGAACTATTTAGTGGAGAAATAGCAGAGTGCTGTATGGTTGTGAGCAGCACACTTCCAAAAAATATTTCTTGCTTTTAAAATCACAAATGTTTCAATCTGAATGCAATTGGGTGAGGGGCATATATAAATATACACATATATATATATATATATATATATATATATATATATATATATATATATATATATATATATATATATGCATATATATATATATATATATATATATATATATATATATATATATATATATATAAAACAGATAGATATATATATATATATATATATATATATATATATGTAACAAAGGGAGACATTTATCTGACAAGATGCAGAGAAAACATACAAGCAGAGTAAGACATTGGAGCAGTTATGCCCCTAGATTGAGGTTAAACCAGGTAAAGACTTATGTGTAGTTTAAAGTTTGGTTAACTTACATGATTTGAAAGCTCCTTCCTCTCAGCAAACAGACAGGGTGTGTCTGTTATTGCAAACAGAGCCAGTGATGGGTGTTTCCTCATAAAGGGAAGGTGGGTGTGTCCCCTGCCCATCAAGCTAAGGCTGGGGGAGGAGTATCATGTATAAAAGCTTGCTTGTGTCATTTGTTCACTGAGACCAATGCTGGGGAAGCTGGCTGGTTTGAGAGAGCTGGTCTATGTCTAGCTAGCGTTTAGGGTCTCCAGGAATTGCTGTGAAATCTGTACGGTGTCAAAACATTTACCATCCTGACAATAAAACTACATAAAAAGGAAGCAGTTGTTCGCGTGTGCTTCAGCAGTAGCGGGCTCTTGCCACAAGTGGAAATGACACATTGTTTATACAATGTAAGTCCCATCACTCTTGCACCCCATTCTTTACATTAATTAATTCCAACTTGTGTCAGGTGAGTCCCAGGTCTCCCATGGCTGCTAGTGCTTGGGAAAGACTTGCCTTTAAAAGCTGTGTGCAGGTAAGCCTTAAGCCCAGATAAAATAGCATAGCATTTGATCATGTTAGGACTGACCAGAATGGGAAGACTTTGGCGTGAGTTGGTCAGCTTAACATAAATTGCAATATGTGGAACTAACATTCCCTGTTTTTAATATAGAACAGTACTTGGCATAGAATTAATTATGTGTTTGGAGAGTGCAGAGTATCCCTGTTTTCTTGTCTTTACAATGTGGGCAACCCCCTCTTGCACCCTAGTCTGTACATGGTGAGTGCAGAGGATCTATGTCTGTTTTTGTTTATACAATGTAAGTCCCATCACTCTTGCAACCCATTCTTTACATTAATTAATTCCAGCTTGTGTCAGGTGAGTCCCAGGTCTCCCATGACTGCTAGTGCTTGGGAAAGACTTGCCTTTAAAAGATGTGTGCAGGTAAGCCTTAAGCCCAGATAAAATAGCATAGTATTTGATCATGTTAGGACTGACCAGATTGGGAAGACTTTGGCGTGAGTTGGTCAGCTTAACATATATTGCAATATGTAAAACTAACATTCCCCGTTTTTAATATAGAACAGTATTTAGTACAGCATTAATTATGTGTTTGGAGAGTGCAGAGTATCCCTGAAATCACACAAGTTAGATATGTGTGCTGACCCTCGTGTATCGGTTTCGAAACCGGTGCCTGTTCCGACCCAACTTCGTGTTTCGGCTACCGGATATGTCGAACTATCGCAACAGGTTTTGGGATTGGTTTGGGATCTGGACATCCTATTATTGTAGTTACCTGAGTTGAATTCATTTATTGCTTAAATTATTAAGATTTGTGTTTAATTAATTAATTCAGCCCAGGGCATTGCAATGGGGAAATATGGAAACTCTGGCACCAGAATGGACTCCCAGCTTACGACTCCTTGTCACATACATGGCAAAGGTAATCAAATCATTGTTGGTCACACATCCATTGCTGTAGTAGGACTATTGCAACCAGATCTGTCCAAATGAGCCATGTGTTCATTAAAAGAACACTTTTCAGAGATTGATCACTGGTGTGTAATGTGCAGAACATTAAGGTACATTGTACTCACCAATGCACTGGTGCTTGCCATCACCTTCATATCCAGGGCTACACTCACAGGAGTAGTTTCCAGGTAAGTTAGTACAACTGGCATTTGTAGCACATGGAAAGGTAGTATTGGCACATTCGTCAATGTCTGCATGGGGAGAGAGAAAAAAAATCACATTATTGATCAGCTGTTGGACTGTCGCAATGTTCACTTATTCTAAATAATGAAATTTTAGCAATAATTTTGGCCAATATGTTGCTTGCTGTCTTTCTGCTCCAAACAACCAGATTATTCAAAACTACAAATGTGACACAGGAATAAGAACTGAGGGCTGGATAAGGACGATGGAAAATAAAAGCTTTGCTGTATCTTTAACTGGAATTATTCTCTGGAATAGTTAATAGTTAACGTTTGGCAGTCCGCCCATATGGTGTCATAGGGGAGGAGAACAGAGGTTATCAGTGGGATGGGTTTTTCAGTCTCTTCAGATCTGGAGGTTGCTGGATAAGTATCCTTGTATTCCTGTCTGCTCTCTGCTGCATTGTTCATTGTATTTCCCATCCTGTGGCTTTCTCCCTTTAGTATAGTTCTGTTCTTTTCCTTATGCCTATACCTTTCCTGTCTTTTGCTGGATTTTCTCCCTGTTTAGTTCCACATACCTGTACTTTCTAGCCCCCTTTCTATTCAGACTTCTCTCCCTTAATTTTTTCACAGTAGGTGGGACTTTTCCTCTTGATTTAAGTATTTTAGGCTGCAGAAGACACAGAGCTAAGTATACTAGTATGTCTGTATAGTTATGATAGCTTTGGTATTTCCAAGATTGTTTTGCTTGCAGCTACTTTTTATTGCATCATTTTCCTTTGTGCTTCTTCCCTTCCCCCTTCCAGTCATTCAATGGTATGTGGGTCTGGGCTTATACAATACATGTGTGGTAATTTTTCAGGTTAATGAAGATGTTATGTGATATCAATCTTTGCACTCATGGTGTAGCAGGGTTTCCCTTCCCCTGCCAGCATGCAGGGACAAATATATTCAGTGTGCACAGAAGTTCTGCAGCACATGGGCTGGTTTTTTATCACTTGTCACATATTATTTGTCCGTCTAGGCAGACACATAGCATGGAAATAAAGGGACATGTGAACCGTTTTATGTATTCACTTGAAATGTCAATATATATATAAAAAAAAAAAAAAAAAATTAAAAAGAGAAAAGGAAAAAGCGGGATTATTTTTCAGGGACCAGTGCTTTTAAGGTGCTGCCTTATAGTTTGCATTCATTGGGATGCTACTTACATACTGTCCCCACGTATGGTATTTAAAAGGGGATAATGATTTGCAAATAGTTGATAAAGTTGTGTTCTCCCCCCCCCCCCTCACTGGCTGCAATGCCCGGGATTAATAAGTACACCCACTACCTGCATGCAGGGGAAGCAATGTTTTTCCCGCGGCTTTCACATGCAGGGCACGTCTTTTTCTGCCAACATTCCCCACCCCCCTACCACAGGTGTAAATTGCTAATGACACTTTACCCCTCTGCTTGATGCTGGCAGTGTCAGAGTCCCTGATGTGTAACCTTTACTGGTCTCATTACCATATATCAATTAACATGAGCCTAGTGCTTATATAACATGTAGGGACTTGCCCATAAGGGATGGTGTCAATGGACTGCTCATTACTGCCTTTGGGACAGGATTTGCAAGCTGTGTGGCAGAATCCCCGCTGAACTTATATGAAATTTTATGTGATGGTTGAAGGTTGGCTGACCATAGTGTAATTGTGATGTATATTTTGGTACTGGCACATCTCCATATACTGTGAGTATATCAGTATAGGTATGCAATTTCTCTTACACTTCATTTGTCCTGGTACAGATGCAGTTCATATGAATGGGATCTGCTTTAAGGAAGGACAGTACACTGGAGGTTATGGAAGAGCTCCCGGCTGTGTGACACAGCTTACAGGTCTGGAGTGGGGTGTGTCCTTAGTAAGTCCTCTCTATTCTCGCAGTTGACACGATGAGTGCAGAGTTATTATGTACAAGGAGTTGGGGGCAGTTTTATCCTGGGCTAGCAGTTATTACATTATAATCGTACCTATAGCATTTAGTAGATGGTGGGTAGCGCCAACCCGGGTTCCTCCCAGTTCACTTATTAGGTATATGTAGAATGGTTCTTGCATGTGCATAGGGTTACATTATTCGGGAATACTCTACCAGCAGGGCCCATATGGGTTTTTTTGTGCCAACCTGGGACATTTTTATTTTAGGGAAATTTTTGTGGGCGAACAGGTATCCATATGTTGGGGATACAGATCTACACTTGAACTAGGTTATTCCCAGGAGGTTATGTTTAGGGTAGAGACCAATGAATTGATTTTATACAATGAGGGCCAAGTTCTGGAGCAATACCCCAATGAATTGGGGAAAGACGGGGCCAGTTTGTGCCATCTGTGTTGATAAAGGAGGTGGATAATCTTTGTGATACATTTCCCTAAAGGTAATTCTCAGTGAATTGCTATATTTTGCTAGGGTGATATGGTCCACAGGGTAACGGGTTATCCTTTAGTAAGGATAGTGCTATCAGATATATCACCTTAAGCGCCATGGTGCTATCCGCCCGATCTAAGTTTTTCTTCAGCTTCACTGGCCGGATATTATCAGGACGTGTCAAGGGCATTATGGCATATTAACTTTATATGTGCGCAGGCCTGAGCGTGCTGATTACATTACTAACACAGTGGAACAAACCTGTTTTAGCTGCAATGTGGAAGGGAGACATCACTCAGATTTATGTTACACAATAGTCTGTATATAGGCTGATCTATAGAAAAACAATAGCAAGAGACTTGGCACATAGGGGAGAGGAATAAACACAAGAAGGAGGGTGAGTCTACTGATGTTGTCCTCAGAATCTATAACATGAGCCTTCTCAGGTGTAGGATCTCATATAGCCGTGTAGAGGAAAAATGGGTATACCAAATTTATTGTCCCATATATATTGTGATTTGTTCCAACTAAATATTAACAAAGGCTTCATGTATTGTCCATGTGGCAAAACTGGTTACTAAACATACAGTCTTAAATGCAGTAGGGTTTCCAGACTTGTATTAATATATAATTCGCATGTGTGGGATAACCCACTAAAGCTCACGGTGTATAATGAATTTTGATTGGCACAAGTTAGTATATTAATAACTATTCTGATAAGGGAATGGTTGGTGTTGATGGAGATACAGGTACATGTACGGATACAGATACATATGCAGAGACATGATACAGATATGTTGATCGGATACAGATACATACGCAGAGACATGATACAGATTTGTTGATCGGATACAGATACATGTAAGGTATGATGATACAGATATGTTGATCGGATATGGATACATATGCAGAGACATGATACAGATATATTATTATTATTATTATTATTATTATTATTATTATCATTTATTTGTTAGGCGCCACAAGGTATCCGCAGCGCCGCACACAGTACTAACAGTAGACTATACAGGGTGAAACCAAAACAATGAACAAAAAGTACCAATACTTCAGAAACTCCGGCCAGTCATATGCAGTAAAGACGGAGCGGAAGAACAGGTATGGAGACAGGAGGGGAGGGGGCTCTGCTCATACGAGCTTACATCCTAAGGGAAGGTAAACAGACCAGGCACAAGAGGAGCCAGTTGAGGCAAGAGGAGAGAAGGGAGGACGAGCTAAAGGGAGGAGATGGGGGTTAAGTAGATGGTTGGTAGGCTTTGAGGAAGAGGTGAGTTTTGAGTGCACGTTTGAAGGAGCACAGAGTAGGAGAGAGACGGATGGAACGAGGGAAGTCGTTCCAGAGAAGGGGGGCTGCACGGGAAAAGTTTTGGATTCTGGAGTGGGAAGAGGTGATAAGAGTGGAGGAGGGGCGGCGGTCGTTGGCCGAGCGCAGGGAGGAGTGTGAATGGAGAGGAGGTTAGAGATATAAGGGGCAGTAGAGTTGGAGAGAGCCTTGTATATGATATATTGATTGGATACAGATACATCTAACGTATGATGATACAGATATGTTGATCGGATACAGATACATATACGCAGAGACATGATACAGATATGTTGACCTGATACGGATACATATGCAGAGACATGATAGAGATATGTTGACTGGATACAGACACATATGCAGAGACATGATAGAGATATGTTGATCGGATACAGATACATGTAAGGTATGATGATGCGGATACCTATGGGATGCATAGAACTGCTGGGTCACGTGGTCAAGCAATGCACCTCGTATGAAGCTACTGATTTTGCAGAGTGTCCAGAACAGAACTTGTTGAGTTTAGACTTAATTTACTAAGGTACAGGGGCATTGGGATGTAGTTGCTTGCAGGAGACCTATTGGCTATCAACAATAGTTAAATACAAAGAGGCTGTACTTTCAGAGTATTTCCTTATGTATGATATTAAGCGTTCCTGGGACAGTTGTAGGAGTGGGAAAGTTTTCATTTTGGATCGGGCCCATGAGCTGACGATATTTTGGAAGTGGCCACTGTTAGTGACACTGTCGCCTTTGCCCTCCTACAGGAGTGGGCCTTCAGAGGGGCCTCTGCCCCGGTGTCGCAGCCTTACTTCTTTGCTGGTTTACTTTCCCATGCTACATAGTAACATACGTTTTCAGGGGTGGGTCACGCGGATCCATTTTATTGTCAATATCTCCAATGCAAATTTACCCATCTGCAGTTGCTGAAGAACGGATAGATCTAGTTGATGAGTGTGGTTTGATACACAGTTTCTTTCATGCCCTGTGGGGACAGACGGTATGCCTTGCAGCATGGAGGACCTTCGCTCCTAGCTATGGATCTGGGTAGGGATCCTAGTTGTGATGGAAGTGATATTTTGGAGTTGGCATTTCTGGCCTATAGAAATTTAGACAAGAATCTTTCTTGTGGTCTTGATAGGAGACACTGATTACTGTTATGGGGGTAATCACTGGGCCTACAGGGGCACAGTGTAAAGTAGCCCGGTATTTTTGGCCTTACATTTTCAGCTTAAGCGGTAGCATTAATCCTGTGAGAGGGGACTTTGCTTGAAGTGATTGGAATTGCAATATAGCCTGGGCATGTGGTTACACTAATATACAATATTTGCAATGCAGTCTCCTATGGCGCGGCAGTCCCTTATGTTTTTGCTTTGCTCACTTCGTTTTTATTGTTTGGTGCACAGTGTATTGTTGGGGTGCTCAGTATTTGCACTGTTATCCCTTATGGTTACGATTTAGGCACAGCAGGCGTGTTAGGGGTTACTCCATATGCCAGGGATTTTTTACACAATGGTGAGTGGTGTGTATGAGAGTTCCCTGTTTATGCTTCCTTTGGGATTTTGTACTGTGGGTTTCAGGTGGGCATAATTATTGCATGTGGTGCTTGCACACTCCATGGTCAGCTGTACAGGGAGGATGTTGTCCAGCAGGGTAGGGGACGTTAGCTCCCAGGGTTGGGTTCCCTATATGAACGGTTGTAATTGTATGGGGTACCATAGTGGAGGAGTGGTGATGGTCCTTCCCTCACCTGGTACCCGTTGCTGGTGGTTTTCAAGCAGACATGGGTTGCGATAGGCTTGAATAGCTGTTCATTTCTGCACCCAGTCCTTTCAGAACTGGGCGCCAAGTCCGCAGAGGTTGATTGCGCTTATGTTGCAGTATGTGAAGGCGCTAGGCTGATGAAACACTAATGTTTACAAGCAATATGTGCTCCTTTCACTTCCTTCTTGATTTCTCTCCTACCTTGCTCTTGCTGCTGGATGACACAGGGTTACGGCTGCTTGTTGCCTTTGGAGGCAGGGACGCAAAAGGATTTGTCCAGTTTTTCCTCTAAATGTGGGCCCGATTGGCACTTGGCACCACAAGGTTTTATGGTTTTACTTTCGTTTGTGTCTTCCGCTCCTTCTTTGTTTACTCTTGCCTCGCGAGCATGTATACCTCTGGTATGGTGAGCTGCTGGTACTGCTGGGTTTGTGAAGTTCTCCACTGGTCTCTCTATTCTTTATTTCTTTTTCAATTTTCCTTTTCCCCACTCCGCCTGTTTTTTTAATTTTTGCACTGCTTATGTATGCTAACATTGTGGTTTCTTTCCTGTCTTACAGACCACCGGACCCCGCTGCAGATTTGGATGTTGGTACACTTAAATGTTCATTGAACTGCTTTGCATAGGGCAGCTTGGGATGTCTTTCCGTTTCTGGGGTCAGTAGTGTTCTATGGGAGAGGTTAAAGGGGGCTTTACGATGGCCCGGGTTTAAGGTGCTTCTGGTGGCTGACATAGCTAGTTATGGGATGCCCCGTATCTTTGTGATACATTGTGGGGAATGATATGAGCTGCTGTAAATCCATGGTCCTGATGTTATTAATGCAATCAGACCTAGCTTGAGTCCATGACTCCTGGCCTGCCCTCCTGGTCCGATGTAATGCCCATCAGGGTCTGGGTTTAAATCCTGAAGGGCAAGGAGAGGGCAGTTGTGATATGGAAGATAGTTGGTCCTGTGTTGTCCCGGTCATGTGCCTTCTAGGTGGCCAGCGGATGGAGCACCTGTGAATTAGATTCCTGTGCTCGTTCCTATATAGGTCGGATGGAGTTCATTTGAGCGATGAGGGCACTGGATTTCTTTGTAGGAGACAGGTAGGAGTGTGGCATAGGTAGGTGTAGGAATGGTGGCGGGCCACGGCTCTTAGAGATCCGGGCATGGCCGAAAAACGCAGTACAGTCGACGGCCAGTGGTTTGGACGCACATTTACGGTATTGGGCACGATGAACCCGCCTCTTTTCGAGTGAATCGGCTATAGTCTCGGTACAGGTACCGCCCCTGTGGTTGCTCTCTGTCTAGCCCATAGGATGGGCGTGTTCTGTAAAATCGGGACGCGTTGTCCCGTCCAGGTAGATATGTGTGCCCGGGGTGTGGTTGGTTGGACCCAGAGGTTTGGTTTCTCCCCAGATGATGAGGTCCCAAAGGCTAATGCTGGGACAGTTGGGTTTTGCCTGACAGACATTGGACTGACTGCTTTATTCTCCACCACCATAATTAAATAAATCATTTAATTTTGCCACACTCAGGTCTCGTGTTGTTATTTAAGGTGATAGTTAAATAAGAGTAAGAAGGTAAAGGAGGTCAAGATATCAGACATAAGCCTTTTAATAAAGAGAGCCCTAATTTCCAGAATTCACTATTTCAAACCGAGGTTCAGGCTCAAAAGAGCAGTATTTTAGGAGGGGAGGGCAGAATAACATAATAATTAAGGGGGAGGTACAACAGTGATAGCAGGTATCTTTGAAAATTAAATTTTAACTTTTTCCATCAAGCATAGTCCCGTGACAGAACTCTATCCTGTAATGTCCAAAAATTGAATTGAAGCATGCACCTGTGTATTCACATAGTGGTCAGACAGAATCATTTATTGAAAAGCCATGTACTGCACAGTCAAAAATTGTCCAATTACATTAAAATTATCTCTTTAAAGTTTATTTGTGTAACACTGCCTTCAAACGAAGTGATTTTATCTGGAAATTTCATCCATGGTGCGCAGATGTTACTATGTGTATATGCCACAAGCAACCATGTGATTCTGATCAATATTCATTTGGGATAATTAACTTTTTGATTGGAAAAGCAGGGTCAGGCAGTCACCTGAAGACCATCAATGTTTTTTTAGGTCAACAGCTGACTTCATTCTTTGAGACCCATATGATGCTGTAATTATTCCTGCAGAAACCTGTGGCCAAATTGCACACAGGTCCAGGCTGTAAAAAATAATAATAATAACAACAATAATAATAATAATAATAATAATAATATTATTACTAATAATAGTAATAATATAAGGCAATGACAAATAACTGATTAGGTCATATTTCACACCAAGGTTTACACTGACATGTGTGATTTCCAGGCAAATTAGTGCTTGTGGGCTTTTCTTTCATGTGTTAAAGTAACACACAAGCTACAACTTACAGACTAATATTTTATTTTGCCATTCTGCACAGAAAACATGACAGTGATAGCATACATCATATTACTGGATATGCACTGGACATGTATTATGCCTTACGGGAGATTCCTAACAGTCAGTGTTAAAGCAGGCATTCCCAATGAGCGGAGTCTAATGAACATCCTCAGTTTTCACCACGAACCGCTGCAAGGCGTTATGTATTTTGATGCCGGAGGTTTGCAGGTTGCGCCCCTTAGGTTAGTCCAATGACGTGATAGGTGATAGACGGCAGATATGAGATCCGGCAGGATAAGGTAGAGTACACTCTGTAGTAGTAGTTTAGTACAGCACAGTAGGGCAGGATTGGTTAGCTGAAGTAGCACAACACACTCTTAGAAATCCAAGCCACATACATTGGAACACCTGGTCGGATACACTGAGGAAACACCACACTGGGGAGGGTTGCTGGGTCAGATACGCTGGTGCTCAGACAGCGGAGTGGTCAGAAAGACTACTAGGGTCAGATACACAGGTTTACAAGCAGCAGCGTAGTCAGTAAGGAAGGCCGGGTCGGATACAGAGGAGCACAGGCAGCAGCGTAGTTAATATGGATAGCCAGGTCAGATAAACAGTAACACAGGCAGCAAAGGATCCAGAAGCAGAGGTCTAACAAGCTGAAGGTCTTACACAGGGAAACACCAGAAGGCAGCACAGTATACAAAGGGAGAGCCAGATGCAAAGCAGGGATGTGCACCCGCCACTTTTCGCGTTTTGGGTTTTGGGTTCTGATTACCTTCAGGTTTTGGGTTCTAATGTGTTATGCCAAAATACCCCCTCAAGGTTTTGGGTTCTGATTTTTTTTTTAAAAGCATAAAAACTGCTAAAATCGAGATTTTTGTTTTTTTTCCCACTCCTACGCTATTATTAACCTCAATAACATTCATTTCCACTCATTTCCAGTCTATTCTGAACACCTCACACCTCACAATATTGTTTTTAGGGCAAAA
The DNA here is from genome assembly GCF_038048845.1 of Mixophyes fleayi. Lineage (NCBI taxonomy): Eukaryota > Metazoa > Chordata > Amphibia > Anura > Limnodynastidae > Mixophyes > Mixophyes fleayi. The sequence goes on along the minus strand of NC_134404.1, from coordinate 130,489,310 downwards.
GGTTGCACCGAGGTAGCTGGATGACTAAGCTAAGCGACACAAGTGGGCGGCACAAACACGTGGCCCATCTAGGAGTGGCACTGCAGTGGCAGACAGGATGGCAGTTTGAAAAACTAGGCCCCAAAAAACATAATGCCAAAAAAAGAGGTGCAAGATGGAATTGTCCTTAGGCGCTCCCACCCACTCTTATGTTGCGGAAAAAGGACATGCACACTTTAACAAACCAATCATTTCAGCGACAGGGTCTACCAAACTACTGTGGCTGAAATGATTGGTTTGTTTGGGCCCCCACACAAAAAAAGCAATTCATCTCTCCCTGTACAAAGTAAACTGGCTCTTCTGAGGCAAGATGTCGTCCTCATCCTCATCCTCTGATTTCTCGCCCCCTTCAGTGTGTACTTCCTCATCCTCACACATTATCATTTCGTCCCCGCTGGACTCCACAATCACAGGTCCCTCTGTAGTCTCTGGAGGCCATTGCTGGTCTTGATTGAAGAATTGATAATTCATTTTTATGAACATCATCTTCTCAACATTTTGCGGAAGCAACCTCCTTCGCCGCTCACTGACCAGGTTCCCCGCTGCACTAAAAACTCTTTCCGAGTATACACTGGAGGGGGGACAACTCAGGTAAAATAGAGCCAGTTTGTACAGGGGCTTCCAAACTGCCTTTTTTTTCCTGCCAGTAAAAGTAGGGACTGTCTGACATGTCTACTTGGATGGTGTCAGCAAAGTAATCCTCCACCATTTTTTCAATGGTGACAGCATCCAATGCAGCGACAGACATGTCAGCAATGGTTGGCAGGTCCTTCAGTCCGGACCAGATGTTCTCTGCATCCCCGCCAGAGGGTCGTTTATGAAATCTCAGCTGTTTCCTCGCAGCCACAGGTGTGGAAGAAAATGAAGGAGGAGCTGTTGCCATGTCACGGTCCTCTTCAGAGGACAATCTCCTGATCAGCAGATCTTTGCACCGCTGTAGACTTGTGTCCGCCGGAGACACAACATACGCTTTAAACCGAGGATCGAGCACGGTGGCCAGAATGTATTCCTCTGACTTTAAAAGACTGACCACCCTCGGATCCTGGCAAAGCATACGAAGGGCTTCATCTACAAGAGCTACATGCTTTGTGGAATCGCAATGCTTTACCAGCTCCTCCCTCACTTTCTCCAGCTGCTTCTGCAACAGCCTGATCAGGGGAATCACCTGACTCAAGCTGGCAGTGTCGGAACTGACTTCTCGTGTGGCAAGTTCAAATGGCTGGAGAACCTTACACAACACAGAAATCAGTCTCCACTGCGCTTGATTCAGGCGCATCCCCACTCTTTTGCCTATGTCGCAGGTGGCTGTGTAGGCTTGAATGGCCTTTTGCTGCTCCTCCATCCTCTGCAGCATATAGAGGGTGGAGTTCCAGCGCTTCACAACCTCTTTTTTGAGGTGATGGCAGGGCAGGTTCAGGCTTTTCTGATGTTGCCCGGACTTTGGTAGGCAGTGGCAGAATGCCTAAAGTGTCCAGCAATTTTGCGGGCCACCGCAAGCATATCCTGCACACCCTTGTCACTCTTCAGTTAATGCTGCACCACCAAATTTATTGTGTGGGCAAAACATGGCACGTGCTGGAAATTGCCCATATGTAATGCCCGCACAATGTTACTGGCGTTGTCCGACACCACATATACCCAGGAGAGTGTAAGTGGGGTAAGCCACTGCAAAATGATTTCCCTCAGTGTCTCTAAGAGGTTGTCAGCATTGTGCCTCTTACTGAAACCAGTGATACACAATCTTGCCTGCCTTGGAACGAGCAGGCGTTTGGGAGATGCTGCTACTGATGCAGCTGCTGCTGTTGCTGCGGAAGGCGATGCATCTACCCAGTGGGCTGTCACAGTCATATAGTCCTTAGTTTGCCCTGAACCACTTGTCCACATGTACGTGGTTAAGTGAACAGTGGGTACAACCGCATTTTTCAGAGCACTGAGGACACTTTTTCGTACTTCTCTGTACATCCCGGGTATCGCCTGCCTAGTGAAGTGGAATCTAGACGGGATTTGGTACCGGGGACACAATACCTCCATCAACCGTCTAAATCCCACTTCACTGATGGCGGACACTGGACGCACGTCTAACACCAACATAGCTGTCAAGGCTGCAGTTATCCGCTTTGCTATAGGATGACTGCTGTCGTACTTCGTGCTCATGGCAAACGACTGTTGTACGGTCAATTGCTTTGTGAAAGACGTAGCAGTTTTACGACTTCCCCTCTGGGAAGATGACCGACTCCCAGCAGCAGCGGCAGTAGTAGGCGTACCGCTGCAGTATCCTCCGGAAGAATCCCAGGTTGAAGAGGACTCAGTCATGCCGGTGACATGGCCTGCAGGACTATCTCTGATTGAGATCGTGGAGGAAATTGACGAGGAGGGTGTTGCTGGTGTGGATACAACAGGACCAAGGGATTTAGGTGTCCCTGGACTGCTGACGGTCCTAGCCAAAGTTCCTGAACTAAACACTGAATTATGAAGGGTCTTCAGGTGACGTAGAAGGGAGGATGTCCCTAGGTGGCCAAGATCCTTACCCCTGCTTATTGCAGCTTTACATAAACTACATATGGCAATAAAATTGTTGTCCAGATTGGGATAGAAATAATTCCAGACCGAAGAGGTGGATTTTTTGGTCTTCTGCCCAGGCATGACGATGGGCTTTTTCGTCCCATGGACAACAACTGTTTCCCCCCCTGGTGCCTCATTTAAGATAACCACATCAGCATCCTCCTCGTCAAGTTCCTCCTCAGCACCAGCTACATCAATATCCTCCTCCCAGTGTACAACACTGACAACTTCATTATCCAAATCTGTAACTGAACTGTGGGTGATCCTTCCAGCATATGCAGAGGGCGTGCTGCAAATGGTGTAAGGAGCCACCGCTTCCCGTACAGTGATGGGAAGGTCAGGCTTCGCAACCACCAACACCCTTGGATTCGCCTTGGGGATTTGTGATGACATCTCTTTAGTAGGCAGAGTTGTTTGCTGTGTTGTTGATGACAGCTTAAGTCTCTTAAATTTTTTAGAGGGGGGGAGGAGGAGGGCTTAGATCTTTGGGTGAAGCTGAACCACTAGTCATGAACACTGGCCAGGGCCTAAGCCGTTCCTTGCCACTCCGTGTCGTAAATGGCATATTGGCAAGTTTACGTTTCTCCTCAGATGATTTCAATTTCTTTTTTTGATCATTTTAGTGACCTTTGGCTTTTTGGATTTTACATGCCCTCTACTATGAAATTGGGCATCGGCCTTGGCAGACGACGTTGATGGCATTTCATCGTCTATGTCATGACTAGTGGCAGCAGCTTCAGCATTAGGAGGAAGTGGTTCTTGATCTTTCCCTACTTTATCCTCCAAATTTTGGTTCTCCATTATATGCAGCACAAGATAGCGTACCCCTAAACCACACACACTCGTCAAAGCCTTTAAAAATTATATGCGGCACAGGACAGTACCACTGGACTGGAGTTAAACATCAGTACCAATGGACTTATATACTGCAGGAACAGTGAACGTAGTTATATTGCAGTACCACTGGACTTATATACTGCAGGAACAGTGAACGTAGTTATATTGCAGTACCACTGGACTTATATACTGCAGGAACAGTGAACGTAGTTATATTGCAGTTCCAATGGACTTATATACTGCAGGAACAGTGAACGTAGTTATATTGCAGTACCACTGGACTTATATACTGCAGGAACAGTGAACGTAGTTATATTGCAGTACCACTGGACTTATATACTGCAGGAACAGTGAACGTAGTTATATTGCAGTACCACTGGACTTATCAGAACAGAGCACAGGACACAGCACCACTGGACTGAGCAGGACAGAGCACAAGACACAGCACCACTGAACTCAGCAGGACAGAGCACAGGACACAGCACCACTGGATTGAGCAGGACACAGCACAGGACAGCACCACGAGAAAGAGCAGGACAGAGTACACCTAACACACCCTTCCTCTTCCCTGATCAATGCCTGAGTGAAGATGGTGGCGGCAAGCGGGGATTATAAAGAATCCGGATCTCTCGAGATCCGACAGCGGGATTATTACGTTAAGCCTCGTTTTCATTTTTGGCATCGGCGGGAATACCCGAACAGTGCTCGGATCGGGCTCAGATCCGCACTGTTCAGGGCTGTTCAGATTGCGAGAATCCGAGCCCACTCATCCCTGATGCAAAGTAGTAACTTGTTGTTCTGACACAGGCAGTGTGTCACAGTGCACTAGATATAGAAGAAGGTAATTTGATAACCCCGCCCCTGTGTCACATGAATGCAGCCGCACCACCCGTCCGGAAGAACAGAGCAGCAGCTGAGATTGGGAACAGGATTGCAGAAAGGTAAGTCTCTTACAACATGATAGGAAAGTACAAACTGGAAAACATTCTAAATTACACTCTGGAACACATTCTGAGAAATACAATTGAGTATGAATTTCAGTACCGTCACACTTGGAGCTGTTCAGTTCATTCACTTTGTAGCCGTCCTCACAATCGCAGATGTACCCACCAGGAAAACTGATGCAGATCTGTTCACATTGTGTTGTGTTGAACTGGCAGTGATCAATAACTAGAATACATATATAAGTTGCAATCATTAAGATACCTAAAATGTATATACATAAAGATGTACAGTATATTGATGTTTGTTACTTTATATTGAAGGAGACTTGTTATACAAACTGCTTGTTATATCTCTAAAGTAAAAAATGGTGCTATTAATATGGATAGTGCTGAGAATTGTATTTTTAATATAGCGCAGGGGCTTTCTCAAAAACCTTTATGGAAATGTATTGTCATCATCTTATGCAAAGTGTCACTTACCTGTACAGTTTACACCATCCCCAGTGTAGTTTGTCCTGCACTCACACTGGAATGAGCCAACCACATTGGAGCAGTCAGCATGTACAGAGCAGTTGTTAAGCTCCTGAGATGCACACTCATCAATATCTGTCAAAAAATATGTTCAATATAGATCTTCTAATTCTGGGTTCAAAATAGACAAGACAATTATAAAATCATATATTGAAGTTTGTTAATTGTTTATATTAGCAATATAGTAAACAACGAATCTGAATCATTAAATAATGCAAATGATGATACATGCCATATTTGGCATAAAATCAATCTGCGAATGCCCAGAAAAGAACCCTATGCCAGAGAACGCAGCAACGTCCAATTCATCTTCGAGCGCAAAGGACACTTAACAACAGGCAACGATTTCAGGGGCGGAACAAGGAGGGGAATGGACGTCTTTCTGCTTCAAACAACCAGATTATTCAAATGTACAAATGTGACACAGGGAATAAAGAGATCCCCAATTTCCAGCATTCACTTTTTAAAGTGAAATCGAGTATCAGGCTCAAACGAGCAGTATTTTAGGAGGGGAGGGCAGAATAACATAATAATTAAGGGGGAGGTACAACAGTGATATCGGGTATCTTTGAAAATTACATTTTTACTTTTTCCAGCAGGCATAGTCCCATGACAGAACTATATCCTGTAATGTCCAAAACTGGAATGGAAGCATGCACCTGTGTATGCACATAGTGGTCAAACAGAATCATTTATTGAAAAGCCATGCACTGCACAGTCAAAAATTTTTGATTAAAAATAAACTTTAAAGATATAAATTTAATGTATATGCAACACTGCCAACAGACTAAGTGATTTTATCTGGGAATTTCATCCAAGGTGCCCAGATGTTACTTTGTGTATAGGCCACAAGAAACCATGTGATTCTGATCAATATCCATTTGTGATAAATAACATTTTGATTGGTAAAGCAGGGTCATGCAGTCATCTGAAGACCATCAATGTTTTTTTTAGATCAACAGTTGACTCCATTAATTGAGACCCATATGATGCTGTAATTATCCCTGCAGAAACCTGTGGCCAAATTGCACACAGGTCCAGGATGAACCAAAAAAAGTCTGATTATAAAAAAATAATAGTAATAATAATATAAGACAATGACAAATAACTAACTAGGTCAATTGCGATTGCCATATTGTTCATACCCAGGTTTACATTATCATGTGTAATTTCCAGGAAATTGAGTGTATGGGGCCTTTTCTTTCATGCGTTAAAGTAACACACAAGCTAAAATTTATAGATTAATATTTTATTCTGCCATTCTACACTGAAAACATGACAGTGATAGAAATACATATGAAATCATATTATTGGGTATGTGCCGTATGTACATCATAGAAAGCTGGAAAACATTCTAAATTACACTCTGGAACACATTCTGAGCAATACAATTGAGTATGAATTTCAGTACCGTCACACTTGGAGCTGTTCAGTTCATTCACTTTGTAGCCGTCCTCACAATCGCAGATGTACCCACCAGGAAAAATGATGCAGATCTGTTCACATTGTGTTGTGTTGAAGAGGCAGTGATCAATAACTAGAATAAATATGTAAGTTGCCATCATTAAGATGCCTAAAATGTATATACATAAAGATGTACAGTATATTGATGTTTGTTACTTTATATTGAGGGAGACTTGTTATACAAACTGCTTGTTATATCTCTAAAGTAAAAAATGGTGCTATTAATATTGATAATGCTGAAAATTGTATTTTTAATATAGGGCAGGGGCTTTCTCCAAAACTTTTATGGAAATGTATTGTCTTCATCTAATGGAGTATTATATTATGCAAAGTGTCACTTACCTGTACAGTTTACACCATCCCCAGTGTAGTTTGTCATGCACTCACACTGGAATGAGCCAACCACATTGGAGCAGACAGCATGTACAGAGCAGTTGTTAAGCTCCTGAGATGCACACTCATCAATATCTGTCAAAAAATGTGTACAATATAGATCTTTTAATTCTGGATTCAAAATAGACAAGACAATTATAAAATCATACATTGAAGTTATTAATTGTATATATTAGCAATAAAGTAAACACAACGAATCTGAATCATTAAGTAATGTAAATGATGATACGTGCCGAAATTTGGCATAAAATCAATCTGCGTATGCACAGAAAAGAACCCTATGCCAGAGAACGAAGCAACGTCGAATTCATCTTCGAGCGCAAAGGACACTTGCTACAGACAACGATTTCAGGGGCGGAACAAGAAGGGGAATGGGCGTCTTTCTGCTTCAAACAACCAGATTATTCAAATGTACAAATGTGACACAGGAAATAAAGAGAACCCCAATTTCCAGCATTCACTTTTTAAAGTAAAATCGAGTTTCAGGCTCAAACGAGCAGTATTTTAGGAGGGGAGGGCAGAATAACATCACACTGGAATGAGCCAACCACATTGGAGCAGACAGCATGTACAGAGCAGTTAAGCTCCTGAGATGCACACTCATCAATATCTATCAACAAAATAATATGTTTAATATAGATCCCGTAAAACTGGGTTCAAAGTAGACAAGAAAATTATAAATCATATATTGAAAATTGCTAATTGTTTACATTACTAACATATTAAAAACAACGGGCCTGAATCATTAAGTAATGTAAATGCTGATTTGTGCCGTATCTGGCATAAAATCAATCATCGTATGCCCAGAAAGAACCCTATGTCAGAGAACGTAACAGCGTCCAATTCATCTTCGAGTGCAAAGATCACTTACTACAGACTATGATTTCAGGGGCGGAACATGGAGGGGAATGGGCGTCTTTCTGCTTCAAACAACCAGATTATTCAAATCTACAAATGTGACACAGGAAATAAAGAGAACCCCAATTTCCAGCAATCACTTTTTAAGGAGAAATCAAGGTTCAGGCTCAAATTAGCAGTATTTCAGGAGGGGAGGGCAGAATAGCATCATAATTGGAGTCAAACCGAGTCATGACTCTATTTCGCGCACCAAATTCTGTTCTGAAGTCGAGTCAAAATGTAATTTTCTGTAAAATGTGTGATCTTGTGAGTTTTGGTTTGATATCTTCTATATATCGCCCTCCCCCCTGTTGACAGTTGCCATTTTTTAAATGATAACATGTGGGTACGACGTTTTCTGAAATTCTGTGCTCAGACAATGACATGTAGAAGGTTGGACAGTGTGAAAAAGGCAATTTATTTTGAAATAGATCTGATTTTACTGCACACTCTTAAGAGTTTGTTTACAGATCAATTCTGCAGGAATTATGTGCTGATAAATTGGGTGTGAGAGAGTGAAGAGTAGAAAAGCAGCGTCAACTGGTTGTAATATGATAATAGTAGGCTAATTAGGAATTGAAAAAAATATTTTTTCTTGCCTTTTCAATCTGAAGGCAGTAGTGCAAGGGGCAGTCTCAGTGACATCGGAACTATTTAGTGGAGAAATAGCAGGGTGCTGTATGGTTGTGAGTAGCACACTCCTAAAAAATATTTCTTGCTTTTAAAATCCCAAATGTTTCAATCTAAATGCAACTGTGTGAGGGGCATATATATATATATATATATATATATATATATATATATATATATATAAAGATATATATATATATATATATGTGTACATATTTATATGTGTACATACATATAGATACATATATAATATATACACGTATCTATATATATATAAATATATATATATTTTAACACACACATATTAAGTGGGCTAGTGAGACAGATGCCATGGGGTAGATGTTAGAGTACAGCAGCTGAGTAATCACACAAGTTAGAGGTGTGTGCTGTTCCGACCCAACTTCGTGCTTCGGCTACTGGATATGTCGAACTATGTCAACAGGTTTTGGGTTTGGTTTTGGATCTGAACATTATATTTGTGGTGCCCCAAAACCCTGTTGAACAGCACAGAGGAAGTGCATAAACGCTTTTAAAATGCAGGGCTACAAGGGGTTACTAGAGGCTGAGGAAGACACAGTGGGAATGACAGTTGAACTGAAAGGACGTACCCAGGAGGATGTGCAGGAAGGAGGAGTGTGTGATATAGCAACAAGAAAGAGGAAGCTGACATGAGCGACTGATCTGCTGCTGGAATTGGTGATATTGCCAGCACACACGGCTGGAGAACGGCTGGAGACACACAGTGGGGCATACAACACAGTTTCCACGAACTGCAGAACCTTTTCAAGGTAAAATCCTAGCCTGCAGTGTACTGCACACACCCCAGCGTCAGAGGGAAGAGTGATGAAAGAACAGTGCCATCTTGTGACTGAATTGAGCAACAGTCCTGTGTTTTGTTATAATCTTTAACACTGCCTACAGTTTAACATCTACCTTTTAGAGAGAAAGTACAGAGCCTTAGGGGTAAATGTATCAATCTGCGGGTTCTTCAACACCCGCGTGTTCAGCCTCTTCCGCGATTAAATTTCAAGCGGCGCTGCATTGTAAAGGGTTAACTTCCCTATACAATGCAGCGCCGCTTGAAATTTAATCGCGGAAGAGGCTGAACACGCGGGTGTTGAAGAACCCGCAAATTGATACATTTACCCCTTAATTGGGATTATTAAAATTTTTGGAAACATCTGCAGGATATTTAAACACTACAAAATTCCTGTGCACAGTTCAACCCAGGACTGAGTGTAAAATATAGTAACGTTACCAGGGATAATATTGGTGCACCAAATGTTTTAGATGAATGTTAATGTTAAGTGATTTACCTAAAAATTGATTTATTGATATTGAAGATGTTATCACTATTGTGCCTTATACCCACCAAGTGTATATTATATGTTAAATGCTATTGTGCTCTATATTGATCAAACGATTATTTTGTCATTACCATTGAGCTGAAGGGGTCAGTGGCGCGGTGGCTTACCAAAATTATCCTTACCACATTCTTAATAAACCCAAGTTGTTTGACCAATCCTTGTCCCTTTCATTGAAGTATTTATCTCCTGACCACCGGATATCCGAACAGAAAAGAACCTGACTCGTGTCTGGAGGACAAGGTAAGGGAAGGAAATCCCATCCGTCTCAACCACCACATATTATTGTAGTTACCTGAGTTGAGTTCATTTATTGCTTAAATTATAAAGATTTGTGTTTAATTAATTAATTCAGCCCAGGGCATTGAAGTGGGGAAATATGGAAACTCTGGCACCAGAATGGACTCCCAGTTTACAACTCCTTGTCACATACAAGGCCAGGGTAATCAAATCATCGTTGGTGACACATCCATTGCTGTAGTAGGACTATTGCAACCAGATCTGTCCAAATGAGCCATGTTTTCATTAAATGAACACTTTTCAGAGATTGATCACTGGTGTGTAATGTGCAGAACATTAAGGTACATTGTACTCACCAATGCACTGGTGTTTGCCATCACCTTCATATCCAGGGATACACTCACAGGAGTAGTTTCCAGGTAAGTTAGTACAACTCGCATTTGAAGCACAAGGAAAGGTAGTATTGGCACATTCGTCAATGTCTGCATGGGGAGAGAGAAAAAAAAAATCACATTATTGATCAGCTGTTGTACTGTCGCAATGTTCACCTATTCTAAATAATGAAATTTTAGCAATAATTTTGGCCGATATGTTGCTTGCTGTCTTTCTGCTTCAAACAACCAGACTATTCAAATTTACAAATGTGACACAGGAAATAAAGAGAGCCCTAATTTCCAGAATTCAATATTTCAAACTGAGGTTCAGGCTCAAACGAGCAGTATTTTAGGAGGGGAGGGCAGAATAACATAATTATTAAGAGGGAGGTACAACAGTGATAGCGGGTATCCTTGACAATTACACTTTTCTTTTCCACCAGGCACAGCCCAGTGACAGAACTCTATCCTGTAATGTCCAAAAATTGTGTTGAAGCATGCACCTGTGTATGCACATAGTGGTCAAACAGAATCATTTATTGAAAAGCCATGTACTGCACAGTCAAATATTTTCCGATTACAAATAAACTTTAAAGAGATAAATTTAATGTATGTGTAACACTGCCAACAGACTAAGTGATTTTATCTGGAAATTTCATCCAAGGTACCCAGATGTTACTTTGTGTATAGGCCACAAGCAATCATGTGATTCTGATCAATATCCATTTGTGATAATTAACATTTTGATTGGTAAAGCAGGGTCATGCAGTCATCTGAAGACCATCAATGTTTTTTTAGGTCAACAGTTGACTCCATTAATTGAGACCCATATGATGCTGTAATTATCCCTGCAGAAACCTGTGGCCAAATTGCACACAGGTCCAGGATGAACCAAAAAAAGTCTGATTATAAAAAAATAATAGTAATAATAATATAAGACAATGACAAATAACTAACTAGGTCAATTGCGATTGCCATATTGTTCATACCCAGGTTTACATTATCATGTGTAATTTCCAGGAAATTGAGTGTATGGGGCCTTTTCTTTCATGCGTTAAAGTAACACACAAGCTAAAATTTATAGATTAATATTTTATTCTGCCATGACAGTGATAGAAATACATATGAAATCAAATTACTGGGTATGCACTGGACATCATAGGAAACTAGAAGCTGGAAATCATTCTAAATTACACTCTGGAACACATTCTGAGCAATACAATTGAGTATGAATTTCAGTACCATCACACTTCGAGCTGTTCAGTTCATTCACTTTGTAGCCGTCCTCACAATCGCAGGTGTGCCCACCAAGATAACTGATGCAGATCTGTTCACATTTTGTTGTGTTGAACTGGCAGTGATCAATAACTAGAATACATATATAAGTTGCAATCATTAAGATACCTAAAATGTATATACATAAAGATGTACAGTATATTGATGTTTGTTACTTTATATTGAAGGAGACTTGTTATACAAACTGCTTGTTATATCTCTAAAGTAAAAAATGGTGCTATTAATATGGATAGTGCTGAGAATTGTATTTTTAATATAGCGCAGGGGCTTTCTCAAAAACCTTTATGGAAATGTATTGTCATCATCTTATGCAAAGTGTCACTTACCTGTACAGTTTACACCATCCCCAGTGTAGTTTGTCCTGCACTCACACTGGAATGAGCCAACCACATTGGAGCAGTCAGCATGTACAGAGCAGTTGTTAAGCTCCTGAGATGCACACTCATCAATATCTGTCAAAAAATATGTTCAATATAGATCTTCTAATTCTGGGTTCAAAATAGACAAGACAATTATAAAATCATATATTGAAGTTTGTTAATTGTTTATATTAGCAATATAGTAAACAACGAATCTGAATCATTAAATAATGCAAATGATGATACATGCCATATTTGGCATAAAATCAATCTGCGAATGCCCAGAAAAGAACCCTATGCCAGAGAACGCAGCAACGTCCAATTCATCTTCGAGCGCAAAGGACACTTACAACAGGCAACGATTTCAGGGGCGGAACAAAGAGGGGAATGGACGTCTTTCTGCTTCAAACAACCAGATTATTCAAATGTACAAATGTGACACAGGGAATAAAGAGATCCCCAATTTCCAGCATTCACTTTTTAAAGTGAAATCGAGTATCAGGCTCAAACGAGCAGTATTTTAGGAGGGGAGGGCAGAATAACATAATAATTAAGGGGGAGGTACAACAGTGATATCAGGTATCTTTGAAAATTACATTTTTACTTTTTCCAGCAGGCATAGTCCCGTGACAGAACTATATCCTGTAATGTCCAAAACTGGAATGGAAGCATGCACCTGTGTATGCACATAGTGGTCAAACAGAATCATTTATTGAAAAGCCATGCACTGCACAGTCAAAAATTTTTCGATTAAAAATAAACTTTAAAGATATAAATGTAATGTATATGCAACACTGCCAACAGACGAAGTGATTTTGTCTGGGAATTTCATCCAAGGTGCCCAGATGTTACTTTGTGTATAGGCCACAAGAAACCATGTGATTCTGATCAATATCCATTTGTGATAAATAACATTTTGATTGGTAAAGCAGGGTCATGCAGTCATCTGAAGACCATCAATGTTTTTTTTAGATCAACAGTTGACTCCATTAATTGAGACCCATATGATGCTGTAATTATCCCTGCAGAAACCTGTGGCCAAATTGCACACAGGTCCAGGATGAACCAAAAAAAGTCTGATTATAAAAAAATAATAGTAATAATAATATAAGACAATGACAAATAACTAACTAGGTCAATTGCGATTGCCATATTGTTCATACCCAGGTTTACATTATCATGTGTAATTTCCAGGAAATTGAGTGTATGGGGCCTTTTCTTTCATGCGTTAAAGTAACACACAAGCTAAAATTTATAGATTAATATTTTATTCTGCCATTCTACACTGAAAACATGACAGTGATAGAAATACATATGAAATCATATTATTGGGTATGTGCCGTATGTACATCATAGAAAGCTGGAAAACATTCTAAATTACACTCTGGAACACATTCTGAGCAATACAATTGAGTATGAATTTCAGTACCGTCACACTTGGAGCTGTTCAGTTCATTCACTTTGTAGCCGTCCTCACAATCGCAGATGTACCCACCAGGAAAAATGATGCAGATCTGTTCACATTGTGTTGTGTTGAAGAGGCAGTGATCAATAACTAGAATAAATATGTAAGTTGCCATCATTAAGATGCCTAAAATGTATATACATAAAGATGTACAGTATATTGATGTTTGTTACTTTATATTGAGGGAGACTTGTTATACAAACTGCTTGTTATATCTCTAAAGTAAAAAATGGTGCTATTAATATTGATAATGCTGAAAATTGTATTTTTAATATAGGGCAGGGGCTTTCTCCAAAACTTTTATGGAAATGTATTGTCTTCATCTAATGGAGTATTATATTATGCAAAGTGTCACTTACCTGTACAGTTTACACCATCCCCAGTGTAGTTTGCCATGCACTCACACTGGAATGAGCCAACCACATTGGAGCAGTCAGCATGTACAGAGCAGTTGTTAAGCTCCTGAGATGCACACTCATCAATATCTGTCAAAAAATATGTTCAATATAGATCTTCTAATTCTGGGTTCAAAATAGACAAGACAATTATAAAATCATATATTGAAGTTTGTTAATTGTTTATATTAGCAATATAGTAAACAACGAATCTGAATCATTAAATAATGCAAATGATGATACATGCCATATTTGGCATAAAATCAATCTGCGAATGCCCAGAAAAGATCCCTATGCCAGAGAACGCAGCAACGTCCAATTCATCTTCGAGCGCAAAGGACACTTACAACAGGCAACGATTTCAGGGGCGGAACAAGGAGGGGAATGGACGTCTTTCTGCTTCAAACAACCAGATTATTCAAATGTACAAATGTGACACAGGGAATAAAGAGATCCCCAATTTCCAGCATTCACTTTTTAAAGTGAAATCGAGTATCAGGCTCAAACGAGCAGTATTTTAGGAGGGGAGGGCAGAATAACATCACACTGGAATGAGCCAACCACATTGGAGCAGGCAGCATGTACAGAGCAGTTAAGCTCCTGAGATGCACACTCATCAATATCTATCAACAAAATAATATGTTTAATATAGATCCCGTAAAACTGGGTTCAAAGTAGACAAGAAAATTATAAATCATATATTGAAAATTGCTAATTGTTTACATTACTAACATATTAAAAACAACGGGCCTGAATCATTAAGTAATGTAAATGCTGATTTGTGCCGTATCTGGCATAAAATCAATCATCGTATGCCCAGAAAGAACCCTATGTCAGAGAACGTAACAACGTCCAATTCATCTTCGAGTGCAAAGATCACTTACTACAGACTATGATTTCAGGGGCGGAACATGGAGAGGAATGGGCGTCTTTCTGCTTCAAACAACCAGATTATTCAAATCTACAAATGTGACACAGGAAATAAAGAGAACCCCAATTTCCAGCAATCACTTTTTAAGGAGAAATCAAGGTTCAGGCTCAAATTAGCAGTATTTCAGGAGGGGAGGGCAGAATAGCATCATAATTGGAGTCAAACCGAGTCATGACTCTATTTCGCGCACCAAATTCTGTTCTGAAGTCGAGGCAAAATGTAATTTTCTGTAAAATGTGTGATCTTGTGAGTTTTGGTTTGATATCTTCTATATATCGCCCTCCCCCCTGTTGACAGTTGCCATTTTTTAAATGATAACATGTGGGTACGACGTTTTCTGAAATTCTGTGCTCAGAAAATGACATGTAGAAGGTTGGACAGTGTGAAAAAGGCAATTTATTTTGAAATAGATCTGATTTTACTGCACACTCTTAAGAGTTTGTTTACAGATCAATTCTGCAGGAATTATGTGCTGATAAATTGGGTGTGAGAGAGTGAAGAGTAGACAAGCAGCGTCAACTGGTTGTAATATGATATTAGTAGGCTAATTAGGAAATGAAAAAAATATTTTTTCTTGCCTTTTTAAACTGAAGGCAGTAGTGCAAGGGTCAGTCTCAGTGACATCGGAACTATTTAGTGGAGAAATAGCAGGGTGCTGTATGGTTGTGAGTAGCACACTCCTAAAAAATATTTCTTGCTTTTAAAATCCCAAATGTTTCAATCGAAATGCAACTGTGTGAGAGATATATATATATATATATATATATATATATATATATATGTGTACATATTTATATGTATACATGTGTACATACATATAGTTACATATATAATATATACACGTATCTATATATATATAAATATATATATTTTAACACACACACATATTAAGTGGGCTAGTGAGACAGATGCCATGGGGTAGATGGTAGAGTACAGCAGCTGAGTAATCACACAAGTTAGAGGTGTGTGCTGTTCCGACCCAACTTCGTGCTTCGGCTACTGGATATGTCGACCTATGTCAACAGGTTTTGGGTTTGGTTTTGGATCTGGACATTATATTTGTGGTGCCCCAAAACCCTGTTGAACAGCACAGAGGAAGTGCATAAACGCTTTTAAAATGCAGGGCTACAAGGGGTTACTAGAGGCTGAGGAAGACACAGTGGGAATGACAGTTGACAGTTGAACTGAAAGGACGTACCCAGGAGGATGTGCAGGAAGGAAGAGTGTGTGATATAGCAACAAGAAAGAGGAAGCTGACATGAGTGACTGATCTGCTGCTGGAATTGGTGATATTGCCAGCACACACGGCTGGAGACACACAGTGGGGCATCCAACACAGTTTCCATGAACTGCAGAACCTTTTCAAGGTAAAATCCTAGCCTGCAGTGTACTGCACACACCCCAGCGTCAGAGGGAAGAGTGATGAGAGAACAGTGCCATCTTGTGACTGAATTGAGCAACAGTCCTGTGTTTTGTTATAATCTTTAACACTGCCTACAGTTTAACATCTACCTTTTAGAGAGAAAGTACAGAGACTTAGGTGTAAATGTATCAATCTGCGGGTTCTTCAACACCCGCGTGTTCAGCCTCTTCCGCGATTAAATTTCAAGCGGCGCTGCATTGTAAAGGGTTAACTTCCCTATACAATGCAGCGCCGCTTGAAATTTAATCGCGGAAGAGGCTGAACACGCGGGTGTTGAAGAACCCGCAAATTGATACATTTACCCCTTAATTGGGATTATTACAATTTTTGGAAACATCTGCAGGATATTTAAACACTGCAAAATTCCTGTGCACAGTTCAACCCAGGACTGAGTGTAAAATATAGTAACGTTACCAGGGATAATATTGGTGCACCAAATGTTTTAGATGAATGTTAATGTTAAGTGATTTACCTAAAAATTGATTTATTGATATTGAAGATGTTATCACTATTGTGCCTTATACTCACCAAGTGTATATTATATGTTAAATGCTATTGTGCTCTATATTGATCAAACGATTATTTTGTCATTACCATTGAGCTGAAGGGGTCAGTGGCGCGGTGGCTTACCAAAATTATCCTTACCACATTCTTAATAAACCCAAGTTGTTTGACCAATCCTTGTCCCTTTCATTGAAGTATTTATCTCCTGACCACCGGATATCCGAACAGAAAAGAACCTGACTCGTGTCTGGAGGACAAGGTAAGGGAAGGAAATCCCATCCGTCTCAACCACCACATATTATTGTAGTTACCTGAGTTGAGTTCTTTTATTGCTTAAATTATAAAGATTTGTGTTTAATTAATTAATTCAGCCCAGGGCATTGAAGTGGGGAAATATGGAAACTTTGGCACCAGAATGGACTCCCAGTTTACAACTCCTTGTCACATACAAGGCCAGGGTAATCAAATCATCGTTGGTGACACATCCATTGCTGTAGTAGGACTATTGCAACCAGATCTGTCCAAATGAGCCATGTTTTCATTAAATGAACACTTTTCAGAGATTGATCACTGGTGTGTAATGTGCAGAACATTAAGGTACATTGTACTCACCAATGCACTGGTGCTTGCCATCACCTTCATATCCAGGGATACACTCACATGAGTAGTTTCCAGGTAAGTTAGTACAACTCGCATTTGAAGCACAAGGAAAGGTAGTATTGGCACATTCGTCAATGTCTGCATGGGAGAGAGAAAAAAAATCACATTATTGATCAGCTGTTGTACTGTCGCAATGTTCACCTATTCTAAATAATGAAATTTTAGCAATAATTTTGGCCGATATGTTGCTTGCTGTCTTTCTGCTTCAAACAACCAGACTATTCAAATTTACAAATGTGACACAGGAAATAAAGAGAGCCCTAATTTCCAGAATTCAGTATTTCAAACTGAGGTTCAGGCTCAAACGAGCAGTATTTTAGGAGGGGAGGGCAGAATAACATAATTATTAAGAGGGAGGTACAACAGTGATAGCGGGTATCCTTGACAATTACACTTTTCTTTTCCACCAGGCACAGCCCAGTGACAGAACTCTATCCTGTAATGTCCAAAAATTGTGTTGAAGCATGCACCTGTGTATGCACATAGTGGTCAAACAGAATCATTTATTGAAAAGCCATGCACTGCACAGTCAAAAAAATTTCGATTAAAAATAAACTTTAAAGAGATAAATTTAATGTATTATACACCCAAAGACGAAGGCTGCATTGCCAATATGCATAGATGGAGAGGAAGACAATCTGATTTGTGTGTAGAATTAATGAAGGCCTACCTATCAGGAATTAAACTGTTTTTTGGATAATTTATTAGCTTTACCATTACATTACTTATCCAAGAAACATGTGGAGCACTAAATTTGGTTATTTTAGGCCCAAAAACATTGATTTCCAACAAAATAGCAAAACAAAACCAAACAAAAGCAAAACCAAAACACGCAATGGCGGTTTTGCAAAACCAAAACCAAAACACGACGGTAATCCAGATCCAAAACCGAATACAAAACAAAAAAAACCTCGGGGGTCAGTCACCATCTCTAATTTTTATGCACTGTGTTGCGAGAAGTAATTTATTTATTGTGTTAAATACTATAGGACATGCTCCTTTCTTCCCTTATGCACTCTCTACAGGCCATTAGGCCATATATTATATACAAAAAATATGTGCTAGCAAGTTATAGAGGAAATCCTGTAAAAGTGAGAGAAGGAAAGCATAGAGGTAAATTGTGAGTAAATGGAGGTAAATCAACTCCATATTCTATTTAAAAAATACTTTTTGCTTTTACCTAGGAGGGCATTAAAGCAAATAGGACAGTAGCTTAATTTTTGTGTCAGTCTCAAAAATGTACTTTTTATTATATGTATTAGGATGCTCTCTGTATTGTATGGCACCCACTAAGATGCTCTCTATATTGTATGACGGTCACTACGATATTCTTTGTATATGAATCATTAATACTGGCCAAAGTATCATGTAGAGCAGTATAATGCTTGCAATACATTTTGTATTACACATCCATAGGAGTATTTTCATTTAATTTGAAAAAATAACAAATTTTTAAAATTGTTCATGCTAGTGTGTTTACAAGTAATAACAGTTAATTTAAAAATGTGTTTTTTATCTTTTAAATCCCACCCCTAACCCCAAGAAGAGGTACAGATTGAATTGTCACAAATAGAAGGCATTGGGAGGGTAAAACCTTTTCTTGGGGTTAAGGGCAAACACCACTATGGTTAGGACACCCTAAAGTTTTGCACAAAGCTAGGCAGAGGGAGACTTTTGAACTAGTGGGAGACCCAACTACTATTAAATTACTGCTAACTCTAGGAACTCCCTGCTACTGGATTAAGCTGCTCCTCTCACATAATCGATGTGTGTGCTCCACCCACTGGTGTGCAGACTCTGCCTACTTATGTTTGCTCCATCTACTAGTGCAATGCTTTGTCTACTTGTGTGTTAACACCACCAATTGTGATAGGCAGACTCTGCCCACCATTACGTATTGCATTTTCCTTGCCTAAAACCGATGTGGCCAGGTCTAATGGTGTGCTAACTCCGCCTACTATTGGCCCCACCTACCATTTATTTGGTCCCCGTCTACATGAGGCCACTT
Source organism: Mixophyes fleayi (assembly GCF_038048845.1). Lineage (NCBI taxonomy): Eukaryota > Metazoa > Chordata > Amphibia > Anura > Limnodynastidae > Mixophyes > Mixophyes fleayi. The sequence goes on along the minus strand of NC_134404.1, from coordinate 130,469,994 downwards.
TCAGAATTTTTTCCAGGGCCAATTTAAGTTTCCAATCCGCCCCTGGGCAGCAGCGTAGTTAATATGGATAGGCAGGTCAGATGCACAGTTACACAGGCAGCAAAGGATCCAGAAGCAGAGGTCTAACAAGCCGAAGGTCTTACACAGGGAAACACCAGAAAGCAGCACAGAATACACAGAGAGAGCCAAATGCCAAGTAATAACTTGTTCTTCTGACACAGGCAGTTTGTCAAAGTGCGCTAGATATAAAAGAAGGTAATTCGAAAACCCTGCCCCTGTGTCACATGAATGAAGTCGCGCCACCTGCCCAGAAGAACAGAGCAGTGGCTGAGATTGGGAACAGGAACGCAGACAGGTAAGTCTCTTACAACATGATAGGAAAGTACAAGCTGGAAAACATTCTAAATTACACTCTGGAACTCATTCTGAGCAATACAATAGAGTATGAATTTCAGTACCGTCACACTTGGAGCTGTTCAGTTCATTCACTTTGTAGCCGTCCTCACAATCGCAGATGTACCCACCAGGAAAATTAATGCAGATCTGTTCACATTGTGTTGTGTTGAACTGGCAGTGATCAATAACTAGCATAAATATATAATTTGCAATCATTAAGATACCTAAAATCTATATACATGAAGATGTACAGTATATTGATGTTTGTTACTTTATATTGAAGGAGACTTGTTATACAAACTGCTTGTTATATCTCTAAAGTAAAAAATGGTGCTATTAATATGGATAATGCTGAGAATTGTATTTTTAATATAGCGCAGGGGCTTTCTCAAAAACCTTTATGGAAATGTATTGTCATCATCTTATGCAAAGTGTCACTTACCTGTACAGTTTACACCATCCCCAGTGTAGTTTGTCCTGCACTCACACTGGAATGAGCCAACCACATTGGAGCAGTCAGCATGTACAGAGCAGTTGTTAAGCTCCTGAGATGCACACTCATCAATATCTGTCAAAAAATATGTTCAATATAGATCTTCTAATTCTGGGTTCAAAATAGACAAGACAATTATAAAATCATATATTGAAGTTTGTTAATTGTTTATATTAGCAATATAGTAAACAACGAATCTGAATCATTAAATAATGCAAATGATGATACATGCCATATTTGGCATAAAATCAATCTGCGAATGCCCAGAAAAGAACCCTATGCCAGAGAACGCAGCAACGTCCAATTCATCTTCGAGCGCAAAGGACACTTACAAAAGGCAACGATTTCAGGGGCGGAACAAGGAGGGGAATGGACGTCTTTCTGCTTCAAACAACCAGATTATTCAAATGTACAAATGTGACACAGGGAATAAAGAGATCCCCAATTTCCAGCATTCACTTTTTAAAGTGAAATCGAGTATCAGGCTCAAACGAGCAGTATTTTAGGAGGGGAGGGCAGAATAACATCACACTGGAATGAGCCAACCACATTGGAGCAGGCAGCATGTACAGAGCAGTTAAGCTCCTGAGATGCACACTCATCAATATCTATCAACAAAATAATATGTTTAATATAGATCCCGTAAAACTGGGTTCAAAGTAGACAAGAAAATTATAAATCATATATTGAAAATTGCTAATTGTTTACATTACTAACATATTAAAAACAACGGGCCTGAATCATTAAGTAATGTAAATGCTGATTTGTGCCGTATCTGGCATAAAATCAATCATCGTATGCCCAGAAAGAACCCTATGTCAGAGAACGTAACAACGTCCAATTCATCTTCGAGTGCAAAGATCACTTACTACAGACTATGATTTCAGGGGCGGAACATGGAGAGGAATGGGCGTCTTTCTGCTTCAAACAACCAGATTATTCAAATCTACAAATGTGACACAGGAAATAAAGAGAACCCCAATTTCCAGCAATCACTTTTTAAGGAGAAATCAAGGTTCAGGCTCAAATTAGCAGTATTTCAGGAGGGGAGGGCAGAATAGCATCATAATTGGAGTCAAACCGAGTCATGACTCTATTTCGCGCACCAAATTCTGTTCTGAAGTCGAGTCAAAATGTAATTTTCTGTAAAATGTGTGATCTTGTGAGTTTTGGTTTGATATCTTCTATATATCGCCCTCCCCCTGTTGACAGTTGCCATTTTTTAAATGATAACATGTGGGTACGACGTTTTCTGAAATTCTGTGCTCAGAAAATGACATGTAGAAGGTTGGACAGTGTGAAAAAGGCAATTTATTTTGAATTAGATCTGATTTTACTGCACACTCTTAAGAGTTTGTTTACAGATCAATTCTGCAGGAATTATGTGCTGATAAATTGGGTGTGAGAGAGTGAAGAGTAGACAAGCAGCGTCAACTGGTTGTAATATGATATTAGTAGGCTAATTAGGAAATGAAAAAAATATTTTTTCTTGCCTTTTCAAACTGAAGGCAGTAGTGCAAGGGTCAGTCTCAGTGACATCGGAACTATTTAGTGGAGAAATAGCAGGGTGCTGTATGGTTGTGAGTAGCACACTCCTAAAAAATATTTCTTGCTTTTAAAATCCCAAATGTTTCAATCGAAATGCAACTGTGTGAGGGGCATATATATATATATATATATATATATATATATATATATATATATAAAGAGAGATATATATATATATATATATGTGTGTACATATTTATATGTATACATGTGTACATATATATAGATACATATATAATATATACACGTATCTATATATATATAAATATATATATTTTAACACACACACATATTAAGTGGGCTAGTGAGACAGATGCCATGGGGTAGATGGTAGAGTACAGCAGCTGAGTAATCACACAAGTTAGAGGTGTGTGCTGTTCCGACCCAACTTCGTGCTTCGGCTACTGGATATGTCGACCTATGTCAACAGGTTTTGGGTTTGGTTTTGGATCTGGACATTATATTTGTGGTGCCCCAAAACCCTGTTGAACAGCACAGAGGAAGTGCATAAACGCTTTTAAAATGCAGGGCTACAAGGGGTTACTAGAGGCTGAGGAAGACACAGTGGGAATGACAGTTGACAGTTGAACTGAAAGGACGTACCCAGGAGGATGTGCAGGAAGGAGGAGTGTGTGATATAGCAACAAGAAAGAGGAAGCTGACATGAGCGACTGATCTGCTGCTGGAATTGGTGATATTGCCAGCACACACGGCTGGAGACACACAGTGGGGCATCCAACACAGTTTCCACGAACTGCAGAACCCTTTCAAGGTAAAATCCTAGCCTGCAGTGTACTGCACACACCCCAGCGTCAGAGGGAAGAGTGATGAGAGAACAGTGCCATCTTGTGACTGAATTGAGCAACAGTCCTGTGTTTTGTTATAATCTTTAACACTGCCTACAGTTTAACATCTACCTTTTAGAGAGAAAGTACAGAGACTTAGGTGTAAATGTATCAATCTGCGGGTTCTTCAACACCCGCGTGTTCAGCCTCTTCCGCGATTAAATTTCAAGCGGCGCTGCATTGTAAAGGGTTAACTTCCCTATACAATGCAGCGCCGCTTGAAATTTAATCGCGGAAGAGGCTGAACACGCGGGTGTTGAAGAACCCGCAAATTGATACATTTACCCCTTAATTGGGATTATTAAAATTTTTGGAAACATCTGCAGGATATTTAAACACTACAAAATTCCTGTGCACAGTTCAACCCAGGACTGAGTGTAAAATATAGTAACGTTACCAGGGATAATATTGGTGCACCAAATGTTTTAGATGAATGTTAATGTTAAGTGATTTACCTAAAAATTGATTTATTGATATTGAAGATGTTATCACTATTGTGCCTTATACTCACCAAGTGTATATTATATGTTAAATGCTATTGTGCTCTATATTGATCAAACGATTATTTTGTCATTACCATTGAGCTGAAGGGGTCAGTGGCGCGGTGGCTTACCAAAATTATCCTTACCACATTCTTAATAAACCCAAGTTGTTTGACCAATCCTTGTCCCTTTCATTGAAGTATTTATCTCCTGACCACCGGATATCCGAACAGAAAAGAACCTGACTCGTGTCTGGAGGACAAGGTAAGGGAAGGAAATCCCATCCGTCTCAGCCACCACATATTATTGTAGTTACCTGAGTTGAGTTCTTTTATTGCTTAAATTATAAAGATTTGTGTTTAATTAATTAATTCAGCCCAGGGCATTGAAGTGGGGAAATATGGAAACTTTGGCACCAGAATGGACTCCCAGTTTACAACTCCTTGTCACATACAAGGCCAGGGTAATCAAATCATCGTTGGTGACACATCCATTGCTGTAGTAGGACTATTGCAACCAGATCTGTCCAAATGAGCCATGTTTTCATTAAATGAACACTTTTCAGAGATTGATCACTGGTGTGTAATGTGCAGAACATTAAGGTACATTGTACTCACCAATGCACTGGTGTTTGCCATCACCTTCATATCCAGGGATACACTCACATGAGTAGTTTCCAGGTAAGTTAGTACAACTCGCATTTGAAGCACAAGGAAAGGTAGTATTGGCACATTCGTCAATGTCTGCATGGGAGAGAGAAAAAAAAATCACATTATTGATCAGCTGTTGTACTGTCGCAATGTTCACCTATTCTAAATAATGAAATTTTAGCAATAATTTTGGCCGATATGTTGCTTGCTGTCTTTCTGCTTCAAACAACCAGACTATTCAAATTTACAAATGTGACACAGGAAATAAAGAGAGCCCTAATTTCCAGAATTCAGTATTTCAAACTGAGGTTCAGGCTCAAACGAGCAGTATTTTAGGAGGGGAGGGCAGAATAACATAATTATTAAGAGGGAGGTACAACAGTGATAGCGGGTATCCTTGACAATTACACTTTTCTTTTCCACCAGGCACAGCCCAGTGACAGAACTCTATCCTGTAATGTCCAAAAATTGTGTTGAAGCATGCACCTGTGTATGCACATAGTGGTCAAACAGAATCATTTATTGAAAAGCCATGCACTGCACAGTCAAAAAAATTTCGATTAAAAATAAACTTTAAAGAGATAAATTTAATGTATTATACACCCAAAGACGAAGGCTGCATTGCCAATATGCATAGATGGAGAGGAAGACAATCTGATTTGTGTGTAGAATTAATGAAGGCCTACCTATCAGGAATTAAACTGTTTTTTGGATAATTTATTAGCTTTACCATTACATTACTTATCCAAGAAACATGTGGAGCACTAAATTTGGTTATTTTAGGCCCAAAAACATTGATTTCCAACAAAATAGCAAAACAAAACCAAACAAAAGCAAAACCAAAACACGCAATGGCGGTTTTGCAAAACCAAAACCAAAACACGACGGTAATCCAGATCCAAAACCGAATACAAAACAAAAAAAACCTCGGGGGTCAGTCACCATCTCTAATTTTTATGCACTGTGTTGCGAGAAGTAATTTATTTATTGTGTTAAATACTATAGGACATGCTCCTTTCTTCCCTTATGCACTCTCTACAGGCCATTAGGCCATATATTATATACAAAAAATATGTGCTAGCAAGTTATAGAGGAAATCCTGTAAAAGTGAGAGAAGGAAAGCATAGAGGTAAATTGTGAGTAAATGGAGGTAAATCAACTCCATATTCTATTTAAAAAATACTTTTTGCTTTTACCTAGGAGGGCATTAAAGCAAATAGGACAGTAGCTTAATTTTTGTGTCAGTCTCAAAAATGTACTTTTTATTATATGTATTAGGATGCTCTCTGTATTGTATGGCACCCACTAAGATGCTCTCTATATTGTATGACGGTCACTACGATATTCTTTGTATATGAATCATTAATACTGGCCAAAGTATCATGTAGAGCAGTATAATGCTTGCAATACATTTTGTATTACACATCCATAGGAGTATTTTCATTTAATTTGAAAAAATAACAAATTTTTAAAATTGTTCATGCTAGTGTGTTTACAAGTAATAACAGTTAATTTAAAAATGTGTTTTTTATCTTTTAAATCCCACCCCTAACCCCAAGAAGAGGTACAGATTGAATTGTCACAAATAGAAGGCATTGGGAGGGTAAAACCTTTTCTTGGGGTTAAGGGCAAACACCACTATGGTTAGGACACCCTAAAGTTTTGCACAAAGCTAGGCAGAGGGAGACTTTTGAACTAGTGGGAGACCCAACTACTATTAAATTACTGCTAACTCTAGGAACTCCCTGCTACTGGATTAAGCTGCTCCTCTCACATAATCGATGTGTGTGCTCCACCCACTGGTGTGCAGACTCTGCCTACTTATGTTTGCTCCATCTACTAGTGCAATGCTTTGTCTACTTGTGTGTTAACACCACCAATTGTGATAGGCAGACTCTGCCCACCATTACGTATTGCATTTTCCTTGCCTAAAACCGATGTGGCCAGGTCTAATGGTGTGCTAACTCCGCCTACTATTGGCCCCACCTACCATTTATTTGGTCCCCGTCTACATGAGGCCACTTTCAGAATTTTTTCCAGGGCCAATTTAAGTTTCCAATCCGCCCCTGGGCAGCAGCGTAGTTAATATGGATAGGCAGGTCAGATGCACAGTTACACAGGCAGCAAAGGATCCAGAAGCAGAGGTCTAACAAGCCGAAGGTCTTACACAGGGAAACACCAGAAAGCAGCACAGAATACACAGAGAGAGCCAAATGCCAAGTAATAACTTGTTCTTCTGACACAGGCAGTTTGTCAAAGTGCGCTAGATATAAAAGAAGGTAATTCGAAAACCCTGCCCCTGTGTCACATGAATGAAGTCGCGCCACCTGCCCAGAAGAACAGAGCAGTGGCTGAGATTGGGAACAGGAACGCAGACAGGTAAGTCTCTTACAACATGATAGGAAAGTACAAGCTGGAAAACATTCTAAATTACACTCTGGAACTCATTCTGAGCAATACAATAGAGTATGAATTTCAGTACCGTCACACTTGGAGCTGTTCAGTTCATTCACTTTGTAGCCGTCCTCACAGTCGCAGATGTACCCACCAGGAAAATTAATGCAGATCTGTTCACATTGTGTTGTGTTGAACTGGCAGTGATCAATAACTAGCATAAATATATAAGTTGCAATCATTAAGATACCTAAAATGTATATACATGAAGATGTACAGTATATTGATGTTTGTTACTTTATATTGAAGGAGACTTGTTATACAAACTGCTTGTTATATCTCTAAAGTAAAAAATGGTGCTATTAATATGGATAATGCTGAGAATTGTATTTTTAATATAGCGCAGGGGCTTTCTCAAAAACCTTTATGGAAATGTATTGTCATCATCTTATGCAAAGTGTCACTTACCTGTACAGTTTACACCATCCCCAGTGTAGTTTGTCCTGCACTCACACTGGAATGAGCCAACCACATTGGAGCAGTCAGCATGTACAGAGCAGTTGTTAAGCTCCTGAGATGCACACTCATCAATATCTGTCAAAAAATGTGTACAATATAGATCTTCTAATTCTGGGTTCAAAATAGACAAGACAATTATAAAATCATATATTGAAGTTTGTTAATTGTTTATATTAGCAATATAGTAAACAACGAATCTGAATCATTAAATAATGCAAATGATGATACATGCCATATTTGGCATAAAATCAATCTGCGAATGCCCAGAAAAGAACCCTATGCCAGAGAACGCAGCAACGTCCAATTCATCTTCGAGCGCAAAGGACACTTACAACAGGCAACGATTTCAGGGGCGGAACAAGGAGGGGAATGGACGTCTTTCTGCTTCAAACAACCAGATTATTCAAATGTACAAATGTGACACAGGGAATAAAGAGATCCCCAATTTCCAGCATTCACTTTTTAAAGTGAAATCGAGTATCAGGCTCAAACGAGCAGTATTTTAGGAGGGGAGGGCAGAATAACATAATAATTAAGGGGGAGGTACAACAGTGATATCAGGTATCTTTGAAAATTACATTTTTACTTTTTCCAGCAGGCATAGTCCCGTGACAGAACTATATCCTGTAATGTCCAAAACTGGAATGGAAGCATGCACCTGTGTATGCACATAGTGGTCAAACAGAATCATTTATTGAAAAGCCATGCACTGCACAGTCAAAAAATTTTCGATTAAAAATAAAGTTTAAAGATATAAATGTAATGTATATGCAACACTGCCAACAGACTAAGTGATTTTGTCTGGGAATTTCATCCAAGGTGCCCAGATGTTACTTTGTGTATAGGCCACAAGAAACCATGTGATTCTGATCAATATCCATTTGTGATAAATAACATTTTGATTGGTAAAGCAGGGTCATGCAGTCATCTGAAGACCATCAATGTTTTTTTTAGATCAACAGTTGACTCCATTAATTGAGACCCATATGATGCTGTAATTATCCCTGCAGAAACCTGTGGAAAAATTGCACACAGGTCCAGGATGAACCAAAAAAAGTCTGATTATAAAAAAATAATAGTAATAATAATATAAGACAATGACAAATAACTAACTAGGTCAATTGCGATTGCCATATTGTTCATACCCAGGTTTACATTATCATGTGTAATTTCCAGGAAATTGAGTGTATGGGGCCTTTTCTTTCATGCGTTAAAGTAACACACAAGCTAAAATTTATAGATTAATATTTTATTCTGCCATTCTACACTGAAAACATGACAGTGATAGAAATACATATGAAATCATATTATTGGGTATGTGCCGTATGTACATCATAGAAAGCTGGAAAACATTCTAAATTACACTCTGGAACACATTCTGAGCAATACAATTGAGTATGAATTTCAGTACCGTCACACTTGGAGCTGTTCAGTTCATTCACTTTGTAGCCGTCCTCACAATCGCAGATGTACCCACCAGGAAAAATGATGCAGATCTGTTCACATTGTGTTGTGTTGAAGAGGCAGTGATCAATAACTAGAATAAATATATAAGTTGCCATCATTAAGATGCCTAAAATGTATATACATAAAGATGTACAGTATATTGATGTTTGTTACTTTATATTGAGGGAGACTTGTTATACAAACTGCTTGTTATATCTCTAAAGTAAAAAATGGTGCTATTAATATTGATAATGCTGAAAATTGTATTTTTAATATAGGGCAGGGGCTTTCTCCAAAACTTTTATGGAAATGTATTGTCTTCATCTAATGGAGTATTATATTATGCAAAGTGTCACTTACCTGTACAGTTTACACCATCCCCAGTGTAGTTTGTCCTGCACTCACACTGGAATGAGCCAACCACATTGGAGCAGTCAGCATGTACAGAGCAGTTGTTAAGCTCCTGAGATGCACACTCATCAATATCTGTCAAAAAATGTGTACAATATAGATCTTCTAATTCTGGGTTCAAAATAGACAAGACAATTATAAAATCATATATTGAAGTTTGTTAATTGTTTATATTAGCAATATAGTAAACAACGAATCTGAATCATTAAATAATGCAAATGATGATACATGCCATATTTGGCATAAAATCAATCTGCGAATGCCCAGAAAAGAACCCTATGCCAGAGAACGCAGCAACGTCCAATTCATCTTCGAGCGCAAAGGACACTTACAACAGGCAACGATTTCAGGGGCGGAACAAGGAGGGGAATGGACGTCTTTCTGCTTCAAACAACCAGATTATTCAAATGTACAAATGTGACACAGGGAATAAAGAGATCCCCAATTTCCAGCATTCACTTTTTAAAGTGAAATCGAGTATCAGGCTCAAACGAGCAGTATTTTAGGAGGGGAGGGCAGAATAACATAATAATTAAGGGGGAGGTACAACAGTGATATCAGGTATCTTTGAAAATTACATTTTTACTTTTTCCAGCAGGCATAGTCCCGTGACAGAACTATATCCTGTAATGTCCAAAACTGGAATGGAAGCATGCACCTGTGTATGCACATAGTGGTCAAACAGAATCATTTATTGAAAAGCCATGCACTGCACAGTCAAAAAATTTTCGATTAAAAATAAAGTTTAAAGATATAAATGTAATGTATATGCAACACTGCCAACAGACTAAGTGATTTTGTCTGGGAATTTCATCCAAGGTGCCCAGATGTTACTTTGTGTATAGGCCACAAGAAACCATGTGATTCTGATCAATATCCATTTGTGATAAATAACATTTTGATTGGTAAAGCAGGGTCATGCAGTCATCTGAAGACCATCAATGTTTTTTTTAGATCAACAGTTGACTCCATTAATTGAGACCCATATGATGCTGTAATTATCCCTGCAGAAACCTGTGGCCAAATTGCACACAGGTCCAGGATGAACCAAAAAAAGTCTGATTATAAAAAAATAATAGTAATAATAATATAAGACAATGACAAATAACTAACTAGGTCAATTGCGATTGCCATATTGTTCATACCCAGGTTTACATTATCATGTGTAATTTCCAGGAAATTGAGTGTATGGGGCCTTTTCTTTCATGCGTTAAAGTAACACACAAGCTAAAATTTATAGATTAATATTTTATTCTGCCATTCTACACTGAAAACATGACAGTGATAGAAATACATATGAAATCATATTATTGGGTATGTGCCGTATGTACATCATAGAAAGCTGGAAAACATTCTAAATTACACTCTGGAACACATTCTGAGCAATACAATTGAGTATGAATTTCAGTACCGTCACACTTGGAGCTGTTCAGTTCATTCACTTTGTAGCCGTCCTCACAATCGCAGATGTACCCACCAGGAAAAATGATGCAGATCTGTTCACATTGTGTTGTGTTGAAGAGGCAGTGATCAATAACTAGAATAAATATGTAAGTTGCCATCATTAAGATGCCTAAAATGTATATACATAAAGATGTACAGTATATTGATGTTTGTTACTTTATATTGAGGGAGACTTGTTATACAAACTGCTTGTTATATCTCTAAAGTAAAAAATGGTGCTATTAATATTGATAATGCTGAAAATTGTATTTTTAATATAGGGCAGGGGCTTTCTCCAAAACTTTTATGGAAATGTATTGTCTTCATCTAATGGAGTATTATATTATGCAAAGTGTCACTTACCTGTACAGTTTACACCATCCCCAGTGTAGTTTGTCATGCACTCACACTGGAATGAGCCAGCCACATTGGAGCAGACAGCATGTACAGAGCAGTTGTTAAGCTCCTGAGATGCACACTCATCAATATCTGTCAAAAAATGTGTACAATATAGATCTTTTAATTCTGGATTCAAAATAGACAAGACAATTATAAAATCATACATTGAAGTTATTAATTGTATATATTAGCAATAAAGTAAACACAACGAATCTGAATCATTAAGTAATGTAAATGATGATACGTGCCGAAATTTGGCATAAAATCAATCTGCGTATGCACAGAAAAGAACCCTATGCCAGAGAACGAAGCAACGTCGAATTCATCTTCGAGCGCAAAGGACACTTACTACAGACAACGATTTCAGGGGCGGAACAAGGAGGGGAATGGGCGTCTTTCTGCTTCAAACAACCAGATTATTCAAATGTACAAATGTGACACAGGAAATAAAGAGAACCCCAATTTCCAGCATTCACTTTTTAAAGTAAAATCGAGTTTCAGGCTCAAACGAGCAGTATTTTAGGAGGGGAGGGCAGAATAACATCACACTGGAATGAGCCAACCACATTGGAGCAGGCAGCATGTACAGAGCAGTTAAGCTCCTGAGATGCACACTCATCAATATCTATCAACAAAATAATATGTTTAATATAGATCCCGTAAAACTGGGTTCAAAGTAGACAAGAAAATTATAAATCATATATTGAAAATTGCTAATTGTTTACATTACTAACATATTAAAAACAACGGGCCTGACTCATTAAGTAATGTAAATGCTGATTTGTGCCGTATCTGGCATAAAATCAATCATCGTATGCCCAGAAAGAACCCTATGTCAGAGAACGTAACAACGTCCAATTCATCTTCGAGTGCAAAGATCACTTACTACAGACTATGATTTCAGGGGCGGAACATGGAGAGGAATGGGCGTCTTTCTGCTTCAAACAACCAGATTATTCAAATCTACAAATGTGACACAGGAAATAAAGAGAACCCCAATTTCCAGCAATCACTTTTTAAGGAGAAATCAAGGTTCAGGCTCAAATTAGCAGTATTTCAGGAGGGGAGGGCAGAATAGCATCATAATTGGAGTCAAACCGAGTCATGACTCTATTTCGCGCACCAAATTCTGTTCTGAAGTCGAGGCAAAATGTAATTTTCTGTAAAATGTGTGATCTTGTGAGTTTTGGTTTGATATCTTCTATATATCGCCCTCCCCCCTGTTGACAGTTGCCATTTTTTAAATGATAACATGTGGGTACGACGTTTTCTGAAATTCTGTGCTCAGAAAATGACATGTAGAAGGTTGGACAGTGTGAAAAAGGCAATTTATTTTGAAATAGATCTGATTTTACTGCACACTCTTAAGAGTTTGTTTACAGATCAATTCTGCAGGAATTATGTGCTGATAAATTGGGTGTGAGAGAGTGAAGAGTAGACAAGCAGCGTCAACTGGTTGTAATATGATATTAGTAGGCTAATTAGGAAATGAAAAAAATATTTTTTCTTGCCTTTTTAAACTGAAGGCAGTAGTGCAAGGGTCAGTCTCAGTGACATCGGAACTATTTAGTGGAGAAATAGCAGGGTGCTGTATGGTTGTGAGTAGCACACTCCTAAAAAATATTTCTTGCTTTTAAAATCCCAAATGTTTCAATCGAAATGCAACTGTGTGAGGGGCATATATATATATATATATATATATATATATATATATATATATATATGAGAGATATATATATATATATATGTGTACATATTTATATGTATACATGTGTACATACGTATAGATACATATATAATATATACACGTATCTATATATATATATAAATATATATATTTTAACACACACACATATTAAGTGGGCTAGTGAGACAGATGCCATGGGGTAGATGGTAGAGTACAGCAGCTGAGTAATCACACAAGTTAGAGGTGTGTGCTGTTCCGACCCAACTTCGTGCTTCGGCTACTGGATATGTCGACCTATGTCAACAGGTTTTGGGTTTGGTTTTGGATCTGGACATTATATTTGTGGTGCCCCAAAACCCTGTTGAACAGCACAGAGGAAGTGCATAAACGCTTTTAAAATGCAGGGCTACAAGGGGTTACTAGAGGCTGAGGAAGACACAGTGGGAATGACAGTTGACAGTTGAACTGAAAGGACGTACCCAGGAGGATGTGCAGGAAGGAGGAGTGTGTGATATAGCAACAAGAAAGAGGAAGCTGACATGAGCGACTGATCTGCTGCTGGAATTGGTGATATTGCCAACACACACGGCTGGAGACACACAGTGGGGCATCCAACACAGTTTCCACGAACTGCAGAACCTTTTCAAGGTAAAATCCTAGCCTGCAGTGTACTGCACACACCCCAGCGTCAGAGGGAAGAGTGATGAGAGAACAGTGCCATCTTGTGACTGAATTGAGCAACAGTCCTGTGTTTTGTTATAATCTTTAACACTGCCTACAGTTTAACATCTACCTTTTAGAGAGAAAGTACAGAGACTTAGGTGTAAATGTATCAATCTGCGGGTTCTTCAACACCCGCGTGTTCAGCCTCTTCCGCGATTAAATTTCAAGCGGCGCTGCATTGTAAAGGGTTAACTTCCCTATACAATGCAGCGCCGCTTGAAATTTAATCGCGGAAGAGGCTGAACACGCGGGTGTTGAAGAACCCGCAAATTGATACATTTACCCCTTAATTGGGATTATTAAAATTTTTGGAAACATCTGCAGGATATTTAAACACTACAAAATTCCTGTGCACAGTTCAACCCAGGACTGAGTGTAAAATATAGTAACGTTACCAGGGATAATATTGGTGCACCAAATGTTTTAGATGAATGTTAATGTTAAGTGATTTACCTAAAAATTGATTTATTGATATTGAAGATGTTATCACTATTGTGCCTTATACTCACCAAGTGTATATTATATGTTAAATGCTATTGTGCTCTATATTGATCAAACGATTATTTTGTCATTACCATTGAGCTGAAGGGGTCAGTGGCGCGGTGGCTTACCAAAATTATCCTTACCACATTCTTAATAAACCCAAGTTGTTTAACCAATCCTTGTCCCTTTCATTGAAGTATTTATCTCCTGACCACCGGATATCCGAACAGAAAAGAACCTGACTCGTGTCTGGAGGACAAGGTAAGGGAAGGAAATCCCATCCGTCTCAACCACCACATATTATTGTAGTTACCTGAGTTGAGTTCTTTTATTGCTTAAATTATAAAGATTTGTGTTTAATTAATTAATTCAGCCCAGGGCATTGAAGTGGGGAAATATGGAAACTTTGGCACCAGAATGGACTCCCAGTTTACAACTCCTTGTCACATACAAGGCCAGGGTAATCAAATCATCGTTGGTGACACATCCATTGCTGTAGTAGGACTATTGCAACCAGATCTGTCCAAATGAGCCATGTTTTCATTAAATGAACACTTTTCAGAGATTGATCACTGGTGTGTAATGTGCAGAACATTAAGGTACATTGTACTCACCAATGCACTGGTGTTTGCCATCACCTTCATATCCAGGGATACACTCACATGAGTAGTTTCCAGGTAAGTTAGTACAACTCGCATTTGAAGCACAAGGAAAGGTAGTATTGGCACATTCGTCAATGTCTGCATGGGAGAGAGAAAAAAAAATCACATTATTGATCAGCTGTTGTACTGTCGCAATGTTCACCTATTCTAAATAATGAAATTTTAGCAATAATTTTGGCCGATATGTTGCTTGCTGTCTTTCTGCTTCAAACAACCAGACTATTCAAATTTACAAATGTGACACAGGAAATAAAGAGAGCCCTAATTTCCAGATTTCAGTATTTCAAACTGAGGTTCAGGCTCAAACGAGCAGTATTTTAGGAGGGGAGGGCAGAATAACATAATTATTAAGAGGGAGGTACAACAGTGATAGCGGGTATCCTTGACAATTACACTTTTCTTTTCCACCAGGCACAGCCCAGTGACAGAACTCTATCCTGTAATGTCCAAAAATTGTGTTGAAGCATGCACCTGTGTATGCACATAGTGGTCAAACAGAATCATTTATTGAAAAGCCATGCACTGCACAGTCAAAAAAATTTCGATTAAAAATAAACTTTAAAGAGATAAATTTAATGTATTATACACCCAAAGACGAAGGCTGCATTGCCAATATGCATAGATGGAGAGGAAGACAATCTGATTTGTGTGTAGAATTAATGAAGGCCTACCTATCAGGAATTAAACTGTTTTTTGGATAATTTATTAGCTTTACCATTACATTACTTATCCAAGAAACATGTGGAGCACTAAATTTGGTTATTTTAGGCCCAAAAACATTGATTTCCAACAAAATAGCAAAACAAAACCAAACAAAAGCAAAACCAAAACACGCAATGGCGGTTTTGCAAAACCAAAACCAAAACACGACGGTAATCCAGATCCAAAACCGAATACAAAACAAAAAAAACCTCGGGGGTCAGTCACCATCTCTAATTTTTATGCACTGTGTTGCGAGAAGTAATTTATTTATTGTGTTAAATACTATAGGACATGCTCCTTTCTTCCCTTATGCACTCTCTACAGGCCATTAGGCCATATATTATATACAAAAAATATGTGCTAGCAAGTTATAGAGGAAATCCTGTAAAAGTGAGAGAAGGAAAGCATAGAGGTAAATTGTGAGTAAATGGAGGTAAATCAACTCCATATTCTATTTAAAAAAATACTTTTTGCTTTTACCTAGGAGGGCATTAAAGCAAATAGGACAGTAGCTTAATTTTTGTGTCAGTCTCAAAAATGTACTTTTTATTATATGTATTAGGATGCTCTCTGTATTGTATGGCACCCACTAAGATGCTCTCTATATTGTATGACGGTCACTACGATATTCTTTGTATATGAATCATTAATACTGGCCAAAGTATCATGTAGAGCAGTATAATGCTTGCAATACATTTTGTATTACACATCCATAGGAGTATTTTCATTTAATTTGAAAAAATAACAAATTTTTAAAATTGTTCATGCTAGTGTGTTTACAAGTAATAACAGTTAATTTAAAAATGTGTTTTTTATCTTTTAAATCCCACCCCTAACCCCAAGAAGAGGTACAGATTGAATTGTCACAAATAGAAGGCATTGGGAGGGTAAAACCTTTTCTTGGGGTTAAGGGCAAACACCACTATGGTTAGGACACCCTAAAGTTTTGCACAAAGCTAGGCAGAGGGAGACTTTTGAACTAGTGGGAGACCCAACTACTATTAAATTACTGCTAACTCTAGGAACTCCCTGCTACTGGATTAAGCTGCTCCTCTCACATAATCGATGTGTGTGCTCCACCCACTGGTGTGCAGACTCTGCCTACTTATGTTTGCTCCATCTACTAGTGCAATGCTTTGTCTACTTGTGTGTTAACACCACCAATTGTGATAGGCAGACTCTGCCCACCATTACGTATTGCATTTTCCTTGCCTAAAACCGATGTGGCCAGGTCTAATGGTGTGCTAACTCCGCCTACTATTGGCCCCACCTACCATTTATTTGGTCCCCGTCTACATGAGGCCACTTTCAGAATTTTTTCCAGGGCCAATTTAAGTTTCCAATCCGCCCCTGGGCAGCAGCGTAGTTAATATGGATAGGCAGGTCAGATGCACAGTTACACAGGCAGCAAAGGATCCAGAAGCAGAGGTCTAACAAGCCGAAGGTCTTACACAGGGAAACACCAGAAAGCAGCACAGAATACACAGAGAGAGCCAAATGCCAAGTAATAACTTGTTCTTCTGACACAGGCAGTTTGTCAAAGTGCGCTAGATATAAAAGAAGGTAATTCGAAAACCCTGCCCCTGTGTCACATGAATGAAGTCGTGCCACCTGCCCAGAAGAACAGAGCAGTGGCTGAGATTGGGAACAGGAACGCAGACAGGTAAGTCTCTTACAACATGATAGGAAAGTACAAGCTGGAAAACATTCTAAATTACACTCTGGAACTCATTCTGAGCAATACAATAGAGTATGAATTTCAGTACCGTCACACTTGGAGCTGTTCAGTTCATTCACTTTGTAGCCGTCCTCACAGTCGCAGATGTACCCACCAGGAAAATTAATGCAGATCTGTTCACATTGTGTTGTGTTGAACTGGCAGTGATCAATAACTAGCATAAATATATAAGTTGCAATCATTAAGATACCTAAAATGTATATACATGAAGATGTACAGTATATTGATGTTTGTTACTTTATATTGAAGGAGACTTGTTATACAAACTGCTTGTTATATCTCTAAAGTAAAAAATGGTGCTATTAATATGGATAATGCTGAGAATTGTATTTTTAATATAGCGCAGGGGCTTTCTCAAAAACCTTTATGGAAATGTATTGTCATCATCTTATGCAAAGTGTCACTTACCTGTACAGTTTACACCATCCCCAGTGTAGTTTGTCCTGCACTCACACTGGAATGAGCCAACCACATTGGAGCAGTCAGCATGTACAGAGCAGTTGTTAAGCTCCTGAGATGCACACTCATCAATATCTGTCAAAAAATATGTTCAATATAGATCTTCTAATTCTGGATTCAAAATAGACAAGACAATTATAAAATCATATATTGAAGTTTGTTAATTGTTTATATTAGCAATATAGTAAACAACGAATCTGAATCATTAAATAATGCAAATGATGATACATGCCATATTTGGCATAAAATCAATCTGCGAATGCCCAGAAAAGAACCCTATGCCAGAGAACGCAGCAACGTCCAATTCATCTTCGAGCGCAAAGGACACTTACAACAGGCAACGATTTCAGGGGCGGAACAAGGAGGGGAATGGACGTCTTTCTGCTTCAAACAACCAGATTATTCAAATGTACAAATGTGACACAGGGAATAAAGAGATCCCCAATTTCCAGCATTCACTTTTTAAAGTGAAATCGAGTATCAGGCTCAAACGAGCAGTATTTTAGGAGGGGAGGGCAGAATAACATAATAATTAAGGGGGAGGTACAACAGTGATATCAGGTATCTTTGAAAATTACATTTTTACTTTTTCCAGCAGGCATAGTCCCGTGACAGAGCTATATCCTGTAATGTCCAAAACTGGAATGGAAGCATGCACCTGTGTATGCACATAGTGGTCAAACAGAATCATTTATTGAAAAGCCATGCACTGCACAGTCAAAATTTTTTCGATTAAAAATAAACTTTAAAGATATAAATGTAATGTATATGCAACACTGCCAACAGACTAAGTGATTTTGTCTGGGAATTTCATCCAAGGTGCCCAGATGTTACTTTGTGTATAGGCCACAAGAAACCATGTGATTCTGATCAATATCCATTTGTGATAAATAACATTTTGATTGGTAAAGCAGGGTCATGCAGTCATCTGAAGACCATCAATGTTTTTTTTAGATCAACAGTTGACTCCATTAATTGAGACCCATATGATGCTGTAATTATCCCTGCAGAAACCTGTGGCCAAATTGCACACAGGTCCAGGATGAACCAAAAAAAGTCTGATTATAAAAAAATAATAGTAATAATAATATAAGACAATGACAAATAACTAACTAGGTCAATTGCGATTGCCATATTGTTCATACCCAGGTTTACATTATCATGTGTAATTTCCAGGAAATTGAGTGTATGGGGCCTTTTCTTTCATGCGTTAAAGTAACACACAAGCTAAAATTTATAGATTAATATTTTATTCTGCCATTCTACACTGAAAACATGACAGTGATAGAAATACATATGAAATCATATTATTGGGTATGTGCCGTATGTACATCATAGAAAGCTGGAAAACATTCTAAATTACACTCTGGAACACATTCTGAGCAATACAATTGAGTATGAATTTCAGTACCGTCACACTTGGAGCTGTTCAGTTCATTCACTTTGTAGCCGTCCTCACAATCGCAGATGTACCCACCAGGAAAAATGATGCAGATCTGTTCACATTGTGTTGTGTTGAAGAGGCAGTGATCAATAACTAGAATAAATATGTAAGTTGCCATCATTAAGATGCCTAAAATGTATATACATAAAGATGTACAGTATATTGATGTTTGTTACTTTATATTGAGGGAGACTTGTTATACAAACTGCTTGTTATATCTCTAAAGTAAAAAATGGTGCTATTAATATTGATAATGCTGAAAATTGTATTTTTAATATAGGGCAGGGGCTTTCTCCAAAACTTTTATGGAAATGTATTGTCTTCATCTAATGGAGTATTATATTATGCAAAGTGTCACTTACCTGTACAGTTTACACCATCCCCAGTGTAGTTTGTCATGCACTCACACTGGAATGAGCCAGCCACATTGGAGCAGACAGCATGTACAGAGCAGTTGTTAAGCTCCTGAGATGCACACTCATCAATATCTGTCAAAAAATGTGTACAATATAGATCTTTTAATTCTGGATTCAAAATAGACAAGACAATTATAAAATCATACATTGAAGTTATTAATTGTATATATTAGCAATAAAGTAAACACAACGAATCTGAATCATTAAGTAATGTAAATGATGATACGTGCCGAAATTTGGCATAAAATCAATCTGCGTATGCACAGAAAAGAACCCTATGCCAGAGAACGAAGCAACGTCGAATTCATCTTCGAGCGCAAAGGACACTTACTACAGACAACGATTTCAGGGGCGGAACAAGGAGGGGAATGGGCGTCTTTCTGCTTCAAACAACCAGATTATTCAAATGTACAAATGTGACACAGGAAATAAAGAGAACCCCAATTTCCAGCATTCACTTTTTAAAGTAAAATCGAGTTTCAGGCTCAAACGAGCAGTATTTTAGGAGGGGAGGGCAGAATAACATCACACTGGAATGAGCCAACCACATTGGAGCAGGCAGCATGTACAGAGCAGTTAAGCTCCTGAGATGCACACTCATCAATATCTATCAACAAAATAATATGTTTAATATAGATCCCGTAAAACTGGGTTCAAAGTAGACAAGAAAATTATAAATCATATATTGAAAATTGCTAATTGTTTACATTACTAACATATTAAAAACAACGGGCCTGACTCATTAAGTAATGTAAATGCTGATTTGTGCCGTATCTGGCATAAAATCAATCATCGTATGCCCAGAAAGAACCCTATGTCAGAGAACGTAACAACGTCCAATTCATCTTCGAGTGCAAAGATCACTTACTACAGACTATGATTTCAGGGGCGGAACATGGAGAGGAATGGGCGTCTTTCTGCTTCAAACAACCAGATTATTCAAATCTACAAATGTGACACAGGAAATAAAGAGAACCCCAATTTCCAGCAATCACTTTTTAAGGAGAAATCAAGGTTCAGGCTCAAATTAGCAGTATTTCAGGAGGGGAGGGCAGAATAGCATCATAATTGGAGTCAAACCGAGTCATGACTCTATTTCGCGCACCAAATTCTGTTCTGAAGTCGAGGCAAAATGTAATTTTCTGTAAAATGTGTGATCTTGTGAGTTTTGGTTTGATATCTTCTATATATCGCCCTCCCCCCTGTTGACAGTTGCCATTTTTTAAATGATAACATGTGGGTACGACGTTTTCTGAAATTCTGTGCTCAGAAAATGACATGTAGAAGGTTGGACAGTGTGAAAAAGGCAATTTATTTTGAAATAGATCTGATTTTACTGCACACTCTTAAGAGTTTGTTTACAGATCAATTCTGCAGGAATTATGTGCTGATAAATTGGGTGTGAGAGAGTGAAGAGTAGACAAGCAGCGTCAACTGGTTGTAATATGATATTAGTAGGCTAATTAGGAAATGAAAAAAATATTTTTTCTTGCCTTTTCAAACTGAAGGCAGTAGTGCAAGGGTCAGTCTCAGTGACATCGGAACTATTTAGTGGAGAAATAGCAGGGTGCTGTATGGTTGTGAGTAGCACACTCCTAAAAAATATTTCTTGCTTTTAAAATCCCAAATGTTTCAATCGAAATGCAACTGTGTGAGGGGCATATATATATATATATATATATATATCATCATCATCATCATCATCATCATCATTTATTTATATAGCGCCAACATATTCCGTAGCGCTTTACAATTGGGGACAAACGTAATAAACTAATAAACAAACTGGGTAAAACAGACAAAGAGGTGAGAAGGCCCTGCTCGCAAGCTTACAATCTATGGGACAATGGGAGATTGACACATGAGGTTAAGTATACATTTTGCATCTTGGCCCAGCCAGACTGCAAAGGTAGGGTGACTCATAAGCTAAATGATCCTGTCACACAACAATGTTGGTCCGGGGGTAGTTGTCTTGTGTGAAATTGTGTAACAGGCTAAAGGTAGTGAGGTTAAGATGGTGGTTGAGGAATATTATAAGCTTGTCTGAATAGGTAGGTTTTCAGAGAACGCTTGAAAGTTTGTAGAACAGAGGAGAGTCTTATTGTGCGAGGGAGAGAGTTCCATAGAGTGGGTGCAGCCCGAAAAAAGTCCTGTAACCGGGAATGGGAGGATGTAATGAGGGTGGATGAGAGACGCAGATCTTTTGCAGAACGGAGTTGCCGAGTTGGGAGATATTTTGAGACAAGAGAGGAGATGTATGTTGGTGCAGCTTTGTTGATGGCCTTGTAGGTTAGTAAAAGTATTTTATATTGGATTCGGTAGAAGACAGGCAGCCAGTGTAGAGACATACAGAGTGATTCAACAGAGGAATAGCTATTTGCAAGGAAAATCAGTCTTGCCGAAGCATGCAAAATAGATTTTAGGGGTTTGAGTCTGTTTTTGGGAAGACCAGTAAGGAGGGAATTGCAATAGTCAATGCGGGAGATGATTAGTGCATGAATTAAGGTTTTAGCAGTGTCTTGTGTGAGATATGTGCGGATTCTGGAAATGTTCTTTAGATGTATGTAACATGATTTAGATATAGAGTCAATGTGGGGAACAAAGGATAGGCGTGAATCAAGGATTACACCTAGGCAGCGAGCTTGTGGGGTGGGATTTATGGTCATGTTATCAACAGAGATAGAAATGTCAGGTATGCTCTTGTTGGCGGGTGGGAATATTATTAACTCTGTTTTAGAAAGATTAAGTTTGAGTTGACGAGAGGACATCCAAGATGAAATGGCAGAAAGACAGTCAGTTACACGGGACAACACAGATGTCGAGATATCAGGAGAGGATAGATAGATTTGGGTATCATCCGCATAGAGATGATACTGAAAGCCAAAGGAACTTATTAGATTTCCAAGAGAAGCGGTATAGATAGAGAACAGCAGAGGACCTAGCACCGAGCCTTGTGGTACTCCAACTGATAGGGGAAGCGGAGCAGATGTGGCTCCAGAGAAATTAACAGTGAAAGAGCGATTAGAGAGGTAAGATGAGAACCAGGATAGAACTGTGTCTTGAAGACCTAGGGATTGCAGCGTTTGTATGAGAAGAGAGTGGTCAACGGTGTCAAATGCAGCCGAGAGATCAAGGAGAATTAGGAGAGAGTAATGGCGTTCAGTCTTAGCAGTGATCAGATCATTAACAACCTTGGTCAGCGCAGTCTCTGTGGAGTGTTGAGAACGAAAGCCAGACTGAAGAGGATCCAACAGGTTGTTTGCGGAAAGAAAGCGTGTGAGGCGAGTGTAGGCAAGTCTCTCTAGAAGCTTGGAGGGGCAAGGGAGCTGAGAGATGGGACAGTAATTTGAGAGAGAGTTTGGGTCGGAGTTTTGTTTTTTTAGAATAGGAGTAATCACTGCATGCTTGTATAGTGATGGAAAGATGCCAGTAGAGAGTGAGAGATTACAGATTTGAGTTAGAGGTGAAATGAGCACAGAAGACAGGGATCTACCAATTTGCGAGGGAATAGGATCAAGAGGACAGGAGGTAGAGTAGGAAGATAAGAAGAGCGTAGAAATTTCCTCTTCATTTGTGGGGTCAAATGAAGAAAGGGTGTCAGAGGGTAGTGGGAAGGAAATGAGCTGATGGCTTGTTGAGGAGGAGGATACCATTTCTAGTCTGATCTTGTCAATCTTGTCCTTGAAGTAGGAAGCAAGATCCTGAGCACTGATAGTAGATGGAGGGTTCGGGGTGGGAGGATTGAGAAGATGATTAAATGTATTGAAAAGGCGTTTGGGGTTAGAAGCCTGAGCATAGATAAGAGATTGAAAGTATGTTTGTTTTGCAGTGTCCAGAGCATTTCGATAGGAGTGGTAGACAGAAGTATATGTGAAGAAGTCATTAGAGCTTCGAGATTTACGCCAATGACGTTCTGCTTTACGGGACAGTTTTTGAAGATTTCGTGTTGCTTTGGTGTGCCACGGTTGACATCGAAGTCGACGTGTAGTATGAAGTGTCGCTGGAGCCACTTGATCAAGGGCCGTTGCTAAGGTTAGGTGAAAATGAGGTACTGCCATCTCAGGGGATGAGAATGTAGAGATAGGGGAGAGAAGGTGTTGGAGAGAGGTGGAAAATTGTTGAAGATTAATAGAATTAAGATTTCTACGAGTATGAGGAGGCTTGGTAGAGTTAGACAGTAGAGAGGTTAGAGCAGTGGGGGTGAGAGTGTAGCTGATAAGGTGATGATCCGAGAGAGGGAAGGGTGTATTAATAAAATTAGAAACTGAGCATAGTCTAGAGAAAACAAGATCAAGGCAGTGGCCATCCTTATGAGTAGATGATTCAATCCACTGGGAGAGGTCAAGTGAGGATGTTAGAGAGAGTAGTTTGGAAGCAGCTTTGGAAGGTGGGTTATCAATGGGGATGTTGAAGTCACCCATGATGATGGTGGGGATGTCTGAAGATAAGACGTGAGGGAGCCATGCAGAGAAATCCTCAATAAATTGTTGGTGTGCTCCAGGGGGACGATAGATCACCGCAACACGTAGGGAGAATGGATTAAAAATGCGAATAGCATGTACTTCAAAAGATGTGAACGTGAGTGATGGGACATTTGGTAGAACTGTGTATGTGCACTGTGGGGAGAGAAGTAGTCCAACCCCACCTCCTTGTCTGCCTTCAGGTCTGGAGGTGTGGGTGAGATGGAGGCCACCATGTGAAAGTGCTGCAGGTGAGGCAGTGTCTGATTGCATGAGCCATGTTTCTGTATATATATATATATATATATATAGAGATATATATATATATATATATATATATATATGTGTACATATTTATATGTATACATGTGTACATACATATAGATACATATATAATATATACACGTATCTATATATATATAAATATATATATTTTAACACACACACATATTAAGTGGGCTAGTGAGACAGATGCCATGGGGTAGATGGTAGAGTACAGCAGCTGAGTAATCACACAAGTTAGAGGTATGTGCTGTTCCGACCCAACTTCGTGCTTCGGCTACTGGATATGTCGACCTATGTCAACAGGTTTTGGGTTTGGTTTTGGATCTGGACATTATATTTGTGGTGCCCCAAAACCCTGTTGAACAGCACAGAGGAAGTGCATAAACGCTTTTAAAATGCAGGGCTACAAGGGGTTACTAGAGGCTGAGGAAGACACAGTGGGAATGACAGTTGACAGTTGAACTGAAAGGACGTACCCAGGAGGATGTGCAGGAAGGAGGAGTGTGTGATATAGCAACAAGAAAGAGGAAGCTGACATGAGCGACTGATCTGCTGCTGGAATTGGTGATATTGCCAGCACACACGGCTGGAGACACACAGTGGGGCATCCAACACAGTTTCCATGAACTGCAGAACCTTTTCAAGGTAAAATCCTAGCCTGCAGTGTACTGCACACACCCCAGCGTCAGAGGGAAGAGTGATGAGAGAACAGTGCCATCTTGTGACTGAATTGAGCAACAGTCCTGTGTTTTGTTATAATCTTTAACACTGCCTACAGTTTAACATCTACCTTTTAGATAGAAAGTACAGAGACTTAGGTGTAAATGTATCAATCTGCGGGTTCTTCAACACCCGCGTGTTCAGCCTCTTCCGCGATTAAATTTCAAGCGGCGCTGCATTGTAAAGGGTTAACTTCCCTATACAATGCAGCGCCGCTTGAAATTTAATCGCGGAAGAGGCTGAACACGCGGGTGTTGAAGAACCCGCAAATTGATACATTTACCCCTTAATTGGGATTATTAAAATTTTTGGAAACATCTGCAGGATATTTAAACACTACAAAATTCCTGTGCACAGTTCAACCCAGGACTGAGTGTAAAATATAGTAACGTTACCAGGGATAATATTGGTGCACCAAATGTTTTAGATGAATGTTAATGTTAAGTGATTTACCTAAAAATTGATTTATTGATATTGAAGATGTTATCACTATTGTGCCTTATACTCACCAAGTGTATATTATATGTTAAATGCTATTGTGCTCTATATTGATCAAACGATTATTTTGTCATTACCATTGAGCTGAAGGGGTCAGTGGCGCAGTGGCTTACCAAAATTATCCTTACCACATTCTTAATAAACCCAAGTTGTTTGACCAATCCTTGTCCCTTTCATTGAAGTATTTATCTCCTGACCACCGGATATCCGAACAGAAAAGAACCTGACTCGTGTCTGGAGGACAAGGTAAGGGAAGGAAATCCCATCCGTCTCAACCACCACATATTATTGTAGTTACCTGAGTTGAGTTCTTTTATTGCTTAAATTATAAAGATTTGTGTTAAATTATTAAGAGGGAGGTACAACAGTGATAGCGGGTATCCTTGACAATTACACTTTTCTTTTCCACCAGGCACAGCCCAGTGACAGAACTCTATCCTGTAATGTCCAAAAATTGTGTTGAAGCATGCACCTGTGTATGCACATAGTGGTCAAACAGAATCATTTATTGAAAAGCCATGCACTGCACAGTCAAAAAAATTTCGATTAAAAATAAACTTTAAAGAGATAAATTTAATGTATGTGTAACACTGCCAACAGACTAAGTGATTTTATCTGGAAATTTCATCCAAGGTGCCCAGATGTTACTTTGTGTATAGGCCACAAGAAACCATGTGATTCTGATCAATATCCATTTGTGATAAATAACATTTTGATTGGTAAAGCAGGGTCATGCAGTCATCTGAAGACCATCAATGTTTTTTTTAGATCAACAGTTGACTCCATTAATTGAGACCCATATGATGCTGTAATTATCCCTGCAGAAACCTGTGGCCAAATTGCACACAGGTCGAGGATGAACCAAAAAAAGTCTGATTATAAAAAAATAATAGTAATAATAATATAAGACAATGACAAATAACTAACTAGGTCAATTGCGATTGCCATATTGTTCATACCCAGGTTTACATTATCATGTGTAATTTCCAGGAAATTGAGTGTATGGGGCCTTTTCTTTCATGCGTTAAAGTAACACACAAGCTAAAATGTATAGATTAATATTTTATTCTGCCATGACAGTGATAGAAATACATATGAAATCAAATTACTGGGTATGCACTGGACATCATAGGAAACTAGAAGCTGGAAATCATTCTAAATTACACTCTGGAACACATTCTGAGCAATACAATTGAGTATGAATTTCAGTACCGTCACACTTCGAGCTGTTCAGTTCATTCACTTTGTAGCCATCCTCACAATCGCAGGTGTGCCCACCAAGATAACTGATGCAGATCTGTTCACATTTTGTTGTGTTGAACTGGCAGTGATCAATAACTAGAATAAATATATAAGTTGCCATCATTAAGATGCCTAAACTGTGTATATATCAAGTATATTCACAATGTATATACATAAAGATGTACGGTATATTGATGTTTGTTACTTCATAGTGAAGTTGTACAAACTGCTTGTTATATCTCTAAAGTAAAAATTGGTGCTACTAATATTGATATTGAATAGTATTTTTAAGATAGGGCTGTAACTTTCTCAAAAACTTTTATGGAAATGTATTGCCATCTTCTTATGGAATATTTTATTATGCAAATTGTCACTTACCTGTACAGTTCACACCATCCCCAGTGTAGTTTGTCATGCACTCACACTGGAATGAGCCAGCCACATTGGAGCAGACAGCCTGTACAGAGCAGTTGTTAAGCTCCTGAGATGCACACTCATCAATATCTGTCAAAAAATATTATATGTTCAATATAGTTCTTGTTAAACTGGGTGAGACAATTATAAAATCATATATTGAAGTTTGTTAATTCTTTATTTTAATAACAGAGTAAGCAATACAGACTTGAATCATTAAGTAATGAAATGCTGATACTTGCCGTATGTTGGATATAATCAATCTGCACATGCCCAGAAAAGAACTATATGCCAGAAAACACAGCAATGTCTATATCATCTTTGTGCGCAAAGGAACATTACTATAGCCTTCAATTTCAGGGGTGGAATAGGGAAGGAAATGGGCGTATGCACAAATTCAATGTGCAGTAACAGTGTGCCAAGCTAAAGTGCATGCATCCACTTTAGATTCAAGCTTTGGGCATCAATAAGGTACATGATTTTCTGTCATATCATTTGCACCAGCTACAGGTCTGGTGTAAGTGTTGATTACTAGTGATGACAGCTGTGTATGCAAGATAGAACATGTGTTTGCAATAAAAATGTTTTTTTTCTTATGTACAGTAGGCATTAACAACATGCTAATAAATGTATTTCATGGGAAAACAAAACACTTTTTTTTATTTTTGTCATTATGGACTATATTATAAACAAGTGACATTGATTGAATAGGTTTTTTTTCTGTTCGTTGTTTTGTGACTTTATATAAGAGATGAGTGGTTTGGATTCAGAGAAATTTGACAGATCTGAATTCTGGGGTACTGAGTGAGTCGTGACTCGGTATCTCACATCAAATTCTGTTCTGAAGTCATGAAAAAGCTTAATTTTCGGTAAAATGTCTGATCTGGCGAGTTTTGGATTGATATCTTCTATATATAGCCCTCCCCCTTGTTTACAGTTGCCAGTTTATAAATGATAACATGTGGGTAGAACATTTGCTGCAATTCTGTGCTCAGAAAATGACTAATAGAAGGTTGGACAGTGTGAAAGAGACAATTTATATTGAAATAGCTGTGATTTTACTGCACAAATCTTAAGAGTTTCCTTACAGACCAATTCTGCTGGAATTATGTGCTGATACATTGGGTTTGAGAAAGTGAAGAGCAGACAAGCAGTGTCAACTGGTTGTAATAGTATATTAGTAGACTAATTAGGAATGGACAAAAATATTCTTTTTTGCTTTTTCAATCTGCAGGCAAGATTCAGTCTCAGTGACATCTGGGAGAAATAGCAGGGTGCTGTATGGTTGTGAGCAGCACACCCCCCAAAAAATAATTCTTGCTTTTAAAATCCCAAATGTTTCAATCTGAATGCAATTGTGTGAGGGGCAGAATCAGTGACATCTGAACTATTTATTGGAGAGCAGCGTGTCTTGCAGCTGCATTGATTATAGAACTGAGATAGGAAGGGCTGGATATGAGCAATGTTACAAAGTTGGAATTTACAGGATTGGGCAAGAGAGTGAATATGAATGGCAAAAGAGAGGGAGGAGATTAGGGTGATGCCCAGACAGCAGAGTTGGGGAACAGATGAGATGGTTGTGTTGTTAACAGTGATAGATCCAGATTGAGTGAAGATCCAGAAGGAGGGAAGACAATGATTTCAGTTTTGCCAATACTAATTTTGAGAAAATGCAAAGACATCCAAGAGGAGATGGCGGAAAGGCATTTTGATACACAAGAGGGGGTGGGGAAGATCAGGAGGAAAGGTAGATTTGAATGTCATTGGCATGAAGGTGATACTGGAGTGCAAAGGAAGTGATGAGGTCTCCCTGGGAGGTGCTGTACAGCGAAAAGAGTAGATGACCAACAACAGAGCCCTACAGGGAGGACGGAGGGGGCTGACCCAGAAGTGGATACAGAGAAGGAACAGTTGGCAAGGTATGAGGTGAACCATGTGATGACAGAGCCAGAGAGGCAAAGAGAAAAAGGGTCTGCAACAGTAAGGGGTGTTCCATGGTGTTCAGGGCTGCTTATAGGTCTATGAGGATGAGCAGAGAGAAGTGTACCCTGGCTTTAGCAATGAGAAGATTCTTAGTGACTTTGGCCAGGGCGATTTCAGTGGAGTGGAGAGGGCAGAAGCCGGATTGGAGAGGGTCAAGGAGGATGTTGTCCAACAGATGTCAGGTGAGACGGTTGCAGACAACCCCCACTCGAATAGTTTAAAGGCATATGGGAGAAGTGAAATGGGGAGGTAGATTGAAAGTGAGGTGGGGTCAAAATTTGTTTTTTTGAGAATGGGAGAGATAAGGGCAACAATTCAAATATCATCATTATCAATAGGTCGACAATTTGAATGTAGAGAGTATTATTAGATCTACAATTCAAATATAGACTAAGGGCTAGATTTACTAAACTGCGGGTTTGAAAAAGTGGAGATGTTGCCTATAGCAACCAATCAGATTCTAGCTGTCATTTATTTAGTGCACTCTACAAAATGACAGCTAGAATCTGATTGGTTGCTATAGGCAACATCTCCACTTTTTTAAACCCGCAGTTTAGTAAATATACCCCTAAGAATAATAGGGTTAGGGATAGGGCTATGGCTAAGGCTAGGATTAGGAATATGGTTAAGGATAAGGAGAAGGTTGGGATTAGGATTAAGGCTATTATTGTTCACCTAAAACTACTGTCTACATTTGAATAGTCAACCTAATAATACAGTCTATATTTGATTTGTCAACCTAATACTGTTTACATTTCAATTGTCAACCTAATGCTACTGTCAATGTCATTATTGTTGACCAGGCAGCCCAAAATGCAGTTTAATTGTCCTGCCCAGCCCTCCCCTAACTACATGAATGCAAAATGGAAAGGAGGTACTGTTACCTTGCAATATAAACACTGCTCCATAATATTATAAAAAACGAATACAACTGGTTGGTTAAAAAAACTGTTTTATTTTATTTTGTGCTGTCAAACACAGTACCCTGTCTTTTGGCTGTTTACTACAACAGATTTGATGCTGCCCTCACACAATTGCTTTCACAGTCAAATACTTGGATTTTGAAATTAAAAAATATTTTTTTGGAGGGTGTGCTGCTGAAAGTCAAACACATACAAGCTATTCTCTGTTTCACTAGCTTCACTAAGAAGCATACTCATGTAAATCTGTTATAAAACCTCAAGAATGTCATAACAAAATGGCTCACCCCACTAGGACGCTCATGCGAACATAGAGTGTGCATTACGACTGGTTGAATTTCAACATGTACCAGGCTTTGCACACAAAACTTGGTTGTTCAGAATTTGTTAAAAAATGAGAGGTCAGTGCAGGAGATGCTGTCTGTGGTACTAAACATTTCGGGCATTTTCAGCATTCAGCGACCACATGTAGATTATTGCAGCAGCTACAAAAGAAATTACTGAGTGCGGGCTAATTGCCATGCAGCTGGTACTATATATAATATGGGATATATCGAGCACGGACTTGTTTTTTCTCTGGTTTTGTTTCAAAATATTGCCTTACTGTCATAGCAGCTGTCCTTAAAGCCTATTTAAGGCACATTTGGGTGTGGCTCACAAACCAGCCCTTGCTAGATGTAAACCGCTAATACTGGGAGGTGAGTGCATCTGATTTTAGCTGCATTTTAAAGGTGTTTAAAGCAAACCGGTCAGTGTAGGACCTGCATATAATGAGGTGCCCTTGACGTTGAGATGCAGGCTTACATGTTTTGATCAAAATATGAACTAATACCTCATGTTTTCAAATTGCTAGATACACACGGATATGCAGTGTAAAGTATAAGCGCTGACAACTGTCGTTTTGTTTTGTTTACAAAACTTTACCACCAACTGAAGCAATTCGGGCTGGACATTCATTTGGTCGACATTGATAAAGTTGATAATCATAGGTTGACAAGTCAAATGTCGACATTATCATTAGGTCAACAATTAGGTCGACAATTCACATGTTCGACAGTATTGTTAGGTCATCAATTCAAATATAGCCAGTATTATATGGTTAGAGCTAGGGATAGGGTTAGGGATATTATTGTCACCCTAAAAATACTGTCTACATTCAAATCGTCGACCTAATAATACTTTATCAATTTCGGTTGTCGACCTAATAATACTGTTGATGTCATTATCGTCAACTTTCCAACCCTGTCTATATCATGGTGTCGATCATATAATTCTTGATCATGTAACTGTTGAACATATGTCTCACACCCAGCATGAGGTAGCAATGAGGTGGAATTCCACACTTTATATGATTCAGTGATTTTCTGCAACCATTTCAGTTGTGGGGTGGGCCTACCCTGAAATATGTACTTTTCTAAAATGACCATTCTATCAGCCAGTGCTCTGACTTTATGTTTAAAAGTGACATTTGCTTTATTAAGCTGCCATCCTATCTGTCACTTATGTGCCACTATGTTTCATAAAGATTGTATATTTTATTGAACTACTTTGTCAATAATTTTAGCCAGCCGGCTCACTGCAGCCTTTGTTGAAAATTTTGAGAGTTGTGCAGAGACCATTAGAAAACAGACTGTAAAACAGAGGTATCTTCAGATCTGTTCCTGGTTAAATACGGATGTGCTATACCCAATGTTTTAAAAAAACACATGTACAGTGTGTGTTTTACATTTGTTTTGCGTTTCTTGATGAATGAGGCCTAACATTTTTATATTGAACACATTTGTATACACAGTGTAGACAACTTACTAAATACAAAATGCAATCTGTGCAGTCTGAACCAGCTCTGATGTCATGCACCTCAAATTGAGTATTGTATTGAGAATTGTAGTTAGATTTATGCTGAGGTTCATGGGTTTGCTGAGTAAGATGGCAGTGTTTGGAGAAGCAGAAGTTTGCAAAGGCTGTAGGGAGGAGTGAGATGGGCACAAGCACATCTAGTTTTGCAGAGCAGTAAAGAAAAATGATTTCCATTTACAGAGGGGTTAAATTATTGAAATAGGTTAAAGGGGTGGAGATTGAACATTTTCAGGAGTGTTCTCTACTGAGCTGGTAAACTTTGTTTCTTGTCTTATTCTCTATTTTATGCTTCCACGTCGCACTCTGGTGGAGAGGTAAATGTTCCAGGTATTCAGTGTAATAAGAGGCATCACACAAAGGTAACACATGTAATAAAAAAGTATGTTTTTCCCCTCACTTGTATTATTAGTTTAAGTCATCAATGAGTATAAACCCAGCAGCATTTTGTGGGTAAAACAGAAAAGTGTTATTTCCTGTAAGGGGTCATTGGAAAGTAACAGGAGGTTGGACTATGATGACATTTACAGTAATGTGCAGTGTCTCTTAGGAGAACAGATAGTAGGGGTGTACCTTACTGTGAACTGGGCAGACAATCCAGGAACAATAGTGTACAAACAGGGTTTTTTACTGTATGCTTCAATAATTGCCTCTTATGTTTGTTAATTAGTTCATAAATTCATACATTGAAGTCAACAGATCACCTTTGCTTCATTCTTATTTTTATTGAAACTCTTTAAAAGGTGTTACATGCATCTGGTCACAGGTTCAGAAATTTCTTTTATCATGAACTAATCACGTTATGTTTTATTGGTCCAGCAAAAAACTTTTGAGGTTGCCATGTAGGGTTTCCATGGCTTCTAATTTAATCATACTTGCCAACTCTCCCGGAATGTCCGGGAGACTCCCGCATTTTGCGAGAGTCTCCCGGACTCCCGGGCGAGTGTGGCAATCTCCCGAATTCTGCCCACTTCACTAGGAAGTGCCCACTTCCTAGTGAAGTGGGCAGAATTAGATCCCAAACGCCGCGATTCCCGATGAATCGCGGCGTTTAGCCCCGCCCCCCGCTGTCAAATGACGCAATTTGCGTCATGACGTCACAGGGGGCGGGGCCGAAATGACGCGATTTTGGCCGCCCCGCCCCCTCACGCCCCCCTCCACTGGCTGGCTCCCGGAAGAGAGCTGAAGAAAGTAGGTAAGTATGAATTTAATTCACTTTATAATACTACAATAATGATATCACCATGATCTGATCTTGATTTACTTGGGGTGCTCTTGCAATTTAGGCAGTACCTAATGTGCATCCTCTGTATATATGACTAGTAAATTACATTGTTTAAGTGAAAATTCCACTGTATCCGTAATGCAGACACAGTAGGATTGAAGCAGACAATAGTGTACAGTACACAGCAGTCTTGGTAATGTGACTATACACAACATTCAATACATACCTATGCAGCTCTCATTGTCTTGTCGGTAACCTGGCTGACACACACACTTAAAACTGCCTTCTGTGTTTAGGCATTTTCTCCCTGCACCTGTGCAGTACAGTGGAGAACTGCATTCATCAATATCTGCAACACAGTACAAAAATATAATATGTTAGTTTTCTATACAAAATATAAACACTCTAATAAGACAGTAGTAGCTCTAAACATACAATGATCTAGTGGGGGTCTTTTACAGGTACAGTGCAAGAACACATATAAACATTTGTACTCTTGTACTGGCTTCTCACTTCATAAATAATAAATACACATGAGTATGTACATTTTCCTGGCATGTTTTTAATGCATTGATGATGCTGCAACGCCTATCTACCCCTATCCTATATATACTTAGTTCAAAGCTACAAACCCATGACTAATTGTCCTCTAGCTCAGAACCAATAATTATATAAATGTAATGATGCTTAACAACTCATAAAACAAATCATACAGTATAGACAGTATAATGAAGAAATCTCTATCAGCATTAGAGGTTAATCTGCAAGCAATCACAAGTTGCAGGCACCTGCAAGTGATATGAAAGTTGTTTCAAAGCACAAATACAGGGATGCTGTGGTTATAGACAGGTATATTAACCTGTTTCTTTTGCTGTGATTAAATGATATAAAAAGTTTGACTTGGATTTATACATGTTTCTTACAGAAAGGCTACATCAGCAGTAGGAAAACTATTATTGAGCTATAAGACGTTAATGACAGCTTGATTGATAGCCACTGAAGCAAGATTTTGTTTATGATTGAGCAAAATGAGGGAAAAAGTGCACCAACCAATCTTTTGGGACTTGATATAGAGTTGCAAGTAAATACATTTGAGTGACATAAATATACCTCTTGTGTAAAATTAGTGCATTGCACATACATGCAACTTGTGTCCTTATTTTGAGTTCCACATATCTAGCACTTGCCGCACATGGCACTCAGGGGTGTTAAAATTAATGTGCAGAACAGTAAGGGAGGGGGTGTAGACCTTTGTGATACATATGATTTTGAGTAACATGGAAACACATTAGCTACAAGACATAAATGTTGCACCAAACTAAACTGAAAACTGGGGGGCAAGTTTTTGAGTTAATGATTATGATTGCTTTATCTTTGCCTCTGGCACATCTGTTCACCAAATTCAAAGTAGCTGTAAGGGCTCCTGCTGGACACCAGTTAAATTCTTAGAACAAAGTAGTAAAAAGAGATTTCCACCTATAGCAGGCTGCATTTCCCATATATAGTTAGTTATATTCTCACACGTACTCAGAGGCCCCCAGTATTTTAGCTCAGGAATTTATCAAAAGTGACAGGTAGCAAAATAGTATGGAGACTTGCATTAAACTTTGATACTGAAGTAGTACAGCAGATGGTGTACAAGAGAATAACCAGAAAGGATCCAAATGGTCCAGGCAGGCAGCGAACAGATATCACCAGAGACAAGACAAAGGTCATGGTGGGGAGCAAGCGATAAAGTCCAGTAACAAAGCCAAAGTCAAGACGGGCAGCAAACAGGGATTTCCAGGGAAAGACAAGGTCAGGCAACAGTTAACAAGTAGAATTGATCAACAAAACAACAGACTTCCCAAGAGTAACTACAACGCTATCACCAGCATGGAGGCGAAGCACTCCCTGCCATTAAAACTAATGGTGGCCAATTAGAATGCTCCCTAGGAAGTGAGCCCTACACAGACTATTGCTGTACTGCAGTCATGTGGCCGCCAACGAAGAGTAAGACTCATCACAGCTGACTAGCAACCAGCCTGGATGGAAGAGCAAGAGCCCCTGGGATTAGCTCGGCAGCTAGAAACATTAGCGGGTATCTTAAGATGCGTGCAACTTATACACAGACATGGAAATGCAAATGTGCAGACACATCTTTGATAATGTGCAAACAGAGCAATTTATGTTCAACTCTAAATCAAGATTTTACTGTTAATTAATTGAGGGATTTAGTTCTACTCAAAGTTACCTGCTCCACTTTGCATTTAATATAGATATTTAGAAAAATGGGATAGATGAATTATTGCAACCACTGGATGGTACATACCTACACAGACTCCATTGTCAAGGGTAAATCCATTGTGACAAAAACAATCGTAGCTGCCATTAGTGTTGCTACAGTTTCCGTTTAGTCCACAGACAGAAGCATTTACATAACACTCATCAATATCTGCAAAATGGTAAAATGAACTTTGTATTTATATTTAACATAAATAAAAAAATAGATGATGTTAGACATAGGGATATACAGATAAGAACTTACTTAGAGATAGACATAACTTACGCCAAAAGACATAAATTACATCCGTTTAAACAAAACGTAAAATACTTAGTATGCAGAGGCCGCACAGCCTGAGAAACCAATGTATAAAAATGTGTTTAAAAAGTGTTTTAGTGTTGACCTTAGATCATTGGAAATACCCCAGTTATAAATATTACTGCACTTTCCCCATGAGCTAATTTTCGCTCTTAATAGAGTTAGTACTACAGCATATTTGTTTTTTTTATTTTGCCAAGTCTGGATTGTTTAAAGAAGATGCCAATGGTACCAACCTTCTGATTTAGGTGAGGAAATAAAGAGGATCAACAAGGACTGTGTGGGATTGTTTTTATTTCAATTACATTTATTTTAATTTTGGTGTGTATATTTATTTACATTTTTCTCTAGTGCCCTACTGGTCCCAGAGGGTCTAGATGCCAGGGCATAATGGTATGTGTGGTTTTTCCAGTGCTAGTAGTCTAGCCAGCCATGGGTATGTTAGTGCCTTTATTACTGCAAGCACCAGAATGCCCAACCACTTAAAGGTACCCTGGATATACTAGGACCTGTATTGCACTATGGAATAAGTTAGCATTCAACTTTCTTTTACTTTATTAGCAAACACACTACATGAGGAGTATGGGTATAACTCTAGTGCTCTCAGCATGGGGTTGATTATTCCTAAAGGGGGATGCATTTTTATTGCGGGTCCTAGTGGGTACTGGCCTAGTACTGGTTTGTACTATGGCAGGGGGGCTCCACTCTGCAAGTTTCCCTGATATAGTGTGAAAGCCCTGGTATTGTATTAGCAAAGTACTAGTATTGGCAATTTCTGGGGGAACCCACACTATTCGTCCCCCTGATTTGCCCATACTAGCTTAGACTGACAGCACTAGAGCTGGTTTTACTTTTAGAAGGACTCTCACTCTTTTTTATTATTATTTTAAACTGGACGGGCAATATTAAATGCTGATGATTATATCATCAGTATGAAACACCATGGGGGAAAGGAGCCACAACAGTTACGCCTCATAAGATCAGAGGCAACTTCCTTGTCTACAGAGCGTTAACACACCCTTACTATAATCGGGCTATGCTTACTTGCCCCATCCCCCCTGTTCTGCCTGTCTACGTAGAGAGATGCAATGGGGAGATACATCTCAGTCTGCATACAGACTGATATGCACTACTTTTTTATTGCACATTCACATTATGGAAAGGCGATTTCCCACTTACATCCAATTCTATTGAGCCCCTATGTGTGGCGGTAATGGAAAGGAGAGAAATGAATAAGACAATTACATTTGCAGTAAGTGGGAGTTCTGTTGTATTTCAATATACAATATTACATTTTGCATAAACCCCTTACAAATCAGAGTAACTCACCTTCACAATCTAAACCGTCACCAGAATATCCACTCCTGCATGTACATGTATAGGATTTATCTGTTTTGGTACAGTGTGCCCAAAAACTACAATTGTTGTCTCCCCTGGAACACTCATCAATTGTGCAGTTCTCACCACCATAACCATCCTTACAGTCACATCGGTAAGAGCCAGGCGTGTTGGTACATGTCTTATATGAGGGGCAGGTAGTATTTTCCAGACATTCATCAATATCTGCAGTGTGCAAAGATAAGAAAAGAATTGGAAAAGAAAACAGGTATAAATTAAACAGGGACATAAGGGAGGAAAAGAGAATGCTAAACAATATCTCTTTTTAAACACTTCTTTGCTGTGCTAAATTTATTTATTTATAGGTGGTAATTTTAAGGGAATGTCTTAGAAGCTGTGCTTCTTTACAGGCGATTCCTGTTAGTTACCAATCCAGAGACCTCATTGTTCACATTACACTCACTCTTAGATCAATAATAGTAAGGCTTCTTTATACAATCTTAATGCAACTAACTCTGAAGTCCTTCCCAAAAATATACCTCAACCATCCCTGAGTATATTGCAAGGCAATATACAAAGATACTGTTTTACTGACTCAGAACCTGCCCCTAAGGGCCCTGTCAAAACTGATCATCCATCCCACCTCCTGGTACACAAAAGGGACCAAGCCGATAACTGATCTTATTTCAGCAGATTTCCTTTTGCCCTTCCATACCCTCCAGGAATAATTCAATCTACCTACCGCTGATCTCTATAAATATCTTTAAACCTGACTTTGGGTCACCGAACTGTTAAAACTCAGGGAGTCTATCAACCGCCACCAGAACCAATACTGTCTACAATCACAACGGGTAGTGGAAAGGTGCAATTATATAATAGATTATACCTCATTCCAGATAAAATGTGCAAAATGTGCCCAACCAATGCTGGTGCCATATTGAGGTTGGAGGTAACAGTCATATTTTTTGGAACTGCCCATTTATCAATCCATTGTGGCAGGAAGTATTTCAATTGGTGACTAAAGTACTTTTAAGTCCTATTGACTTAACCCCCTCCCCGAAGATTGCCTTACTCCTTCTTTATCCCTCCCAAATCCCTAAGCAAGGTAGGTATGTGTTGGGTCACATTTTCATTACAACAATCATTGTACAATGGCTACAAGCCAGTGTGGCTGCTTAGCTAGTGTGTGTAGCTCTAAGTGTTTTAGTTATAAGTATACTAAGATTTAAATAGCCTACTTCTGAATTATACCAGACTTCATATTAGTTTTTAGTTATCTCTATACAGGCTATGAGAAGTGATTAATCTCTGCATCCTTTCTGCCATTAACAGGTAATTATCCATACCTTCAATCTCTTATTTTCCTTAGCCGCACTAGTAGTTACCCATATATACTGAATTCAATTAGTAACCAGTTTTTGACAAATGTATTGCAAATTTTAAATTGTAGTCGGAGAACAAACAGCAGCGCTTTTTTTCTGAGAACCCACACCCGCAGTGGAATAATCTAAACACAGAGAAGATAGGAAGAAACAGTGCTAATGGTGTAGTTTTTTAAAAAGTATATGCTGCTTTTGTCCATTAGAGTTATTCTCTTTTTCATTATTTACTACACCATGAGTGCCCTTTTTTTCTATCTATGTTTTCAATTATCCATACCTTAACTGCACCAGTGTCTGAACTGAATTAAGAAAATGCATTTTTATTTCTTACTACATAGCAATTAGCCATACCATAACTGCACCAGTGTCTGACCTGAATTAAGAATGTGCATTTTCATTTAATACATGGTATGCTGTCCTACTTGTTTGATGAAAACCTTCATTGCTAGTCTTTGCAGGAAGAGTTTATTGGGGATTGATTGGAGTCACTGTTCACATGTGTTTGTTAACCATAGTTTCATTTTTTTTCCTAATTATTGTACTTTCAAGGCTACTCAAGTCTTTGCCTGCCATTACAAGCATGAAGAGCTGAAACTGAGTTTTAACTGGACCTTGGCCCACTCTCCTTTTTCATCACTCTGCAAGAACTCGATTACTACATCTACTGTACCTTTTTACTCTCTACTCATCACTTCCACCCATTCCCAGACATGGCTCCCCACATCATTACTCCATACTACATGTCCAGGTCTATTCCCTCTATCCGCTGTCGCTCCTCCCTCCATCACCTTGTCACCACTGAACATCACTCTATCCATCTCTTCTACCCTCTCCACCTTTGTGTTGCTGTCATCTATTGTCCCCCTAGCCCTTCCTCACAATTTCTTGATAACTTTGCCATCTGGCTTTCCCATTTCCTCTCTTCTGGTCTTCCCATGATGATTATAGGTGATTTTAACATCCCTACCGACTCTCCTATTAATATCACTGTCTCTAAACTCCTAATTCTCCCTGCCTCCTATGTCCTCTCCCAATGGACAGCCCCACCCACCGTGATGGTCACTCCCTGGACCAAGTGTGGTCCAGGGATGTCATCTGTGTGACATCTTCAGCTTCACCAATCATATCTTTCGAATCTCTAAGCATAATTTCCTTTACTTTACCCTCTCTTTATCCCATGCCCCCCTCTCCCAAACAAAATTGCTTGCACACCACGTCCCATCAATTGCATTGACCCCATTATCTTTGCGTCCTGCCTCGCATCCCTCCTCGCTCTCATGTCTTACATAGTATGCCATAACACTGCTGTCTTTCTTTACAACTCCACACTCTCTGTTGCCCTTGATACTGCAGCCACAGCCACCCCTCTTCATCTCCGTCAATCTAAACCCCAACCATGGTATTTGCCTGTTACTTGTCTCCTCGAAAAGAGCTCCCGCTCTGCTGAACGCCAATGGAGGAAATCCCACTCCATCGCTGAATTCATCCACTTTAAATTCATCCTTTCATCCTACTATTCTGCCCTCTCTTTTGCCAAATAAACCTATTTAACATCCCGGATCACCTAACTGTCCAATAAACCCAGATGCCTCTATGCTACCATTAATTCTCTGCTGTGTCCTTCCACACCTCCTCCCCCCTCGTCCATCACCACTCTTGACTATGCCACGCCCCTCAAAGACTAAATTGACTCTATCCACTGTTCTCGCCAGAATATCCACCCCCCACCCATCCTCTCTATTACTCACTCTGCCAACCTTGACTCCAACCCTCCTGTAATTGGTTCTGAGATCCTCACTCTTCTCTCCTCCTCTTCTTCTACAACCTGTTCTCTTGACCCCATCCCCTCCAAGTTCCTCTACTCCCTCTCTCCCAATGCCTGTCATAATCTTGCTCACATCTTTAACCTCTTTCTTTCCACTGCTATCGTCCCCTCGGCCTTCAAGCATGCTCTCATCTTCCCTATTCTCAAGAAACGTTCCCTTGATATTACCTCTCTCTCTAATTATCGTCCCATATATCTGCTTCCATTTGCTTCTAAAATTCTCAAGCAGCTTGTCTTCAGTTATCTGGCTCACTTTCTCTCTTCCCACTCTCTTCTTGACTCTCTTCAGTCTGGCTTCTGTCCCCTTCTCTCAATTGAAACTGCCCTTGCTAAAGTAATAAATGTCTAACTCTCAGCTAATTGCAAACTTCTCTTCACCCTTCTCAACCTCTCTGCTGCTTTGGACACTGTCACTAATTCTCTTCTCCTCACCATCTTTCACTCCCTAAGCCTTCGCAAAACAGCTATCTCCTGGTTTGCCTCCTACTTCTCTGGCCGCTCTTTTACTGTCTCTGCTTCTGACCCCCCCTCTTCCTCTTTCAAATTGGAATCCCCCAAGGCCCTTTGCTCCTCTTTGTCAACACCTCTGTGAACTTATTCAATCATTTGGCCTCCACTACCACCTCTATTCTGATGAAAATCAAACTTACCTTTTCTCCCCTGACCTCTCTCCCACCATCCTAACCCAAGTATAAAGCTGTCTCTCGGCTGTAAGTACCTGGATGTCACAGCGCTTCCTCAAACTCATCATCTCCAAATCTAAATTCATCATCTTTCCTCCTGCCAATGTTGCTATCCCTCCCAATATCTCCTTCTTTGTCGACAACATAACTCTCTCCTGTCACCCAAGCCTGCTGCCTTGGAGTCACAATTTACTCTGCCCTCAGCTTTACTCCTCATATCCAGTCCCTCACCAAAGCCTGTGACTTCCTCCTCTGTAACATTATGAAAATCCATTCCTTCCTCTCTCAGGAAGCAACCAAAATCCTGGTACATTCATTCATTATTTCTCATCTAGATTATTGCAACCTCCTTTTCACTGGCCTTCCTGTCTCTCACTTTTCTGACCTTCATTCCATACAGAATGCTGTGGCCAGATACATATTCCTCCACGTCGTTCCTTTTCTGCTACTCTTGTGCATAAATACCTTCATTGGAACCCTATTTGTTTTAGAATTCAATTCAAGCTCCTTACCCTCATTTACAAAGTCCTTTCCAACACTTCTCCAATTTACATCTCTGACTTTGTCTTGATTTGCATACCTACCTGATCACTCCACTCTGCCTCTTACCTCCACCTCAATTCACCTCTCATTACCTCGTCCCATGCTTGCTTCCAAGACTTCTGCCGTGCTGCCCTCAATCTTTGGAACTCCCTACACTGCCTTACTCAACTGTCAGCCAACTGTCAGTCCTTCAAATGCTCACTCAAAACTCACCTTTTTAAGGTCATCTATCCTACCACTTCCTCACCATCTTATCCATCACCTCCTCTTCCTTCACCTGCCATCTCCATTTTCTCCCAATTGGTTCTACTGTCTCTCACCATCTCTCCCTCTAGAAGGTAAGCCCTCACGGACATGGATCTCTCTACCTACTTTACAATATCTGTCTACTGTCTGACTACTTGGTATGTCTACAAAATCCAGTTTAACTTTTTCATGGAAGCTATCAGAGTGCCATATCAACCTCTGCATTGTCACCCATTATTAAGTTGTCCCAATGACAACGCTACACTGATTTATACCAGTTGTGACTCTAATACCCTTCCTTTAGCCTAATTCAACCATCACAATCCTGGAAGACTATATGATTGTCAATTGACATTGCCATGCAATAATTGGTGATAATAAAAGAAAGTGATACAGAACAGTGCTTTATACACATTTATAAAGTGCCATGACAAATGTCTATTTTCATATGATGTGAATTTTTTCTTATTTGTATATTTCTGCAAAATCATAGATCCATATAGATACATAGATACATATAGATCTGCCATTTTAGGAACATTTGTGTGGTTCCTTTAAGAGAACAGCAGGAACTGAGAACAACCAGTCCACCATCTTTTATATATATTTTTCCATATATTCTGCAGAACCATGTTTGATCCTCTCGCTGATTCTTACCAGAGCAGTTGACTCCATTGTATCCTTGCAGGCACTCACATATGTAGGACCCATTAGTATTGATACAGAGAGACTGGGTGGGACAGCTTGTCAGGTTAAGGGCACACTCATTGATATCTGCAAATGCAAGGATGAATGTAGTTATTATTTTAGCAATAAAACAAAGAGCTACCAAATGGTGTATATAAAGTGTAGTGTAAACAATCTGTTTTGTCAAGTTTAAAAATGG
The DNA here is from genome assembly GCF_038048845.1 of Mixophyes fleayi. Taxonomy (NCBI): domain Eukaryota; kingdom Metazoa; phylum Chordata; class Amphibia; order Anura; family Limnodynastidae; genus Mixophyes; species Mixophyes fleayi. The sequence continues at coordinate 130,427,569 of NC_134404.1, read as the reverse complement.
TGAATTATTTTGCTACGTGCTCTCGAAAAAACTTATACAGTGTTTTATATTTTTTTCAAATATTTTGTATTTGTACCCATGCTTAAATACATGTACATGGCATATGCTGTAATTGGTCTCATTTAATTATGAAACATAAACTTGAGACACCCACTTGATATAAAGTTTAGTCCACTCTCTAAATGTCACTCTTTACTTAATTTTAAGTTGCAAAATCGGTAAAACAGTTATCCCCTCTGTGACAGCATGGGCTCCACAGGACACCACACTCCTGCTGTCTCTCACACATCATCTGATTGTGTGGAGTTATTTGTGTTCACCTGCATTGATATGAACATTAATTTATCTATGGACTAAAGATGTTCAAAAAGCCTATTCATCCATCTTTGATGTTACAAATAGTTATACCGACCAAGTTCCTAAATATAACCAGGTGGGTTACAGCACACTTCCATTGGAATACAAAATGGTTACTCTATCATTTCCTGGCATCCATCACTCTCTGTCCAAACAAACAGGAAGTTAGCAACCCCTCCTATATATAAAATCTTAGAAGGGATTAAAGTGACAATAAATAAAAAGGAAAAGTACTACTGATGCGGAAAGCACACTAGATGAATAGTTACTGGGTCTAATAATGGAGGAATATTATATATAGATTCAAAAATTTGTAAGGGTGGATACAAATAATAAATAGACACCACACATAAAATAAATATTTTATTGGTATATGTTAAAAAGGTTAATAAAAAAGCGAAATATTAAAATTTTGGAGTCTGGGACAGGCTAATGTATTCAAGATGAGTAAATGAATTAATACAATGAGGGAGTTTCTAATATTCAGATAGAATACAGATATATCCTTCCATCCAAGGTTAATTCTATGTTATCTTCACATGTCAGATTCAGTGGAAGTTCGATAATTCATATATATAATTAGAACTCCGTTATTGTGTTCCGACTATCGTTTGTAGGACATAATTTGTCCATTTATCAGTCATATATATACAATTGAAGCCCCCGTTTATTTTTTATCAATACTCAGATTTTAGCCATTTATATGAGTGCAGATAGTTACATATCCCTACTGCTAACGTCTCCAAGTCGGGGGCCGCGGACTTCGCGAGGAGCGCATATTTTCGTGACAATGTATCTGCATTTTTGTGAGAACTTGAAAGGTTGCAGTACCAAGAACCAGCGGGTTACCTTGGCATTTACCTCCCGGTTGTATTGTATCCACTGCAATGGTGCATGGTCTGTTATTAAGGTGAATTCTCTGCTTAGGAGATAATAGTGCAGAGCTTCTGTAGCCTATTTTATGGCAAGACATTTTTTCTCCACTGTGGTATATTTTTGTTCCCTTAGCCGACACCAGTGGCATTAGTTTGAAGGAAGAACCTCTGGTGCGGTGCTTGTAGAACTGGAGAGGAACAAAGAGCTAAGCTAAATAACTAAGCGAAGATCTGACCAGGTGGCTTCTGCAGAGTCAGACCAGGTTAATCTATCCGGACAACTTTTTTTTTAACATGTTCGTAAGTGGAGCAGTTCTAGTGCTGAGTGGCTTACGAACTGCCTGTAGTAACCTACTAAGCCTAGGAAGGTTCTGAACTGCAAATTTTTTTTCTGGTCTTGGCCAATTTTTGACTGCCTCCACTTTGTCTAGCTGGGGTTTTACACTTCCTCGTCCAACAAAGTACCCCAAATACTTGGCTTCTCTCATGGCTATAGCACATTTCTCTGGGTTATCTGTTAGAGCAGCAGACAGTAATGAAGCTATGAACACCTTCACTTTGGCTAGATGTGATCCCCAGTCTGGGATATAAATTACTATATTGTCCAAATAAGCAGTTGCATAAGCTGTGTGAGGTCGTAGCAATTTATTCATGGCCCTTTGGAATGTGGCAGGTGCCCCATGCAACCCAAACGGTAGGACTTTATATTGATAGAGACCATCAGGGGTGGAAAATGCAGCCATTGGCTTGGCCATGGAAGTCAGAAGAACTTGCCAATAACCCTTTGTTAGATCAAGAGTTGTCAAATAGTTACTACCAGCAAGATTTTCAACCAGTTCAACCACACGTGGTATCAGATAGACATCGAACTAGGACATGCTGTTTAGGCACCTAAACTCATTGCAGAACCTAATTGTCCCATTGAGTTTCAGGAGAAGCACAATGGGACTATTCCAATCACTAGTGGACTCTTCAATCGCGTCTAGCTGGAGCATTTTCTCAATCTTCTTACTCATGTCCACCTGTCTGGCCTCGGGAATGCGATACAGCTTCTGATTTACAATGACTCCTGTTGGAGTGACAATGTAATTGACAGGACCGACAGCATCTAGAACTTCATATGGACTCTGCTAATGGATGGAAAGTTTGCTTTTCTGAGTAGGAACCATGACTAGAACCTTGTCCTAGGCTTGAAAGAACAAAACAACAGCACTTTTGTCATAACTTTTCTTCTGTCGTTCCTGAGCCTCTTTCACATCTTATTGTACAATGGACCCTATATTTCCTAGCCTCTCATTCATTTGGGACATAAATTGTACCAGTTTTCCTTTAACATATCCAAGATACTCCTGGGCTGTCTCCCAAACAATAACTCAAAGGACTAAACCCTGTTGAAGCTTGAGGTACCTAACGCAAACATCAAAAGGGGAATAAGAGTGTCCCAATCTTTTTCTCTTGAGCCACAGCTTTCCTGAGCATGTGCTTTAATGTGCGGTTAAGGCGTTTCACCAAGCCGTTTGTGGATGGTACACGGAGGTGTGAAGAGCCATCACCCCTAACAACTTGCACATGTCCTTCATCAGTTTGGACATGAACGGGGTGCCCTGGTCTGTGAGAATCTCCTTGGTTATTTCCAAGCTTGTAAACATCAATACAAGTTTGGTGCTGGACTTTATGTTCTGTGGGCCTCTGGATATCTGACTGTATAGTCAAGCACCACTAGTATATATTGGTGCCCACGTGCATATTTTTCCAGTGACCCACATGGTCCATGGCTATCTGTTCAAAGGGAACTTGTACTATTGGTATTGGAATGAGCGGTGTCCTGTACATGGGTTTGAGACAGGTTCTCTGTTAAATGGGACAGGACTGGCAATACTTTTTCACTGCCATGTGTACACCGAGCAGGGGCAAACGCAGGATTTTTAAGGGGGGGTTTCCAAATGGTTGAATTCGGAACAAAGCAAAATAAAACATAAAAAATCATTCCTACTACACACTAAAATACTATACATTAAAACAATCTAAACCCTTCATTAAAATGAGTATTGACACTCTGTATTTAAACTAGCAATGATACTGCACATCAAAATAGCATTTCTAAAGCACATTAAAAAAATGAGCAACCACAAAAATAAAGAAAAAACATTGATACCATGACACAAGTTTGGACTATATTACATACATATATGCAAAACATACTAGTAGGTTAATTGGCAGCCTACACATTGACCCTAGTCTGTCTCTCTCTGTTTGTGTTGTATGTTAGAGAATTTAGACTGTAAGCTCTAATGGGGCAGGGACTGATCTGAGTTCTCTGAACAGCGCTGCGGAATTGATAATGCTATATAAATAGCTGATGATAACCAATATGTTATAGGATCCACTATTTTAGCCTGCTACGTAAAGCTTGAAAAAAAATATACCTTACAATCACAGTAAGCCAAGTCAGTCTAGTTACTTGTGATTGGCTGAGATTTTCCAATTCATATCTATGGGCAATGCATATTAATGGGCTTTCTGTGGAAACTGAGATGCACAGTTATTCAAATGAGTGGCAAAAGGGAGATTCTGCTCAGCAAAGTAAAAGCATCTAAAATCTTTGGAATTGATGATTTACCTCATGATGGCAATTTGAGCTGAACAAAATGAAACTTCCACAGATCTCCCCTCTAATCTTGTGAAACTGGGCAAGATTTTACAGTGAGAAAATATGGGAGAAATAGGCAAAGATGGGGATTGGGGATTCTGAACTGTACAGCAGCCAGCACCGAGCGGAGGCTTCTCAAAGAAGCATCCTCGGCGGTGCTGTCGGGGCATTGTTTAGCATGTTAATACATGCTGTTTTGTGCTTGTTTGTTCACGGAGGGGTTTCTGGAGAACCAGAAACCCCCCCTGCGTGCGCCCCTGCCGAGCCAGTAAAACCTGAGCAGAACTCCTTCCAGTGTTTTATCCTCCCCCAGGTGTCCCCCACAGAAATGTGTATGTGCTGCTTTTAAAGTTAGGGGTACATAGACCTGTGTAACCATTAATTGTTCTATTTTTTCACCCTGTACAATAGCAATTCTATACTAAAAAAAGTTTGACATTATAATATGGTATACCTTCTGGAGGTTGGGTGGCTTTCGCTACCCCATTCACCTCAGTCACACTTTTAAAAGCATGTTCCAAAGTAGCATTATTAAGTTGGTCCCTAGCAAAGTCCTGCAGAAGAAACAAAATTGGTATTGCGGACCATTCCGTATCTTCACTGACAGACGGGGTGGGCTCATCCATGAGATCACCAGCCACCGCTAGTTTGGACTGTCCATGCTTTCCTGCAGGTGAATGCTCTTGTGTAACTCCTGCTGTGACTTCCAGGATGGCATTCTGGTTTGGCGGTTCCCAAAGATCGAAATGGTCCAGATGTTGTGGATTTTTAGGCAGGTCCTTTATGACCGGGCTTCCGACCGATGCATCAGTTGCCGACATGTCCGGCCGGATCCGCTCACCGAGGACCTAAATACATAATGGGAAGTCTCACCCCAAAATGAGTGGATATGGGAGTTTAGGTGCTATGGCAGCTACCACCAGGACTGTTTGGTTTTTGAGTGTGATTTGCAGAAGTATTCTCTTATACTCATCAGTCGTCCTATGTACACAAAGGACCTTTACCTTGGGCAACCGAGTAGTTATGGTTTCGGATAAGGCAGAGCTGGAAACCAATGAAAGTTCACTCCCAGAGTCAATCAGGCCAAGGTAAGCTTTTGGTTGATTAGCACAGTCACCCGGAACATACAAGGACTTCCTGATGTGGGACTCATGAAAAAACAGCTTGGAAAAGCAGGCCCAATATGTGCCACAGAACAGTCCATGAGTTCCGGTAGTTTAGGATGCTCTGCCTTAAAGTGTCCTGACTCAACACATTCAAAGCATCGGCTTTGGCACAAACGCAGGTTCATTAGTCATTTGCTGTAGCGCACAAAACCCCTCTACCACTGTGACAAGCTCTTCATAAGTTTGTGGGTCTGATTGCAGCACTCACCTTTGCAAATCATGCTTCAGTCCCCGGATGCAGTGATCTATCGCCAGAACTTCAATAATCTGAGAAGGTGAATTCTCATCAGACTGCAGCCATTTCTTTAAAATTTTGGAAAGCTCAGCCAATTGCCCTCTTTATCATAGCGCCATTCGTGATAGCGCTGGGCTCGGCCTGGCCCCCAAACCCCAATGCAAGCCAATATTTCAGACTTTAGACACGAATAATCAGAGGCCCAGTCCTCATCCAGATCCATATAAGCTCTCTGAGCTTCACCAGTCAGATAGGACGCCAGTCCAATCTTCAGGGGGCCATTTTGCCCCTTTTGCAACTCTCTCAAAGGACACCAGAAATGCTTCTATGTCATCAGCTGGCGTCATTTTCTGCAAAGTCAGATCATGTGGTTCTTTTCTGTCACACCTCAGCTGGACTAACTGTTCCCTTAAGAGCCTGGTGTTTTCAACCTGTGCCTTGGCGACTCGTAGCACCTGGGCTTGCTGCTCTACATTCATGAAGGTTCTCGTCACTTCCTTCATGTTAACATCTGTGCGGGTTGGGTAGCAGAAAACTTGATTCCCTAAGGATCCCACTTCTGACACCACTTGTGGCAAAAGCCTGCTACTGCTGAAAACACACGCGACAACTTCTTCCTTTTTTGCAATTTTAATGCTAGGATGGTAAATGTATTTCACACAATACATATTTCACACTGTTTCTTGAGACCCTAAACACTAGCTAGACAAAGACCAGCTCTCTAAAGACCAGGCAGCTTTCCCAGCGTTGGTCTTCCTGAACAATGAAACAAGAAAAACAAACAAGGATTTATACAGGACACTCCTCCAACAGCCCTAGCTTGACGGGCAGGTGACACACCCACCTTCCCTTTAAGCAACACACACACACTGTCTGTTGCTGTGAGGAAAGACATTTCAAACCATGTAAGTTAACCAAACTTTAAACTACTGTTTGTCACACATAAGTCTTCATCTTCAATCTTGGTGCATTACTGCACAAATGGTGTACTCTGCGTACATGCTTTCTCTGCATATTACCAGCTAAATACCTCCCTTTGTTACAATATATGTATATATATATATATATATATATATATATATATATATATATACACAAGTTAACCCGTGCATGATACTCATGCATTCTAGTCAAATCAAGCTACTTAAGGTCTTAAAAAGGTTCTTGTCATGCATTTGGGCCTAGCCCAGGCCTCCTCAGGGGGAGAGTGTTACTTCACGACGCAAGCGCTTTTTTTAATGTGTGTTCATGAGGTAAAATTACCTCACGAAAATGAGTTTGACCCCTCAACTCGTAAATTTAGCCTTTACTACCTCTCCCATGGGGGGAAGGGGGGATGATGGAAGTTAACTGACTTTACTATTCTAATTTTTTTGTCAAATAATGTCAGTATGCCAAATTTCAGGTCAATTGGATGAGCTCTTTCTGAGAAAATAGTTTTTTCCACACACACTTACACACGCCGCTACACATGTGTGTTCATGAGGTAAAATTACCTCACGAAAATGAGTTTGAGCCCTCAACTCGTAAATTTAGCCTTTACTACCCCTCCCACGGGGAGAAGGGGGGATGATGGAAGTTAACTGACTTCACTATTCTAATTTTTTTGTCAAATAATGTCAGTATACCAAATTTCAGGTCAATTGGATGAGTCCTTTCTGAGAAAATAGTTTTTTCCACACACACACACTAACACACGCCGCTACACATGTGTGTTCATGAGGTAAAATTACCTCACGAAAATGAGTTTGAGCCCTCATCTCGTAAATTTAGCCTTTACTACCCCTCCCACGGGGGGAAGGGGGGATGATGGAAGTTAACTGACTTCACTATTCTAATTTTTTTTGTCAAATAATGTCAGTATACCAAATTTCAGGTCAATTGGATGAGCCCTTTCTGAGAAAATAGTTTTTCCACACACACACACACACACACACACACACACACACACACACACACACACACACACACACACACACACACACACTAACACACGCTGCTAGGCTTTTACTTTTATATATTAGATAATGCTAAGAATTTAGTAGGTCAGTGTATAACTCTGCCCAGCAGGTGGCGCTGCAGCTTGTTTTGTTTTTTTTCACACACAGACTAACACACGCCACTAGGCTTATATATATTAGATATATATACACACACACACACACACACACACACACACACACAGGTGCGGGTTTGGGCGGTGCCGTCGCCGAGGGCGCAAGCTACCTGCCTCTGTACCTTCAGCCTTTTACTTTCGCAGTGGAACACATGCGCGTTCCACTGACAGGAAGTTCGGAATTTGGAATGCAAACTTGCGGTGCAGAGAGGAGTCGGCGACAAGAAGAGATGAAAACAGAAGAAAGAAGCCGATAGAAAAGGTAAGTGAAGGAATGGAGCAAAGGAAGGCAGCATGGCAGTGTTTTGAGGGGCAAAGGAAGCTGCATCACACTTTTTTGAGGAGCAAAGGAAGCTGCATTGCATACTTAAAATGGTCATTAGGGTAGAGAACCGGTTGTTAATTTATTTGAATCCCGCCACTTTATACTTTATGTATATATATATATATATATATATATATATATATATATATATATATATATATCATGCATTTGCAAATATGTGTAACAGAATTCTTTCAGTAAAGTGCTAGCCACACATTAGGTTGGCCACACCCACTCGGCAAATGTCACTTTCCGTTAGATGGGGGGCGCCGGTGCCCTGTCTTGCACTAAAATGTCTAGTTACGGCACTGGGCCGGACATTGTTTATTCTTTTTGTGCTGGTGTAACATCATTGAATCATCATAGGAACTGTATCAGGACCACTGCTGAAAATACGGCTTCTATTTATACCATTTTTACAACTTGGCTGGACTAACGTTCTCATAGATTTTAGTCACAGCTCAGATAAAGTGCGTTCTTATAGTAATCTTTATTTGAAAGATTTATTGGCATACTGGTGTACCTTACTTGCAGTTGTCTCAGGAACTGCAACAGGACCCCTTCTGAAACTGTGACGTTACCTGAGAACAGTTTTGTACAGCCTTAAATTATACAGCTGTTTTTTATATAAGGTTAAGAGTTATTGGATATTGGGATGTTGTTGGGTGATGTTTGAAGCTTGGTGGTCACTTGGTTGTTGTTTTAATTGTTCTTAGTTAATATTAGCTATTTTCTATACTTGTCTTACTGCCTTCTTGCATAATCTATCTCCCTTTGCCTGTGTGGTCCTGAACCCCTATATACAAGGGTTACTCAGTGAGCTCTCACCCTAACGTCCTGGTATATCTTGGCACACTTCTACCAATTATTATAAGAGTCTGAGTTTTTGGAATATTGTGGGAATGTGCTCTCACTGATGCCATTGATATTTTACCAATTCCTCTCAAGAAAATATTCTATACAGTAAGTAATGCAGTTCATGTTTTATATGCAGAAGTGATTCCTCCTCAATTTTCAGAAAAATATTTGTAGAAATCATTATGCAATAATTTCTGTTTGAAAGGTGATGGTAATCTAACTGTAAAGCTATAGATCTTAAAAGATTATAAAATGATTCAGTATGTATTAGTAACAAAAAAAGAACAACAACATTCCCAAACATGGGCTCTGATGGAATGCAGGGCCCAATTGTCTCACTTACCAACACACAATAGGGATGGATCGCCATCATATCCAGGTAAACATTGGCAGGAGTAATTTCCAGGTAGGTTTGTACAGTTGGCATTTTCAGCACATGGAGATGTAGCATTAGCACATTCATTAATGTCTAAAGGGAAGAGGATCAAGTTTGTATTTCTTTTATTTCCATTACTCAATGTAACATTCCACAAATACAACACTCATCTTATTTCAGATCTTTTATATGTGTGATGTTAGAAACATCTCGTTTTACATATACTATATTTAACAAGCTTAAAAATTAAATAGGACTTTACAGTTATGGACACAATGAATAGTGCAAGCAATATTTAGGTGGTGGTAAGCAATTTCATTGCGCTTGTGATTTACACTGCATTTTGATTTCAAGTGCTTTTTGTTTAAAGTGTGGAGTTAGATCCAGTAAGGAGTTGAATACAGGAGAGGTTTGATCTGGTAACTGGATAGGAAAGGTTAATACTTCGGTGTTCACTGTAGGTTATAAGAAGTTAAATTAATCATGATAAGATGAGTGGTAGCAGGCTTGATGTTTTCACTCAATGCTTATCTTGTCGTATGCAATTGTTCCATGGTTTATACCTCTGTGAGTAATTGGTCTCTTTGGAAGCCTAGGCAACTGATCTAAAGCAGTCCATTGCAACATTGAGAGAGATTGTCAACCTGGAGCAGAGTTTACAGCTCACCGTTGATGCATTATCTGAGCATGGTGGAGCAGAGCCAGGGCAGGATGCACAAGTTGGCAGCTGAGTAACAGTTACTAGGGATACCAGTGGGAGGAAGAGGCAGGCCAGTTCTGAGCTAAGCAATCACAGCAGATTTGTCAGATTGGATGAGGATACTGTGGAAGGCAATTTAGAATTGGTAGAGTTGAGTGAGACTGCTTCCTCTAGCAACCAGGGGAACGGTCTCTCCAGCATAGAGGGGACCAAAGTTACTTCGGGACCCAGTCAGATTGTGGTGGTAGGGGACTCACTTATTAGGAAGGTAGATAGAGCAGTCTGTTACCGGGACCGTGCATGCCAAACAGTGTGTTTTCTCCCGGGTGCTCGGACTCGGCATATTCAGGTGGACAGATTGTTGGGAGGGGCTGTAAATGACCCGGCAGTTTTGGTGCATGTTAGAGAAAGATGGGGTGTCCTAAAGAATGATTTCAGGGACGCAAACTTAAGGCAAGAACATCCAAGGTAGTATTTTCGGAAATACTACCTGTGCCACGCGCTAGTCCAGGTAGGAAGTGGGAGATTAGGGAGGTTAATGCGTGGCTAAAAGATTGGTGTAGGAAGTAGGGTTTTGGATTCTTAGAGAACTGGTGCTGATTTCTCAGTCAGTTGCCATCTTTATGGTCGAGATGGATTGCACCTGAATGAGGAGGAGGCTGCTGCGCTAGGGAAGAGGATGGTTAGAAGGTTGGAGGAGATTTTAAACTAGACTCCGGGAGGAGGGGCAAGCAAGTATTTATGGGATAGACATTGACAGAAGTAAGGAGAAATTTCACAAGAGTCAAGGGGGTGGAGAGGGGGGGAAAGGGAAGCATAGCCGATAAGGAAAGGCCCTTTTTAAAGCAAAAAGAAATACCAAAGGGATGCAATAGACTTAAGTGTATGCCTGCAAATGCAAGAAGCCTGACAGGTAAAATGGGGGAGTTAGAACTAGTAGCAAAAAATGAGCAGATGATATTATAGGTATTTCGGAGACCTTGTGTGATGATACACATGACTGACCAGTCAACTTGGAAGGCTATACTCTCTTCAGAAAGGATATGGTAAATGAAAGGGGAGAAGGATTATGTCTTTATATTAAGCCAGAATTAAAACCAAGTATTCAAGAAGTTATTTATGAGAATATTTATGATAATATAGAGGCATTGTGGGTGGAAATATACAATGAAGGAAAAAGTTGAGAGAAGTTGCTCATAGGGATATGCTATAAACTGCCATGATTGAGGAAGCCCAACTTCTACAGCAAATTGTTAAGGCTACACAACTAGGTCAAGTTTTAATTATGGGGGATTTTAATTACCGGACATTGATTGGAGTACTGAGACCTGTGGTACAGCTAGGGGAAATAGGTTTTTGAGCATGCTAAAAGACCATTACATGTCCCAATTAGTAGAGGAGCCAACCAGGAACCCGGTAATAAAATATGCAAAAGGAAATAGAATGGCTAAATTTGAAAATGAAAAACAAGTTGCAAAAGTAATTCAAACTCCAAAAAGTTTTTTAAGTATGTAAATGGCAAAGAAGTATTAAAAGAGATAATATAGGAACCCTAGGAAGTTAGATGGGTGAATTGACAAATGATACTAAGGAAAAAGCACTTTCTTTTCTTCAATATTTACTAGAGAGGAACAAATGGTAGGAATAATACATAAAAACAGAAATGAAACTGTACCATTAATTAATTCTTGGCTGACAAAGGAAGAAGTCCAAAGGCGATTGAAGAATATTAAGATAAATAAAGCTCCAGGTCCAGATGGCATACATCAGGCTCAGTACCAAGGGATTGGCGAATAGCAGATGTGGTGTGGTTGTTCAAAAAGAGGATGAGATCACAACCAGGGAATTATAGACCTGTAAGCCTGACATCAATAGTGGAAAACTACTGGAAGGTATAATAAGGGATAGTGTTCAGGATTAATTGATGCACAATAAGATTTTTAGTGGGAATCAGCAGGGATTTGTGAGGGATAGGTCATGTCAAACTTATCTAATTAGTTTCTAAGAGGAACTTAGTGGGAACTTAGACCAGCACAGTAGAAGTAATGTACTTAGATTCTGCAAAGGCCTTTGATACAGTGCCACACAAGAGGTTGGTTTACAAAATAAGGGAACTGGGTCTAGGAAACAACATTTGTACTTCGAGAACTGATTAGAGAATAGGGAACAGAGAGTTGTGATAAATGGAACATTTTCTAATTGGTCAAAATTTTTAGGTGGAGTACCTCAAGGTTCCGTTCTGGGGCCACTCCTTTTAAATATATTTATTAAGGATCTTGGTGATGGTTGAGAGAGTAAAGTTTCCATTTTTGCAGATGGCACTAAACTCTGTAAGGTAATAAAATCAGAGCAAGATGTAGCTTCTCTACAAAGGGACTTAAATAAACTGGAGGATTGGGTGGCCAAATGGAATATGAGGTTTAACATAGATAAAAGTAAGGTTATGCATTTAGGGATTAAAAACAAGCACGCAATCTATAAATTAAATGGGTTTAATTTAGGTGAATCTATAATGGAAAAGGATTTGGGAGTTATTGTAGACAGTAGAGTTAGCAATAGTGCTCAATGTCAAGCACCAGCTACAAGGGCATATAAAGTATTTACATGCATAAAAAAGGGCAAAGATGCAAGGGAAGACGGTGTAATTTTGCCACTCTATAAATCATTGATAACACCTCATCATGAATATGGAGTACAGTTCTGGGCACCGCTATATAAAAAGTATATTTTGGAATAAGAAAGTGTTCAGAGAAAGGTGACAAAATTGATAAAGGGTATGGAGTCATTAAGTTATGAGGAAAGGTTAGCCAGTTTAGGCATGTTTACTTTAGAAAAGAGGCATCTAAGTGGAGATATAATTTTACTATGTACAAATACATTAAGGGTCAATATAGAGAGTATTCGTGGGAACTTTCTGCCCCAAGGACTATACACAGGGTATGCGGTCACCCCCTAAGATTAGAGGAGAGGTTCACAATCAGCAAAGGAAGGGGTTCTTTACACTAAGGGCAGTTTTTTTTTGTATCGAAAAAGTATATCCGGGGATACAACCATTAATTAAAATGTAAAAAAGTATAGTAGTAGATATAGGGAAAAAATATAACTGCAATATTGGGTCTGAAGGGATTTTTCATTATTGAAACAGAATGGCGTTTGCTTAATCTGGATCAATTTCAAATATAAGTGAGGGATCGATGGAGATCCAAAATAGGTTTAATTTGATGGACTGGTGTCTTTTTTCAACTTAATCAACTATGTTACTATGTTATGTTATATGCTGCATTACCATCACACAGGGAGCTGTTGAGTGCATTCACCACATAGCCTTCCTCACAGCTGCAGTTGTATCCTCCCAGGAAATTGTTACAGGTTTGCTGACAAGTTGATGTATTGAGATAACACTCATTGATATCTAAAACAAAAAAAGAATGGGTAGCATTGGAAAATAGACAGGATACAGTTTCTAAAGGGTCCCATACTATTCAAATGATTGCTATTCTTGTGCATCTTGGACTAGAAATTGATTTTAATTATAACACAATCAGAACCACCTGAGGCATGAAAATTGTGTAATAATTAATAGAGCTTATAGTCTTTATAACATTTCTAAAAATACAGTGACATAAATACAACACCACAACAATTTTCAGTGTTGGCTCAGTGAAATCATTATTTACAATTTTTATACAAAATGATTGGTGACATTGGCCTCTGAAACTACCTGATCTGTAGTTTATTTGTAGGATAGTTACAGCTAAGTTTGTTTTAGCAGAATTGAACTGCATCTGTTCCATCTTATACTTATTATGGTATGTCAGGGACCATTATGTGAGGTTGCAGAAAAAGAACCATTAATTTTGAATACAGCCAATAACATCACAGACTAGTGAAGAGATGCATGTGCTCACCAGTACAAGTTATTCCATCTCCAGTTAGACTAGCAGGACATGCGCCACAAGTGAATCCTTCCAGTGGAGCCTTTCTATCTCTACAGGTGCTGTTATCATAACATTTGTTTTCTGCACAACCATCAAAATCCTCTTCACAGTACATTCCTGCCCATGCAGCAGAACAGTTACACCCAGCGACCTGCATGGGAAGTCATCACAAACATTCTAAGTACTAAAATTCTAAATACTAAATATATAGCTGGGTCATATAAAAACATACATTTGTTCAGTTGCATTCTCAATTTTGTTTGCTATTACATAAAATAAAATTGTACCATTCAGTAGGACAGCTTACCTTGAAGGTTGTGGTCTCATTTCCTAGGCTTGTTACGCTGTCATACAGGCAGCTGCCATTGTTGGTACAGTTACAGAGCACCAAAGTTAGGATCACTTCAGTGGCGATCTTGGAATCATTAGCTGCTATAGTGACGTTAATAGGTGCTGAGCTGGTGGGATTCCACGTCAGTAATCCATCAGCTGTATAACAGTAAGTAAGGATGGAAGATGGTAAAAAGGATATAAAGGGATGAAATCTGTGCACATACAGTGGAGGCCATTTAGAGTGTGCAAAATGCCTACTCTGCAGCACTATCACAGCTTTGGATCCAATGTACATCTTGGTTTGCACAAATGCGATAGATTTCTGCTGAGGTGTACAGGTTTAACGGGCAACATGGCTGCATTTGTAGAGAAGCAACAATTTGTAAAGGCAAAGTGAAGGCATTTCTATCGAAATATGGAGTATACACCACCGTGCATTTCATTTTGCAGAGCAGTCATTTTGCAAGTCAATATTATTGCACTGACATACAGTGGTGCAGATGGCCTTTTAAATATAGAGGTTTGCATTGTTCACAATCTCAGATCTGGAGGAGATCTGTTCTCATTCTATACTTATATTGTTTATATGTATATATTCATTATATGTTTTTATATGTATACAGTGTAGAAGTGCATTTCCAGGTAAACTTCAAATAACTCATAATGTTAATTTACACCTGTTATTAAGACGACCCCAATGTACTGTTCATTGTTTAATTAAAAAATAATAATAAAAAGTAATAATAAAAAATAATGAAAATATTGTCCTACAAGCCCCAGGGCTAGACAGTTCGGCCAACTTTCCATTATAACAGGGTGGCCACAAGGCTCCTATTCTCCAACCAGCCAATCATGATCAGCCAGAGAGGGAAACCCTTGTCAGTAAAGTGTGACTCTTGAAGACTCTCGACTGTCATCATTTTGCATTGGACTTTGGTAGTGGGAGGTGGAGTCATTTATTGAAGAGGATTTTTTGTTTTTGTATTATTTAAGAACATGTTGACCATGCTGTTTGGGGCAAAGTTTATTTTTAAATTGTGTGTTTTGTTTTCTTTTGAACTCATTATATTAGGGAGACAAAGCTACCACTCCAGGAGATCTAGTTAATTACACGTGCCACCACAGCCATAGGCTGTCTGGAAGACCCAAAGCAATTTTTGACAGACTCTGGGAGAAGGGGCATGTTGATTTAGAGCCTAAATAGCAAAACTAGGAAATAGGAAATAGCACCGAGGCTAGCTACTGATTTGGAAATGGGATTACCCTGCCCTTTTTCTATGTATGTTTTTTCATTTTCGTTTTATTTAATTTATTTGCTTTTTAACAGTGCATTATAAAAGACAAACATTTTTATTAAAAGTGGCTGTTTTGTGTGTGCAGTATATTTCATTAGCCATAGTAAAAGTGTGCTCCTCTGCTGCACATATCCAGTTAAAAGTAAAACACAAGTTCCAATCTCCACCAGCCTTCGGCAGAGAAGTGCATTTCTATGCTCACTTCAAGCAACGTAATAAAAACTGTACACTGTTTGCTTCCATGTGTCACTGTAAGTGGCACATTGAATAAAACATTCCTGATGGCCCATAAAACCATAAATAATGCTAAATAAAGCAGTATTTTAGAGATAAAACTGAAATGTGTATTTAATTGAATAGGGTGGCACTAAAGGGTTAGTATTTTAAACTTTGATGTGATAGTATAGTGTACTTTACTTTCTGAAGAGCAAGTGTGCATGTTGATGTGTGCAATGCGAAATCAAAGTATTTTGAAGCGTGCCTCCATTGGAACCTGTATTTTGTGGACTGATCCAATATTTAAAAGAATGCAGTCTATCAATTCTCAATGATCTAGTGACATCAATAAGGCACAGATCTCTTCATGTGTCACATCTCACTACTCCCTTCTAAATTTATAGGCTTGAGTCTCTAACAGTTTTCTTCAGTCCACATAATGACTGCTTCCACTGTGTACAGGTGACAGATAAAGTTAACATCTTTGTAATAAAAAATTATTTTCCATGCATACAGTAAAGAGTTATTGAAGTTTATTGGATCAGCCAGCAAATATAATTTAATGTATTCACCTGTTATATTGATGTCAGAGGAATCTGTTTGCAGAGAGAAGATAACAATGTTGTTGTTGTCATCAGTAGCTGTGTAATACACTGTCACTGGCTGGAAAAGCTTGGTGCTGATGGTGTTTGGTCCAGTTACATTGGGAGGAAAGTTATCTGTGGAGCAAAAACATTATTTATGCAGATCCTTTAACCCACTATGTACAATGACATTGCACTAGAGATGTTGACTGACCCCCATGTTCTGGTTTTGGTTTTGGATCTGGATTAACGTTGTGTTTTGGTTTTGGCTTTGGCAAAACCGACCTTGCATGTTTTGGATTTGTTTTTGGATCACGATTTTTTCTAAAATCCCTATTTTTTTTCTAAAATCACATATTTGTGATTTATTCCCCGCTACATTATTATTAACCCCAAGAACACTAATTTCAAGTCATTTGCAGTCAATTTTGACCACCTCACAGGTCACAGTATTATTTTCATACACTTTCAAACAAACCAAACAAAGACTGCAGATTTAGAAGACCAAGCCTGCCAGACCTATTTGTATTTCAGCCCTGGCATTTAAAGTACACAGGCCCACCTCAATTCCAGCAGGAAAGAAACTATGTGCCGCCGCACAGCGGCGGCACCAAAAAGGGAGTGACCACATTGTGTTGTGGGTGTGGCCAACATGGAGCATTGATACATACATTATAATAAAACATTACATTTATCACGCCCTCCCAGCCACATCACGCCATCCCCCCCACTCACCCCCAGCCCACTTTCCTTATCTATGCTTCTGGTTGCGCTGACATCCATAAGGGTGGGAACTTCCTTTAGCGTGAGTAGGAAAGCTCTTTGTCTCACGAGATTACCAAACAAATCTTGTGATACTGTCACGGGCACTAGGAGTCTTTACCCAGTATCACCCGCTGATGGTCTTATCAGAGCAGTAGAGTTGGTATATGATACTCTGATGGCAGGGTGATAATGGAACTGGAAACAGCAGATGGTTAGAGAATGCTCAGAAAGTCTATGACTAGCAGCACTGGTAAACAATAGGTAACTGAACACGAGGATCTGGATGGACAAGGACACGTGAGGGTAGTCAGTGGTCTGCGCACGGCAAGTTGTACCACTGCTATAGTGAGAAGAATGTCCAGGAGTAATAAGGAGGTGGAAGTCAGCGGTCTGCGTATAGCAAGTTGTACCGCTGTCTGTAGTGAAGGAATGGAATCCAGGTGAAGGTAACGGGGAAGTCAGTGGTCTGCGAGTAGCAAGTTGTACCACTGCTTATGTGAGAGGATATATGCAACTGGTGACACAGGGAAACAGGAATCAGTGGTCTGCCTCTAGCAAGTTGTACCACTGAATATATATGTGAGGAAGGACACGAGGAGATAAATGCTATGCAGAGTCTACACGGGTACACTGAACTTGATCCCACGTTGAACTGCACACAATGATAATAATGAATGAACAGCACTGCACAGATAAACAAAGTCACTCAAATAGTCCAGCAAAAGGAAACACAGACAATAATAGCAATAGTCTCAGAGGATGGAAACTCCGGAGGAGAACAACTCAGTCCAGATGGATATGCAATACACCAGCACAGTCAATGAGAAGTATGCATACCATGGTTCAGATGAGCAGGCTGTTAGAGATAGCTGCAGGAATACCTGAGCGGCCGGGAACAGGCGAGATGAGAAGTCTTTGCAGAATAGAAGCGGCAGGTAGGTGCAGCGCACTTGTAGGTAGGCCAGCAAGGACGACAAATACTCAGGAAGCAGTAGTATATCGAATAGAACAGCAGGAGACCACGGGAGAGTTGAAGCGATGTAGCAAAGCTGGAAGCCGAGGAGCGTAGACTCGATGCAACAGGCAAGTTGACACAAATGGACACACTGTAGAAGCAGTAGGCAGCGGGTCAGCTGACGGCAGGTAGAATGCAGACTGGAGCGCTGAGACGAGCAGACTCTGTAGACACGCTGAAGTAGCGAACAGGAATCAGCTGCTGGAGTCACGATGAAACACAGGAGAGTTTGCAGTAATCTGTAACTGTAGATATACGGAGGCAGCGGATAGTAATCAGCTGCTGGAGTCACGATGAAACACAGGAGAGTTTGCAGTAATCTGTAACTGTAGATACACGGAGGCAGCGGATAGGAATCAGCTGCTGAAGACACTAGGAACACGAGGAATAGAAGTGGTCTGGAAACCACAAACGGCAAACAGGAATCAGCATAAGCTGAACACACGAGCAGGCACTGGAACACCTTCAGAGACTCATGAGGAATGAGACTCCAAGATCAGGCAACGTGGTATTGACCACAGGTGCTTAATATAGGGAGTGTTGCCTGATCAGCCAATTAAGTTAAAGGAACAGAACTGAAGGTTAAAAGGGACTGCACATGCGCAGTACCTCATTATAATGGACGGACACGGTTCCTAGCTACCTTAGAAGTAGCACTCACAGTCCGGTGAGTGACAGTACCCCCCCTTTTAAAGGTGGGCACAGAACACCTGGAACCGGGTTTGTCCGGAAATTTGGTATAGAACTTTTTCAAGAGAGCTGGAGCGTTGAGATCTTCAGCTTTGATCCACGAACGCTCCTCAGGACCAAAGCCTTTCCAATGCACGAGGAAACGAAGAACTCCTCGCGAAATTTTAGCATCCAAAACCTGAGTAATCTCAAAGTCTTCCTCCTGATGAACTTGAAGTGGCCGTGGTGCTGAAGGAGGGACCGAGAAACGGTTGATGATGAGAGGTTTGAGCAAGGAAACATGGAAGGCGTTGGAAATACGAAGACTCTTGGGAAGTAAACGTTTGAAGCAAACTGGATTAATAACTTGAATGATCCTATATGGACCAATAAAACGGGGAGCAAATTTCATGGATGGAACCTTCAAACGAATATTCTTAGTAGATAGCCACACCCGGTCTCCAACTTTCAATGGTGGAATAGCCCGTCTCTTTTTGTCCGCAAAAGACTTATATCTGGCAGATGTCTTCTTTAAACAGGTTTTTACCTGAGCCCAAATATTTTTGAAGGTTTGACATAAAGTCTCAACAGCAGGAACTTGGGTGGGCGGGAGGGCAGGAAATTCCGGGAAAGACGGATGGTGACCGTAAACCACAAAGAATGGAGTTTTAGATGATGACTCATGGTACATGTTGTTATGAGCAAATTCAGCCCAAGGAAGTAATTCTACCCAGTTGTCTTGATTGGCTGAGGAGAACATCCTTAAGAAAGTCTCAAGATCTTGGTTGACTCTTTCAGTTTGTCCATTCGATTGGGGATGGTAGGAAGATGAGAGTGCCAATCGTATGCCCAAGGTCTTGCAAAGGGCCCGCCAGAATCTGGAAACGAATTGTACTCCTCTATCTGACACGATCTCGGACGGACATCCATGGATACGGCAAATTTCTCTAATGAAATGTTCAGCCAGGGTAGAAGAAGAAGGTAAACCAGACAAGGGAACGAAATGCGCCATCTTCGAAAATCTATCCACCACTACCCAAATGGTGTTGCAATTCTTACTAGGAGGAAGCTCAGTAACAAAGTCCATACTAATATGGGTCCAAAGTTTAGATGGAATGGGTAGTGGCTGAAGCAACCCCGCTGGAGTTCTGCGGGGGGTCTTGAACTGGGAGCATAAATCGCATGCCGCGATAAACTCTTTGACAACTCTCCTCATAGAAGGCCACCAATAACTTCGAGAGAGGATTTCAAAGGTCTTGCGTTCACCAGCGTGTCCAGAGAAACGAGAAGAGTGAAACCATGAAAGGATTTTTTTCCTAAGAGCAGGAGGCACGAGGGTCTTCCCAAATGGTAGCACTTTCGTGGATGAAGCAGCCAGAGAAACACATTTGGGGTCTAATATAAAGTGGTTAGGATTCTCTTCAACGTCTGAGGACGCCACGAAGGCTCGAGATAGAGCGTCTGCTTTTTTATTCTTTGCAGCTGGTTTGAAGGTTATGATTAGATCAAAACGGGAAAAGAAAAGAGACCATCTTGCCTGACGAGGATTTAAACATTGAGCAGACTGTAGGTATGACAAATTTTTATGATCCGTAAAAATTGTCACCGGATGACGAGCTCCCTCTAACAAATATCTCCACTCCTCCAATGCTACTTTAATAGCCAGCAACTCCTTGTCCCCGATGGTGTAATTCTTCTCCGCAGGCAGAAGACCCCGAGAGTAAAAGGCACAAAGATGGAATTTTTGTTGCTCCGATTTCTGGGAGAGAATGGCTCCTAAACCAACATTAGAGGCGTCTACTTCTAGGAAGAAGGGAAGCGTCACATCAGGCTGTCGAAGGATGGGAGCAGAGGAGAAGGACTCTTTAAGAAATTGAAAGGCTTGGAGAGCCTCAGATGACCATTGCTTAGTATTGGCCCCTTTGCGAGTTAGAGCCACAATGGGAGATGCAATTGAAGAGAAGTCTTGAATGAAGCGTCTATAGTAGTTGGCGAAGCCTAAAAAACGCTGAATGGCACGAAGAGTAGTTGGCTGAGGCCAAAGTAACACAGCATTCACCTTTTCTGGATCCATTTGTAGACCAACTCCGGAAACAATATAACCCAAAAATTGAATCTGAGGCAACTCAAATGAACATTTTTCTAATTTACAGAATAATGAATTTTTCCGGAGTCTGGAAAGAACTTCGGCCACTTGTTGGTGATGTGAAGGCAGGTCTTGGGAAAAGATGAGTATGTTGTCCAGATATACTACGACACATACATATAACAAGTCCCGAAAGATCTCATTAATGAAGCCCTGGAAAACAGCAGGGGCATTACATAACCCGAAGGGCATTACTAAGTATTCATAATGCCCATCTCTGGTGTTAAAAGCTGTTTTCCATTCATCACCGGAACTGATTCTAATCAAATTGTAGGCACCACGAAGATCCAACTTAGTAAAAATCCGGGCTCCCTTGATCCGATCAAACAACTCAGTAATCAGAGGAATGGGATACCGATTTTTGATAGTGATAGCATTAAGTCCACGAAAATCTATACAGGGGCGTAATGATCCATCTTTCTTCTTCACGAAAAAGAACCCAGCTCCAGCGGGAGAAGTAGAAGGTCGAATAAATCCTCGCTGGAGATTCTCTTGGATGTATTCAGCAGTAGCCTGAGTCTCAGGTAATGAAAGTGGATAAACACGACCCCTAGGTGGAATCTTGCCAGGTAACAGGTCAATCGGACAATCCCATGAACGATGAGAGGGAAGACGTTCAGACTGAGCTTTATCAAAGACGTCGGCAAATGAAGCATACTGAGGAGGAAGTCCCGGTGAGGAAGGTGAAATGGAGGTTTGCTGTATTCTACGAGGAACAACACGAGAAAGACAATGTTGGTGACATTCAGGTCCCCAAGACGTAACTTGAGGAGTGCGCCAGTCAATCTGGGGAGAATGACTTTGAAGCCATGGAAGGCCTAAAACAATCGGACTTGTAGTAACAGGAAGGATTAAAAACGAAATTTCTTCTCGGTGTAGAACACCAATCTGAAGGGTCACTGAAGACGTACTTTGGGTGATGAGACCGTTGATAATACGTGATCCATCGATAGCCGTCACCGTAATAGGAGTCTTCAGGGTAATCACTGGTAGGGACCATTGATTTACAAGGGATTCAGAAATGAAATTTCCCGCAGCTCCTGAATCAATTAGAGCTTGGGACTCAAAAGACTTAGTAGCAAATGAAATGGTAACGTCAAATGCACAGATTTTTGATTTCGTAGAAGATGGAGAGGACTCCAGGGACCCTAACTTCACCTCTCCAGAACTAGTTAGGGCCTGGCATTTCCCGATTTTTTGGGGCATGACTGGAGCATATGTGTGGCATCAGCACAATAGATACAAAGTCTATTCTTAATTCTTCGATTCCTCTCTGCAGAGATTAGTTTGGAACGTCCAATCTCCATCGGTATTACCGGAGGTGAAGCAGGACGAATTTGAGAAGTGGGACGAAGAGATGTTTTAGCTGAAGTAGTTCTCTCAGAGTCCCTCTCACGAAATCTGAGATCCATACGATGACAAAGAGAAATCAAATCTTCTAAAGACGTAGGGAGTTCTTGAGTAGTCAGTGCATCTTTAATTTTGTCCGAGAGCCCCTGCCAGAAGGCGGCAATTAACGCTTCAGTGTTCCACTGAAGCTCAGAGGCTAAGATCCTAAATTGAATGACGTACTGTCCTACTGTACGTGAACCCTGTCGTAAACGTAGAATGCTGGAGGCAGCGGAAATAACACGACCTGGTTCATCGAATACATTACGAAACATGGAAATAAATTTGGCACTATCCTGTAACAACGGATCATTTCTTTCCCACAGAGGGGAAGCCCATGCGAGAGCTTGTCCGGAGAATAATGAGATGAGATAGGCCACTCTGGAACGATGAGTCCAAAAGTTTTGAGGTTGGAGCTCAAAATGTACTGAGCATTGGTTGAGGAAACTTCTACATATTTTGGGATCTCCATCATACTTTGACGGAGTTGGCAGGTGAAGCGTGGAAGCCGTAGACACCTGGGATGGCACTGGGGAAACGGAGGAAAGCACAGGAGCATCAACAGAAGGTGTAATATTCTGCCCAGACGTTCTTTGGGAGACTAACGTCTGGTAACATTGTAGTAATAGTTGTTGACGAACATCCTGTTGTTCCACACGGGTGACCAGATGCTGCAGCATCTCTTTAGCTGTGGGTTCCGAATCTGGGTCTGTCATGGCCTGATCTTACTGTCACGGGCACTAGGAGTCTTTACCCAGTATCACCCGCTGATGGTCTTATCAGAGCAGTAGAGTTGGTATATTATACTCTGATGGCAGGGTGATAATGGAACTGGAAACAGCAGATGGTTAGAGAATGCTCAGAAAGTCTATGACTAGCAGCACTGGTAAACAATAGGTAACTGAACACGAGGATCTGGATGGACAAGGACACGTGAGGGTAGTCAGTGGTCTGCGCACGGCAAGTTGTACCACTGCTATATTGAGAAGAATGTCCAGGAGTAATAAGGAGGTGGAAGTCAGCGGTCTGCGTATAGCAAGTTGTACCGCTGTCTGTAGTGAAGGAATGGAATCCAGGTGAAGGTAACGGGGAAGTCAGTGGTCTGCGAGTAGCAAGTTGTACCACTGCTTATGTGAGAGGATATATGCAACTGGTGACACAGGGAAACAGGAATCAGTGGTCTGCCTCAAGCAAGTTGTACCACTGAATATATATGTGAGGAAGGACACGAGGAGATAAATGCTATGCAGAGTCTACACGGGTACACTGAACTTGATCCCATGTTGAACTGCACACAATGATAATAATGAATGAACAGCACTGCACAGATAAACAAAGTCACTCAAATAGTCCAGCAAAAGGAAACACAGACAATAATAGCAATAGTCTCAGAGGATGGAAACTCCGGAGGAGAACAACTCAGTCCAGATGGATATGCAATACACCAGCACAGTCAATGAGAAGTATGCATACCGTGGTTCAGATGAGCAGGCTGTTAGAGATAGCTGCAGGGATACCTGAGCGGCCAGGAACAGGCGAGATGAGAAGTCCTTGCAGAATGGAAGCGGCAGGTAGGTGCAGCGCACTTGTAGGTAGGCCAGCAAGGACGACAAATACTCAGGGAGCAGTAGTATATCAAATAGAACAGCAGGAGACCACGGGAGAGTTGAAGCGATGTAGCAAAGCTGGAAGCCGAGGAGCGTAGACTCGATGCAACAGGCAAGTTGACACAAATGGACACACTGTAGAAGCAGTAGGCAGCGGGTCAGCTGACGGCAGGTAGAATGCAGACTGGAGCGCTGAGACAAGCAGACTCTGTAGACACGCTGAAGTAGCGAACAGGAATCAGCTGCTGGAGTCACGATGAAACACAGGAGAGTTTGCAGTAATCTGTAACTGTAGATACACGGAGGCAGCGGATAGGAATCAGCTGCTGGAGTCACGATGAAACACAGGAGAGTTTGCAGTAATCTGTAACTGTAGATATACGGAGGCAGCGGATAGGAATCAGCTGCTGGAGTCACGATGAAACACAGGAGAGTTTGCAGTAATCTGTAACTGTAGATACACGGAGGCAGCGGATAGGAATCAGCTGCTGAAGACACTAGGAACACGAGGAATAGAAGTGGTCTGGAAACCACAAACGGCAAACAGGAATCAGCATAAGCTGAACACACGAGCAGGCACTGGAACACCTTCAGAGACTCATGAGGAATGAGACTCCAAGATCAGGCAACGTGGTATTGACCACAGGTGCTTAATATAGGGAGTGTTGCCTGATCAGCCAATTAAGTTAAAGGAACAGAACTGAAGGTTAAAAGGGACTGCACATGCGCAGTACCTCATTATAATGGACGGACACGGTTCCTAGCTACCTTAGAAGTAGCACTCACAGTCCGGTGAGTGACAGATACTTAGAGCAAACTTGCCTACTCTCCTGGAATTCCCAGGAGGCTCCCGAATCTCAGGGAGTCCTCAATAGCACTCACGTTTTATAATTAGGCCTCCCTCCAGTTCCCACAATAATAACTAAATAACTAAATTAACAGTATACCCATTTGCTCAAAACATATCTCCCTCCCTCCAACAGTCCCAACAATAAATTAAATAGCATTAAAGTTTAATAAATATAGTCATTTTCCACAACCATCCACGGCAATAAATAATTCATATTCAAATTTAATAAATAGCCCTCCTCCCCAAAATCAGCCCAATAATCAATCGATAGCCCTAAACCACCCCAGCATTAAATTAAAGGTTCCTTCACCCCACCTTAAATAATTAGCTCCCACCTACACTCCACCATTAAATAGCCTACCTCCCACACTCACACGCACACTATATTAAAGTAATGCACGCACACTATATTAAAATACTGCATGCGTGCACACACACGCACACTATATCAAAATACTACGCGTGTCCACACTATATTAAAATACTGCATGCGTGCACACACACGCACACTATATCAAAATACTACGCGTGTCCACACTATATTCAAATACTGCATGCGCGCACACACACGCACACTATATTAAAATACTGCGCACACACGCACACTATATTAAAATACTGCTCTCACATGCACACTATATTAAAATACTATGCACACACATGCACCCTATATTAAAATATTGCGCGCGTGCACAGACACACGCACATTATATTAAAATACTGAACGCGCACGCACACTATATGAACATGGCCAAACACACGCACGTGCACTATATGAACATGGCCAAACACACGCACTATATGAACATGGCCAAACACACACACGCACACTATATGAACATGGCCAAACCCACACTATATTAACATGTGGACACACACACGCTATATTAACATGGAGCGATGCACACACGCTATATTAACACGGGGCCACACACACACACACTATATTAACATTACCACACACACTATATTAACATGGCCAAACACGCACACTATATTAACATGGTCAAACACTACATTAACATGGGGCCACACACACACACTATATCAACATGGGGCCACACACACACTATATCAACATGGGGCCACACCCAAACACACTATATCAACATGAGGACACACACTATATCAACATGAGGACACACACACTATATCAACATGAGGACACACACACACAGACACTTACCTTGTTACATACGCATGCCCGCCCGATCAGCAGCACCTCCTTCCTGCGCACTGCTCAGCGAACAGAGAATCAGTGACGTGCGACCTATGCAAGTAATCACATGGGACGGCACCACGTGACAAGTGCCGTCCCACTGGCTGCACGTCTGAGTTTCCGTCCGTCGAGCAGCGCGCAGGGAGGTGCTGCTGCTCGGGCGGGCATGCGGACCGGCCCATCTAGCCATTGGCCCTTCTGGCATTTGACAGAAGTGCCAGATGGCCAGTCCGGCCCTGATTTCAGCAATGGCAATAAGCAATGGAGCAACGGAGCCCTCCTGAATGTCACTGATGAACACTGCTACCCCTCCTTTTTCTTTTCTACCTATGACGCTGCCCAACTGCACTAGAGACTGCCAAGAACTGTGCTATCCCTTCTGTGTCTCTCTGTGAAATGGCGTTGGATTACCGTGGAGAGCGGTACTTATAGAATCTAAAGCTCGCAAGATCTGATGACGTAACAATGACGATTGCCTCGTTTCAATTCCGAGGGCTCGCCAAAGTACCGTGTCAGCTCGGCTAGGTACTCGGATCTGCTAAGTTCGGGTGTGTTCGGTTATCGGGGAACCGAGCCTGAGCATTTCTACATTGCACTATATTAGAACAGAAATAATGCTAGCTGGTAAAGAAAGCAATGTTGCCAAAGTTGTGACTAATGCATCTGAAGGCAAATAGGTGTCTAAGCCAAATGTAATATGACTCTGTTATGTTCAAATATACCAGCAGTTCTTAGCCTGAGGGCCTTGACCCAAAAATTAGTCACTATACCATTTATGATTCATCCTTATGATCATATCATGTTAAATGCTACATACTAACAATCATATATTTTCTAGGTCTCTAATATCCCAACAAAGTTAAATAGTTATACAAGGATGCAGTAAAAAGCACTGACTTTTAACAACATATTTTTCAATTAATAAATTAGAATGGTACACATTATAAGCTTCATTTAGAGGTAGGTGCAGAGTAGAACACATTTTCTCCTAGACAAACCATTTTGCACCAGAATTAATTTTATTTTTTTTTGCATGCAGAGATAATACTAGCTACTTTTGCATGTAGCACCCAAATACTGGACACCTTCATTCTTTCACTGCAATTTAGAGTTGAGTTTCCTCCCATCTCTAAATCGTCCCACACATTTTACCTTGTTCACTCTCCACTCTCTTTTTACTTTGCTTCTAACTCTAAATGAAATCCTTTATTTCTTTCCCCACGTTTTACATTTTCTGACAAGGAACAATTTGTCTTATCTAACTTTAAAAGGAAGAACTCTAGGATTCCCCATCAGTCCTCTGGCTGCAGAGCATTGAAGATCTGTTATTCTGAGACTACTGAACTTATTTAATTTCTATTTATTGTATGGTAGTGCAAATCCCATTCTTTTGCTGTAACATCCAAACAATTATATTGTAATAAAGTTAATACTCTTTATATTGCAGTCAACATTAGGTAAGTAAAAAGAAATATATTATAAATCCAAATTTGAAGTAAGACTTTTAAAACTGACAATGGGTCCCATACAGGGACTGCTGTATATCAGTATGCAGTATATCAGTATATAATGTGGCTTCTTCTGGGACAGAGTTAAACTTTCTTAAATGTTGGCAACATCCATCCACCACATATTTTTTAATTATGCCTGGATTAGGACACATTATAAATAAAGATAGTATGTTATAAACTCAAATGGGTGTCCTAGTTTACTTTAATTTTTCTCAATTTATATTGATTGGGCTATCAATATGATAATATTCTTAATTCTGTATACCAGGATATATATTTGCTGTGGTATAATGTTCCCCATTTAAAACCTGTTTATCAATTCTTTACCATGCAAAAACACAAATCCATAATATTTAACAAATAAATAAATAAATAAATAAATAACTAATCAAAGTAGCATACTGCATAAGAGTATGGTGTATATACTAGAGTGACAAGTACTATAAGCCTTAGGTAGAATACAGTGAAGAACATGTCTTACTCATTGTAGTTTCCTGCTCCCGGGCTGAGTTGACACTGTCCAGTGTGGCTTCTCCCACTGCAAAATTTCCAGTACTCAGGATGTCAAAGATACACTCATCATTTCCATTACATGTGTTATTCGCATTCTTAATAGTGTCAGGATCACTGACCAATAGAAGCTGATCATAAAACAGTGGCACAAAGGTATTATTGTTATAAGTGTCCCAGGATTCCCCATCTGTTTCATTGTAGATAAATATGCTGTTTGAAGGGGTAGTTTTCCCTATCAAGGAAAAAACAAAACATTTTACAGTTGTGCACAAAAAAGCGAGTAACATAAGATCATAATCAGTTTTCCTCCATGGTGTAGATTTGGAGCAGACCACAGTGCAACATCCTGTGGAATAATATCTAGTATTTTAATTCTCTAGTTATAATGCATAATTGTTGCATTCTATCATCTTTACAATCTGCAATAATAAAAGCAGCTTGTGACTGGCTGCAATGATTCTGGGGCAGAAAGTTCAGCTTAAAGTTGCACTGAGAGCTCATTGGGATAAGGCAATGTAATTGCACAATATTTTAGGCTCACTTGGATAATACATGTATGATATTGTAAATATATAATGTATTAGCTGTAGTAGCCTACATATTGTCAAAGTCCAAAACCTATACTTTTTATTAAAAAAAAAAATGTTACTCCACATATAACAGGCAAATGATATGGCCTAATTTATCCAATGACTTCAGAAAATATTTGAGTTGAGAAATGTGAGCTATCAGTGATAGACATATTCACAATTTTTAATAATATAATTTAATTTAATTTAAGCACACAGGGAATTTCAACTCATAGAACATCTTAATAGTCACTTACACGTCATTCCAATTTCAAAGATTAGGTTTTCGTTTGGGAGTTTCACACCATCATATTCCAGTTTGGTTCCATTAGCAGCCATTAGATCATCTGTTTTATCATCATTGAACACACCTGAAATGATATTTACATGATATTTACGTGATAATGTTAATATATGCATGAGAAGGTGTGGCTTATTTGATCAATTATCTTTTCTATTACAAATTGTATTGTAACAACGTAAAAATTAGCATTCCTCCTATTAAAATACATATTTATTTTGTAAATATATCTTACCCAGAAGGCCTTTATTTCTGTTCTTGTAAATAGACTCTAGCATTGTGATAAAGCTCAAGGCTCCCAGCTTAGCAGACACTGTGATTGAGATCCCACCCTCAAACGAGGCTTGTATTTGATCTTTGCTTGTCTTCTCCAATGAAAATTTGCGGACATATGTAGGTTCGTCTTAAAAGAAAGTATATTGAAATTGAATATCGATGTATACAAATAGATACACACACACTCTCCTGACTGCCACACATTTATCTGCGCAATGCTCTCCTAAACTCTCTCACTATATCAGTCCCTATTCTTCTTTATTTTTCTATCCCAACTCATTCACCCAATTGCCCTTTCCATCTTTTTTCCATCTATTTTCTTTTTTTTCTCTTTTACTTCTTCCACAACTTCATTGACCTCATTATTCTCCTTGATAATTTTTTCCCTTTATATTATTGTCCATCTAACTTAAACTAAACCATGTGTCCATGTATCCACCACCTCTTTCTATTCATCACAATGCTACACCATTTCACTGTCTCCCAGAAACACACCAGGGGGTATATTTACTAAACTGCGGGTTTGAATAAGTGGAGATGGTGCCTATAGCAACCAACCAGATTCTAGTTGTCATTTTGTAGAATGTACTAAATAAATGGTAACTAGAATCTGATCTGGTTGCTATAGGCAACATCTCCACTTTTTCAACCCCCCAGTTTAGTAAATATACCCCCCAAGTGTTAATCAATTGTATTGCATGTTATATTTCATTTATATTGTTAATAATATATGTTATTTCTCACCTCTCATGTTATATTCTATATTTTACATCTTATCAGTCACTACCATCCAATGTTACAATCCTACTCTATTCCCTCACCTACTACCTGTGGACCATACAGCAGTGCACATACTGTATGTTAAACAATTAGACCAGATTGCAGTGCAGGTAAACAAGTACAAATAATCTCCGCTCTCAGACTTTCATCTTAACCTTGGGGTGGAACAAGGAGCGAAAGCAGATAATGACAATTTCATAGGATAATAAGGTAAGATTGTCAGACTGTTTAACAAGGAAGGATAGAGGGTGGCAGCCATTCCAATATTAAAAATATCATCTCCCCAAAAAATTCCACAATTACAAAGTTTAACACATCACATGATTCTAAAGTGATGCTAAATTGTGATATTACTTCAGGCTCTATGTGTTATCAATTTGTATTAAATGTATTAATATTTTTTCCCATACCTACAGCTCAGTAAGACATGTGAATACATAATTACTAGACAAATGATGGTGAAAGCTGTTTTTTTCTATCCTTTTTGTCAATGAAGAATTGTACCCAGCCATAAATATCTTCTTACCTGATAAAGTAAATTCAGTACCATTTATCTTCACAAAGGTTGTGTTGCTGTCACGCAGTAACCACTCAACCTAAAACAGTTATCGTAAGTAAGACATCAACTAGAACAATGTGTTTCTTTACACACCTCTTTTCAGAAACATTTTCAAAATGTTGTAGTGTATTACAATTACTTGTGATTTGTTTGCTTTGCAATCATTTTGCTGTAAGGTACATCTGGCTACTGAACAATAACATATACATCCAACTAACAAACCTTACCGTGGTTTCATTTCTAATTAATGCAGCCAACCCCACAAAGCTGGTTGCCTGTATGCCAGAGCCGGCTCTAGCTGTGCGTCCCTGGAGCCTAAAGATCTCTGTGTCATTCTCATCTTTAACATTTGTCAAGATGAACTCCCCCAAACCATTGAAAGTATATTGTACACCATCTAGAGTGTTGAAGTGGGGGTCTCCAAATTGGTTTCCTACAATAGAAAAGCATGTGTTCAATTTGTGTGCTTGTCACGTCTCAGTACAATAGTAGAATGAATTGTGGTTGGACAACTACAAACAACATCACCTAAAAAGACCAATGCTTACCAAATTGTGGAGGAATGTATCCAAAGCAAAAGTCATAAGGTCTTCTCTCTCGGTACAAAGAACATAATTGTGAAGAGCCATAGTACCTACAGCAGTTGTTGTAAGGATCAACTTCATTTACTGTAAGGACAAAATAATAGATGAAATTACAATACCTCAGTGTCCAACAGCAATTGCATACACCAGATATCAAAGAATGTTGCTTAGTTCAAAACAATAAAACACATTTATCTACATAATTAAGGTTCTACAAGAACCAAGAGCAATGACAGGACAGCACACATGCTCCAAGTCCATAGTGCCACCAGTGAACTGTATGTATATTGTAACCAGGTTAGGGGAACAGGTGCCATCTCCTGGGATAGATGGTAGTGTACAGCAGTAGAGAAGTCACAGAAGTCCAGGATTTTGGTACAATTGGCCAATTTTATTAAACAAACAAAGAAAACGTGAAAATAAACACCTTGCCTGTCCGGCACTAACTAAACATGCAGGAAGACCCTCTCCTGTGAAGAAAATTGTGTTCCACACACATACAAAACATAGGTAATTAAACACCATTTACAGAGTCTCTCAGGAGGCATCCAACCTCCTCCCCTGGTCTGAGAGACTAAAACTGATCTGACAACTTTTTTAAACTCCTCTCTCAGGTACAACCATTAGCCAGTCTGTTAGACTGGCAGAACAGAATACCCGGATTGGGCCTTGTAAATGGAGCCCACCCTTCTCTCTTTATTTGCAACGCAAGGGACCCTTACTACCTATTTTTATTAAAACTGAACACACACTTAGGGAAACTCCTTCCCACGTGAAGCAATATCCTTGGGGTTTAAAAGCATATAAGACAGACAGCCTGAGACATGTATACCCACATTTGCCACTTGCCCAGTGTTTCTGTCACAATATATATCTATCATTTTTTCACTTAGGTAACCACAAACATAATTTCTTTATGAAGTGTGACATCTGTTACCTTTGTACTGGTTCCTTAGTGTTTGTAACTGTGTTGAATGATACTCCCATGGGGTTGGTAAATATCTTTCTTTCTCTCCATAGGACAGGCTACCCCCGTAATTGTAGTAACATCTTGTGCCGCCTCCAAACCAAGAAGAAAATGCAGTCTGGAAGGTGTTCTGCTGACTATACATATCTGAGGATGCAAAACAACAAGTTATTTAATGAAAGCATTATATAGTATAAATGTACAGTGACTATAATGACTGCTGTCTCCAAAGCAGATAATGTTATGTCACAGAGAGCTGCAAATTATCAGACACAGAGGGTGTGATATTTGGATGTATGTTCATATGGTGCCATATCTTTTGTCATAAGAACTGCCACCATTGACTTATATATGTATGTGGGCAATTATAATTTATTAATTATGGGGACAAAATTAACTTAGGGTGACAATTTTATTTTTAATTATATTATAGGGACAATAATATTTGATTGCTAATAGGGGCAATAATTATTTATGATGGGGGCAAAGCTTATTATTCCATGATGAGTGCACCATTTAAACTGCACACATGTGGCAATACAAGTGCCAGTATGTACATGGACGCAAGTGCCAGTACATAGACCTCAAACTTCTATTCTTCTGCAACATCACCATCATTCTCTATAAAACTATGCGCTTTAGCAGAAATCTAGACACACTTGCACAAATGGTGTACGGCCCCACCTGAGAGGATTTTGCTCTTAACCTCATCCATGTTGTGCTTCATAAATTGTCTCCTCTGTATTTTTAAAGAAAGTAAAGAAGGCTGTTTATAGGCCATGTATTCACTCTCCTTACTATAAAGGCAACAGGTCTGGATTTTCATTGTGCAATCTTTACTAAATACTGTGCTTCAGATCTACAGTCTTGTTGAGTGAGAAAAGAACTGGGCTGCACCCTCTTCTACTTAGAATTGTCTGCCTTGTATGTCCTTTTTTTATGTATGTCCTTGTTTTCCCTACTTTACGATGTTGCGGAGCACTGTTGCGCCTTACAAGTCTACAATAATAATAATAATAATAATAATAACTTGGCACATACTGCAGTAGTGTATTGTGTGTTGCTCATTTAATATATAGAAATAAATTCCTCTATATGAGCCTTTTATAAATAAGAGTAGAGTTGAGCCTTGTTTAATAAAAAATAGCCATAATTATTTTAGTTATTCAGCAAAATCAGGATATACGGTTATTGATAAAAACATAGAACAAAAAACCCTCTATAATCTGGAAATTATATCCATGGTTTACCATTTATTTTTACATAGACTACAAAATACAAAACCCAACACTTTCCAATTGTTTTGCATTAATTGCTAATTGGTATTTATGTTGTTTACACAACTCTTTATAAACTTCATCAAAGAAAAGCACGTTTAGATTTAGTTTGTCATTATGTAGATCTATATTTCAGTTTATTTCAGTTATAAATTAAAATACAGATCAATTTAATGACTGTGGTAATATACTGACATGCTTATCTTCTTTGACATCTGACATCAAGGAGTATATTTACTAAACTGCGGGTTTGACAATGTATTTAGTACATTTAGTATTTATTTAGTACATTCTACAAAATGACAGCTAGAATCTGATTGGTTGCTATTCGAGATGCTCAGGCTCGGTTCCTCGAGAACCGAACACACCCGAACTTAGGAGATCTAAGTACCGAGCTCTCGCGCGCCCTCGGAATCAAAAATGAGGCAAAACGTCATCGTTACGTCGTCGGATCTCACGATTTTTGGATTCCTTTTTAAAATCCAACATAACGGTGGATGGGAGGGAAGGCGGACCCAAGGACAATTCCAGGGAGAGAAGGTGGGCCCAAGGACAAGTCTATCTTGCGTCATTTTTCTTTTCTGCCACTTCTGTGTGCCAATGTGTCCTAGATGTGCTAGGGAACTGCTATGTGTTTGTGTCATTGCTCTGTCGCTTACCATCCAGCCAGGTCGCTGCAGTATTTGTCCGAAAGTGTATGAAAATAATATTGTGATCTGTGAGGTGGTCAAAAATGACTGCAAATGACTTGAAATTAGTGTTATTGAGGTTAATAATAATGTAGGAACAAAAAAAGAGCAATAATATGTGATTTTAGCATATTTTAGGATTTTTCCTAAAAAATGCAAAATCAAAACCAAAACACACGAGAGCGGTTTTACCAAATCCAAAACCAAAACACGAAGCTAATCCAGATCCAAAACCAAAACCATTTCACAGGGGTCAGTGAGCATCTCTAGTTGCTATAGGCAACATCTCCACTTTTTCAAACCCGCAGCTTGATAAATCTACTATATAATGTACATTATACTGTAGACACACAAACTGGCACAAATGTCAGTTTTATGCTGTATTTCATAAATTAACCAAGTGCAGTTTTAGGGATTAGGGTTATTATTAGTTATTCACTGTTGGGCACTCTAGGTGATCAAACATGTTGCTCTTTATGGCTTTTTTGCACCCCTTGCCCGACCAAGACAGAAGACAAAGGTTTTTTTTAACCCATTTGATTATGCAGAATCAAGAGAAAATATATTTTATTCTGTAATAAATTGGTTAATAGGGAATTTAGGAGGATTTAATTTAATTAAATTTTATTTGCAATTGTGTCCAACTTTATTTTAATTTCTCACTCTTTTGGTCAGGACTGGCAGGCAGCTTTTAGCTTAGGACCATAGTCCAACTAGGTGACCCAGTGTGTGCCCCTGCCAGATAATGAACGACCAAGCTA
This sequence comes from Mixophyes fleayi, assembly GCF_038048845.1. Lineage (NCBI taxonomy): Eukaryota > Metazoa > Chordata > Amphibia > Anura > Limnodynastidae > Mixophyes > Mixophyes fleayi. The sequence goes on along the minus strand of NC_134404.1, from coordinate 130,393,098 downwards.
CAGAAGGGATATGTCTAACACTAGAAAGAATGCTCTGCATCCTCCCATAAACCAGACAAAGCCCCTATAAATACACACTCTCAACCTATTAACTATAATTGTAATATACCTTACCACAAAACAAATGTATTTTTGGCATGTGGATGTAACATGAAGCGCATACGTGTGTCAAGCCTATATTTAGTTTTCCACACACTGACCACAGTGTTCTTCTCATCAGAACATGATAAATCCTGCATCTATGTAGACCAGTGAAGGGCATCAAGCAGCACTCCAAGCCTTAACCTGTAGCCCCCAGCTCTTTCCAACTTTATTGTCAGAATTGTTTGTCATAGCTTGTAACACTTGTTTGTAATGCCTGCTGATATGATATTACAGATAGGTGTCTCTGGCTTACAATAAATGTTTTCACTTATTACTGATATTAAAATTAATGTACAGCTCTTTTGAAGATTAGAAGACTGCCCATGTGGCCCCTGAAATTTATCAGGTTGTGTAAATGCTGTCATTTTCATAAGCAGATTTCATACATGCCTTGCAAAATCAAGTTCATTCATTTGAAAGGGAAACATGAAAACACAAAAATCATTCACACTGTTTACATGTAATTTTGCACTTTCAGAAATTAACCTTACTACACCTGTTATAAACAAACTGTAAATAGGTGATGATATGATAATGTATTTTTTCCTTGACATATAAAGGTATCCTATGTCTAGACCTTTAATACTAATTGTGTGCTGAAGATGGAAGGAAATAATTTTACATTGCTATTCAGTGATTATTCAACGTAGAAAGGCAGTGTTTTCTGAGAAAGAAAAAGAGTTATAGCTCTCCCTTCATGAGCCAAGCATCATAAAGCAGGGCACACTTGGGACTGTCTCATCAAAATTGGGACAGTTATCAGAGAAGTCTGCTCTCTCTCTACCTGTTCTTTCAGCTTACCTTCTACTGATGTCTTAAACTGCTTGGCTGAATTCTGGAATATTTGAAAAAGGGAAAGGTACTATTCACTTCTTGGAAAGCAAAGCGAAAAGTGGACACTTTAGGACTCCCATTCCTGATCAGCCCTGATCTCAAATAGCACCCATGTTTAATAATTAGGTCTCAGTCACACCAACCAGCCTGAAATAAAATAGAACTCATGCTCTTTGCCCCCAACCAGCTCCAACTTCAAATTAATAACATTCACATTTGGAAATTAGCTTATTTTCAGAGATGCTCGGGCTTGGTTCTCCAAAAACCAAGCCCACCAGAACTTCGCCCGGCTCGGTACTTTCGTGCGCCCTCCAAAGTGAAAGCGAGGCAAAACGTCATTGTTGCATCATCGGATCTCGCAAGTTTTGGATTCTATAAGTCCCGACCTCCACACATTCTAGCATCAGGTAGCTTCTATCTCTCAGCTAGATTCCAGCACCTGCAATCTAAATTGTCATCATCCTCACCCTCAGCGGTATGTACATCATCATCACTCAATACTAATTAATGCTGGCTGGAATCCACCATTACAGAAGTCTCTGTACTTTAATGTAATTGTCAGTAATGGCCTTCCCCGTGGAATTTGTACTTTATTTTGCGACAGAGCTGTTACGATTTTTGGGCAATTCTTTTACACCAGTCCAATTGTCAAAATGTTGTGCTGACTCATCTGCATCACCACTGGGTGTCTTGGGAAAGCTAAGTTTTTTCCTAGCAGCGGTTGCCAAAGAAAATGAGGGAAGATGAGTTGTTGTGTCATGTATCACTTGAGCATGCATCTCTTGAGATCTGGGTCAGCTGGAAATAAAAAGAAGACATAGTTCTTAAACCTAGGATCATGCACAGTTGCCAAAATGTAGTGATCTGATTTCAAGATGTTGCGAAAAAAGTACTTGATCTACAAGTCCTACATAGTTAGCGGAATTTCTTAATTTCATCTCCTCCTTTAATTTCTCTAGCTGCTTTTCCAAAGTCTACTCTGTGTATCAGCAGCTTCACTAAGAGGCACACCGATGACAACCTGTTTGAAAAACTAAGAGATGTCATTGCAAAATGGCTTATCCAGTTCGGACTCCCCTGAGGATATGTCATTTATGATAATGCCACCAATATTGTGAGAGCATTACAGCTGGGTGAAATCCATCACATTCCCTGTTTTGCTCACACAATCTACTTGGTGGCACAGATCTTTTTGAAAAATTGACAGGGACGTGCAGGAGATGCTGTCTGTGGCCCGAGATATTTTCGGCATTCTGCAACAGCATGCAGGAAATTACAGCAGCTCCTGCCACCAACTGAATCAAGAGGTGGTAAAAAGATGGAATTCCACATTTTATATGCTTGTGAGGAAGGAGGAACAGTGAAAAGTTATCCACGCTTACTCCACAAGTCATGACATTGGGAAAAATGAGGAATGCATTTTAATCCAGCGCAGTGGAGAATATTTTCCGTGTTGTGCAAGGTGCTGAAACGATTCGAAGTAGTCATCTGTTAACTGAGTTCAGACTCTGATAGCTTGAGCAAAGTGATTACCTTAATTAGACTTTTGGAAAAGCAGCTTGAAAATTTGAAGAGTAGATGAAACAAATAGATTACATTAAGTATGTCGGACTTGTAGATGAAGTATTTTAATCGCTTTGCCAGCATTGAAGAGTTATCAACTTCTGGAAATCGTATATTTACATTTTGTGACTATGCTCGATCCTTGGTTTAAGAGCTATGTCGTCTCTTTATTTTCCACTGTCCCAGATCACAAGAGATGTAATGAGCTCCCGGTGAGCAAGCTGACAGCTAAAGTGGTACCTGACACGCGTCCCCTCCTTCAGTTTCTCAGGCTACTGCTGCTTGGAAAAACTAAGCTTTTCTAAGAGACCCAGGGATGATGCAGATGATTCAGCAGAACATTGTGACATTTGGTCTGGTCTAAAAGAATTGCCCAAAAATCGTGAGAGCTGTCGTAAAATGAACTACAAATTCCACGAGGAAGGCCTTTTTACTGGCATTTAGATCAAAGTACAGAGACTTCTGTAATGGTGGATTCCAGCCAGGATTATTTAGTATTGAGTGATGATGATGTACACACCGATGAGAGGGAGGATGATGACAATTTAGATTGCAGGTGCTGGGATCTAGCTGAAAGAAAGAAGCTAGCTGATGCTGGAATGTTTATTAATATTTGGGTAAAATGACATGTTGGCAATTTTATGTTTTTCTACAAATAAAAGAGTCCCAATTGCGCTCACAGTAAATGAATATCATCTCAAGCAAAAATAAATATACTGGATGTTGATGACATAGACAATGAAAATAATAGGAACAATAAAAGAGCTCAAACTAAGATGAAAAAGTAATATTGCTGACCTATAAATGATCTGCACAAAACCAAAAATGAATATTGCACAGTACAAAATGTCACACGTATAGAAAAAATTGGTAAAAATAATGGTAATAAATAGAAATAAAAATAAAGGACAGTATTGTCGGGGAGAACATAAGTGTTATGTATATCACAAAGTCCTGGAGGCCATGGGCCTGAGTCATTAAGGAGAGCAAAGCATAAAAAAGGAGTAACATTGGGCAAGACCATGTTGGCCCAATGACAAGGTGGAAAAAGAGTATGTAAAGGAGTTGATGACATGAAATAATGGTCAAGACCAAACCGAAAACACTCTCAAAAATCCAATGTTGATGGTAAAAAATATAGAAAAATATAAAAGCAGTCCAACAACTCTCTACAATCCCCACAAAATCCAGAAAATTCATGTATCTCAAAAGAAATAAAACATATATCAGAGGATTCAAAGAAATATCCCAGATAGGGAAAAATACATCATATTGTAAGTAATCAAAATTAGTCAACCAAGTAAACAAACCCAAATTTAATATTGTAGATAAACAACGGATGACAACTAAAAAATACAAAAAACATTGGCCATGTCATCTAAATAATAAGAAATGGCCAAATAAAGGGAAGCACAAAAACTCACGCCGAAAGAGTAACATCGGCCTGAGGAGGTGTCTGGATACAAGGAATGCCGAAAAATGGGCTCACCGTAGAAAGAGTTTGCAATCCTTCTGCGTCCCACAGTGGAACGCAGAGCGCACCACTTCCTGTATACAGATTGCAGTAAGGTCAAAAAGAGTCCCAGCAGAGACTTTCTCAAGAGATGTTTTTCTACAGTAAAGTTTAACCTTTATTAAAGATGTGTTTTTTTCTTTAAACAGGTAAAAGCTTTTTTTTTACATTTTTGTTTTTGACACTTATGTTACAGAGACTTCTTTAATGGTGGTTTTCTGTGGGGTTGAAATAATATTGTGCTAGGATGTTGTACACACTGATGAGGGAGAGGATGAGGCTGAAGATAATGACAACAACATCTTGCCACTGTAGAGTTCATTGACAGCACTGTTACCTTAGCTGCTTTAAGCCCATTGTTACCTTGTTTTGTGGGGGGCCCAAACAAACCAAGCACTTCAGCCACAAAAGTGGCATTCCATGTCGCTGAAGTGCTTTGTTTGTTAAAGTGTGCAAGTCCTTTTTAAGATTCATTTTAAGGGTGGGTGGGAGGTTCCCAAGGACAATTCCATCTTGCACCACTTTTCCTTTCAGCTACCACAGTGTGCCAAAGTTAACTACCTGTGCTATAAGTGCTGAAGTTTGTTTTCACTCATCCTTTCAATTGCCTCTCTCTCGTACGTGTGACCACATACTTTTTCACTGGGTTCACCAACTCCAAGGGCTAGATTTACTAAGCTGCGGGTTTGAAAAAGTGGATGTTGCCTATAGCAACCAATCAGATTCTAGCTATCATTTTGTAGAAGGTACTAAATAAATGAAAGCTAGAATCTGATTGGTTGCTATAGGCAACATCCCCACTTTTTCAAACCCGCAGCTTGGTAAATCTAGCCCCAACTGTGTTATAGGAGTGCTCTGGGTGACAGCGATCTCCTCATCTTCATCTTTCAAATCTTCATCTGCAGAGGCCGGTGACACACCCATTTGTTTTCTCAGGTCTCTTAGCTGTTCTTTAAACTGGACATATTTATCATCCTGCCTCAGGGCCTCCTCTGTATTATTCTTCTGAAGCGCAGTGTATCCCTTGTGCACAAGCTCTCTTAAATCTGGGATCTCATCCGGTGGGTCACATTTTACTTTAAGTACGATCTCCTCAATTGCATCTATATATTGGTTTAAATTTCTGTTCAATGCAGCATATTTCAACATTCCATGCTGCCCACATGTTCCATGTCACAGTCTGTCTGAAGCAGATGTAATTCCACTCCAGGTGCAATATCCATTCCTGTGTCTATATAAGTTTGGTAGTTCTTCAGGGATTAGAGGGAGGTATCCAGAGTGGAGAATGGGATTAAAGATGCAGCACAAGCAGACATGGGGGTAAATGTATCAAGGTCCTATTTTTTCAGCGTGTTAAAAATTGCGGTAAATAGCGGGTGATAACCTGCAATTTTAGTCCAAAAGTTCTCAAATGTATTAAGCTGCGAGTTTTACCCAGATCTTCAAAATCGCTGGCGATTTGCTGCAATGTCAAGCACTCCAGTGTTAAGCAAATTATCCTGTGTTGTCCTTAACTAGCTGCGAGATTAGTAAACACATCACTGTTACACTATCCCTGCCTATAGAGGTCCCGGGAGCTGTCAAAAGTGTTAAAAATAGATAAAGTTTTTTTTAAAAAAAGCGTGGGGTCCCCCCTCTATTCACTATTAATCCTAGAGTTGCCAGCCTACTGCTGGTTATGTAAAAAAATTGGGGGAAAATTCTGCAAAGGGATTTTTACTCAACCAGCACTAGGCAAACCAGCCTGGGGGGGGCACTATATCAGGGGGGCCCACGGCAGGGAGTCCCCCTACCATAACGACAACAAACCCCAGGCTGTTGAGTTCTGGGCTGGATTCCCTAGGGAGTGGGGTCCGCCAAAATAAAGAGTGGGTCCCCCCTCTAGGGACAACCAGCCCAGTGCTGAAAGCACTAGGGTTCCTTCAACACGCCTGCACATTCCACAGTTGATCTTGGGACAAAAGATATGAACAACCAGGACACCCCTTTGCCACCAACTACCCACATTGGCCGCATGTGAATGGGTTGGTGATGAAAGAAAGTACCAGGGATTTCCATCATTGATCATTTAAAATCATTCATTTTGTTTAATGGGGTTTTGAGAATTTTTTCTCTCTCTTTTAAATTGGTAAACAAGAGTCTTGCAGATTGTTTATTAAATTTAAGTTAATTTGAAAATTTTCATTTTTTTTAAAAATTATTTTGGTATAATGGGGAAGGTTTTTAGGGACCTCTGTGTGATATACTGGTACTACTGGTGTGGCAACTTCACAGGTTCAAAAACAGGCTCCCACAGCCCAGGGAGGTTGAGAAAAGTGTCAGCACTTTTCAACAAGGAGCTGATAACGTCTAAGAAACAGGTGCTATTTTGTCACCAGCTCTGCGCTGACCAATGAGGAGGCTACACACTTTAGGTCATAAACATCTTAACAATAGTGTACATACTGTGAATGCTGCTATCCTTATAGTGATAAATGTATACCATCAATCAAAAATACCAAGACTTGCTTGTACTTTTGCAGGTAAAGCTTTCATCATATTCAATATTTATTTTGTATATGATAATCCAACTTTATACCCATTTTATAAGCTCAAGAACAATCACTTCATCCACCAAAGATGGCTGCAGAGATATTAAGATCTCCGTCACTTGTTTACGATCATCCACAAATGAAAACCTCCCTTAACAAAGAGGAAATCCTACCCATTGACCTTCAACAGCCTAATGTTGATGGTGAAGATCAAATCTTGTCTGATACTTCAATGAGACAAAACATTACCCGTGCACAATGCACTGTGTAAAATAAATAAATGTAAAAATATACATCTGCACCTCCACACCCTCCTAAAAAATCCTATTTAAGGGATAGACACATTTGTCTGGTTTACAAAAACAGGGTGTCCACAACATGGGGTCCATCAGTGCAGAGCTGGTGCCTTTATGGGTGGGGGACAAACCCTTCCCCCTCCCCAAGACAGTGATTGAGGTAGGTAACAGAACTGTGACCCCTGCAGTGGCCACTACCTAACCAGTCTTCCCAGTATAATGGTCCCTAATACTAATATAATTAAAGACTAATAAATAGTGAGACAAAGAGACACATACATATTTTTTAAATAAAGTTTAATTGAATAAAAGAACCCCAAACCACTCATTCACCAGTTAATTAAGTTGCAGGGAATTTTGGCATTGATAATTTAGTGGTGATTATTCGTCGTATCTGCTTCGGACATTTTGAGGGATTTTTTAATCTATTGTTTTGTTTTGTTTTTGTCCGCTTTTTTTTACTGTGACAGATCATAAAAGATGTTTTTATTTTTTATTTAAAAACATGGCAAACAAGTATTTTGATGAGTCACTTTGTCAGTTAATGTTTATTTAAAAAATGTGCATATATTTATTTTGTTTACTCTTTTAACATAATTAGTATTGGTCTTAGAGACTGTGATTTCCATATTATAATGCAAATTAGCCCAGTCTGACTATGCAAAGTGGCTTATTTTGCAGCAAAACATTTTGCAATTTTGCTCATCTCTAAAAATACACATAGGTGCCAAATGTAGTAAAGACAGCATTGATGTCTCCTCAATTATCTCCCGGGGGGGAACACTGAAAAGCTGGAAAGTATGGTTTTAGTTGGTTGAACATTGATGTGCTATTTTTACTGTATCCACGATAAGTATTCCCCGTAGCAGTCACTAATCCTTAAAACTAGATACAAAGCGACTTTTGTGCCACGGACAATAAAATCTGCTTTCTAGACAAATAGGTGCAAGATTTGTAGTGTATAAATGACTCTTTTTAGTTTCCATATGCTGGAATTGTACCAATGCATCCCTATAGGATCAGGGGCGGATTGGGCATAGGCCTTACCGGGGAACTATGCCCCCCTCTGTTGTCCGGCGGGCGCGGGAGCAAGGGAGGTATGCGATGAAAAGCATTGGGGGTCAGAGGACTGCAAGAGGCAGACAACCGCTAGGTTGCCTGTTGCTGTATGGGCTTCCCACAGTCCTGTGCGGCAGACAGAATGTCTCACTTCACTTCCTGTCTGCCTGATCTGCGGAGGGACGCCAATCAGAGTACCTAACGGCAAGTGAGCGGGGGCGGGGCTGCCTATACTAAACTATGGTTGCGCTGCCTATACTAAGCAATGAGGGAGGCTGCCTATACTAAACTATGGGGGGGCTACCTATACAAAACTACAGGTGGGCTTCGTACATTAAATTATGTGGAGGCTGTCTATACTAAACAATTGGGGGGCTGCCTAAAATAAACTATGGGCTTGCTGTCTATACTAAACTATGAGGGCACTGCCTTTACTAAACTATAGGACAGAGGGGCTGCCTATACTAAACTATAGGGAGGGGGGGCTGCATATACTAAACTATAGGAAGGGGGGATGTCTATACTAAATTATAGGGAGGGGGGCTGTCTATACTAAACTATAGGGAGTGAGAGGGGGGGCTGCCATACAAAACTATAGGAAGGGGTTTGGGCTGTCATACAAAACTATAGGTAGGGAGGGGTGCTGTCTATAGTAAACTACAGGGAGTGAGCAGGGGTTGTCATATAAAACTATAAAGAGGGTGGGGATTATCATACAAAACTATAGGGAGGGAGAGGGGGGTTGCCATACATAACTATAGGGAGGGGGCTGCCTATACCAAGCTATAGGGAGGGGGGCCTGCTATAATGTGTGAGGGAAGAGCAGTGTATGTTGCTATAATGTGTGAGGGAGTGGGGGGGTCTTAATATTTTGTGTGATATGAGGGAAGGGAGGGGTGCTGTCTTAATAGCACTTTGGTGGGAGGTAGGCTATTAATATAATGGTGGAATTTAGGTGAGGGCTAATTATTTAATGGGTGCTATTTTATTTGTGGGGTGATGATGGGGCAGTTTAATTTATTATTGGGGCCTAATAAATTAAGATGGGGTGACAGGACCTTTAATTTAATGCTGGGGTGGTTTGGGGCTATTAATTGAATGTGGGGCTGAGTTTAGGGAGGAGGGTTATTTATTAAATGTGAATAATAATTGTTTAATGCCGCGGATGGTTGTGGGAAATGGTTATTAAACATAAATGCTATTAATTTATTGCTGGGGCTGTTTGAAGGGATGGAAGCAGGTTTATTTATTAAATGGTAACACTATAACTTTTATGTCAGGGCTGGTTGGAAGGAAATAGATCTATTTATCAAATGTGAGTATAATAATTATTTATTTTTTTCAGGATTTTATTTTTGCAAAGGTCAACAATAAGCATCAGTTCAAGACACGTTATGATACAGTCATGTTATGCGTATTCAGGGACTAATACATTCAGTATATATTATAAAGAGACGAATCAAGGCATTGACCACATTTTACTTTGAAGATAGAAAGAAGAAGAAACAGAAGAGAGAAGTTAGTCCGCAGAAGGTGGGCAGGATAGAGTAAGGGGTGGTGTGGCAAGCCGCCAATAGAAGAAAAGAAGAAGAAAGCAGGGCAAAAGATCAAAGAGGGAAGGGAGAGGTAGAAGGGAAAGAGGTAAAGGGTTAAGAAGGGGCATCAAGGGGATTGTTGTAGAGAAATCATAGTATAAAAGGAGTTTGAATTTGAAAAAATGATATCCACGGTGCCCAGACTTTATTAAATGAATTAGAAGTATTATGCAATATGCATGTCATAAACTCCATTTTGTATGAGTGCCAAACCCTATTAATAATTGTCTGCAAAGTAGGCATGGTGGGTTGTTTCCGAATTAGTAGCAATTTGACACAATGCAGCAGATAGTATGTGACAAAACATTTTCGTTTGGTAGCTGATGGAATTCCAAGTGGGAGAAGGAAAATTCTGGGAGAGATTGGGATGTCAATCTGCAGAATCTGTGACGCAAAGTTCCGTAGTTCCAACCAAAATGGGACAAGCTTGGGGAATTGCCACCAGATATGGAGGAAGGACCCTTCCGACGAACATCCTCTCCAACAAGAGTTGGATGAGTCTGGATATATTTTTTGTAATGTGGTTGGGACCAAGTACCCTCGACAAACAAGCTTATAGGCGTTTTCTTTCAGTTTCACACAGATTGAGCTAGAGGCAGTGTTTGATTTTATTTCATCCCAATCCTCTCTATCTAAGGGATCTCACAGATTCTTCTCCCAAGCCCGCCCATGAGAATCTTGGATGTCTGAGTCAGGGATCCTCATCTCCCCATATAGCAAAAATATAAGGCCATTGGTGTAAGATTGCCGGAGGAAAAGTGACTCGAAAGAGGTCAACGGCCTGATTGTTAAAGATAATTTTGTGGTGGAGTGAAAATTTCTTAGTTGTAAATATTGGAAAAAAAAAGTGTTGGGGATGTTGAACTTAGTTTTTAGATCTTCGAATGAGGGAAAAAGAAGTATCTTTTGTGATATCATTAAGGAAGTCAACATCGTTCTTTTTCCAATAATCAAAGGCCGAGATTATACGACCTGGTGGAAAATCAGGGTTATCAAAGAGAGGAACGTTTGGACTAGGAGCTGGGACGAGATTAAATTTTGTGTTTGCTCGACCCCAGAGAGAGAGCGAATGTGACACAACTGGGTGACCGAGAGCAGACCGAGGGCGTTTAGTGCGAAGGAGCCACAGGAGAGAGGAAGCGGAACAAATACCCAAGCTTTCGGCTTCAATACAGACCCAAACTCTGGAGGAATCCAACGAATTCCATAAAATACATTGGGCAAGTTGTGCTGCCAAGAAGTCGTTTTTAAAATTAGGGACCCCCAAACCACCATCCCGCGTTGATCTCTGTAGGACAAGGAGCCGGACTCTTGGACGCTTTCTGCCCCATGTAAATTGTGAAGTATAATGTTGCAAAAATTTGAAAACATAAGGGGGGATGCACACAGGAAGGGCTTGAAAAATATAAAGCAACCTGGGCAAAATGTTCATTTTACCTGAATTAATACGTCCTAACCAGGAGATGAGATTTTTACTCCAGGTTTCTAAATCAGATTTGACTATTATTATTTTAATGTTAGGACTGGAGGGAGGCCTAATTATTAAATGTGGGTGCTATTGATTTAATGGCAGGGCTTGTTGGAGTTTCAACATTTTATGTATCCATTTTTTTTCCAAATAGGGCTTCCAACATTCCAGGATCCAGACAAGCAGCAACTGATCTAAAGAAACCAGCAGGTGATGAAAGTGACAAGAACAGGTAGGAGAGAGCAGGACAGTCTGCCAACTGTCCTGAATCTGGTGGGGCAGTCCTGAAGTTGGGTGACTGTCTTGCTTAGTCAGGATTTGGTCCAACTACAAGAACAGTTGGGAGTTATGTCCTCACAAAGGCAGAGCTGCATGCAACTAACAGTAATGTACACAGTTTTGCCTGTATATTTGTCTAAAATCTTAACATAATCTAAAATGATAAATCCCTTGTCTTAAGTGCCCCAGGCCCCCTAGAGGATTATTTCAGCTCTGGTGATACTTTAGTGGTTCTTGCATTGATTCCATTGCCTGTCTTCTACCTTGCACTGGTCTCATTCTCAGATCATTTTGGCCAGCCCCCATTGCACTGACAATATTATTATTCCTTCCTCCTTTGCACCTACTATATCACCAGCAAACCCTTGGAATAGCTCTCCCCTTCACTTAAGCCATTGTCTGCCAACCCTACCTGCACTGTTATTCATTCAAACCACCACCAATCACTGGGCACATTTAGGACTCACAATTATTACAAAAGAAGTGTTTTCTTGCAGATGCTTGCAAAATTTCACCTTTGTGGTGATCGCACTGGATAGCCATTTATTATAAGGATCATTTTTAATGCCTTTTTTTGAAACACACAGTACACATGTTCATATATTATATATAGAGAGATTTGACTGGTAGTTTACATCTCAGGATGTCAGGGAAAGATGCAACAGTGGGGTAAGGTGCTCATATGCTGTTCTGGCAGACTGATCGAATACAATTGTGACAATATGTTTAGTAATAATTAAACTCATTAAGCAAAGTCATATATGTTTCTATGAAGGGAATTTTGGAAGTATGTGTTAGTGGGAAACTAAACAAGATTGAGCACAGAGGTATAAACCAGTTGCAAATCATCCAAAAGGATTCATGTATTTTTATAGCACAGGACTGGCAGCTTTTCCCCTGCATTGCTGTAGAGATAACCTACGGTGACTTAAGTCATCACATCCAGATTTTCCAAAATGTTACTACAACCAAATTTCAGTAGATCTAAATCCTGTCTACTTTTGTGTTGGCCCCACCTCCAGTTGACTTGGTCCCACCCACATGAGGCCACTTTAAGAATTTTATAAAGGGCCACTTTAAGTTCCGCCCCTGTATATCATGGTAGCAGATGTACATGGGAAGACAGGAACTGACCTGTATTTTTCTGCTGAAAGCCATATCCTTGTAGACGACTTGCCTGTGTGTAAGCAGGATCAAATATAGCCTGCTGATATGAGCAGGGGCATGGACTTGTATTATACATCCAGTATGGGTATGCATTTGAATAAATCTCATTGTAATACCAATTACGACATTGCAGCCGAGGGTTCATGTTGTTGGCTGTATTATACTCCAGACGATAAGCCCAATATCCATTTTTATCTGTGGCAAGGAAAGCAGAGAATACAAATATATTATGAATGCAAATATAAAATATGACAGAAGGGTACTTAACATTGAATTTAATATATACAGTTATGAGATCTAATAATCCAGAAAGTTTGACACTTAGAATTTTACAGATGGGTTTTTTTCTGAAATTTCAAGCACCATGACTAAAATATGCTAAATTACATTTAGAAATTTTTTTTGTGTGAATTCATGGATTCATGGATCTAAATTTTAGATCTGCTGCAAGTCTTAGCAATAACTATATGCTTATCCCATGTATTATTGATCTTTTTTTTACTTGGAGTTGTGGGTCGGCAGATAACATATCCTTTCTTCCTCACAATGGGCCTGATTCATTAAGGAACTTAGGCAAGAATTTGAGTAAGTTTTCTTACTTAAGTTTTCTGGACAAAACCATGTTGCAATGCAAGGGGTGCAAATGAGTTTATTATTTTGCACATAACTTAAATAGTGTCTAATGCTGTGAATGCTAGGTGAGTACTTTCGTTTAAAAGCAGTGGGCAGAGTACAGCTTAGCTAGAGTAGCATGTATAATACATTTGAAGAGTGCAGAGGATCCAACGCCTTTTTGTTTACACAATATAGTCACACCACGTTTGCATGGCAGTTTTTAGTTCTTTGCATTCATTAAATACTTGTGGTAGGGCGGAAAATATATAGTCATATAAAATTTACTTACTTGTGTTGTATCCTGGGTATATATCTGGAGAGTATCTCTTGTGGATACTAACAGATGGTTCAGTGTGGGGGTCATTAAATGCTGGGAAATCAGGAGGCCTGTAGTGTGAAGGTTCTCCACTGAATAAAAAAATTTAATAGTTGTAGACATGGAGGAAAAACGAATGTCTCATAGAGATATACATATATTATGTATCTGAAACTACTGTACCTGTATACTAATTTAATAATAGTTTTAAAAATAGATTTGCTATGCAGCCGCGACGCAGCTCTGTCTAATTCTGCCATGGCTGCCTGTTTGGGACACTCTCAATTGTGATTGCAGTCACATAACTGCAATCACCTATTGTGTTGGGGCCTTGCCTCATAATTACATTATTATTGGGTTTCTGTTTTTTAAATAGCAGGGAGGGCATGGCCTCCCTGCCACTTATATTGTCCTTGCCCTGCAATTGCTAGAAGCTTGTTGTGTTACTGCATCAATCATCTATTGTCTACCTGATGCCTGACCCTGCTTGTACCAGGGTACTCCTAGTTTACTGCCTGTCTCAAACCTTTGGCTTTGCTATTAGACCACTCTTGCTCGCTGCCTGACCTCTGACATTTCCCATTTGCTGCCTGCCCTCGAACTTTTACGTCGGTCCTTTGTACATCAACTGGTGTACTACTCCCAGCCTCCATAATCAATCGCTACCTGGATACTGAAATAAGCTCCTACTACTCTGAGTACAACATTGCCTTGCACAATCTAAAGGGATGGTTGCCCATTTTTCTACACACCTGACACCACTTATCTCAGCAAACAACATCATCTAAAATCATTGGAAGAGGGTGCCAATTGTGTAACTTTCTTTCATTATTGAGAATTGTAGTCCTGATTAAAGAGATGAAACTTTCATATATATGTCTCAGACGGAAAAGTAAAAATAGTTTCTTTTTATTTTTTAAGCAGTTGCATACGTTAGCTTCGCAGTTTTTATTCAAATGTTTAATATCCTTTCTAAGCAGTTGCATATGTCAGCATTGCGTTTTTTTTACAAAAATGTTGTAATATCCTTTCTAAGTATTTGTATAAGTTAGCATTTAGGTAGTACTGTTATTTTTTTCTTACTTTATAATTACACCCTTGATTCTACTGAGTGGCAATTACATATCTTATAATATACAATGTATTAATATTTTTACCCCACACAGAAATTGGATAAATTTACACTTCCCCAATAGGGAATTTGTGATAGTTATATTTTTGTTCTCTAGAATGTGAAATTTCAAAGAGCCACGAAAAATCTTCAATGGCTTTTTTTTCCCCAACCTTGCTCAAATATTTCCACATGTTGTTGTGATTCTGGAGAAAGATGATGTTGATAATGATCCTCCATAATACAGAATCACAATACTAAGCCGCCTTCAAGCCATATGTGATTTCTATTTACTTTTCATCTAAGTTTCTTTTGAATTTAGTTACAATTTAATTCTTACAATAAATGTAAAAAGCAAACCATTTTTTTTCAAACTGTGCATTTAATGAATTAAACAATCAAATAGTTACACACACAAACAAAAGTGAAGTACACAAATCATATACAAACAAAAGAGAAGCACACAAATCACTTAGATTTCCACAAACTCTTTCCCACTGGCCCATTATTCGCAGTGTTGGTGGAGCTGCTTCCGAGTCACCCGAGCTAGGGATGGAACAGGGTCAGAAGCAGATGGTACAGCCTCTTGTTCTGTCTGCTAAGGGTCCCCTGAAGCAGCTGGTGCAGCAGGGACTGGTGTGGCTGCCCTCTGTTTCATAAAATGAGTGATCATTGCCTCACAATAATGTTGAAATGCTTTTTGCATTATCTGGCAATCTTTCATATCTTTCAAATTTTGACATATCTGGTTTACATTTTGTTGGCTGCTGCTTCTCGACATATCCAGCAGCATTTGGTGGCTGTCGGTGACATGTTGCTTCTCAAAAGATGTTGGTAGTGGCCTTTAGGCTCTTCATCTCTTTCATCAGTGTCACACAGGGGCAAGCTGGCCCGGGGGGCAGGGTGGCATCGGCCCCCCGGGCCGCTTAGAATCAGCGAAGTTAGGGCCGGCCGGAAGACCGGCCGGCCGCCCCAGAGTCAAAATCGACGATTTTTACCGGCGGCCGCATCCCATAACATGGGATGTGGCCTCGTCATCGCACAGACGGCCGCATCCCATGACACGTGATGCGGCTGCGTCATCAATGACGTGGCTGCATCCCGTGTCACATGCGCCCCCCCCCCCGGGCTGAAATTGCCAGCCCACGCCTGGTGTCACAGGGTTCCTTGCAATGGTCTTGGTGTTCCTAGCCATTGTCACAAGGGTCCTCACCATGGTCACGCCATGCACAGCACGCGTAATGGAAGAAAAAAACACTATTAAAATCATGTATATTTTAGGCCAGTACATTCCTCTTACATTGATCATGAACCTTATAATCTACTTTGTATGACATTTGGCATCATATAGTGTATGTCTATTTGTTTACTAGTAAACTCCATAACACACATTGCTAAAGTAACATGTCAAATGCATATACTTGACACACACGTGTATATATAGGGTAATTTTAATGTGTTCCTTTGTGTTAACTTTACATATGCAGCCATTTTAATAATGTATTTTCTAAATACATAATCACAGAACATACATAGTAAACTTGACTGTGTTTTATATAAAATAACTATATGACAGTATGTTGCTGTACCAAAGTTTCTGCTGTCAAGTGCAGGTGAGACCAAAGGCCAGGGTCTGAATCTGCTTTGATAAGGAGATCGTCCAGGTATGGCTAGACTGTAACTCCCTGTTGACGTAACCTTGCTGCCATGATTGCCACCATTTTTGTGAACACCCATGGTGCTGTTGCCAGACCAAATGGTAGGGCCCTGAATTGGAAGTGTGACACGCCCACTGCAAGCATGAGACAGTTGTTGTGGCCTTCCTATATTGGTATGTGATGAAAAGCATCCTGGATACCCAAGGATGGCAGGAACTCATTCCGTTCAAGGGAGTTGAGTACAGACTAGACAGATTCCATCTGAAAGCTGGGTATACTCAAATGAGTGTTCATGGATTTGAGATTCAGAATTGGGGAGAAGGACAAATCTGTTTTTTGAGCTAGGAAGAGGTTTTAATAATATCCCACACCCTACTGCTCCTCTGGAACCGGGACAATCACTCCTGATACGAACAGGGACTGAAAGGCCCTCTGAAGAGCCATTCTCCTGGCTGCGTCTCGTGGAAGGGAATGGTCATAAAAAGCCTCCATAAAGATACAGGATGTAACCCTTGTCCACCACGTCAGCTCTGTCGGAGCTCTGCTCAGAGGAATGTATCAGGAAGGTTGTTTGTCCGCTGCTTCTATGCAGGATGTCGTCCCGACCAGGCCTGTCTGCCTTTCTGGGCCCCTCGTGGCAGCACTCCTAACATATTTCCCCCTGACATAGCAAAAGGAGTGAAACATTTTGCCCTCAAACTTAGGTGCTGTCACTGGGAGAAACAAACCTTTTCCGCCAGTGGTCTGAGAGATGAATTTTTCCAAGGCCGGACCAAATAGCACTAAGCCATCATAAAGCAAGTCCTCCAGGGCCTTCTTGGATTTGGCATCCGCCTCCCAAGATCGCAGTCTAAGCATGTGTCTAGCCGCTACTGGCAGAGAAAAATTTCAGGATAAACGCTAACCTGCATCCAGGCCGCGGTACCTAAGAACTCATCTTTAATGCAGTCTTCCAGTGGGGACAGTTCAGTTCTATGCACCCCTGATTGAATGCCATCAGCAAGAGAAATTGCCCATTTTTCCACTGCTTTGATCCCCTTGCCGCTGCCGCTACCGGGCTTAGGGTTCACCAGAAGTCAAATAGATGGATTTTAAAAGTCCTTCACATTGCCTATCTGTGCTGTCTTTCAAGCTAGCAGCATTTGGCAGTGGAATAATGGTCAATTTAGTCAAATGCGCAATAGGAGCATCCAGACTTGGGCGCGTCTCCCATGACGCATCCTCCGTTTCTGGAAAAGGGTAAGAGAGGTGAAACCTTCTAGGAATCTGGTATCAGCTATCAGGTTTTAATGTAGCCTCTTCCCAAATCTCTGACAATTGTGGAGAAGAAAGAAAATAAATAGTTTGTTTCTTTTTTCGCTTAAACAGAGACTCCTAGGGTTCACCTGTTCTACCTCAGTAATGTTAAGTGTCGGTCTTACCTCCAAGATAAGGTCTTTCACTCCCTGCCTACAGGAGGAATCAACTTCCCAGGCTGAGCGTTCTTCCGTATCGGAATCTCCCTTTAGTTTCCCTTCCTCCTTAAGGATCCAACTCCAGCAGCTCCTGGCCATTAGACAGCACTAGTCACTTATGCTGCCTACCAGAAGAAGACGTTTCTAACATCCTTTTCAAGGAGGAAGACACACTGACCAGTCCCTGGGCCAGCCTTTTCATGTTTTCCATCCAGGGAGGCTCAAGTGACGCCGTTGCTGTGTCATGAGCTTGCTGAGATGCCTGTCCCAGAGGAAGGGCATCCACAGACTGCGTCCCCTGAAAACTAGTGGGAAAAACATCACTACTTACCGCCTGGACCGTGCAATGTCTCGTTTAAGTTCTGCAATTGACATTTCTAGTTCTCTAGTTCAGGCCAGCTCAAACCTGTCAGATACGTCCCCAGACGAATGCAGGCCCAGATGCTCAGACTCACAATTCACGCACAGGGCATCCTTGTCTGACCGTCCACTAGGTAGCTTGATTGACACCTGGTGGTAAATGTATTATACTCCAATTTTTTTCAAGTCGCTGGAAATTGTCGAGTTTACAGCTAAAATTTAAAGCGGCGCTGGCTTGTAAAGGCAAGTTTGCCTTTACAAGCCAGCGCCGCTTTAAATTTTAGCTGTAAACTCTCCGATTTCTGGCGACTTAAAAAAATTGGAATATAATACATTTACCCCCTGGAGTAGTTGAAGACCAAACTGGTTCCGGCAGCCTTGGACATGGAACTTGTCCCTCTTTCTGTCATAATCGAATACAGAAAAGAGAAGGGAAAACACAAGAGACACACTCTAGAAATCAATCTATAACAGATTTTACACACACAATCTGAAAAACTGCACGGACGTATAAATACATGTATATATAAAATAGATAAATCTATATGTGTTTATATGTGAGGTAGCACCCACTAAAGAGTGAGGGCACAGTACCCTATATCAGGAAACCTTAAGTATTCAGTCTCTACACAGAAAGAGTACCACGGTATACATAATTATCGGCAAGAATACAGTGCAAGATATACACATGTCACACATGTAGAGGCAGATAATTCCCCCACCCCTCCTAGAAATAATGTGTACATGCAGGCACATGCAGCCTGAGGGAGCAGATAGAAATGGTGGGCTTTGACTCTGAGGAAAAGCCTGGCAAGATGGGTGGGGGGGGGGGGGGGTGTTCACTCCCCCTGTAACCAAAATAACTACATGACTGTATTTTTCTGTACCAAAGTTTCTACTGTCAAGTGCAGGTGTCCCCCAAATGTTTGTGCAAGAGAAAAGTTTAATTTTAATAGCACCTCAAGTCCATATGCAAAGTGGTGTAGATGTGTTTGTAATAGATTGCGCAATGGTGGTGTAATGCTCCATGTGTGGCATTAAAAAGGAGGCACCAGCTGTACAATGTTCTTTACAAAGTCTAGAACATTGTACAGCTGCCGCCTCCTTTAAAATTGCAGCTTAACAGCATGAATCATAGTGGGGCTCTTGAAACTGACGTTATTGTAGACTGCCGGGTTGTTCATTTGTCGGAACTGTTTCACGTCTCTTTTTCAAGCCACTGTTACCACGCTGCCACTGTTACCATGCTGTCGGGAATGACACCTTCGGTGTCATCATATTGGGGTACTCCATGTCTGCGTTTTCAGCATCATGATAAAGTAACCAACCCAAATAAGCATGTATGAAAAAGTACAATTGCTCCAAACACACACACACACACTCACGCAAAAGTATATGTAATTACGCTTAGAGGCAAATTCCATCTTTAAATGATTTACTGCCACATTCACATCAGAATGCATTTTAGGAAATGTGGATTTGAATATGGGCAAATCTATCCTAAAAATCTGTTCTCTTTTTAAAAACGTGCAATTTGCGTTTTTATTTGAGTCAGGACCATGATGCACATAGTGACATAATAGTGGCTACAAGTCTTACATTATAAATAACAGCTGCACTCTGATTTATCCTGCTTACATTATGTATGAAATAGCTGTAACGTTGTCAAAATATACCTATAGTAGCCCATTTTGGGCATGTAGTATGTAGGAAGTGAATAATATCGCCAGTTCATTTCTCCATCTGCAAATCTCATCAAACAGAAAGAGTAGATGCCGTCTGTGACTAGTACAGCTTGGTAGGTGTTTGTCTGCAAAAACATGTTAGATAGAGCCATTAAAATTGTCTGAATATTCAGGCCAATATGTGTAACTAAATGAGAGTTGAGCAGCCAAAATAACATTTATACTGTTACAATGTATTAATGTCAAATAACTGGCATCACTGTAAAATTTCAGGGGATATATTTACTAAACTATGGGTTTGAAAAAGTGAAGATGTTGCCTGTGGTGACCAATCAAATTCTAGCTGTCATTTTGTAGAATGTACTAAATAAATGATAACTAGAATCTGGTTGCTATAGACAACATCTCCACTTTTTCAAACCCGCAGTTTAGTAAATATACCCCCAGGTATTGTTACTATCAATGATGACACATATTTCAAAAAAATTCTTGTGTGAATAATTTTTTTCCTTTTTATGCTCTAAATGTACTTGAGAGAATATTTTTCTCCCCTTATTTGAGGCTATAATATCAAGATTCCAAGTGTGGATCTAATCTCATATTAGAAACATTTTCAGTCATAACATAATGATACATATGTCCCTCTTATGATTCAATTTAAAGGATAATCAATCTAGCTTGTAATATAATTCCCTAGGCATCTAGATTGCCATTGATCTTCTGATTCCCATCTTGGATAATATACTGCCAGACATATGTTTCTGCTATATCACATGTGTATCATATCTAACATTCACAGACAACTGTCTCTATTTGATTGAAAGAGTATATTTGGCTGAATATCAACTAGATTGATTATCCATTGAAATGAAACATAAGAGGTGCATATATATGTACTCATACTGATAATTAACTATTTATTAGGATGGCAATTTTTTATTATTATGTCTGGTGTGGATACTGGCTTTATAAAGATAATATTACATCTATCCTAGAAGTCCTATGAGTGCCTTATACAAAGGGCACTCAGGTGTCCATTCTGTAATCTTACCTCTGGTGATCTGTAGTCAACATAATATGCAGGATATGGAAGAACTCGTTCCCAAGTAATCTTTATAGCCCAGAGAGCTTTGAAACTCACAGGAATGGAAGGGAAATACTCCTGTACTTCAGCTTCAAGATTGTTTTTGAAGTCGAGATCCTGGTGGGGAAATGCCTGGAAGTCATATGTCTGCAAAAAGAAAGTTTGTTTAAGAAACTCACTAACCAGCAACCAGTAACTTAGCTTAAATAACAGGCAGCAACAGGCAGTGGAAGCCTCAAGAACAGAGATCAGCACAGTCTGACAACTGTCCTGATTCTGGTGGGGCAGTCCCAAATATGCATGACTGTTCTGCTCAGATAGGACTTTGCTACTTGTCTGGATCCTGGAATGTTGGGGTCCTGTTTGTAAAAAAGGGAAAGGTGCATAAAATTTGGAAAGTCTAGCACTAAATGAACAATTTAGGCCTCCCTCCCCAAAGCATCCCTAATGTTAAATCAACAGCACACACATATAATAATTAGGCATCCCTATTTGAAACTAAATTAAATTAACAGCATTCACTGTCCTGACTTTGACAGGGCAGTCACAATGTTGTGTGACTGTACTGCACAGCTAGATGCAAGCAGCTTGCCATTAATAAGCAGTACAGTGTGAAGCATGACATACCTACAAAATATTCTTGGAGATGGAACAAAGTCCAGACTGAGCGGCACACTCACACAACATTTGGACTACTCTAACATAATTAAGACAGTTTGCTACAATTGCCCTTGTATTTGAAGGGAATGGGAAGAGTTGGAGAGCAGCCTACCAGTGTCTCAAATGATAGCAATACCCCCTTTCCACTGCATGTTGCGGAAACCCCTGTTTGCCCTGAGCATATGTAACAGGAAAGTACAGCCACTATTACACTACTCTTGCGGTCACCACTTTTTCAAACAAGAATAAAAAATATTATTAAAATAAAGAATTTTTTTTTTTTTAAAGATAGGTATTTGTTTTCTATTTTTTCCATTAAAAAAAAACAACTTGATATTTCACATTTTTTATGAATCTGGAAAAAAGCCTAGCTTTTCTGAGCTTGAGCCCATGACTAACGCGATTGTACCCTTTGGGGAGAGCAATGCAGGAGAGGGATCTTCAGACCCCTCATGGCAGCCTTCCTTATATCCCCTAACGCAGGTCATGCATGCTCAAAGGCACTTTGCGTTGGTAACCAGAGGGGGGCGACAGACTACCAGAATTTTAAGCATAAACAAGAAAAATATAAAAGGGTAATTTTTATTAGTGACAATTAAAATGTATTATTAATAAAAGTTATGTTTTATATTTATTTTGGTGCATATTTATATTATTATTACTTGTGGGATCATCTTAATGCACCTCTATTAGAGCAGGGTTCTCTGTTTTGGATTTTCCAATTCTATTTATATCAATGAATCCGGATTGACATATCATGAAAATTCGATGGTTTCTGTGCACCAATTTTGTATATACCCTTTTCTTTTTTTCTTGTTTATGCTATATTGTAGGTGTATTTTGGTAGCACCTCCTTACATATCATACAATATTTCAATATTTGGAGTAACCGATGACTATGGTATTCTAACTTTGTTGTCTAGTGCGACAGTTCTTTCTGTTTATGTTTCTACAAGAATTTTAAGGTAAGTAAAGTCATCACATGCGCTGTCTCAAGATTATTTTTTAATAAATTAATTTGAAAAGTAATCTGTCATAATTGCGATGACAGATGATAGTTAATGGGGCAAAACCCTGTTGAATAATAAATAGGCCTCTAAGTATTAAAATAGATCTCTCACCTGGTAGTAAAGATCCCCCATAATGGAAAAATCAGCATCTGCCCAGAAAACAGCAATCATGGGAGGAGTATTGTAGTCATAGTTGTAGAAATAGGTTAAAGGATAACTCATTGTGTAAACAGGTTCATAAGAGTTACGGCGAAAAATAATAACCCCATTGTCTGTGAACTGTAGAAAGGAAAATAAAAGAAGTTAATGTACACAATACAATAAATGTAGAACAAGCTTAAGTTATTTATGTCATATTTAGATAAAATTATTTTCTGTCAAGGCATTGCTAGTCATCAGCAACAGCAGCCTGGCACCAAGTTTCAGTCACAGAACATTGGAACATATTAAATATTTATTTTTACCTAGATAAAAAAAAGAATGCCAGTGCTTAATATTGGTAATGTTATGCTTTGTGCTCCGATTATCCTATTTTAAATTAACTGTTTAGAAAATGCTGTCCATGTCTTTTTTTCTTTTGGCAAAGGCCATATATACTTTATAGAAATTGATTTAATTAAACAAGAAGTACAACTGAATCAATGGATTATCTCAGAAACGCTGTCACAATGATGATGTTGAAATTATCAATATAAAATCCATTAAGTCTATCTCAGAACTAAAATGCATAACAAAACAAAAAAGTATACCTTTATACATGTTACAAGATGTGATCCTGACAACTGGCTAAACAACATACCCTTAGGACAAATAATAAGACTGAAAAAAATTGTAAGGACGAGATGGTATACACGAAGCAAATAGTTTAAAGGAGTTTTTAGAAAAATGGTACACTATTAAGATAGTAACAACATCTGTTGAAAAAGTTTCTAATGTCAAAAGAGGGCATTTATTAGTAAAAAAATCAGAACAAGTTCCATCAAAATAAGGAAGGAAATGCTTATTGTGCCTTTATTACTAACTTCAACACTGAAAATAATCTCCAAGCATTGGCATATATAGGGGACAGATCAGTTTTACCAAAAAGACCCTCATTTATCTATCGAAAGGCACTTAGCTTAAAAAATAATCTTTGTTATAGTTTCTTTTTAACCATCAACACAAGAACATAAAGGTTACATGAAGGTTTTTATATGTGTGGTACCTGCATGGGCTGTAAATAAAAAAGCTCATCATTGAGTAACGTGTTATGTGTAATATATTTTATGAATATATTAGAAATATTAAAAAAGGGGTTGAAACTTATTTATTATTATTACAGTTCATCAAAGAACATGGGAGCACTGAAAGGTATATCAAGAATTCTTTGGTACTCAAAATGAAAAGACCAAAGATTTATGGACACATTTAGCTTGGATAGAAATTAGTTTCATTTATGAGTTAAAATAATTAATTCTTAATGGCCTCAAATATGATTTCAAGTTGAATTGGATTTTATAATATGAATGGACTTTATTTTTCTTTTGTATTTTTGAATTGTAAATATAGCAGATGGTATTTAAACAAATCAATTTAATAATAGCCGTTACTCAAGAATGGGGACATTTTGAACTGTCACTTTATGCTTAAGAGACCTTTAAACACTCAAAGGTAATTTTAATTCAAGATATAATTTAATCAATTTATGATACTATAACAACATCTTAATAGCACTAATTGAGTAATCACATTGGGCCTGATTCATTATTGGACGCAGCGCCGGTGCTAGGGTCCTTGGCGCCCTAGGCACAGTTCGAAAATCGCCGCCCCCCCCCTTAAAAATCGCCGCCCCCCCCTTTAAAAATCGCCGCCCCCCCTTTAAAAATCGCCACCCCCCCTTCAAAAATCGCCGCCCCCCCCTTTAAAAATCGCCGCTGCGCTTCCCTCCCCATGTCTTTCTTTAACTTACCTGCATGAAGCTGCTCCTCTCTGCTCTGTCTTCTCCCCTCCACTCATAGACACTGTCGGGCCGTGATGATGACATCATCACAGCCTGTCACTGTCAGTGAGCGAGGGGAGAAGACAGAGCAGAGAGGAGCAGCTTCATGCAGGTAAGATTCATAGCCCCTTCCCTCCTCTCCTCCCCGTGGATTTCATTTTTTTTTTTAGGTCGAGGCGCCCTGCAGAGCCCGGTGCCCTAGGCAATTGCCTAACCTTGCCTAATGGGAGCGCCGGGCCTGATTGGACGTGCGCCCCCTTGCATAGTGTTTCTTGTGTGAAATTACTCTGCACACGTTTAGAAATGGAGCTTACATCAATGAAATCAATTGCAAGCAATTCATGTCCAAATGCAAACAACATTTATGACTGACTCCTAACGTCATTAAATATCACCAGCACTGTTGTTAATGTTGTTAATCTTCCACTGCTATAATCCTTCCTGTGCTTGCCCCTGAACTGTGTCTATTTCTCACAAATCTGTAAGAATCCCTCTTTGACCATGTGAAATATTGGGAAGCATGGAAACTAGTGCAAAACTAAAAGTGCAGGAGAGGAGGAAATCAGTTTTACTATGGTTAATGTTTTTTTGTTTTATATATTGCTTCTATGTGTTCCTTTTTCCAAAGGAATAAATGAAGAATAATAGTAATCATATTGCAAAAGTGGATGAAGACACCAAATAATGCTAAGCACAATTTTTTGTGGCATATACTATCAATTTCCACTGATATCTGCTGAGCTGGAATCAGATTTTATTCCTACTTTCAAATTGCAGCTACTATTGTGTAAAGGTCTTACACAGTGCTTTAGTCATTTTCATCTCTGCAGTTCTGCTTTTTAGACCTACATTATGTGCTACCTGTTGAACAAATCTGCTGTAGAATATGTTAGTGCTGTGTAATAGTATAAATTGTTTTACTGTATAACTTACATATAATGTGCTGTAAAATGAGGAGCCAAAAGGAAAGTCTGTTGGGACATTAATCATGGGAGAGACAAAATCCCTGGTGCGTCTTGTTGCTCTGTACCCACTTCTATATTCAAACAGTCTGTCCTCTGTAATAAAGGTAAAATATTAAACATCCCAATCAATATTGCCAAAGTCAATCAACCTCAATCAATATTACCAAACATATATAAAATAATATGAAGGATCAATCCTTTTGTGTGTTATATTGTATTTTTTTTTATCAGCAACTAATTATTTGCATGTTACCAACATATGACGCTTTTAAGATTACAAGTAACAATGTGTCTATTTTTCTGCTCTAAGAAACAGACAGAAGCAACAATTAGATCACACAATATATACTGATAAATAATAGATAACAATAATAATATGTCTCGCTAAAAACCAATCACATTGTAGATATAATGTTTATGCTATAATTGCAATTAACATCTAATAAAGGTAGAACACATATGGTTAAAATCTGTATATAATATTGCATTTAATAAACATCAGAAATAGAAAGTTAGTTTATTGTTGTGCAGCAGACTAGAGTTTTCCATGTTATAAGTTTAACTATAATTCAGAAAAATTGTATTCTTTAAGTAATTTGATATCTGAATTGCAGATAGACAGATATAAGCAGCTCTCTGAACTGTAAGATGTTATTGGTTGGGCATTATGTTTTGATTGGTTGCCAGTGGTTTGGCAAACCGCACCCACTGTAAAACTATGAGTTAAATGGAGTAGCTTTCACTATTTGAACATGAAGCACCTGTTGTGAAGCCACTCCCCAATGTGATGTAAAGCATTATGGGGTTGTTTGGGGCTGTTCATTCATTCTCTGACCTGAAATGGAGAAGTTTGTGGATTCTGCACCTCTACATATGCAGAATCTGTACCAGTGTTGAAATCAACTTATTGTTAAATATTAAATAGTGTTTTCCAGTAATGCACACTATTAATATTTCATGGATGAATTTGATACACTGGAAGGGGGAATTGCAGGAGGAAAACCGAAGATTATGCTTTTTACCTTTACAGGTAAATCCATCCCCAATGTATCCAAGTTTGCAAGTGCAATAATATGATCCTGGTGTGTTTGTACATGCTGCATTATTGCTGCAACGGCTGCGACCACTTGTACATTCATTCACATCTGGAAGACAAAAATATTTCCAAAAAATTATAAATTCAATCAATATCCTAATTTAAGTTTTTGGTGTCAAACGCTGGCATAATAATAATAATAATAATAATAATAATAATAATAATAATAATAATAAAGTGTTACCTATGTTACAAGTCTTCCCTTGCCAGTTAGAAGGACATGAGCAGAAGTAATCATTTACTAGGTCCACACAGATACCACCATTGCTGCATGTAGTTCTGGTGCAGTCATTAATATCTGTAAAAGTGAAAGGAAGGGATATTATGAGAATAGAGATCACTGATGAGTGTATAAAGCAGTAATATACCTGTATAGTTACTCACAACGACAATGACTCAGTCACTCACTTATCTCACAGAATCTGCTGGTGAATCCAGGAACACAGGAGCAGGAGAAGCCATTGACTAAATCATTGCAAGTGGCACCATTCCTACAGGGGTTGCTCAGACACTCATTAATATCTGTGTATAAAAACAATTTTATATAAAACAATAAGATATAAAACGACTTCTAAATAATGTTATTATGTTGCTATTTATTTTTTATTTCTTAAAGCTTGTTTTAAGTGATCTTTCCATTTATAAGTAGCAAAGACCCAATGACTGGGGAAGACTACAATGAGTTCCTACTACTACTACCACTGCTTGAAAATGTGTACTCATGACAGTAGTAAGAGACACCACTGAAGATTACCAAGATTATACAGATCAAATTCCCCTTTAACCCATGTATCCCATGTGCGTTAAGTCATTTCCTGGTGATATAATTAGAAATCGGGTGCCCTGTGATGGAACTGTTCTATCTGATAAAACATTAAAAGCAAGTAATGAATTGGAAAACACCTGAATGCAGAACACAATTTTTTCATACATTATAGCACCTATATTACTGCACATCCCATAAATAGATGCATATTCTCATTCTACATTTTCCTGGTTCAACTGAGCAGATGTTTTGCGCAAAGTATTGCAGAATTTTGGACCATGGATGACATTGGAAAATGTAAAAACCTCACCTCTAAATACAGTCTCCCATAACATTTAATGATATGTAGTATCACACCACCCACTTCATTAGTGTGAACTTTTCATTTATGTCTTATGGAAATCATGAAAATAAAGAGGTATGTTGGCTTTCTTCATTTCAGGAGTCACAATTTCAAAGTTTTAGATTATACTTACATTATTTTTGTACCTTTTAATGAGCTTCCTCATAGATTTCCCAAAATGCATCCTAATGATGCATCCTGGTATTTTTCATCTCAAGGGTGACTAACAAATCTCCCCATTATACATAGATAAAAACACTCTTGTTCTTCTTCTCAAATGAGAAGAATTCCAAAAATGAGCAAGCTACACCCCTTTTATTTCATTAGAATATAGTTAAAGTATATGTTATTATAATGAAAAATGTGATACTGCTGATGAGTGACTGAATACCAGAGAGAGCTCAATAAATTCAACTAATTCTGATTTTTTGAGGCAAATTTCAAGGATTTGCTAATTATTAAAGAAACCATGCCAGATTCATGAAAAATGTGAAAAATAAACACGTTCACTGGAGAATAAATAATAATAATTTTTATAATAATACAATAAATAAAAATATTAATACATAATAAAATATGGACTACATCCTGTAACCCCAAGATCCAAAACAAGGGTTAGACATCCTGTGCTTGTTTCTACTATAACAGGGGTATAAATAAGCATTGTGTTCCCCTGCTAGAGTGAAGACCAGCCCAGTCAAGTCAGCACATAGCTAGTGCCTTGATGAAAAAAACATGAAATCTTCCATGAAGCTACCAGCCTTGCATTAAAAAATTATGGAGTTCACCATAAGCCAAGGGATTCCCATGCTGGCCATTAGCTGTCAGAGAAGAGGAGTCCCAGTGAATACCAGCAATTATCATTTTGTGCCAGTTGTTTGTAGTTTTCCAGTGACGTCATTTACTAGTACCGGGATCTCGCATAGTCGCTGTTATGAAATGTCATTTTTTTTTAACAGTCGCAATTATAGTTCGATCGGGCATGTCAGCTTTGGAGTGTTTCAGTTGGGCATAATAATGTCGGGGTTGCTTTCATTGTGATAGTGAGTACCACCGGAGTACAGGTGGATCATTTTTTTTGGAGACTTTTTGGATATTTCTTCCATTTAGATGGATTTATTTGATGTATTTAAGTGGTGAACAAGGATTTTTCTATGTATATTTTTCAGTTAAAGGTTATTGTATAATTGTGTTTCTGTACTTTTTTTAACTGCTGTGGCATAATAGGTAGAGATCTTATGGACCCCTGTCCATTATACTGGGATCACAAGGGGTCACAATTGTTTTAATTACCCTATCCTCCACAGCCTAGGAGAGATTCAAAAGTGCCCCAATGCTTTTTGACATGGGTCTGTTAGCCTCTGGCAAAGATGAAGCTATTTTCATGCCCCCTTTTTATAGAGGCACCAGCTCTATGCTGATCAGACTGCAGTTGGTTTTCACTACAGCACCAACACACGTGGTCTCTCCAGTATGTAGCCCACAAACACTGGATAGCCTTATTTTAACACTGTACTTTAAACTTGACCCAGCACACACTCCCTTCCAATCTTTCAATCTATCCACACATTTTAAATTTGCCAAACCCCAAACCTTTGACCAACATGGTGTTACCAAGGTGCTGACGTATATTCTCTACAGAGTTATCTGGCATATCTCCCTGTTTAGAAACATGTCCACGTTCTGGATGTTGTCCAACAAATCTATATCTTGTTTTAGCATTAAAAGTGAACATAATAATTGATTTTATTCTGCACTATGTCCTTCCAACTCTGTCCATCATTTCAGCTAAAAATTAAACCACCCAAATTCCATTTTTAAGAGCTAATCATCTTGTGAATATTGTGAAAAAACAGGTGCAATTGCAAGATAAATGACACGTCACAAAGCAGGAAGCTATTGTTTTCTTGCTGGAGACTCACATTTTTAAGCATTTATAAATGGCTGCTTTGTTTTTCATAATTTCATTTTTTCTTTATTTGACCTATTCTCTTGAGAAATATGACATTTTGAAAGTAGATGTGTGTAAACTAAGAAGCACGAGACAGCTCCAGACTTGTGTGAGATAGGAGGATGTCACTTACCTTCATCACAGTTTACACCAGTGGAACCCGGATTACAAAGACATATATAACTTCCAATGGTGTTAAAGCATGATCCATTTTTACATATATCGGACTGACACTCGTCGAGATCTGAGAAAAATTGAAAAATAAAAATAATCTCATGTCATTTTCAGACATTTTTCAGTATAGAGAAGAATAATGCTGATAGAGCAAGGCACCGGGAGAGATGCTTTCCTGACATTATGTTATGTTATGTAACCTGGCTTAACAAGGCAGCAACACTCCTAAAAAGAACCAGGGACTGTGTTAGGTTAAGAAACTCTCATAATCCGCATTCCAGAGCAAACAAATGAGATACATAATAAATATCATATAACCCACTTCCCTTGTATATCCCGGTTCACATGAACTGTGCATGTATTTATTGTAATTTATCTTGACACAGGCAGAAATGGAAAATAGCTCTAGTAAATAGAAACAATAAAACTTGAGGTCAAAAGACTCAATTTTATATATTAATATTGTATTAAAATAGACTGCATTATATACAAAGGTAAAAATAATCTGACCTGTTATTAATCCTCAAAGGGTCATATTATGAAATCAGTGAACAAAACCCATCTACAGTATGTTCAGGATAATTAAGAAGCGGTTTGTGCATTTAAATGAGAGTTAAGAAAGCAAAGGTCAGAGAAGATGATCATCTTGTTTTACCTATAGTACATACTGGTCCTGTCCATCCTGGCCTGCAGAGACATTCATAGGAGCCGTCAGAGTTCACACAGGTGCTCTGTGAGCTGCAGGGGTTGTTCCTGACACATTCATCAATATCTAATAAAGTAGAAATAATGACAGATTAGCACATCTATCATTGATACTGTGAATCAGAATATTGCATATGGGCATATTCCATTACCTAGCTCACATGAGGATCCTTCCCATCCGTTGTTACAGTGACAGAGAGATCCGTATGCTCCATTCACACATGTCACATTGTTACAGGGGAAGCTCTTACAATAATCATTTTCTGCACAAGAACAAAACCAAATTATTAAACACAAACTTTATGTTTATTGTAAGTAGCAACATCTGGTGGATTTACACAGGTTTGTTACTTTAGAATTCAATGATAATAGGGATAAGGTTATTATGAATTAGAATAAAAACATTCAGAGGGGACCATTTACTATTCTTCAATGACACCATTGGATCATCTTGAGCCTTCAGCACTACCCTAACAATGGTCAGGCACTTCATTGGATATGAATGTTTAGCCGTTTATTTGAACAATCCAGATTTCTGTTTAGGAATTTTACTCTGCTCTTTGTTTCACCAGCCATTGTTAAACTCATTTCCTATAGCCTAAATATCACAGGAGCAGACAGGAACAGGCAGCAGCTAGTCTGATCGTTTATTCTGCATTTGTTTATTATTGTAAAGTGCAATTTTCTCTGGTGTGCTTAGATTTCCACCAAAGTGCTGGGTTTGCAAAGCAAGATGACGGCGATCACGGAGTAATAGAAATTAGTGTGTGCTGGGACGAGCTAGGCATTCCTTGATAAGTACAGGGTAAGTACATAAGTGTGCTTAGTTTTGTAGAGCAGTTTAAAAAGGAGAATTTATTTTGCAACATGAGATTATGGAAATAAGATAAATGGATAAAAAAGGGCACAGTTTATGGGATTTTCATGGAAGACATGTATAAGACTGTGTATATATTTGTGACAGACTTTTTCTAATCAATTACAATTCCAGTCTGCCCTTCAAAAACTCTTCTCTGCATACATAAGCAAGGGAAAGACTTTGCTGGTGACATGTAAGTTATCATAAAAATGGTTGGAATATTAAGGGAACGTAAGTGAAATCACAGAATGGTTATTAAGTGTCTAAGCACAGAGTAGTATGAGTAAATGCTCCCACCTACTAAAATAACTTTCATGGGCTCAGCATCACTAGCATGGAATCACAGACTAACATATATTGTGAGGAGACAAATCCATAAACACTTGATTTATAGCCATTGTGGAGGCCAGAGCAGTTACATGTCATCTCTCTCTTAATAATGGCAATTTTTATAAATTTGAGATCATTAAACCTACATACTGACAACAGAAATTGTGCTTCTGATTTCTGTGCAACCCCTCAATTTATAGCTTTTGTCTCATGCCATTAGTGTCCTTTCACAACCACCAGATCTGGTAAATGTCTCAGCACTGATCACAGTACAAGAAGCCATACTGAAAGCCATTACTCAAGCAAGAAAAGACTATGTTCAAATATTACAGGTACTCCTGGCTATTAATAGTAGATTAAAACACCTTATTTCAACGGCAGAACAACACTTTACTCAAGAGTAAGCAGTAGGTTAATGGATGATATAGGTTGTGGTCAAGTGTATATTGGGAACTTAAAGTGCCCCTAAAAGTGGTCTCACGTGTGCAGGACTTAGTCAACTGTAGGTGTGGACAACACAGTAGGTGGAGTTAGCAAAGCGTAACGCCTAGCCACATCGTTGGTAGACGAGGCCATTGTAACATGCAATGGTAGATGGAGTAAACAGCAACCATTTTAGGGACCTATACTGAAGGCCGGCATATTAAAGACATATATACAGTAGAGGGAGCATCACAAAGACCATTATATATATATTACAGAAAACATCTAAGATATTGATATACAATACAGAGAGCAATGAACAGACACATATACAATACAGAAATCATTAAAGAAACCAATATACAATACAGAGAACATTCCAGTGACTGATATACAATACAGAGAGCATCCAAGTTTTAGGTTTTCATCTGCTTTGCATGTTGCTTGCTACAAAGATAAGGTATGCAGTTCAGGTGTGTCACCCTCTATCTGGAAGGCTTTACTTTATAAGCTCTCACCTGTCCTGCACTCATTGATAGCATTAAAAGTTGGCCTCCTGGTTCATGTATTTGTATCCTGTGTGACTCCGACCTTTCATAAAGCAGTTACTACCTCTGCATTCAGCTGTCTCGTTGTTCCTGATACCTGGCTGTGCAACCTATTTTCTCCTGGTTCCTGATATCTGTCTTTGCACCTGTATCCTATTCTTATAGCTCTACACAGTATTCTCAGGCATGGACAATGGTAATTGTCATTGCTCACTTTCTGGGCATTCGCAGTAAAGAAAGTGTATATCTCTGCAATGTTACAAAGACTGTTACATACCAGCTTTGCTACAGAGACAGTGTTATACACCTGAATTTCCATAAAGATAACGACTGTGTATATTACTGCTTTGCTACATAAATTACTATATACCGATCAGCCACAATATTAAAACCTCTAAAAGAACTAAAAAAACACAATAATTATCAAACACTCATGAAAAGTAAATGGCAAATCACTAATATTCCCTACAATTTTCATTCAATATACACTGAATGAATATTACAAAGCAGCTGCTGACATTAAGATTATCTAATATATAAATGTCTAGTGGCGTGTGTTAGTCTGTCTGTCTGTGTGTGTGTAGAAAAAATAAAACCGAGCTGCAACGCCACCTGCTGGGCAGAGTTATACACTGACCTACTAAATTCTTAGTGTGTGTGGGGGAAAAAATTCAGAAAGGGCTGAAATTTGGTATACTAAGATGTTTTTAATTTGTTAATTTAATTTGCTAATTGTTAAAAGTGTTTATAAAGATTTAAAATATATATATATATATATTTCTTGAAGGAGAAGTGACAGTTGGGAGTGGTTGGTGGTTGCCGGGGGTGACAGTGGGGAGTGGTTGGTGGTTGAGGCCTGGGCTATGGCCCAAATGCATGACAAGAACCTTTTTAACACCTTAAGTAGATTGATTTGACTAGAATGCATGAGTATCATGCACGGGTTAACTTGTATATATATATATCTCTGTATCAAAGAGCTAGGAGTGATTTTAATAAATGATCTCTACTTTGAAACAATCGTCACCCCTGTAATTTGCTTGATAGCTTCAGCAACAAAAGTTCACAAGATATATATGTTCAATCCACAATAATCCACAATACATGTCAAAGATGTTATTTTGAAAGTGGATTGGAGCATATCGTATGTAATTTAATTCATACCTTTTGCTAATGCTTTGGCTATAGTTTCTATCGTGCTGACGGCTTGCAAAGAACACAAGTAATA
This sequence comes from Mixophyes fleayi, assembly GCF_038048845.1. Taxonomy (NCBI): domain Eukaryota; kingdom Metazoa; phylum Chordata; class Amphibia; order Anura; family Limnodynastidae; genus Mixophyes; species Mixophyes fleayi. The sequence goes on along the minus strand of NC_134404.1, from coordinate 130,359,330 downwards.
CACTGTTTAAGACAGAGATAACTTTGATACAATAGTATACAAGTGAATTCCACACTCAGCTGTATGGTGAATCGAATTCAGTGTTTAGTGAGCAGCTCAACACGATCTCACACGACTTAGTATGAATGGCCATGGAAACGATGTTTCCATCTGTGTGCTGTATCATTAGGGGATCTGCACGAATCCAGATGAAATGATACAGCTGGAAATCAAATTGCTCACTGAAATAATCTCTGCCCAAGATGAGGTATTAAGTAGATGGTGATTTAAAATCATCTCAATAAACTTCACTGACAAGTGAAGTTAATAACATTGAATATCTTATTACAATGGCACCTGTCAAGGGGTGGGATATATTAGGCACCAAGTGAAAAGACATTTCTTGAAGTTGTTGTGTTTGAAGCAGGACAAATGGTCAAGTATAAGGATCTGAACAACTTTGGTAAGGGCTAGACAACTGGGTCAGAGCATCTAAAAAAGTCAGGTCTTGTGTGTTCCCAGTATGCAGTGATTAGTACTTACCAAAGGTGGTTCAAGAAAGAACAACTGGTGAACTGGTGACAGGGTCATGGGCAGCCAAGGCTCATTGATGCATGTGGGGAGTGAAGGCTAGCCCGTCTGGTGCAATCTCACAGAAGAACTACTCTAGCACAAATTGCTGAAAAAGTTAGAAAGGTGTCATAATACACAGTGCATCATAACTAGCTGTGTATGGGGCTGTGTAGTGCCCAAGCTAATCCCTGTCCTCCACCGATAGTGCCTAAAATGGGCCAGAACTGGACCATGAAGAAATGAAAGGAGGTGGCCTGCTCTGATGAATCACATTTTCTTTTACATCATATCCGGGTGCAATTCAGTTGTTTACCTGGGGAAGAGATGACACCAGGTTGCACTATGGGAAGAAGGCAAGCCGATGGAGGCTGCGTGATGCTCTGGGCAATGTTTTGCTAGGAAACCATGGGCCTTGGAATACATGTGGATGTAACTTTGAAACATACCACCTCCTTTAACATTGTTGCAGATGAAGTACTCTCCTTCATGGCAACAGCATTCCCTTAAGGCAGTGGCCTCTTTTGGCAGGAAAATGCAAATATTGTTCAGGAATGGTATGAACAACATGACATGGTTCTAGGTGTTGACTGGGAAATTCCGCAGATCTCAATCTGATTAAGCATCTGTGGGATGTGCTTGAAAAACAAGTCCATACCATGGAGGCCTCACCTCACAACTAAGAGGACTGCAAGGATCTGCTGCTAACGTATTGGTGTCAGATACCACATGATACCTTCAGTGGTCTTGTGGAATTCATGCCTCAACTGGGCAGGCATGTTTTGGAGAGGCACAAAGGGGACCTGTATAATATTAGGCAGGTGGTTTTAATGTTGTGGCCGATCATTGTATACTTGCATTACCACAAAGATTGTGCTATATTCATACATTGTATCAGAGTCTGTGTTTTCACCTGGCTTCTCTTGATTTCTGCAATATACAGTGTTTTTGTAATCATCATCATCCTCATTTATTTATATAGTGCCACTAATTCCGTAGCGCTGTACAAAGAACTCATTCACATCAGTCCCTGCCCCATTGGAGCTTACAGTCTACATTCCATAATATACACACACTCACACACAGACACAGACAGAGACTAGGGTCAATTTTGATAGCAGCCAATTGACCTACCAGTATGTTTTTGGAGTGTGGGAGGAAACCGGAGCACCCGGAGGAAACCCACGCAAACACAGGGAGAACATATAAACTCCATCATCAGACCATCATTACATGCCCTGAACTGCAATAAAATCCATTATGTTTTACCACAACATCACCTATTCTTTGAATTCCTGAGTATTTTACAACACAATTTACATATGCACCAAGTTAAGGGTTCAGTTACTCTTTTTTTTTTTACCCAGCTGCACAGTAATGATGGTGGAAGCCATGTTATTGCTGAGGGCATATCAGTTGTTTTAACTAAACTACCTGTTGAAGTGAGATAGTTCCCCAATGGGAGGATTCCCTTTCTGGGCTGCAGACAGGAAGAGCAAGAAGGGAATCCATTCCACAACTCCAGCCTGCCCTCTTACGGCACTGCTGCCTGAGGCTCAGAACCTCTTCTATCTAGGGGAATCTCGGCTGGTGTTGGAGGAAGCAGAAGCCAGAGTTTTCTAACTGTTAGTGTTCATGGTTTTTCACTGGCATAAGGAGGGAGGGGTTTGGGTCTCTGTGCTGCCCTCATGTAGAGATCTTTTATAAAGCCAAGCAGGGGTTAACCCAGAGAAATGGATTAAGCAGCCAGTCAGTATTACCCAGTCATATTTTCAATAGATAATAGTTCCAGGCTCTGTTGAGCAGGTCCTGATCTCAATCACTGTGTGCATACAGTGTGTCACTACCTTCAGAAAAGTCCTGGTATGGTCTAAGGCCAATCCAACCCTGTTTGAGGGGCAAGACAGACTGTTGGATGTTAATCCCTCCTGTAATGATGGAATATGTTGAGATGGTTTCAAACTAATAGCCATACTCATGTGAACATCTCTCATCCCTATGTGGGTAATTACTTGTTCCCTATAATGAAGGGTCAGAGGTCAGTTACCAACAACATACCTACATGCTTTATAATCAGGAATATTTTGAAGACAGACAGCCCCTAAGACCAGTTTCCAAATATTGCCTTGTGTTGTCTGTATATCAAACCTCCCTTGCTAGATATAAGCCACAATTCCTGGGAGGTAAATGCATCTGATTTTTAACTGCATTTTAATGGTATTTGAAGCATATAGGTCAGTGCAGGACCTGCGTCAAAGAAACACCTTTCATGCTAGGATGCAGGCTTACTTTTTTGCTCCAATTATAAATTAATACCTCATGTTTTTGCTAGATTCACACAGATATGCAGTGTTAAGGACAAGAGCTGACAACAACTGTGTTTTTGCTTTGTATACTAGACAGATATGAGACACATACAATTTTAATGTGATGATTCACACTAGATTTGTAGTACATAGATAGGAAATGGCACAAATTGGTACTATGCATAACTTTTTACTATACAAAGTTTAATTATAATATGTCTTATTCAACCTTTTCTTAAATGGAGTTCTAGTGCCATCTACTGTCTTAAGTCCTAACTTCTTTACTCTGTAAAGTATTATCAGTGATGAAGAAAGTGAGGTGGAGCACTTGTGTTAATTAGCACTGATAAAGTAAAAATTATATTCATAAAGTTTGATAAACTGTTATATTAAATATAGATAACAAGGCTTAGATGCATAGCTTTTAATATGGAAAATGTTAAAACTGTATTTCAAAGCAGTTTTTGATTATTTTAGATAAATCCTCTTTTTATGAAATTTAAACTAATTTTAGGTGCTCTGAAAACTATACTGGAAGTCTGTGAAGCCATATATAGTCTTGTACTATCTTGGTGAAATACCCTAAAAACTTCTCCCTTGGATTTTTGGACATATTTTAGAATACCTGTTATTAATAGAGATGTTCACTGACCCCCATGTTCTGGTACTGGTTTTGGTTTTGGATCTTGATTAAATTTGTGTTTTGCTTTTGGTTTTGGCACAACCGTCCTTGCGTGTTTTTGTTTTGGATCCCAATTTTTTTTTCTAAAATCCTTAATTCTTTTTGCTAAAATCACATATTTTTGCTTTCCCCCCCCCCCCTACATTATTACTAAACTCAATAACACTAATTTCAAGTCATTTGCAGTCAATTTTGACCACCTCACAGGTCACAATATTATTTTCATACACTTTCAAACAAAGACTGCAGTGACCTCGCTGGATGCTAATCGTGACAACATACAGAAATGTGGTAATGACCATATCATTGATGAAAAGTAAAGCCCAGTTTTAAAACACTTTAACTTTTCCTTTTCAATAAAAATAGCTTGTATTCATGTATGCATTTGCTTATATGACTGGTGCAAAATAACTTTTTTGATATGCATCTATCCATCCTATTCTTACATTCAATATTTTCCCAGGTGCCCTCTCACTGATAGTCACACAGACTGCAAGTGTGTGTTACCCTCAGGCTTTCTCTCCCTTCCCCCCTATTCTGATTTACTGGATGTGGTGAACAATTCTGCATATACTGTATGAGATGAGATTTAACATTTGACCCTATTAACCATGTTCTCTACATGTTTTCTGATTATAGTCTCGCTTAAATACTGAAAGTATGAATCTGGAACTGCTGAAGCTATATTTATGAGAAATTATAGGTTATTAAGTTACTAAGAAATTCACTGAAGCACGATGCTTTTTGTATCTGGTGAATTTAATGATTAATTAAAACTAAAGGGACTTGGGCTTGTTCAAGCCATGGACATCCGCTACATATTATTATACTTCATTTTACCCATGTTCATAGTCTATGCCCTCCATGGCCCGTGCTGGGATATCCAGCACCCCCTGACAGGAGGGTGCTCATAAACCGCTACCCAATACTCCCACATTTTATCCAATAACTGCTCTTTTCAGAGTGGGCACTCTGAAAATAAGGGAACATGTTGCCTCTGTAAATATTTTTGTGTTCTGCGCAGGTAGGCTGTTAGGGCTGCCCGGAAAGCGCAGCACTTTCCTGCCATTCTTACTGGGCTTACCATGTTTTGCTGGTGCTGATGTCTCATCTCCAGACCATCTTTTGTCATGTTTATATTTGAAGCACTGAGTTAGACTGAGGAAGGTCTGGACCCTCTCACTGCTCTGGCCCCTGGGTTACCATGCAAAATGTACCTTTAAAATACTGCCTCGGTTGGTTATTGGTTCAGCTAACAAAAAAACTGCCTCCGTGAAGTGTAGGTGACAGCCAACTACAATATACATAACTGAGTTTAATTCACAAAAAAATTTGAATGAATAATTCTCACAACAAATTTAAGTAAAAAGGATCATTATAGCTCTTTCTAATAGGTTTAAGGTGATTAACATGTGTTATAGTTCTTACCGATGCACTTTGTATTATTATCTGGATTTTCAGAATAACCGTCCAAACAGGAACACAAATATCCTCCAATCGTGTTGGAGCACAGATGCTCACAGATATTCCATTCACATTCATTGACATCTGTAACACATGAAGATTGTAGTATGAATAATGTAATGAATAGATTTAAAAAGTGACAATTCTCTGTATGCATTTAGAATCCCAAAATCACAGGTAATGTCTCCCCATTGCCGCACACATCAAATTATGGAGCAGAAGTGTGAAATAAATTATACATAATAAATTATACATAATTTCCTATGCAATGAACAGCTGAAACATGGTTATACCAATGTAACTCACCGATACACATATTGTGTACTTGTTCACTAAGAATAAAGCCGCTATTGCATTGACATGTAGAAGTCGTAGTTCCAGGCTCGATGTAACATTGGCCATTGATACATTGTAGGTCGCAAGGCACAACAATTACTATTTGAAGAAAATGACAGTGAGAAAAAGCAAATACCATACAGTTATAGAGAGACAATCCTAGTGAACAGAATAATTAACATATATTATATTGATTTTTGGATTAAACATTTCCCCCCACACAAATTGACAAGCAGCCCTAGGGGAGAAATTTCCCCAGGCCTCCGACTGGCTGGGGACCCCAACATTTTTTTAAATTGTTTTTGTGTTCCAACTTCTTATTTTTAAATATTTTTGTCCATTTGCTAATTTGCTAATTTGGCAATTTCCAAGTAATAAAAGTTCAGACCTAGCTCTTAAACATGTTAATTTGATAAAATGGCATAATGAGCAGCGAAGCATGCACTTATTGCTTTCTCTGTGCATGATGTATTTATTCACACAGACACATGAGAATGTCACTTGAGATTTGCTAGGGTGAGTAACTCACAACTTTGCAAAGGAATAGTTTGTTTATAATTAGGAAACTGGATAGGACTGTTTGATGCTAAACGTTTACTTGAGGAATTCCAGAATTGGCGTGTTAGGTAAGTTAATTTCATATTTTTTTTATTATTACAATTCTCATGCTTGTACAGAATTTGTTTTTATTAATACATTTTAAAATATCACTTTTTGTGGTGTTTCTCAACATCACAATTGCTTTATTATTAATTTTTTTATTATTATTATTAATTTTTATTTATAAGGCGCCACTAGGTATCTGTAGCACCGTACAGGGACATACAGAAACACGATACAGGGTGAGACAGCACGGTACAGTTAACAAAAAGCACAGTAACTCAGAAGCTCAATGTACAGCTAGATGAAAGGTGAGAGTCCCCAGCGGTGAAGCTAGAGGGGCAGAAGGGCAGGAGGACCTCACGGAGGAGACAAGGAGCTGGAGAGCAGAGTTAAGGTGGTGGAGAACAGGAGGAGAGGAGGCCCTGCTCGAAGGAGCATACAATCTAAGGGGAGGGTAGGACGGACAGAGACACAAGGGTAGGAGGAGGAAAGGGGGAGAACGCAGAGAGGGAGAGGGGGGAGAGGAGAATGACGAGGAGGGAGGCAGGAGGAGGGCAGGATAGGAAGGGCGGTAGGTGGGAGGCTGGAAGGAGGTTGGTTAGGTGGGGGACTGGAAGGCTTTGAGGAAGAGGTGGGTTTTTAAGGCCCGTTTGAAGCTGGACAAGTTGGGGGATGTTCTGATGGAGCGGGGGAGCTGGTTCCAGTGGAGGGGGGCAGCGCGGGAGAAGTCTTGGATGCGAGCGAGGGAGGAGGTAACCAGGGGGGAGGAGTGGCAACGGTCATTAGCCGAAGGCAGGGGGTGGGATGGAGCGTGGATGGAAATGAGGTTGAAGATGTAGGGAGCAGTGGAGTTGGAGAGGGCCTTGAAAGTAAGTGTGAGGAGCTTGAACACTATTCTGTAGGGGAAGGGGAGCCAGTGAAGGGATTGGTATAGGGGGGAGACAGAAGAGGAGTAGCGAGAAAGGAAAATGAGCCGAGCGGCTGCATTGAGTACAGAGCGAAGGGGAGCGAGATGAGTGCGGGGGAGGCCGGTAAGGAGGAGGTTGCAGTAGTCCAAGCGGGAGATGATAAGAGCGTGGACAAGAGCCTTAGTGGCATCTTGGGAGAGGAACGGCCGAATGCGTGCGATATTCCGCAGCTGGAAGCGGCAGGATTTGACGAGAGAGAGAATGTGAGGAGCAAAGGAGAGAGAGGAGTCAAGGATGACACCGAGGCAGCGAAGTTGAGGAACAGGGGAAATAGAGGAGTTGAGAACAGAGATAGAAAGGTCGGAAGGGGAGGGGGAATGAGCGGGAGGAAAAACAATAAGTTTGGTTTTAGCGAGATTACGTTTGAGGAATCTAGAGGACATCCAGGAGGAGATGGCAGAGAGGCAGGCAGACACCCTGGAGAGGAGGGAGGAAGAGAGATCGGGAGAAGAAAGGTAGAGTTGGGTGTCATCGACATAAAGGCGTTACTGGAGACCAAAAGAGCTGATGAGTTTCCCCAGGGAGAGGTATAAAGAGAGAAGAGTAGGGGTCCGAGAACAGAGCCTTGGGGGACCCCTAATGAAAGGGAAGGGGGTGGGGAGAGAGATCCAGAGGTTGAGACAGAGAAGGAACGGTCAGCAAGGTAGGAGGTGAACCATGACAGGACCGGGCCGGAGAGGCCAAAGGATTGAAGGGTGAGGAGCAGGAGCGGGTGGTCAACAGTGTCGAAGGCCGCTGAGAGATCCAAGAGAATGAGAAGGGAGAAGTGGCCCCTGGCTTTCGCAGAGAGGAGATCATTAGTGACTGTGGCCAGTGCAGTTTCAGTGGAGTGGAGGGGGCGGAAGCCAGATTGGAGAGGGTCAAGGAGGGAGTGGTCAGAGAGGTAGGTGGAGAGGCGGCTGCAGACGAGCCTCTCAAGTAATTTGGAGGCAAAGGGGAGAGGAGAGATGGGGCGATAGTTAGAGAAAGAGGTGGGGTCAAGGTTAGGTTTCTTAAGAATGGGGGATACAAGGGCGTGTTTGAAGGAGGAGGGGAAGATGCCGGCGGAGAGGGAGAGATGTGAGGAGCAAAGGAGAGAGAGGAGTCAAGGATAACACCGAGGCAGCGAAGTTGAGGAACAGGGGAAATAGAGGAGCTGAGAACAGAGATAGAAAGGTCGGAAGGGGAGGGGGAATGAGCGGGAAGAAAAACAATAAGTTTGGTTTTAGCGAGATTACGTTTGAGGAATCTAGAGGACATCCAGGAGGAGATGGCAGAGAGGCAGGCAGACACCCTGGAGAGGAGGGAGGAAGAGAGATCGGGAGAGGAAAGGTAGAGTTGGGTGTCATCGGCATAAAGGCGGTACTGAAGACCAAAAGAGCTGATGAGTTTCCCCAGGGAAGAGGTGTAAAGAGAGAAGAGTAGGGGTCCGAGAACAGAGCCTTGGGGGACCCTACTGGAAGGGAAGAGGGTGGGGAGAGAGATCCAGAGGTGGAGACAGAGAAGGAACGGTCAGCAAGGTAGGAGGTAAACCATGACAGGACCGGGCCGGAGAGGCCAAAGGATTGAAGGGTGAGGAGCAGGAGCAGGTGGTCAACAGTGTCGAAGGCCGCTGAGAGATCCAAGAGAATGAGAAGGGAGAAGTGGCCCCTGGCTTTCGCAGAGAGGAGATCATTAGTGACTGTGGCCAGGGCAGTTTCAGTGGAGTGGAGGGGGTGGAAGCCAGATTGGAGAGGGTCAAGGAGGGAGTGGTCAGAGAGGTAGGTGGAGAGGCGGCTGCAGACGAGCCTCTCAAGTAATTTGGAGGCAAAGGGGAGAAGAGAGATGGGGCGATAGTTAGAGAAAGAGGTGGGGTCAAGATTAGGTTTCTTAAGAATGGGGGATACAAGGGCGTGTTTGAAGGAGGAGGGGAAGATGCCGGCGGAGAGAGAGAGATTAAAGAGGTGGGCGAGGTGGGAGCAGGTGGCGGGGGAAATGGAGCGAAGGAGATGGGAGGGGATGGGGTCCAGGGGACAGGAGGACGGAGGGGAGGATGAAATAAGAGAGTGTACTTCTTAGCCCGTAGTGGGGCGGAAGGAGAAGAGGGGGCGGTGGCGGGAGGGGGAGGGAGGAAGCGTGGGGGGGCGGAAGAGGGGAGGAGGTGATTTCGAGTCGGATGGCCTCAATTTTCGAGGAGAAGAAGGAGGCAAAGTCGGAGGCGGTGAGGGAGGAGGGGAGAGGAGGGGTGTGGGGGGACAGGAGAGTGTTGAAGGTGGCGAAGAGGCGGCGGGGGTTGGAGGACTGGGAGGAGATGAGGGATTTAAAGAAAGATTGTTTGGCTAGAGAGAGGGCGGAGCTATAGGAAGAGAGGATGAACTTAAAATGGAGAAAATCAGCCAGGGAGCGGGATTTTCTCCAGTGTCGTTCAGCCGTGCGGGAGCATTTTTGGAGGAAGCGGGTGAATTTGGAGTGCCAGGGTTGGGGTTTGGAGCAACGGGGGTTGACAGAGTGGCGATGGCATCAAGAGCAGAGGTGAGGGCGTGGTTGTAGAGGGAGACTGCCAGGTTGGGGCAGGCCTGGGAGGAAAGGGGGGAAAGGAGAGTATCGAGAGTAGCAGGCAGGGTAGCAGGATCGAGGGCGTCAAGGTTGCGCCTGGACTGAGCAGGAATAGGCCTGGGGTGGGGAGCGGGAGGGGAGGAGAGAGAGAAAGAGAGAAGGCGGTGGTCAGATAGAGGAAAGGGAGAGATGGAGAAGTCAGAGAGATTACAGAGGTAGGAGAAGACTAGGTCGAGGGAGTGACCAAGGCTGTGGGTAGAGGAAGAGGTCCATTGTGTGAGGCCAAGAGAGGAGGAGAGGGTGAGCAGCTTAATGGACGCAGGGTCAGAGGGGTTGTCGATAGGGAAGTTAAAGTCGCCGAGGATGATGGAAGGGAGGTCAGAGGAGAGGTGGTGAGGAAGCCAGGCGGAGAAGTTGTCGATGAAGAGGGAGGTGGGACCAGGGGGGCGGTAGATGACAGTGACTCTGAGGTGGATGGGGTAGAAGAGACGGATAGAGTGGGATTCAAAAGAGGAGAAGGTAAGGGAGGGTTCAGGGGGGATGACACGGAAAGTACAGGCGGAGGAGAGGAGAAAGCCCACACCACCGCCTAGACGGGCGCCAGGTCTGGTGGAGTGGGTGAAGGAGAGGCCACCATAGGAGAGGGCGGCGGGGGAGGCGGTGTCAGAGAGCCAGGTTTCCGTAATGGCAAGAGGGTTAAAAGAGTTAGACAAGAAGAGGTCGTGGATAGCGGTGAGTTTGTTGCGGACAGATCTAGCATTCCAGAGGGCACAGGAGAAGGGGAAGGAGGAAAGAGGCGAGATAGGGATGAGGTTGGCAAGGTTGGCAGAGCGCTGGGGAGAGCGGGGGCAAGATGGTGAGGTGGGGCAGCGGGTGAGAATGGGAATGGCGTTTGGACAGGGTGGCATAGTGGGGGGAGAGAGAGGCGCGGAAAGGGGGGGGATGCAGAGAGGAGCGAGGGAGACAGAGGCTTTGCGCATTTCCTTTAGTTTGCCAGCATTTATTGCTTCTGGTGAATGAACGCTAAGTGTGCTGAAGAACGTAAAAAGCTTGACACACAGTATAAGGTATTTTTTCAGATGGTATCTAATGTCTATGCTAAAATGTACCCTGGGACCCCTAACATATGTTGGACTTGTAATTTGGCCATTACACATTAAGTGGGAAAGTTCATACTCACTGACATTTTGGGATGAAGTAATTGCTACCTTGAAAGAGATTATGCAAATTGAGGTGCCAGAGGACCCAGGTTTTTGACTATTGAATTTGACAAAACTCTCAATTTCACAATATAAAAAAATTCCTGTTAAAACACCTAAATAGTGCCGCAATGGCAGAGATCCTTGTTCATTGGAGATCATCCTCACCTCCAACCTTGAAAGAATGGTTGACCCGCATTGAATTTTATAGATGTATGAATGAACTGATCCTCTCCTCTTCTGGTAGATTTGATAATTATTGTACCATATGGATTCATTGGCTAGAGTTCCAAGACACTGACAAATATTCCAATTTATCTAGATAGTCTCATCATGTGGACCTTCTTGGAAGGAGCAAACATGGTTTCCTGCTTTCACCAAATGACCTTTTATCTAGTCATCATTGAAGACTAAGATCCTGTTTTTTGTGACCCTTCCCTCTTTCCCTCCCTATCTCTCCAAACCTTTTCTCCCTTCCTTTTTTGTTTGCTTTACCATACTCTCTCTTTTTAAAATATTCGATGAACAGCTAAACCAGGCCTGTATTTTCATATATGCTTGACTTTGTAAATCTGGCAGATTAAATGTTGAATATGTAGTTTGCTGTTTAGATGGCTTCATGAGAACTATATATATTTGTTCCCTTCTTGACCCAATTCTGTGTGAATGTTTGTTTGATTGCCCTTTATCTTATCTTGTTTATATATTTTGAATATTATTCTTGAATAAAATTTATTGCCAAAAAAAAACCCAGAGAAACTATCTTTGCTCAACTATAAGGCAATAGCCATTGAATGGGCTGGCCATGCTCAATATTAACTGAGATGTGGCACCAAAGTTGCATTTTTCCAAATTGTTTGCTGCATTTACAGAAAAAAAGTTAGAAGAGCACTTCTAATTTGGAATCTTTTGGAATCTCCAATCAGTATATGTATACAATATTTTTTTTGTAAATACTAATAAAGTTAAGCATTAAAATAAATATAAAATACAATTTAATTTAATTTAAAATTATGTTTTAATGTTTTTTTAGAAAGAGGGCGTGGGGTCCTCTTACTTTGGGTTTCCCCGGGCCTCCACGAACCTCTGAAAGGGCCTGCTTGCAAGTGTCCCTAAAGGAGTCCTACATTACAGGGTATTTGTCTCATCATTATGGCTTTCTTTGTTATAATGCAAATCATAAAGTATATATTTTCATATGTTTGTTTTAGACAACAAATGTCACATTTCAGACAAAGGGTGCAGAGGTTTTGATTTTTGCAATGAGAGTAAAATATTGCATGCAATGCAAAATATTTGGTCATACACTCCAAAAATATGTATTCATTGTGACAAAAATGGAAAATTCCCCTTAGTCATACAAATAGTTTAAGCTTCCCTATTGTTTGTTCATATTTAATGCTGCTATTATTTATGTTTATGTAGAGCAACCTAGTCATGTACTTTCACAGTAGTTTTCCGCTGACTTGACATACCTCATCCAGCATCTACTGTGACAGCGCCATCACACCCACCTCTTACTTCAGTATGTGTCTTTGCAAAGATTTTTATTGTACCCAAACAGTAGGAGAATGTTGTTTTATTGATAATATGCAACAGTGGTGGAAAACAATATAGGGATTCCATTTACCAATGGAGGTTAGTGGGCGGCAGTGATCATCTTTTATCACTGCATATTGTAGCGATACAAAAAGTTGTACTATTAATATTCAACAATTTTTTCTCCCTCCTAAGCGATAGCGAAAAACCTTTTTGCTGGCATCCTAATACTACCGGAAGTGATTAATCAATTCCTTCTGTGCCTATTGTGCATATGTGGCCACACATGTGCATAGTGATGGGAATGACCAAGGGATTCACCAAAACCTCTCTGGCGGAGCTGGACCCCATTAGAAAGGTAAACTAATGCCATTGTGAATGGTGTTGGTTTTTAAAGGCTGAATCCTGTTTTCTCCTGCTTTAATCCTATGATGAATTTAGAGAAGAGCTGATAGAGCCACTTTGGTTTATCACAGCTTCATAAATAGACCACAAAGTTTGATATATAGTCAAGTCCCAAGAGAATCATGCACTTTGTGGGTTACTAGATAGTAAAATAGCAATCAGATGCAATGTTGCTGCATCTATGCTTACTTTGGATGTAGCTTAATACAACTTAATAATAAGGTAAAAATGACAATGAATGATCATGAAAAGTTGTCCTGTTATTACTAGTCACTGTATTGTGACTGTCCAATACTGGAAGTTCTTTATTGGCCTCCCATACACATTGCTGACTGCAATTAATACTCGACATTGGGTGGAAAACACTCCTGCATTGCTGTCTGACATCACTTCTGTTGTAAACTTTGGGGACACACTGCTACAAATTAGTCCTTGTCATAGTTACAAATTGCACTGTTGTGAGTTTTTGATTTCTTGTTTTGATAAATTATATTTCTTTGGTGATATTGCACGTTTGGCCGTTTGGATCTATGCCTTGTTATAGGTCTATATTCCATCAAACATCTTATCAAGACTTGAACTAGATGAGTTGGTGCAGAGAACATCAAAGACATTTGGAGACAATCTGATATTTGCTATTTTTGCAGATATTATTCTCCATATCTATATTGCTGATGTTTAAAAACATACTACACAATTAGAGCTCTCTGGTTGTTTTTCTATCTTTTGTTTTTTAGATTTATCCCTTACTGGTCCGACAAATGGACAATAATAATAATACTGGTTGAGGTGATAAAAAGTGGAGCAGCTGCTTTATTATTTATGTAGCACCGGTGAAACCGATGGCCTGCACATGCGCACTGGCGTCAGGGACTGCTAAAGAAAAATGACATTTTCCAGCAGACCAAGGGGAAAGCGGTAGTTGAGAGGAAGAGGAATTACGTCAGACAGAGAGCGACAGCTAAGAGCAAGAGGAATGGTCTCTAATGGACAGGAATAAAGGTAAAGAGAAAAAAGACAAGGGGAGAGTGACTGAGAGAGGAGCAGATCCTTACCAGAAGGAATACTGTAAACAGGACCTGAAAATATAATAGGGTATATGAACCTGTTAGGCTGGTTGTGGAAATACAGATAGTGAGAGGAGCCCCTACATGCTCTCCTATCTAAAACTGAAACGGAGTTGATTGTAAGGGGAGTGCACCCTGTCTGTTGGCCTATACATTCAGTCAGAGAACTGGAGCATGGGAAAGACTCCTTAGAGACAGCGGAGGATTATCTTAAAAGAGAAGAAAAAGGTATTCCAGAGAAAAGGAGATTGCTGTCCTGACTGGAGAAAACCACCGGAGACCCAGAGACCGGCAGTCACATGGATAAGTAACCTCTTTGTTTTTGTATATATATTTACCGGGACTGTTTATTGTAATAGTAGTTAGATAGGGACTAGGTGGGAAGGCCCAAAGAAAGATAAATAGCACCCTTTTGCCCTAGTTATCGGCCAGTTGCTATTCAGTGTTTGAAGCCCTGTCTACCAGATCCCACAACCCTTTTATTCACAACAAACATACCACAGCAATCACACCCATGTCGTGGACCTGTGAGTAAAATCCTCCCTTAAGGCAACAGCAGGATCATTAACTCTGTCTGTACCTTTCCCTGGGAAATGGGTACTTTTCCACAATATATACAGTGGTCAAAGTGGAAATTTAGAAGTGGCAGTGTGTAAAATATCAGTGAATGGAATTTTATAAAGAATGTAGTAAGAGAATGTACTAAAGAGAAATACTTTTTAAAATAAAGTATTTTATTGCATTGCGCATATCAACTAGAGGTGTGTGCTTGGTGTACTCAGACTGGCTGCACATGAGAGTAAAAATGTTGTTCTGTTGCTTTCAGATTTTCTTCTGTGAATTGGAGAGAAAGTAGCCATATATGTGATATTTAGGGGGGTGGGTTGACACCCTACACTATTTTTTTTAGCTCTGAGGCTGTAAATGAATACATTTTAAACGTTCTGCCCCCTCAGTGATGTCACTTAATTTATTCACTGCTCTGCTGGGAGCAGTCCAAGTTAGACTGATAATGAAATAAACAATAATAAAAATGAACAGCGCCCCCAGCCCCTACAAATCTTAACTAGACCTGGCACTTGTGGTTCTCCAAGTGCCAGCATGCCCTGGCAATCATGGGTATGTTGGGGCTTGTAGTTCTACAAGTGTCAGCATGCCAAAACTCTTAACGGCAGCATGGGTACATTGGGACTTGTAGTTAAACCATGGCCAAAATTATATTTAACATATCATTTTGTCTGTTGAACGTAAAGGGTAGCATGTAAAACCTGGTGGGCATATGGGGTGACATAAAATAAGTGATGGTGAACATTGTGGAAAAATGGGGTGCTACTGGACTGAGAACTTTTTATTCATCACCCGTTTCTCACAGTTTAATGTAATTTTTAATCCGTGGCCTAGTCTCAGTATATACACCAGAGCATCGGTGTATTATGTGTATTATTATTTCATGCTATTAGGTACATTTTGCAATCAGAACAATATCTGAGTGACTTGACATAGCAAGCTTGCAGCCCACTTTAATTAGCTAGGTCAAAGGTAATCTGAGAGGCAATTAGGTTAGAACTTCTAAATGATATGCAATGTGCCTCCACAGTAATATACTGGCTAAAATAGCATTGGGAAATGTATTATCATGTATCAATATAAATGTTATTGTATCAAAATATATCACAGACTCAGATTGTGTAATGCTGCAGATGCAATGTGTCAAATGCTTTATTGTTTCAAGCAAACATGAAGTGTCATTCCTTGATGTTATATTGTAACCCTTTGTTTAGTGTATCCAGCCAAATACTTATTTCAGTCAAGCCATTTCATTTTATGATCAAGGTAATAGAGACGGTATATCTAACAGTTAAAGTGTCCACTGATAGACACCTGCTAAAATGGGGAGGATTGAGACATTTGACCCTACTCCTTGTGTATACAGCCAAGAATATAAGGATAGCAGAATGCTAAGAGAGCTATTCTAGCTTGGAGGATCCTGATGTACAAGACATCAGCAAAAGGGACTCTGGGCCAGTATCTCATGCTGGGCGACACAGCACTAGCTAGGTAAACATTAGTGGTAATGATGCAGGAGGATACGATTCTGAAAGAGAATTTGATTATTTCTTTGGAGTGCTGACTGCAAGAGGCTGCTGGAGGGTACAAGCTGTATCTTGAGAACGTATTGTGGTGTTGTGCTGTCGTAATAAAGCCTTATTTTGGAAATACTCTGGTCTACCCGACTGAGTTGAATCCCACAGAGGGTAACTGCCATCCCAGCTAAGAGTGATATCTTCACAAACATATTGGGTGACATGCAAGAAAAAATTGTCATTCATATGGGAGGCATGTGAGAAAAGCTAGGGGGTATATGGAGTGATTGGTGAGAGATAATTTAGTTGGCATATAGGGTGGCATGTGAATGAAAAGCTAGAGGGCATATGGGTTGATAGGTGAGATAAGAGCTGGTGGGCAAATGGAGTGGCATGTGAAATAAAAGATGGTCGGCATATGGGGTGAAATGTGAAAGAAGAGCTAGTGAGCGCATTAGTTGCCATGTCAGAGAAAAGCTGGTAAAAATGTATAAAAACTGGTAAAAGGTAAGAGAAAGAACTGGAGAAGATATGGGGTGCCACATGAGAAAAAAGCTGGTGGGCATATGGAGTAGAGATAAGCGGGCTCGGTTCCCCGAGAACCGAACCCACCCGAACTTTGGCTATCCGGGCCCTCTCGGAATCCAAATCGAGGCCGAACGTCATCGTGACGTTGTCGGATCTCAGGGCTCGGTTCTCGCGATACTTAAAGATTATAAATACACGCCTCTACAGCAATCCAACGCCATTTGACAGAGGGAGAGAGCAGGGTGGAGTCACAGGCTGATTAGAGCAGGGACAGACAATACAATATTCTGATTCCAATTGTGCTAACAACAATCGAAGCACTCAAAGTGCTTTTTGGGTGGGTGTCCCCCATTATTTTGCCTAAATATTTCTGACTGTCAAAATTACTATCTGTCAGCAGATTTACAAAATAATTTTTAGCACTCCCCAGTGCTTTTGGGGTGTCCCCCATAATTGTGCATAAATATTTCTGGTTTTTAAAAGTCATATTTGTCAGCAGTATCTACCAAAACATTTTTAGCACTCCAAAGTGCTTTTGGGGTGTCCCCCATAATTGTGCATAAATATTTCAGGCTGTCAAAAGTGATATTTGTCAGCAGTATCTAAAACAATTTGTAGCACTACAACTGTTTTGGGCTCAGAATAAATTCAAGCAGTCCACATATGAGCAGAATGAGCACCCAGGTTCTGTCACCAGTCCTGATGGTAGTGTTCCCAGGACATCATCTGGGCAAGGCGATGTCAAACTACACAGTGTTTCGAAATCAGTCCAAAAAACAAAAACAAAAAAAAATTTGCTGTGTTGAAGCGAAAAAAAAGTGTAACTCAGGAAAAGTTAAGTGCCGATAAAAAATAAAATTGCCAACATGCCATTCTACACACGCAGTGGCAAAGAGAGAATTAGGCCTTCACCTTTCTCTATTAGTGGCAGATCCAAAAAAGTTACCGAGCCTACAATTGGTGCACAACTACTGTTACGCGTCAAAGCCGAGCTGCAAAATAACAGTAAGGCATCAGAGGATAATGTTTGCTCTGATTCATAAATGACACCAATCCCTGTGGAGAGTCCATCCAACAGTGGGATGTCTAATCGTGAGCATTCTGTTAGTGTACCCATAAAGAAGGGTCCTTTCAGTAGTTCTGCTGATGTGTGCCTTAACAGCCCGAGTGTAGCCGGTGATAGACAAATTGAGGATGCCACTTTGGAATTAGAAGAGGATGAGGGGGAGATTTATGTAAGCGACGAGGGCGCTAATGAGGATGTTGATGAAGATGAGGTTGTTTGTGTAAGTCCTGCACCAGTGGCAGCAGTTATGGCACGTACAAGTAAAAGACCAGTGTCATGCTTGGTCATCAAACAAAAAATCCACTTCTTATGTGTGGAATTATTACTACCTAAATCCAAGCAACAATTGTATAGCCATTTGTAGTGTATGTCAAGCCACAGTCAGTCGAGGGAGGGACCTTAACCATCTTGGAACCTCGTCTATGTTACGTCATTTAACGAAAGTTCATGGCAAAGTGTTGGGAAAAGCTGAAAGTTCTTCCAAAAAAATTACAAGCACTTCATTATCAGCTAGGACCCTCCGGTCACCGACATCATGCCGGCTACAAAATACACCCACCACACCATCCTCATCAATATCCTCAGTAGCACTCGGAGTTAGCCTGGCATCCCACTTATTAAGGCTGGATGGCTCCTGCACTATTATTGATTCCTCCAAAGAAAGCGTTAGTCCGACTGCTGCTGCTGTTGCTGCTGCTGGGGGTGAATTGTCAGCCCAGAGGCAGGTCAAGAAAATGAGCAGTCCTACATTTCAACAATTAACTGTGAAAAGATCATTTGCTAGGGGAAGCAAATGTGACAGCATTCACCCAGTCGCCAAGCGAATCACATACGCCATGGCTGCCATGTTAGTGTTAGATCTGTGTCTAATCTCCACAATAAACGGAGCTGGTTTTTCACAGTTAATTGAGGTTCTGTGTCCGCGTAACAGAATTCCATCGCAACACCATTTTTCCCGTAAAGCTATTCCACAACTATAACAAAAAGTGTGTAAAAATGTAGAAAATTTGCTGAAAAATGCCATTCTGCCCACTGTCCACTTAACCACAGATATGTGGACAAGTGGAAGTGGCCAAATCAAAGACTATATGACTGTGACAGCCCACTGGGTTGGTCATTCACCTTCACCAGCAGGAACAGCAGCAGTATGTACACCAGTACGTAACATTTGTCACAGGCAGGCCACTCTTTGTATCACCGGCTTCAATAACAGGTATACAGGTGACAATTTGTTACGCAAACTAAGAGATGTGATTGGTACATGGCTTATACCACTTGGACTGTCCGAAGGATATGTCAACAATATAGTGCGAGCATTACAGCTGGGTGATTTCCAGCACATTCCCTGTTTTGCTCACACCATCAACTTGGTGGTGCAGAGCTTCCTACGAAATAACCGTGAGGTGCAGGAGATGCTTTCGGTGGCCCGTAAAATTTCAGGCCATTTCAGGATTTCAGCAACAGCATGTAGGAGATTACAGCAGCTCCAAGAGCAGTTTAACTTGCCATGCCACCAACTTAAGCAAAAGGTGGTAACTAGGTGGAATTCCACCATGTACATGCTTCAGAGGATGGAGGAACAGCGCAAAGCCATCCAAGCATATTGCACAAGCCATGACATTGGGAAAGGAGGGGGATGTATTTCAGTCTTGCACAGTGGGGAATCCTTTCAGTGCTGTGCAAGGTGCTGAAACCATTTAAAGTTGTGACGTGTGAGGTGAGTGCAGACTCTGCTAGTTTGAGCCAAGTCATTCCTTTAATTAGACTATTGGAAAAGTAGCTTGAGAAACTGAAGGAGGAGCTGAAAGCAAGCAATTCAGCAAAGTATGTTGGCCTTGTCGATGAAGTACTTCATTCGTTTCACAATGATCCTCGAGTTATTAAGATCTTGATTTCAGATCAGTATATTTTGGCCACTGTGCTTGATCCAAGGTTTAAGACCTACATTGAGTCTTTACTTGTAAATGAGTGAGATGTGAACTGTTGCAAGGAGCTATTGCTCAGCAAGTTGGCCGCTGAACTAGGCCTCGTCTTGACTACGTGTCCTCCTTCACTTTCTCAAGCTGCTGTTGCTCGTAAAAAATTAAATTTTCCAAAAAGAAGCAGGGAATACGCAGGGGGCAGACCAGAACAATTTAACATCTGGGCTGGTTTGAAGGATTTTTCTAAAAAATGTGTCACCTTGCCCATAACTCCATCCAATAGGAGTATAAACATGCAAAGGATGGTGGAGGATTATTTTCAAGAGGTAATTGATATGGAAATGTCAGACAGTCCCTTTCCTTACTGGGAGGAAAAGCAGGCCATTTGGAAACTCATGTACAAACTTGCTTTGCAAAACCTAAGCTGCCCACCCTCCAGTGTGTACTCTGAACGAGTATTCATTACAGCCGGGAACTTAGTCAGTGATCGCCGTAGAAGGTTACTTCCAAAAAATGTGGAGAAAATGATGTTTATAAAAATGAACTACATCTTCCACGAGGAAGGCCTTCACCATCAAAGACATCCAAGCACTGACTGTTCTCTAATGGCGGATTCAAGCGGCGATGAATTGATAGTCTGTGATGATGACGTACACACTGATGAGGGTGAGGATGAAGATCCAGATGATGACGATAACATATTTTCAAAACTTTCTATTTAAGTCTAGGGTTCAATCTACCCCCAAAGAGGAAAGGGACTTGGGGCATTTCCATATCACGTACCGTCTTGAAGGGCTGCTGTTTTGGCAATTTCTAATTATGGGTAGGGTGTCATACACAGACTGACCCTAAACTGCCTTTGTCCATTTCAATTAATATTGTACAGTATGTAACGGCTGAATTTTTTTGTATTTTCTACAAGTGGAGGGGGGCCTAGAGAGACAGAAACCAAACTGCCTTTGTACATTTCTTTACATATTTAACTATAAGTGTAGGGTGTAATATACACCCAAAGACGAAGGCTGCATTGCCAATATGCATAGATGGAGAGGAAGACAATCTGATTTGTGTGTAGAATTAATGAAGGCCTACCTATCAGGAATTAAACTGTTTTTTGGATAATTTATTAGCTTTACCATTACATTACTTATCCAAGAAACAGGTGGAGCACTAAATTTGGTTATTTTAGGCCCAAAAACATTGATTTCCAACAAAATAGCAAAACAAAACCAAACAAAACCAAAACCAAAACACGCAATGGCGGTTTTGCAAAACCAAAACCAAAACACGACGGTAATCCAGATCCAAAACCGAATACAAAACAAAAAAAACCTCGGGGGTCAGTCACCATCTCTAATTTGTATTAGGGATGTGCACCGGCGACTTTTGAGGTCTCGTGTTTTGTGTTTTGGATCCGGATTTTCATTATTTTTGGGGTTCGGATTTGTCTCGCAAAACACTTGACGAAAGGTCTCGGTTCGGATTTAAGGTTTTGGATTCGGATTTTTTTTGGAAAAAACATAAAAAGTATAAAAATCAAGTTTTTGGATTTATTTTCACTCCTATGCTATTAGTAACCTCAATAACATTCAATAACAAGCATTTCCACTAATTTACAGTGTATTCTAAACACCTCACAATATAGTTATTAGTCCAAAATGTTGCAACGAGGTATCTTTCTGGACTGCGTAGAGGAGTGGGTCACCACAATATATATAATAAGAAAACCATCAACTTGTATGATTCGCACCAATAAATGTACCTGGACTGCGTAGAGGAGTGGGTCACCACAATATATATTAAAAACCCTGAACTTGTATGATTCGCACCAATAAATGTACCTGGACTGCGTAGAGGAGTGGGTCACCACAATATATATTAAAAACCCTGAACTTGTATGATTCGCACCAATAAATGTACCTGGACTGCGTAGAGGAGTGGGTCACCACAATATATATTAAAAACCCTGAACTTTTATGATTCGCACCAATAAATGTACCTGGACTGCGTAGAGGAGTGGGTCACCACAATATATATTAAAAACCCTGAACTTGTATGATTCGCACCAATAAATGTACCTGGACTGCGTAGAGGAGTGGGTCACCACAATATATATTAAAAACCCTGAACTTTTATGATTCGCACCAATAAATGTATCTGGACTGCGTAGAGGAGTGGGTCACCACAATATATATAATAAGAAAACCATCAACTTGTATGATTCGCACCAATAAATGTACCTGGACTGCGTAGAGGAGTGGGTCACCACAATATATATTAAAAACCCTGAACTTTTATGATTCGCACCAATAAATGTATCTGGACTGCGTAGAGGAGTGGGCACTGGGCACCACAATAAAATATATAAAAAACCTTCAACAGGTCTGCATTACACTGCACATACGGCTGCTCCTCCATCCTCTCCATCATATACATGTTGGAGTTTTAGCGTGTGACAACCTCTTGTTTTTGATAATGTCAGTGCATTTTGAATATTTTTCAATTTGCCCCACACCACTGAATGTACTTTATCTATGATACGCATCTATCTATCTTGACTGCGTAGTGTGGTGGCCCCGGTACACAATTTGGTACCGAGGCCACAATATAATTAAAAAACCCTCCACGGGTCAGAATTCCACCAAAAAAGGGTATGGACTGCGTAGTGTGGTGGCCCCGGTACACAATTTGGTACCGAGGCCACAATATAATTAAAAAATTGGGCATCAACTGTCACCGTTGTTTAATATCTGATACACCTAAATATGGACTGCACAGTGGAGTGGCCCCGGTAGTAAATTTGGTGCCGGGCCCACAATACCTCCTCCAACTTCCAAGTGTAGTGTTTATAAAGACAGAAAACGTCGAAGTGTTATTAGTTGACTTTCTTAACCCTAAAATTGTCCCTGTTGCAAATATTCGTGCAATGGACAGTTACTTTTTTATTGAAAGACTCAAGCTTTCAAGTGTAGTGCTTATAAAATATAAACAACAATACAGTAGTTTTAGAGCACGTCAATACCTCTTGTTTTAAATTATGACAGGGCATTTTACTTTTGGTTTAATTTCTTGAATTTGTTTAAATTTGGTTTTACTTTTTGAACATGGCAAACGACTGTTGATTGGTCATATAATGCAAAAAAAAAAGTTCCAAGATGGAATTGTCCTTGGGCCCTCACACCCACCCTTATGTTGTTGAAATAGGACATGCACACTTTAACAAACCAATCATTTCAGCGACAGGGCCTACCAAACAACTTTGGCTGAAATGATTGGTTTGTTTGGGCCCCCACACCAAAAAAGCTATTCATCTCTCCCTGTACAGACTAAACAGGCTCTACTGAGGCAAGATGTCGTCCTCATCCTCAACCTCTGATTCCTCTCCCCCTACAGTGTGTACTTCCTCCTCATCACACATTATCAATTTGTCCCCGCTGGACTCCACAACCACAGGTCCCTCTGTAGTATCTGGAGGGCAGTGCTGTACTTC
This sequence comes from Mixophyes fleayi, assembly GCF_038048845.1. NCBI lineage: Eukaryota > Metazoa > Chordata > Amphibia > Anura > Limnodynastidae > Mixophyes > Mixophyes fleayi. The sequence continues at coordinate 130,336,608 of NC_134404.1, read as the reverse complement.
ATTGAGGAATTGATTATTCATTTTTATAAACATCATTTTTTCAACGTTATGAGGAAGCAACCTCCTTCGCCGCTCACTGACCAGGTTCCCCGCTGCACTAAAAACTCTTTCCGAGTACACACTGGAGGGGGGACAACTCAGGTAAAATAGAGCCAGTTTGTACAGGGGCTTCCAAACTGCCTTTTTTTCCTGCCAGTAACAATATGGACTGTCTGACATGTCTACTTGGATGGTGTCAGCAAAGTAATCATCCACAATTTTTTCTATTGTGACAGCATCCAATGCAGCGAGAGTAGACATGTCTGCAATGGTTGGCAGGTCCTTCAGTCCGGACCAGATGTTATCAGCATCCCCGCCAGTGCCTCTTTTGGGAAAACTGAGCTTTTTCCTCGCAGCCATAGATGTGGAAGAAAATGAGGGTGGAGCTGTTGGCATGTCACGGTCCTCTTCAGAGGACAATCTCCTGACCAGCAGGTCTTTGCACCGCTGTAGACTTGTGTCCGCCGGAAACAGAGACACAACATACGCTTTAAACCGAGGATCGAGCACGGTGGCCAGAATGTATTCCTCTGACTTTAAAAGAGTGACCACCCTCGGATCCTGGCAAAGCGTACGAAGGGCTACATCCACAAGAGCTACATGCTTGGTGTAATCACAATGGCTTACCAGCTCCTCCCTCACTTTCTCCAGCTGCTTCTGCAACAGCCTGATCAGGGGAATGACCTGACTCAAGCTGGCAGTGTCGGAACTGACTTCTCGTGTGGCAAGTTCAAATGGCTGCAGAACCTTGCACAACACGGAAATCAGTCTCCAATGCGCTTGACTGAGGCGCATCCCCACTCCTTTGCCTATGTCGTAGGTGGCTGTGTAGGCCTGAATGGCCTTTTGCTGCTCCTCCATCCTCTGCAGCATATAGAGGGTGGAGTTCCAGCGCGTCACAACCTCTTGTTTGAGGTGATGGCAGGGCAGGTTCATGCTTTTTTGATGTGCCTCTAGTCTGCGGTAGGCACTGGCTGAATGCCGAAAGTGTCCAGCAATTTTGCGCGCCACTGCAAGCATCTCCTGCACACCCCTGTCACTCTTGAGGTAATGCTGCACCACCAAATTAATGGTGTGGGCAAAACATGGGACGTGCTGGAAATTGCCCATATTTAATGCCCGCACAATGTTACTGGCATTGTCTGACACCACAAATCCCCATGAGAGTCTAAGTGGGGTAAGCCACTGGGAGATAATTTCCCTCATTTTCTCTAATATGTTGTCAGCGTTGTGCCTCTTATTAAAGCCTGTAATACACAATGTTGCCTGCCTTTGCACGAGCAGCCATTTTGTAGTTGCTGCTACTGATGCAGCTGTTGCTGTTGCTGCGAAAGGGGATGCATCTACCCAGTGGGCTGTCACAGTCATATAGTCCTTCGTTTGCCCAGAACCACTTGTCCACATGTCCGTGGTTAAGTGGACAGTGGGTACAACCGCATTTTTTAGAGCACTGAGGACACTTGATCTTACTTCTCTGTACATTTTTGGTATCGCCTGCCTAGTGAAGTGGAATCTCGACGGGATTTGGTACCGGGGACACAATACCTCCATCAACCCTCTAAATCCCACTCCACTGATGGCGGACACCGGGCGCACGTCTAACACCAACATTGCAGTTACAGCCGCAGTTATACGCTTTGCAATAGGGTGACTACTATCGTATTTTGTGGTCATGGCAAACGACTGTTGGACGGTCAATTGTTTTGTGAAAGACTTAGCGGTCTTACGACTTCCCCTCTGGGAAGATGACCGACTAACAGCAGCAACAGCAGCAGTGGCAGTAGTAGGCGTACCGCTGCAGGATTCCTCGGATGAATCCCGTATTGAGGAGGACTCAGTCTGGCTGCTGACTTGGGCTGCAGGACTGAATCTGATGGAGATTGTGGAGGAAGTTGACGAGGAGGGTGTTGCTGGTGTGTATCCAACTGGACCACGGGATTTAGGTGTCCCTGTACCGATGAGGGTTCTAGCCCCAGTTCCTGAACTAACCACTGAACTATGAAGGTTATTCAGGTGACGTATAAGGGAGGATGTTCCTAGGTGGGCAAGATCCTTACCCCTGCTTATTTGAGCTTTACATAAGCTACATATGGCCATACATTGGTTGTCTGGATTTGGATAAAAATAACTCCAGACCGAAGAGGTGCATTTTTTGGTCTTCTGACCAGGCATGACGATGGGCTTTTTCATCCCATGGACATCAGCTGTTTCCCCCCCTGGTGCCTCATTTACAATAACCACATCACCATCCTCATCATCAAGTTCCTCCACAGCGCCAGCTACATCATCAATAGCCTCCTCCCGAACCACCTCTTCCCGTACAGTGATGGGAAGGTCAGGCTTGACAACCACCAACATCCTTGGACTCGCCTTGTGGATTTGTGATAATTTCTCTTTAGAAGGCAGAGTTGTTTGCTGTTTTGTTGCTGACAGCATAACTCTCTTCAATTTTTTGTAGGGGGGGGGAGGAGGAGGAGGGCTAAGATCCGTGGGTGAAGCTGAACCACTAGTCATGAACACGGGCCAGGGCCTAAGCCGTTCCTTGCCACTCCGTGTCGTAAATGGCATATTGGCAACTTTACGTTTCTCCTCAGATGATTTTAAGTTTCTCTTTTTGCTACTTTTTCTTAACTTGGGCTTTTTGGATTTTACATGCCCGGTACTACGAGATTGGGCATCGGGCTTGGAAGACGACATTGATGGCATTTCATCGTCTATGTCATGACTAGTGGCAGCAGCTTCAGCATTAGGAGGAAGTGGGTCTTGATCTTTCCCTACTTTATCCTCCAAATTTTTGGTCTCCATTATATGTAGCACAAGATACTGCAGAATGTGTGAACTTGGTAATATTGCAGTACCAATGGACTTATACTGCTGGATTGGTTTTGCAAATTTGGTTATAATTATATATTTTTTTTTTAATTTTTAATTTTTTATTTTTTTTTACTTTTTTTTTATTTTTTAAAAACTTGGGAATAATGGGGAAATAACTATGCCCTTAGAAGCACAGAGCACAGGACACAGCACCACTGGACTGAACAGGACACGGCACAGGACCCAGCAGCACTACGGAACTCAGCAGGACAGAGCACAGGACACAGCACCACTGGACTGATACTGCAGAATGTGTGAACTTTGTAATATTGCAGTACCAATGGACTTATACTGCTGGATTGGTTTTGCAAATTTGGTTATAATTATATATATTTTTTTTAATTTTTAATTTTTAATTTTTTTTTACTTTTTTTTTATTTTTTAAAAACTTGGGAATAATGGGGAAATAACTATGCCCTTAGAAGCACAGAGCACAGGACACAGCACCACTGGACTGAACAGGACACGGCACAGGACCCAGCAGCACTACGGAACTCAGCAGGACAGAGCACAGGACACAGCACCACTGGACTGATACTGCAGAATGTGTGAACTTTGTAATTTTGCAGTACCACTGGCCTTTTACTGCTGAATGTGTGAACTTGGTAATATTGCAGTACCAATGGGCTTATACTGCAGGATTGGTTGTGCAAATTTTGTGGTAATTAAAAAAAATTAAATTAGTTTTTGGTATTTTTTTAAATAACTTTTTTTTATTTTTTTAAACACAGGGGAATATTGGGGAAATAACTATGCCCTTAGAAGCACAGAGCACAGGACACAGCACCACTGGACTGAACAGGACACAGCACAGGACCCAGCAGCACCACTGACCTCAGAAGGACAGAGCACAGCACACAGCACCACTGGACTGATACTGCAGAACACAGCACAGCACAGCACAGAACTAAACAGCACAACACAGAACTAAACAGCACAGCACGAGATCTACGAGGACAGAGGACCACCTAACACACCCTCCCTCTACCCTGATCAATGCCCGAGTGAAGATGGCGGCGACTAGCGGGGAATTTATAGGATCCGAGTATCGCAAGATCCGACAACGGGATTATGAGTCAGAGCCTCAGTTTCAGATTTGAATTTGGCGCCAATACCCGGATCTGTCTCGGATCCGACTCGGATCGGCAACGTTCGGGTGAGCTCGGATTTCAGAAATCCGAGTGCGCTCATCTCTAATTTGTATGCACTGTGTTGCGAGAAGTAATTTATTTATTGTGTTAAATACTATAGGGCATGCTCCTTTCTTCCCTTATGCACTCTCTACAGGCCATTACGCCATATATTATATACAAAAAATATGTGCTAGCAAGTTATAGAGGAAATCCTGTAAAAGTGAGAGAAGGAAAGCATAGAGGTAAATTGTGAGTAAATGGAGGTAAATCAACTCCATATTCTATTTAAAAAATACTTTTTGCTTTTACCTAGGAGGGCATTAAAGCAAATAGGACAGTAGCTTAATTTTTGTGGCAGTCTCAAAAATGTACTTTTTATTATATGTATTAGAATGCTCTCTGTATTGTATGGCACCCACTAAGATGCTCTCTATATTGTATGACGGTCACTACGATATTCTTTGTATATGAATCATTAATACTGGCCAAAGTATCATGTAGAGCAGTATAATGCTTGCAATACATTTTGTATTACACATCCATAGGAGTATTTTCATTTAATTTGAAAAAATAACAAATTTTTAAAATTGTTCATGCTAGTGTGTTTACAAGTAATAACAGTTAATTTAAAAATGTGTTTTTTATCTTTTAAATCCCACCCCTAACCCCAAGAAGAGGTACAGATTGAATTGTCACAAATAGAAGGCATTGGGAGGGTAAAACCTTTTCTTGGGGTTAAGGGCAAACACCACTATGGTTAGGACACCCTAAAGTTTTGCACAAAGCTAGGCAGAGGGAGACTTTTGAACTAGTGGGAGACCCAACTACTATTAAATTACTGCTAACTCTAGGAACTCCCTGCTACTGGATTAAGCTGCTCCTCTCACATAACCGATGTGTGTGCTCCACCCACTGGTGTGCAGACTCTGCCTACTTATGTTTGCTCCATCTACTAGTGCAATGCTTTGTCTACTTGTGTGTTAACACCACCAATTGTGACAGGCAGACTCTGCCCACCATTACGTATTGCATTTTCCTTGCCTAAAACCGATGTGGCCAGGTCTAATGGTGTGCTAACTCCGCCTACTATTGGCCCCACCTACCATTTATTTGGTCCCCGTCTACATGAGGCCACTTTCAGAATTTTTTCCAGGCCAATTTAAGTTTCCAATCCGCCCCTGGGCAGCAGCGTAGTTAATATGGATAGGCAGGTCAGATGCACAGTTACACAGGCAGCAAAGGATCCAGAAGCAGAGGTCTAACAAGCCGAAGGTCTTACACAGGGAAACACCAGAAAGCAGCACAGAATACACAGAGAGAGCCAAATGCCAAGTAATAACTTGTTCTTCTGACACAGGCAGTTTGTCAAAGTGCGCTAGATATAAAAGAAGGTAATTCGAAAACTCTGCCCCTGTGTCACATGAATGAAGTCGCGTCACCTGCCCAGAAGAACAGAGCAGTGGCTGAGATTGGGAACAGGAACGCAGACAGGTAAGTCTCTTACAACATGATAGGAAAGTACAAGCTGGAAAACATTCTAAATTACACTCTGGAACACATTCTGAGCAATACAATAGAGTATGAATTCCAGTACCGTCACACTTGGAGCTGTTCAGTTCATTCACTTTGTAGCCGTCCTCACAATCGCAGATGTACCCACCAGGAAAATTAATGCAGATCTGTTCACATTGAGTTGTGTTGAACTGGCAGTGATCAATAACTAGCATAAATATATAAGTTGCAATCATTAAGATACCTAAAATGTATATACATGAAGATGTACAGTATATTGATGTTTGTTACTTTATATTGAAGGAGACTTGTTATACAAACTGCTTCTTATATCTCTAAAGTAAAGATTAGTGCTATTAATATTGATAATGCTGCAAGTTGTATTTTTAATATAGTGCAGGGGCTTTCTCAAAAACTTTTATGGAAATGTATTGTCTTCATCTTGTGGAGTATTATATTATGCAAAGTGTCACTTACCTGTACAGTTTACACCATCCCCAGTGTAGTTTGTCATGCACTCACACTGGAATGAGCCAGCCACATTGGAGCAGACAGCATGTACAGAGCAGTTGTTAAGCTCCTGAGATGCACACTCATCAATATCTATCAACAAAATAATATGTTCAATATAGATCTTGTAAAACTGGGTTCAAAATAGACAAGACAATTATAAATCATATATTGAAGATTTCTAATTGTTTACATTAATAACATATTAAAAACAACGGTCCTGAATCATTAAGTAGTGTAAATGCTGATTTGTGCCGTATTTGGCATAAAATCAATCTGCGTATGCCCAGAAAAGAACCAAATGCCAGAGAATGCAGCAACGTCCAGTTCATCTTCGAGCGCAAAGGACTCTTACTACAGAGTAGGATTTCAGGGGCGGAACAAGGAGGGGAATGGGCATCTTTCTGCTTCAAACAACCAGATTGTTCAAATGTACAAATGTGACACAGGAAATAAAGAGAACCCCAATTTCCAGCATTCACTTTTTAAAGTGAAATCGAGTTTCAGTATCAAACGAGCAGTATTTTAGGAGGGGAGGGCAGAATAACATAACAATTAAGAGGGAGGTACAACAGTGATATCAGGTATCTTTGAAAATGACATTTTTACTTTTTCCAGCAGGCATAGTCCCGTGACAGAACTATATCCTGTAATGTCCAAAAATGGAATGGAAGCATGCACCTGTGTATGCACATAGTGGTCAAACAGAATCATTTATTGAAAAGCCATGCACTGCACAGTCAAAAATTTTCTGATTACAAATAAACTTTAAATATATAAATGTAATGTATATGTAACACTGCCAACAAACTAAATGATTTTATCTGGAAATTTCATCCAAGGTGCCCAGATGTTACTTTGTGTGCAGGCCACAAGAAACCATGTGATTCTGATCAATATCCATTTGTGATAATTAACATTTTGATTGGTAAAGCAGGGTCATGCAGTCATCTGAAGACCATCAATGTTTTTTTAGGGAACCATTTGACTACATTTATTGAGACCCATATGATGCTGTAATTATTCCTGCAGAAACCTGTGGCTAAATTGCACACAGGTCCAGGCTGAACCAAAAAAAGTCTGATTATAAAATAATAGTAGTAATACTAATATAAGACAATGACAAATAACTAACTAGGTCAATTGCGATTGCCATATTGTTCATACCCAGGTTTACATTATCATGTGTAATTTCCAGGCAATTGAGTGTATGGGGCCTTATCTTTCATTCGTTAAAGTAACATACAAGCTAAAATTTATAGATTAATATTTTATTCTGCCATTCTACACTGAAAACATGACAGTGATAGAAATAGATATAAAATCATATCATTGGATATGTGCTGTACATCATTGGAAGCTGGAAAACATTCTAAATTACACTCTGGAACACATTCTGAGCAATACAATTGAGTATGAATTTCAGTACCGTCACACTTGGAGCTGTTCAGTTCATTCACTTTGTAGCCGTCCTCACAATCACAGATGTACCCACCAGGAAAACTGATGCAGATCTGTTCACATTGTGTTGTGTTGAACTGGCAGTGATCAATAACTAGAATAAATATATAAGTTGCAATCATTAAGATGCCTAAAATGTGTGTATATCATGTACATACACAATGTATATACATAAAGATGTACAGTATATTGATGTTTGTTACTTTATGTTGAAGGAGACTTGTTATGCAAACTGCTTGTTATATCTCTACAGTAAAAATTGGTGCTACTAATATTGATAATGCTGAGAAATGTATTTTTAATATAGGGCAGGGGCTTTCTCAAAACTTTTATGGAAATGTATTGTCTTATTGAGAATTGTATTATGCAAAATGTCACTTACCTGTACAGTTTACACCATCCCCAGTGTAGTTTGTCATGCACTCACACTGGAATGAGCCAACCACATTGGTGCAGACAGCATGCACAGAGCAGTTGTTAAGCTCCTGAGATGCACACTCATCAATATCTGTCAACAAAATAATATATGTTCAATATAGATCTCGTAAAACTGGGTTTAAAGAAGACAAGACAATTATAATTCATATATTGAAAATTGCTAATTGTTTACATTAATAACATATTAAAAACAACGGTCCTGAATCATTAATGTAAATGCTGATTTGTGCCGTATTTTGCATAAAATCAATCAGCGCATGCCCAGAAAAGAACCCAATGCCAGAGAATGCAACAAAGTCCAATTCATCTTCGAGTGCAAAGAACACTTACTACAGACTATGATTTCAGGGGCGGAACAGGGAGAGGAATGGGCGTCTTTATGCTTCAAACAACCAGATTATTCAAATCTACAAATGTGACATAGGAAATAAAGAGAGCCCCAATCTCCAGCATTCACTTTTTAAGGAGAAACTAAGGTTCAGGCTCAAATGAGCATTATTTTAGGAGGGGAGGGCAGAATACCACCGAGTCATGAGTCGGTTTTGCGCACCAAATTCTGTTCTGAAGTGGAGGCAAAATGTAATTTTCGGTAAAATGTGTGATCTTGCTAGTTTTCGTTTGATATGTTCTATATATCACCCTCCCCCCTGTTTACAGTTGCCATTTCATAAATGACAGAGCCGTAACTAGGGCGGTGCGGGCGGTGCTGTCGCCCAGGGCGCAAGCCCTAGGGGGCGCAGCAGCCGCCCGTTACCTGGCTCTATCTACAGTCTTTTACTTACCCGCAGTGGAACGCATGTGCGTTCCACCAACAGGAAGTTCGGCATTTGGAACGCAAACTTGCGTTCCAAATGCCGAACTTCCTGTTGGTGGAACGCACATGCGTTCCACTGCGGGTAAGTAAAAGAGAGTCTACTTGGCAGTCCTGGAGGGGTTCTCAGACCATGGTTTTGTGGGTTATAGCCAGATTTGTTTTGTCACCAGGATAACGTGACCCTTGCGTTGGTGAATTAGATGGCACAAATACGTAGCCTGGTGGGTAATGGGTCACCTCTGGTACGCCCCTCCCTCAGGTTAGTCAAAATCTGAAATTTAGGAAATAAAAGGAAGGCTGCTGTCAGTTTCCATACACTGCTTGGTGTTGTTGTTTTTTTGTGTGTGTAATCGATTGTGTTAGGACAGGGTCAGATGGTCTAAGGTCACGTTACATTATTAGACACGACTTGGCTTTTTATGAATGGTGTGGAGACATGTGGTGCCATTGTATTAATCCACGGTCAGATAATAGCATCATTACTTTTGTTTTTTTGACTAATATTGCTCTGTTGCAATCTTTCATAACCTCTACTCCTACAGTGTCTTCTTGCTGTCCTTAAAACGTGAGGCCTTTCTACCAGTTAGTAGCAGGCAATGATGTAATTGTCCCTTATCAGCTGTTGGTGACAAAGTTGCAGAAATCAATAAAATGACCAAACAGGAATTATTTTTAATCAGCAGATTTTCTAGTTCATCATTCACTATGAGAACAATGACTTGCGCTTGAGGTTTAAAGTAAAGTAGAATTTTGCTTTATTAAAAGTATTGAGTGAATGTATATCAATGCCTGTATTCTGTTCATGTGTACTAAAGCTTGGTAAGATGAAAAAATATCTGAATTAACTGATGGGTGGAGAGAAAGAAAGGCCTCTCTCTCTCTCTCTCTCTCTCTCGGCAAAGGAAGCTGCATCACAGTATTTTCAGCGGCAAAGGAAGGCTACATGGTACAGTGTGATGAAGAGAGCCATTACTATTGCATAATATGAATTGGGGCATTACTGTGCCATAATATGAATATAGTATTAAATAACAGATTTTTGTCAGGTAAGGTATGCCTTAATATTTTTTCTTTAACAGTTTAAATGTTTAATATATTTGCAAATATGTGTAACACAATTCTTTCAGTAAAGTGCTAGCCACACCCCCATATTAGGTTGGCCACACCCACTTGTCAAATACCAATCCCACTTAGATGGGGGGCGCCGGTGCCCTGTCTCGCCCAGGGCACCAAAATGTCTAGTTACGGCACTGATAAATGATAACATGTGGGTAGGACGTTTGCTGCAATTCTGTGCTCAGAAAATGACTTGTAGAAGGTTGGACAGTGTGAAAAAGGCAATTTATGTTGAAATAGATGTGATTTTACTGTACACTCTTAAGAGTTTATTTACAGATCAATTCTGCAGGAATTATGTGCTGATAAATTGGGTGTGAGAGAGTGAAGAGTAGACAAGCAGTGTGAACTGGTTGTAATAGAATATTAGTAGACTAATTAGGAATGGAAAAATATATTTTTTCTTGTCTTTTCAATCTGAAGGCAGTAGTGCAAGGGTCAGTCTCAGTGACATCTGAACTATTTAGTGGAGAAATAGCAGGGTGCTGTATGGTTGTAAGCAGCACACTCCTAAAAAATATTTCTTGCTTTTAAAATCCCAAATGTTTCAATCTAAATGCAAATGTGTGAGGGGCATATATATATATATATATATATATATATATATATATTAGAGATGGGCGGGCTCGGTTCCCCGAGAACCGAACCCGCCCGAACTTTGCCTATCCGAGTACTGAGCCTGCTCAGATTCGAAATCGAGGCAAAACATCATTGTGACGTATTCGTTTTTTTGAGCTTGGTTCTCGCGAGATTTAAAAAGCATAAATATCCCCCTCCACAGCAATCCATCGCCATTTGACAGAGGGACAGAGCAGGGTGTAGTCACAGGCTGATTAGAGCAGGGACAGAGAATATACCTTATTCTTCATCCAATTCTGGTAACAAATCTGATAAGAATTCTGATTACAATTCTAAAAACAATTCTGATTACAATTCTGATTACAATTCTGATAACAATTCTGATAACAATTTGTATTACAATTGATAGAGAATAGAAGAGAGGAGGATAGTGGAGTCTTTTTTTTTTCAATATTTGGCACTACAAGTGCTTTGGGGTGTCCCATATCCCCCAGTGTAAAACAACAATTTTTATGGTGCTGAAAGTCTTATCTAACAGTACTATCTGGTTAATTTTTTGCTCTCCAAGTGCTTTTGGGGTGTTCCCCAATCTTTTGCATTAATATTTCTAGCTGTCAAAAGTCCTGTTTGTCAGCAGTCTAAAAAAAGAATATTTAGCACTCCAAGTGCTTTTGGGGTGTCCCCCATTCTTTTGCATTCATTTTTCTAGCTGTCAAAAGTCATATTTGTCAGCAGTATCTAAAACAATTTGTAACACTACAAGTGCTTTGGGCTCAGAATGGATTCAAAGTAGTACACATATGAGCAGAATGAGCAACCAGGTTCTGTCACCAGTTCTGATGGTAGTGTTCCCAGTACGTCATCTGGGAAAGGCGATGTCAAACTACACAGTATTTTGAAATCAGTCAAAAAAACACCCAAAATTTTTTACTGTGTTGAAGCGAAAAAGGAATGTAACTGAGGAAAAGTTAAGTGCCGATAAAAAAAAAAAATTGCCAACATGCCATTCTACAAACGCAGTGGCAAAGAGAGAATGAGGCCTTCACCTTTCTCTATTAGTGGCATTAGAGGATAATGTTTGCTCTAAAACAGAAATGACTCCAATCCCTGTGGAGAGTCCATCCAACAGTGGGATGTCTAATCGTGAGCATTCTGTTAGTGTACCCATACAGAGGGGCCCTTTCAGCAGTTCTGCTGATGTGTGCTTGAACAGCCCGAGTGTAGCCGGTGATACACAAATTGAGGATGCCACTTTGGAATTAGAAGAGGATGAGGGGGAGATTTGTGTAGGCGATGAGGGCGCTAATGATGATGTTGATGATTATGATGCAGACAGATTTCAAATTGCCTTTCTCAATTTCTATTTATATTCTAGATTATATAACGGCTGAATAGTTTTCTATTTTACTCCTAGTGGAGAGGGGATCTGATCAGACAGATACCAAACTGCCTTTGTCCATTTCTTTGTATATTCTAACTCTACAGTCTATGCAGGCTGCTTTTTTCTATTTTACTACAAGTGGATAGGGAAAGCTGATGCAGACAGATACCAAACTGCTTTTTCCATTTCTTTTTATATTCTAATTCTACAGTCTATGCAGGCTGCTTTTTTTCTATTCAACTACAAGTGGAGTGCGGGGGGAGGGGGGTCATAGACAGCCACCAAACTACCTTGGTCCATTTTTTTTTTATATTGTTCAGTCTATCCAGGCTGCTTTTTTTCTATTCAACTACAAGTGGAGGGCGGGGGGGTCTATAGAGACAGAAACCAAACTGCCTTTGTCCATTTCTTTAGTTATTTAACTAGAAGTGTAGGTTGTAATATACACCCAAAGACGACGGCTGCATTGCCAATAGGCTAAGATGGAGAGGAAGACAATCAGGTTAGTGTGCAGAATTAAGGACAGCCTACCAGGGATTAAACTGTTTCCTTACTAATTTATTAGCTTTAGAATTACCTTACTTATCCAAGAAACAGATGGAGCACTAAATTTGGTTAGTTTATGCCCAAAAACATTGAATTTGTAACAAAAAAGCAAAACAAAACCAAACAAAACCAAAACCAAAAAACTGCAATGGCGGTTTGGCAAAACCAAAACCAAAACACGACGGTAATCCAGATACAAAACCAAAACACGGGGGTCAGTGAGCATCTCTAATATGGAGTGACATGTCCAAGTAAATCTATTGAGCAGAGGGTGACATTTGAAAGAAACACTGGAGTAATATGTGAGAAAATATTGTGCACAGGGGGTGATATGTGAGAAATGCTTGTGTGTAGGGGGTGATATATGTGAATAAACCTGGTTCACAGGTGATGATATGTGTGAAAATGTTAGTGTGATATTTTTGTGACAAGCTGGTGCCAAGGGGGTGACTTGTGAGAGAAAAGCTGTTGTGCAGAGCATGACATGAGTAAAAAACTGATGTACAGGGGGTGTTATATGAGAAACTCTGGTGTATGGGGAAAGTCATGTGTGAGAAAAGCTGGTGCACATGGGGCGACATATTAGAAATGTTGGTGAGCAGGGATGATATATGTGATTAAAGCTAGTGTGAAAAAGCATGTGTGAAAAAAGTTAGTGTGCAGGGGTGTTATTTAAGAAAATCTGGAGCACAGGGGGTGACTTAGGAGAGAAAAGATGTTGTGCAGAGCATGACATGTGAGAAAACCGGTGGTAATCATTTTACTGCTGATGAGAATTCCGACAAGCTTCATACCTACAAAAAAAATCTAATTGCATAAAGGACGAATGCAATAAAAACAGACTAAAAACCGAAGCTCCAGATGTTCGATGCCACCGGCATGCTGACAGCAACTGATTCCGAAGACACAGCTCTCCGGCAGTTCAGTTTGACATCAGCGCCACTTAGATCAATGATAATTTAAAGCGTCAATGGCTGGACCCCGCTGGGTAAGTGTTAACCTGGTGCATAGGGGAGTCATGTATGATGAAAACTGGTGCACAGGGGGTGACGTGTTAGACATGCTGGTGAGCAGGGGTGATATATGGGAATAAACCTGGTGCACAGGTGATGGTATGTGTAAAAAAGATAATGTGAAATTTGTGTGATAAGTTGGTGCATAGAGGGTGACTTGTGAAAAGTTGTTGTGCATGTCATGACATGAGTAAGAAAAGCTGGTGCACAGGGGGTGTTGTGTGAGAAAATCTGGTGCATAAGAAGAGTCATGTGTGAGAAAAACATGGGGTGACGTGTTACAAAAAAGTTGGTGTGCAGGGGATGTCATGTGAGAGATAAGCTGATGTGCACATCATGACATGAGAGAAAAGCTGTTGCATAGTATGTGACATGTGAGAGAAGTTTTTTTGCACAATAGGTGATGTGTTGTCATATTTGAGAAAAGCTGGTGATTAGGGATTTGTATTTATGAGAAAAGTTGGTGAGCTGGGGACATGTGCGAGAAAATCTAGTGTGCAGGCCTTGACATGGGAGAAAAGCTGGTACACAGGAATTCTCATGTTTGTGTAAAGCTGATAAGCTGGGAGCATTATTGAGTAAAAGTGGTGTGCAGAGGGTGGCATGTGAAAGAAAAGCTAGTGCACAGGCGTTAACGGGAGAAAAACTGATGTGTAGTGAGTGATGTGAGAGAAATCCTGAAGGGCAGGTGGTCACATGTGAGTGATAAGCTTTTGCGCAGGTGCTGGTGTGCAGTGGGTTGCATGTGCAAGAAAAGATGGTGCGCTGGGGCTGACTTGAAAAGAGCTGGTGCGTAGTGGTGATATGTAGGAGAAATGCTGGTCACCTGGGAGGGGGGGAATTTGAGATAAAATGCCTTGCGGGTTAATATATAGATTTCTAATTATAAGAAAAGATCATATACTCACAGGCTGTAGTTGTAGAGTTAGCCCAATTAGATGTGGATGTTAAAAGTTCAAAAGGTGTTGTAATACTTGTGTATTTTGTAGCTGTTGAAGTAATTAGTTCAATAGATGATGTTATAAGCATGTCTGATGTTATAGGGGTATTCACAATTGTCCCAGTTGTGCCTAGCTGATGTTCTGTATTAGCACTTGTGCTATCTGTATTTACTCCTTTAGAAGTAGTTGTTTGAGGTTGTGAACTCGTGATGTCATTGAGTGTAGATCTTACTCCAATGGTGCTTAGCTCAGGTTTAGTATTAAAACTTGTCACATCTGTGGCTTTTCCTGTAGCTGTAGTTGGCTCAGCTGCACTACTGACGAAGATTGTAGTTGAACTTTGTTTGGTTGTGGAGACTTCAGGGGTAATACCAGTACTTACTTTAGCAGTGGTTTTCACTTCAGTACTAATTGATTCATGTGGTATACTTGTGGTGATACCAGGTGTAGACATTTCTTCAGCTGTGCTTTGTTCAAAATTAGTACTACTTCTTGTCTCATCTGTGGCTCTTCTTGTAGTTGTCATTGATTCAGTTGCTCTACTGGTGATGATAATAGGTGTAGATCTTTCACCAATTGTGCTTAGTTCAAGCCCACTGCTAAAACCTGTCACAGCTGTAGCTTTTCCTGTAGTTGTTATTGTCTCAGGTGCACTACTGGTGATGACAGTAATTGTAGACGTTTGTCCAGTTTTAGTATCAGGTGTAGTACTTGTACTTAATTCTCTTGTGGTTCTCCATTCTGTAATCATTGTTTTCAGTGGTGTACTTGTTAGGATACCAGTTGTAGACTTTTCTCCAATTGTGCTTAGCTCAGGATTACTACTCGTTCTTGACTCATCTATGGCACTTCCTGTAGTTGTGGTTGGCTCATATGCACTACTTGTGATAATATTATTTGTAGACCTTTCTCCAGCTGTACCAAATACAGGTGTTTTATTAGTAATTAAATCAGATGTGGATCTTTCTGTATTTGTGTTTCTGATTATATGAGTTGTAGACCGTTCACTGATTATAAAGTCAGGTATAGTACTAGCTATAATTTCAGCAGTAGCTGGTTCCGGTGATGTATTTGTGATGATGTCAGGTATCGTAATTCCTCCATTTTCAGTGCCAGTATTTATCCCAGCTGTGTTTTTTCCTGCAGTCATTGTTGGTGGAAATGTTGTACTACTGATGATTTCTGGTACAGAACCTTTTTCTGTTGTGCTGAGTCCAGATTCAGAACTGATTATTTCTGCATCTGTAGTTGTTCCATCAGTTGTAGATGACTGAGGCGTTATGGTAGTAATAACAGGTGTAGATCTTTTTCCAGTTGTACTGAGTTCATGTGTTATGCTGGTGGTTATATATGGTGTTGATATATCTCCATATGTACTTGATTCAGACACAGTGCTGGAATTAATTTCAGCTGTTAAAATATCTTCAGTTGTACTTAGTTTAGAAACAGTACTGGTAATTATATCAGGGGTAGATATGTCTCCAGCTGTACTTATTTCAGGTGCATTGCTAGTAATTATTGCAGCTGTTGATTTATCATCGGCTGTGCTTTGATCATTTGCAAAATTAGTACTTCTCTCCATTGTTGATATGTCTCCTACTGTCTTTATTGAAGAGACAATGATGGTAATTGTTTCAGATGTTGAGATTTCAACAGGTGTAACTAAATCAGTTGAAGTGCCTAAAATTATCTCAGATGTTGATTTATGTCCAGCTGTACTTTGTTCAGGTACAATACTGGAACTTATCTCTATTGTTGCTATGTCACTGATAGTGCTAATAGCCGTTGATATTTCTCCCACTGTGCTTAAGTCAGGCGCAATGCTGGTAATTGTTTCAGCTGTTGATATGACTCCAGTTGTTTTTAGTTCAGATGCAGTACCTGTAATCATTTTAGTTGATGATAGGTCTCCACTTGTTCTTGTCTCAGATGAAATGCTGGATAGCACTTCAGCTGTTGATATGTCTACAACAGTGCTTTTCATAGGTGAAATACTGGTATTTATTTCTGCTGTTGATTTTTCTTCATGTGTACTTATTTCAGATGTAGTGGTGGTAATTATCTTGACTGTTGATTTATCTACAGGTGTACTTATTTCAAGTCCAGTGCTGGTCATTATTTCTGCTGTTGAAATAAGCCCAATTGTACCTTGATCTGGTGTGATACTGGTCATTTTCTTCACTGTTGACTTTTCTTCAGTTGTACTTAATTCAGATTCAATGCTGGTACTTTTTTCAGATGATGATATTTTTTCTATTGTAGTGATTTCAGGTGCAGTGCTGGTAATTGAGTTAACTGATGATATATCTCCAGCAGTACTTCGTTTAGATGCAGCGCTGGTAGTTATCTGAGCAGTTGATATGTAGCCAGTGGTTCTTCGATCAGATGTAGTGCTAGTAATTATTTCTGCTGTTGCTATATCTCCAGTTGTACTTTGCTCAGGTGAACTACTGGTAATTGTCTCTGTTCTAGATATTTCCCCACTTGTTCTTATGTCACCGGTAGTGCTAGTAGCTGTTGATATCTCTTTGACTGTACTTAGGGCAGTTACATTGCTGGCAATTGTTTCAGCTGTTGATATAACTCCAGTTGTTTGTAGTTCAGATGCAGTGCTTGTAATCATTTTAGTTGTTGATAGGTCTCCTGTTGTTCTTATTTCTGGTGAAATGCTGGTTAGTACTTCAGCTGTTGATATGTCTACAACAGTACTTTTCATAGGTGAAATACTGGTATTTATTTCTGCTGTTGATTTTTCTTCATGTGTACTTTTTTCGGATGTAGTGGTGGCAATTATCTTGGCTGTTGATATATCTACAGGTGTACTTATTTCAAGTCCAGTGCTGGTCATTATTTCTGCTGTTGATATAAGCCCAATTGTACCTTGATCTGGTGTGATACTGGTCATTTTCTTCACTGTTGACTTTTCTTCAGTTGTACTTAATTCAGATTCAATGCTGGTACTTTTTTCAGATGATGATATTTTTTCTCTTGTAGTGATTTCAGGTGCAGTGCTGGTAATTGAGTTAGCTGATGATATATCTCCAGCAGTACTTTGTTTAGATGCAGCGCTGGTAGTTATCTGAGCAGTTGATATGTAGCCAGTGGTTCTTCGATCAGATGTAGTGCTAGTAATTATTTCTGCTGTTGCTATATCTCCAGTTGTACTTTGCTCAGGTGAACTACTGGTAATTGTCTCTGTTCTAGATATTTCCCCACTTGTTCTTATGTCACCGGTAGTGCTAGTAGCTGTTGATATCTCTTTGACTGTACTTAGGGCAGTTACAATGCTGGCAATTGTTTCAGTTGTTGATATAACTCCAGTTGTTTGTAGTTCAGATGCAGTGCTTGTAATCATTTTAGTTGTTGATAGGTCTCCTGTTGTTCTTATTTCTGGTGAAATGCTGGTTAGTACTTCAGCTGTTGATATGTCTACAACAGTACTTTTCATAGGTAAAATACTGGTATTTATTTCTGCTGTTGATTTTTCTTCATGTGTACTTATTTTAGGTGTAGTGGTGGTAATTATCTTGGCTGTTGATTTATCTACAGGTGTACTTATTTCAAGTCCAGTGCTGGTCATTATTTCTGCTGTTGATATAAGCCCAATTGTACCTTGATCTGGTGTGATACTGGTCATTTTCTTCACTGTTGACTTTTCTTCAGTTGTACTTAATTCAGATTCAATGCTGGTACTTTTTTCAGATGATGATATTTTTTCTCTTGTAGTGATTTCAGGTGCAGTGCTGGTAATTGAGTTAGCTGATGATATATCTCCAGCAGTACTTTGTTTAGATGCAGAGCTGGTAGTTATCTGAGCAGTTGATATGTAGCCAGTGGTTCTTCGATCAGATGTAGTGCTAGTAATTATTTCTGCTGTTGCTATATCTCCAGTTGTACTTTGCTCAGGTGAACTACTGGTAATTGTCTCTGATCTAGATATTTCCCCACTTGTTCTTATGTCACCGGTAGTGCTAGTAGCTGTTGATATCTCTTTGACTGTACTTAGGGCAGTTACAATGCTGGCAATTGTTTCAGCTGTTGATATAACTCCAGTTGTTTGTAGTTCAGATGCAGTGCTTGAAATCATTTTAGTTGTTGATAGGTCTCCTGTTGTTCTTATTTCTGGTGAAATGCTGGTTAGTACTTCAGCTGTTGATATGTCTACAACAGTACTTTTCATAGGTGAAATACTGGTATTTATTTCTGCTGTTGATTTTTCTTCATGTGTACTTTTTTCGGATGTAGTGGTGGCAATTATCTTGGCTGTTGATTTATCTACAGGTGTACTTATTTCAAGTCCAGTGCTGGTCATTATTTCTGCTGTTGATATAAGCCCAATTGTACCTTGATCTGGTGTGATACTGGTCATTTTCTTCACTGTTGACTTTTCTTCAGTTGTACTTAATTCAGATTCAATGCTGGTACTTTTTTCAGATGATGATATTTTTTCTATTGTAGTAATTTCAGGTGCAGTGCTGGTAATTGAGTGAGCTGATGATATATCTCCAGCAGTACTTTGTTTAGATGCAGCGCTGGTAGTTATCTCAGCAGTTGATATGTAGCCAGTGGTTCTTCGATCAGATGTAGTGCTAGTAATTATTTCTGCTGTTGCTATATCTCCAGTTGTACTTTGCTCAGGTGAACTACTGGTAATTGTCTCTGTTCTAGATATTTCCCCACTTGTTCTTATGTCACCGGTAGTGCTAGTAGCTGTTGATATCTCTTTGACTGTACTTAGGGCAGTTACATTGCTGGCAATTGTTTCAGCTGTTGATATAACTCCAGTTGTTTGTAGTTCAGATGCAGTGCTTGAAATCATTTTAGTTGTTGATAGGTC
Organism: Mixophyes fleayi; assembly: GCF_038048845.1. Taxonomy (NCBI): domain Eukaryota; kingdom Metazoa; phylum Chordata; class Amphibia; order Anura; family Limnodynastidae; genus Mixophyes; species Mixophyes fleayi. The sequence continues at coordinate 130,317,414 of NC_134404.1, read as the reverse complement.
TCCTGTTGTTCTTATTTCTGGTGAAATGCTGGTTAGTACTTCAGCTGTTGATATGTCTACAACAGTACTTTTCATAGGTGAAATACTGGTATTTATTTCTGCTGTTGATTTTTCTTCATGTGTACTTATTTTAGGTGTAGTGGTGGTAATTATCTTGGCTGTTGATTTATCTACAGGTGTACTTATTTCAAGTCCAGTGCTGGTCATTATTTCTGCTGTTGATATAAGCCCAATTGTACCTTGATCTGGTGTGATACTGGTCATTTTCTTCACTGTTGACTTTTCTTCAGTTGTACTTAATTCAGATTCAATGCTGGTACTTTTTTCAGATGATGATATTTTTTCTATTGTAGTAATTTCAGGTGCAGTGCTGGTAATTGAGTTAGCTGATGATATATCTCCAGCAGTACTTTGTTTAGATGCAGCGCTGGTAGTTATCTCAGCAGTTGATATGTAGCCACTGGTTCTTCGATCAGATGTAGTGCTAGTAATTATTTCTGCTGTTGCTATATCTCCAGTTGTACTTTGCTCAGGTGAACTACTGGTAATTGTCTCTGTTCTAGATATTTCCCCACTTGTTCTTATGTCACCGGTAGTGCTAGTAGCTGTTGATATCTCTTTGACTGTACTTAGGGCAGTTACAATGCTGGCAATTGTTTCAGCTGTTGATATAACTCCAGTTGTTTGTAGTTCAGATGCAGTGCTTGTAATCATTTTAGTTGTTGATAGGTCTCCTGTTGTTCTTATTTCTGGTGAAATGCTGGTTAGTACTTCAGCTGTTGATATGTCTACAACAGTACTTTTCATAGGTGAAATACTGGTATTTATTTCTGCTGTTGATTTTTCTTCATGTGTACTTTTTTCGGATGTAGTGGTGGCAATTATCTTGGCTGTTGATTTATCTACAGGTGTACTTATTTCAAGTCCAGTGCTGGTCATTATTTCTGCTGTTGATATAAGCCCAATTGTACCTTGATCTGGTGTGATACTGGTCATTTTCTTCACGGTTGACTTTTCTTCAGTTGTACTTAATTCAGATTCAATGCTGGTACTTTTTTCAGATGATGATATTTTTTCTATTGTAGTGATTTCAGGTGCAGTGCTGGTAATTGAGTTAGCTGATGATATATCTCCAGCAGTACTTTGTTTAGATGCAGAGCTGGTAGTTATCTGAGCAGTTGATATGTAGCCAGTGGTTCTTCGATCAGATGTAGTGCTAGTAATTATTTCTGCTGTTGCTATATCTCCAGTTGTACTTTGCTCAGGTGAACTACTGGTAATTGTCTCTGATCTAGATATTTCCCCACTTGTTCTTATGTCACCGGTAGTGCTAGTAGCTGTTGATATCTCTTTGACTGTACTTAGGGAAGTTACATTGCTGGCAATTGTTTTAGCTGTTGATATAACTCCAGTTGTTTGTAGTTCAGATGCAGTGCTTGTAATCATTTTAGTTGTTGATAGGTCTCCTGTTGTTCTTATTTCTGGTGAAATGCTGGTTAGTACTTCAGCTGTTGATATGTCTACAACAGTACTTTTCATAGGTGAAATACTGGTATTTATTTCTGCTGTTGATTTTTCTTCATGTGTACTTATTTTAGGTGTAGTGGTGGTAATTATCTTGGCTGTTGATTTATCTACAGGTGTACTTATTTCAAGTCCAGTGCTGGTCATTATTTTTGCTGTTGATATTATAAGCCCAATTGTACCTTGATCTGGTGTGATACTGGTCATTTTCTTCACTGTTGACTTTTCTTCAGTTGTACTTAATTCAGATTCAATGCTGGTACTTTTTTCAGATGATGATATTTTTTCTATTGTAGTGATTTCAGGTGCAGTGCTGGTAATTGAGTTAGCTGATGATATATCTCCAGCAGTACTTTGTTTAGATGCAGCGCTGGTAGTTATCTGAGCAGTTGATATGTAGCCAGTGGTTCTTCGATCAGATGTAGTGCTAGTAATTATTTCTGCTGTTGCTATATCTCCAGTTGTACTTTGCTCAGGTGAACTACTGGTAATTGTCTCTGATCTAGATATTTCCCCACTTGTTCTTATGTCACCGGTAGTGCTAGTAGCTGTTGATATCTCTTTGACTGTACTTAGGGCAGTTACAATGCTGGCAATTGTTTCAGCTGTTGATATAACTCCACTTGTTTGTAGTTCAGATGCAGTGCTTGTAATCATTTTAGTTGTTGATAGGTCTCCTGTTGTTCTTATTTCTGGTGAAATGCTGGTTAGTACTTCAGCTGTTGATATGTCTACAACAGTACTTTTCATAGGTGAAATACTGGTATTTATTTCTGCTGTTGATTTTTCTTCATGTGTACTTTTTTCGGATGTAGTGGTGGCAATTATCTTGTCTGTTGATTTATCTACAGGTGTACTTATTTCAAGTCCAGTGCTGGTCATTATTTCTGCTGTTGATATAAGCCCAATTGTACCTTGATCTGGTGTGATACTGGTCATTTTCTTCACTGTTGACTTTTCTTCAGTTGTACTTAATTCAGATTCAATGCTGGTACTTTTTTCAGATGATGATATTTTTTCTCTTGTAGTGATTTCAGGTGCAGTGCTGGTAATTGAGTTAGCTGATGATATATCTCCAGCAGTACTTTGTTTAGATGCAGCGCTGGTAGTTATCTCAGCAGTTGATATGTAGCCAGTGGTTCTTCGATCAGATGTAGTGCTAGTAATTATTTCTGCTGTTGCTATATCTCCAGTTGTACTTTGCTCAGGTGAACTACTGGTAATTGTCTCTGATCTAGATATTTCCCCACTTGTTCTTATGTCACCGGTAGTGCTAGTAGCTGTTGATATCTCTTTGACTGTACTTAGGGCAGTTAAAATGCTGGCAATTGTTTCAGCTGTTGATATAACTCCAGTTGTTTGTAGTTCAGATGCAGTGCTTGAAATCATTTTAGTTGTTGATAGGTCTCCTGTTGTTCTTATTTCTGGTGAAATGCTGGTTAGTACTTCAGCTGTTGATATGTCTACAACAGTACTTTTCATAGGTGAAATACTGGTATTTATTTCTGCTGTTGATTTTTCTTCATGTGTACTTTTTTCGGATGTAGTGGTGGCAATTATCTTGGCTGTTGATTTATCTACAGGTGTACTTATTTCAAGTCCAGTGCTGGTCATTATTTCTGCTGTTGATATAAGCCCAATTGTAACTTGATCTGGTGTGATACTGGTCATTTTCTTCACTGTTGACTTTTCTTCAGCTGTACTTAATTCAGATTCAATGCTGGTACTTTTTTCAGATGATGATATTTTTTCTATTGTAGTGATTTCAGGTGCAGTGCTGGTAATTGAGTTAGCTGATGATATATCTCCAGCAGTACTTTGTTTAGATGCAGCGCTGGTAGTTACCTCAGCAGTTGATATGTAGCCAGTGGTTCTTCGATCAGATGTAGTGCTAGTAATTATTTCTGCTGTTGCTATATCTCCAGTTGTACTTTGCTCAGGTGAACTACTGGTAATTGTCTCTGTTCTAGATATTTCCCCACTTGTTCTTATGTCACCGGTAGTGCTAGTAGCTGTTGATATCTCTTTGACTGTACTTAGGGCAGTTACAATGCTGGCAATTGTTTCAGTTGTTGATATAACTCCAGTTGTTTGTAGTTCAGATGCAGTGCTTGTAATCATTTTAGTTGTTGATAGGTCTCCTGTTGTTCTTATTTCTGGTGAAATGCTGGTTAGTACTTCAGCTGTTGATATGTCTACAACAGTACTTTTCATAGGTGAAATACTGGTATTTATTTCTGCTGTTGATTTTTCTTCATGTGTACTTTTTTCGGATGTAGTGGTGGCAATTATCTTGGCTGTTGATTTATCTACAGGTGTACTTATTTCAAGTCCAGTGCTGGTCATTATTTCTGCTGTTGATATAAGCCCAATTGTACCTTGATCTGGTGTGATACTGGTCATTTTCTTCACTGTTGACTTTTCTTCAGTTGTACTTAATTCAGATTCAATGCTGGTACTTTTTTCAGATGATGATATTTTTTCTCTTGTAGTGATTTCAGGTGCAGTGCTGGTAATTGAGTTAGCTGATGATATATCTCCAGCAGTACTTTGTTTAGATGCAGCGCTGGTAGTTATCTCAGCAGTTGATATGTAGCCAGTGGTTCTTCGATCAGATGTAGTGCTAGTAATTATTTCTGCTGTTGCTATATCTCCAGTTGTACTTTGTTCATGTGAACTACTGGTAATTGTCTCTGTTCTAGATATTTCCCCACTTGTTCTTATGTCACCGGTAGTGCTAGTAGCTGTTGATATCTCTTTGACTGTACTTAGGGCAGTTACAATGCTGGCAATTGTTTCAGCTGTTGATATAACTCCAGTTGTTTGTAGTTCAGATGCAGTGCTTGAAATCATTTTAGTTGTTGATAGGTCTCCTGTTGTTCTTATTTCTGGTGAAATGCTGGTTAGTACTTCAGCTGTTGATATGTCTACAACAGTACTTTTCATAGGTGAAATACTGGTATTTATTTCTGCTGTTGATTTTTCTTCATGTGTACTTATTTTAGGTGTAGTGGTGGTAATTATCTTGGCTGTTGATTTATCTACAGGTGTACTTATTTCAAGTCCAGTGCTGGTCATTATTTCTGCTGTTGATATAAGCCCAATTGTACCTTGATCTGGTGTGATACTGGTCATTTTCTTCACTGTTGACTTTTCTTCAGTTGTACTTAATTCAGATTCAATGCTGGTACTTTTTTCAGATGATGATATTTTTTCTCTTGTAGTGATTTCAGGTGCAGTGCTGGTAATTGAGTTAGCTGATGATATATCTCCAGCAGTACTTTGTTTAGATGCAGCGCTGGTAGTTATCTCAGCAGTTGATATGTAGCCAGTGGTTCTTCGATCAGATGTAGTGCTAGTAATTATTTCTGCTGTTGCTATATCTCCAGTTGTACTTTGCTCAGGTGAACTACTGGTAATTGTCTCTGTTCTAGATATTTCCCCACTTGTTCTTATGTCACCGGTAGTGCTAGTAGCTGTTGATATCTCTTTGACTGTACTTAGGGCAGTTACAATGCTGGCAATTGTTTCAGTTGTTGATATAACTTCAGTTGTTTGTAGTTCAGATGCAGTGCTTGTAATCATTTTAGTTATTGATAGGTCTCCTGTTGTTCTTATTTCTGGTGAAATGCTGGTTAGTACTTCAGCTGTTGATATGTCTACAACAGTACTTTTCATAGGTGAAATACTGGTATTTATTTCTGCTGTTGATTTTTCTTCATGTGTACTTATTTTAGGTGTAGTGGTGGTAATTATCTTGGCTGTTGATTTATCTACAGGTGTACTTATTTCAAGTCCAGTGCTGGTCATTATTTCTGCTGTTGATATAAGCCCAATTGTACCTTGATCTGGTGTGATACTGGTCATTTTCTTCACTGTTGACTTTTCTTCAGTTGTACTTAATTCAGATTCAATGCTGGTACTTTTTTCAGATGATGATATTTTTTCTCTTGTAGTGATTTCAGGTGCAGTGCTGGTAATTGAGTTAGCTGATGATATATCTCCAGCAGTACTTTGTTTAGATGCAGCGCTGGTAGTTATCTGAGCAGTTGATATGTAGCCAGTGGTTCTTCGATCAGATGTAGTGCTAGTAATTATTTCTGCTGTTGCTATATCTCCAGGTGTACTTTGTTCATGTGAACTACTGGTAATTGTCTCTGTTCTAGATATTTCCCCACTTGTTCTTATGTCACCGGTAGTGCTAGTAGCTGTTGATATCTCTTTGACTGTACTTAGGGCAGTTACAATGCTGGCAATTGTTTCAGCTGTTGATATAACTCCAGTTGTTTGTAGTTCAGATGCAGTGCTTGAAATCATTTTAGTTGTTGATAGGTCTCCTGTTGTTCTTATTTCTGGTGAAATGCTGGTTAGTACTTCAGCTGTTGATATGTCTACAACAGTACTTTTCATAGGTGAAATACTGGTATTTATTTCTGCTGTTGATTTTTCTTCATGTGTACTTATTTTAGGTGTAGTGGTGGTAATTATCTTGGCTGTTGATTTATCTACAGGTGTACTTATTTCAAGTCCAGTGCTGGTCATTATTTCTGCTGTTGATATAAGCCCAATTGTACCTTGATCTGGTGTGATACTGGTCATTTTCTTCACTGTTGACTTTTCTTCAGTTGTACTTAATTCAGATTCAATGCTGGTACTTTTTTCAGATGATGATATTTTTTCTCTTGTAGTGATTTCAGGTGCAGTGCTGGTAATTGAGTTAGCTGATGATATATCTCCAGCAGTACTTTGTTTAGATGCAGCGCTGGTAGTTATCTCAGCAGTTGATATGTAGCCAGTGGTTCTTCGATCAGATGTAGTGCTAGTAATTATTTCTGCTGTTGCTATATCTCCAGTTGTACTTTGCTCAGGTGAACTACTGGTAATTGTCTCTGTTCTAGATATTTCCCCACTTGTTCTTATGTCACCGGTAGTGCTAGTAGCTGTTGATATCTCTTTGACTGTACTTAGGGCAGTTACAATGCTGGCAATTGTTTCAGTTGTTGATATAACTTCAGTTGTTTGTAGTTCAGATGCAGTGCTTGTAATCATTTTAGTTGTTGATAGGTCTCCTGTTGTTCTTATTTCTGGTGAAATGCTGGTTAGTACTTCAGCTGTTGATATGTCTACAACAGTACTTTTCATAGGTGAAATACTGGTATTTATTTCTGCTGTTGATTTTTCTTCATGTGTACTTATTTTAGGTGTAGTGGTGGTAATTATCTTGGCTGTTGATTTATCTACAGGTGTACTTATTTCAAGTCCAGTGCTGGTCATTATTTCTGCTGTTGATATAAGCCCAATTGTACCTTGATCTGGTGTGATACTGGTCATTTTCTTCACTGTTGACTTTTCTTCAGTTGTACTTAATTCAGATTCAATGCTGGTACTTTTTTCAGATGATGATATTTTTTCTCTTGTAGTGATTTCAGGTGCAGTGCTGGTAATTGAGTTAGCTGATGATATATCTCCAGCAGTACTTTGTTTAGATGCAGCGCTGGTAGTTATCTCAGCAGTTGATATGTAGCCAGTGGTTCTTCGATCAGATGTAGTGCTAGTAATTATTTCTGCTGTTGCTATATCTCCAGTTGTACTTTGTTCATGTGAACTACTGGTAATTGTCTCTGTTCTAGATATTTCCCCACTTGTTCTTAAGTCACCGGTAGTTCTAGTAGCTGTTGATATCTCTTTGACTGTACTTAGGGCAGTTACAATGCTGGCAATTGTTTCAGCTGTTGATATAACTCCAGTTGTTTGTAGTTCAGATGCAGTGCTTGAAATCATTTTAGTTGTTGATAGGTCTCCTGTTGTTCTTATTTCTGGTGAAATGCTGGTTAGTACTTCAGCTGTTGATATGTCTACAACAGTACTTTTCATAGGTGAAATACTGGTATTTATTTCTGCTGTTGATTTTTCTTCATGTGTACTTATTTTAGGTGTAGTGGTGGTAATTATCTTGGCTGTTGATTTATCTACAGGTGTACTTATTTCAAGTCCAGTGCTGGTCATTATTTCTGCTGTTGATATAAGCCCAATTGTACCTTGATCTGGTGTGATACTGGTCATTTTCTTCACTGTTGACTTTTCTTCAGTTGTACTTAATTCAGATTCAATGCTGGTACTTTTTTCAGATGATGATATTTTTTCTCTTGTAGTGATTTCAGGTGCAGTGCTGGTAATTGAGTTAGCTGATGATATATCTCCAGCAGTACTTTGTTTAGATGCAGCGCTGGTAGTTATCTGAGCAGTTGATATGTAGCCAGTGGTTCTTCGATCAGATGTAGTGCTAGTAATTATTTCTGCTGTTGCTATATCTCCAGTTGTACTTTGCTCAGGTGAACTACTGGTAATTGTCTCTGTTCTAGATATTTCCCCACTTGTTCTTATGTCACCGGTAGTGCTAGTAGCTGTTGATATCTCTTTGACTGTACTTAGGGCAGTTACAATGCTGGCAATTGTTTCAGTTGTTGATATAACTTCAGTTGTTTGTAGTTCAGATGCAGTGCTTGTAATCATTTTAGTTGTTGATAGGTCTCCTGTTGTTCTTATTTCTGGTGAAATGCTGGTTAGTACTTCAGCTGTTGATATGTCTACAACAGTACTTTTCATAGGTGAAATACTGGTATTTATTTCTGCTGTTGATTTTTCTTCATGTGTACTTTTTTCGGATGTAGTGGTGGCAATTATCTTGGCTGTTGATTTATCTACAGGTGTACTTATTTCAAGTCCAGTGCTGGTCATTATTTCTGCTGTTGATATAAGCCCAATTGTAACTTGATCTGGTGTGATACTGGTCATTTTCTTCACTGTTGACTTTTCTTCAGCTGTACTTAATTCAGATTCAATGCTGGTACTTTTTTCAGATGATGATATTTTTTCTATTGTAGTGATTTCAGGTGCAGTGCTGGTAATTGAGTTAGCTGATGATATATCTCCAGCAGTACTTTGTTTAGATGCAGCGCTGGTAGTTATCTGAGCAGTTGATATGTAGCCAGTGGTTCTTCGATCAGATGTAGTGCTAGTAATTATTTCTGCTGTTGCTATATCCCCAGTTGTACTTTGCTCAGGTGAACTACTGGTAATTGTCTCTGTTCTAGATATTTCCCCACTTGTTCTTATGTCACCGGTAGTGCTAGTAGCTGTTGATATCTCTTTGACTGTACTTAGGGCAGTTACAATGCTGGCAATTGTTTCAGTTGTTGATATAACTCCAGTTGTTTGTAGTTCAGATGCAGTGCTTATAATCATTTTAGTTGTTGATAGGTCTCCTGTTGTTCTTATTTCTGGTGAAATGCTGGTTAGTACTTCAGCTGTTGATATGTCTACAACAGTACTTTTCATAGGTGAAATACTGGTATTTATTTCTGCTGTTGATTTTTCTTCATTTGTACTTATTTTAGGTGTAGTGGTGGTAATTATCTTGGCTGTTGATTTATCTACAGGTGTACTTATTTCAAGTCCAGTGCTGGTCATTATTTCTGCTGTTGATATAAGCCCAATTGTACCTTGATCTGGTGTGATACTGGTCATTTTCTTCACTGTTGACTTTTCTTCAGTTGTACTTAATTCAGATTCAATGCTGGTACTTTTTTCAGATGATGATATTTTTTCTATTGTAGTGATTTCAGGTGCAGTGCTGGTAATTGAGTTAGCTGATGATATATCTCCAGCAGTACTTTGTTTAGATGCAGCGCTGGTAGTTATCTGAGCAGTTGTTATGTAGCCAGTGGTTCTTCGATCAGATGTAGTGCTAGTAATTATTTCTGCTGTTGCTATATCTCCAGTTGTACTTTGCTCAGGTGAACTACTGGTAATTGTCTCTGATCTAGATATTTCCCCACTTGTTCTTATGTCACCGGTAGTGCTAGTAGCTGTTGATATCTCTTTGACTGTACTTAGGGCAGTTACAATGCTGGCAATTGTTTCAGCTGTTGATATAACTCCAGTTGTTTGTAGTTCAGATGCAGTGCTTGAAATCATTTTAGTTGTTGATAGGTCTCCTGTTGTTCTTATTTCTGGTGAAATGCTGGTTAGTACTTCAGCTGTTGATATGTCTACAACAGTACTTTTCATAGGTGAAATACTGGTATTTATTTCTGCTGTTGATTTTTCTTCATGTGTACTTTTTTCGGATGTAGTGGTGGCAATTATCTTGGCTGTTGATTTATCTACAGGTGTACTTATTTCAAGTCCAGTGCTGGTCATTATTTCTGCTGTTGATATAAGCCCAATTGTAACTTGATCTGGTGTGATACTGGTCATTTTCTTCACTGTTGACTTTTCTTCAGCTGTACTTAATTCAGATTCAATGCTGGTACTTTTTTCAGATGATGATATTTTTTCTATTGTAGTGATTTCAGGTGCAGTGCTGGTAATTGAGTTAGCTGATGATATATCTCCAGCAGTACTTTGTTTAGATGCAGCGCTGGTAGTTATCTGAGCAGTTGATATGTAGCCAGTGGTTCTTCGATCAGATGTAGTGCTAGTAATTATTTCTGCTGTTGCTATATCCCCAGTTGTACTTTGCTCAGGTGAACTACTGGTAATTGTCTCTGTTCTAGATATTTCCCCACTTGTTCTTATGTCACCGGTAGTGCTAGTAGCTGTTGATATCTCTTTGACTGTACTTAGGGCAGTTACAATGCTGGCAATTGTTTCAGTTGTTGATATAACTCCAGTTGTTTGTAGATCAGATGCAGTGCTTGTAATCATTTTAGTTGTTGATAGGTCTCCTGTTGTTCTTATTTCTGGTGAAATGCTGGTTAGTACTTCAGCTGTTGATATGTCTACAACAGTACTTTTCATAGGTGAAATACTGGTATTTATTTCTGCTGTTGATTTTTCTTCATGTGTATTTTTTTCGGATGTAGTGGTGGCAATTATCTTGGCTGTTGATTTATCTACAGGTGTACTTATTTCAAGTCCAGTGCTGGTCATTATTTCTGCTGTTGATATAAGCCCAATTGTACCTTGATCTGGTGTGATACTGGTAATTTTCTTCACTGTTGACTTTTCTTCAGTTGTACTTAATTCAGATTCAATGCTGGTACTTTTTTCAGATGATGATATTTTTTCTCTTGTAGTGATTTCAGGTGCAGTGCTGGTAATTGAGTTAGCTGATGATATATCTCCAGCAGTACTTTGTTTAGATGCAGCGCTGGTAGTTATCTCAGCAGTTGATATGTAGCCAGTGGTTCTTCGATCAGATGTAGTGCTAGTAATTATTTTTTCTGTTGCTATATCTCCAGTTGTACTTTGCTCAGGTGAACTACTGGTAATTGTCTCTGTTCTAGATATTTCCCCACTTGTTCTTATGTCACCGGTAGTGCTAGTAGCTGTTGATATCTCTTTGACTGTACTTAGGGCAGTTACAATGCTGGCAATTGTTTCAGCTGTTGATATAACTCCAGTTGTTTGTAGTTCAGATGCAGTGCTTGAAATCATTTTAGTTGTTGATAGGTCTCCTGTTGTTCTTATTTCTGGTGAAATGCTGGTTAGTACTTCAGCTGTTGATATGTCTACAACAGTACTTTTCATAGGTGAAATACTGGTATTTATTTCTGCTGTTGATTTTTCTTCATGTGTACTTTTTTCGGATGTAGTGGTGGCAATTATCTTGGCTGTTGATTTATCTACAGGTGTACTTATTTCAAGTCCAGTGCTGGTCATTATTTCTGCTGTTGATATAAGCCCAATTGTAACTTGATCTGGTGTGATACTGGTCATTTTCTTCACTGTTGACTTTTCTTCAGCTGTACTTAATTCAGATTCAATGCTGGTACTTTTTTCAGATGATGATATTTTTTCTATTGTAGTGATTTCAGGTGCAGTGCTGGTAATTGAGTTAGCTGATGATATATCTCCAGCAGTACTTTGTTTAGATGCAGCACTGGTAGTTATCTGAGCAGTTGATATGTAGCCAGTGGTTCTTCGATCAGATGTAGTGCTAGTAATTATTTCTGCTGTTGCTATATCCCCAGTTGTACTTTGCTCAGGTGAACTACTGGTAATTGTCTCTGTTCTAGATATTTCCCCACTTGTTCTTATGTCACCGGTAGTGCTAGTAGCTGTTGATATCTCTTTGACTGTACTTAGGGCAGTTACAATGCTGGCAATTGTTTCAGTTGTTGATATAACTCCAGTTGTTTGTAATTCAGATGCAGTGCTTGTAATCATTTTAGTTGTTGATAGGTCTCCTGTTGTTCTTATTTCTGGTGAAATGCTGGTTAGTACTTCAGCTGTTGATATGTCTACAACAGTACTTTTCATAGGTGAAATACTGGTATTTATTTCTGCTGTTGATTTTTCTTCATGTGTACTTTTTTCGGATGTAGTGGTGGCAAATATCTTGGCTGTTGATTTATCTACAGGTGTACTTATTTCAAGTCCAGTGCTGGTCATTATTTCTGCTGTTGATATAAGCCCAATTGTACCTTGATCTGGTGTGATACTGGTCATTTTCTTCACTGTTGACTTTTCTTCAGTTGTACTTAATTCAGATTCAATGCTGGTACTTTTTTCAGATGATGATATTTTTTCTCTTGTAGTGATTTCAGGTGCAGTGCTGGTAATTGAGTTAGCTGATGATATATCTCCAGCAGTACTTTGTTTAGATGCAGCGCTGGTAGTTATCTCAGCAGTTGATATGTAGCCAGTGGTTCTTCGATCAGATGTAGTGCTAGTAATTATTTTTTCTGTTGCTATATCTCCAGTTGTACTTTGCTCAGGTGAACTACTGGTAATTGTCTCTGTTCTAGATATTTCCCCACTTGTTCTTATGTCACCGGTAGTGCTAGTAGCTGTTGATATCTCTTTGACTGTACTTAGGGCAGTTACAATGCTGGCAATTGTTTCAGTTGTTGATATAACTCCAGTTGTTTGTAGTTCAGATGCAGTGCTTATAATCATTTTAGTTGTTGATAGGTCTCCTGTTGTTCTTATTTCTGGTGAAATGCTGGTTAGTACTTCAGCTGTTGATATGTCTACAACAGTACTTTTCATAGGTGAAATACTGGTATTTATTTCTGCTGTTGATTTTTCTTCATTTGTACTTATTTTAGGTGTAGTGGTGGTAATTATCTTGGCTGTTGATTTATCTACAGGTGTACTTATTTCAAGTCCAGTGCTGGTCATTATTTCTGCTGTTGATATAAGCCCAATTGTACCTTGATCTGGTGTGATACTGGTCATTTTCTTCACTGTTGACTTTTCTTCAGTTGTACTTAATTCAGATTCAATGCTGGTACTTTTTTCAGATGATGATATTTTTTCTATTGTAGTGATTTCAGGTGCAGTGCTGGTAATTGAGTTAGCTGATGATATATCTCCAGCAGTACTTTGTTTAGATGCAGCGCTGGTAGTTATCTGAGCAGTTGTTATGTAGCCAGTGGTTCTTCGATCAGATGTAGTGCTAGTAATTATTTCTGCTGTTGCTATATCTCCAGTTGTACTTTGCTCAGGTGAACTACTGGTAATTGTCTCTGATCTAGATATTTCCCCACTTGTTCTTATGTCACCGGTAGTGCTAGTAGCTGTTGATATCTCTTTGACTGTACTTAGGGCAGTTACAATGCTGGCAATTGTTTCAGCTGTTGATATAACTCCAGTTGTTTGTAGTTCAGATGCAGTGCTTGAAATCATTTTAGTTGTTGATAGGTCTCCTGTTGTTCTTATTTCTGGTGAAATGCTGGTTAGTACTTCAGCTGTTGATATGTCTACAACAGTACTTTTCATAGGTGAAATACTGGTATTTATTTCTGCTGTTGATTTTTCTTCATGTGTACTTTTTTCGGATGTAGTGGTGGCAATTATCTTGGCTGTTGATTTATCTACAGGTGTACTTATTTCAAGTCCAGTGCTGGTCATTATTTCTGCTGTTGATATAAGCCCAATTGTAACTTGATCTGGTGTGATACTGGTCATTTTCTTCACTGTTGACTTTTCTTCAGCTGTACTTAATTCAGATTCAATGCTGGTACTTTTTTCAGATGATGATATTTTTTCTATTGTAGTGATTTCAGGTGCAGTGCTGGTAATTGAGTTAGCTGATGATATATCTCCAGCAGTACTTTGTTTAGATGCAGCGCTGGTAGTTATCTGAGCAGTTGATATGTAGCCAGTGGTTCTTCGATCAGATGTAGTGCTAGTAATTATTTCTGCTGTTGCTATATCCCCAGTTGTACTTTGCTCAGGTGAACTACTGGTAATTGTCTCTGTTCTAGATATTTCCCCACTTGTTCTTATGTCACCGGTAGTGCTAGTAGCTGTTGATATCTCTTTGACTGTACTTAGGGCAGTTACAATGCTGGCAATTGTTTCAGTTGTTGATATAACTCCAGTTGTTTGTAGATCAGATGCAGTGCTTGTAATCATTTTAGTTGTTGATAGGTCTCCTGTTGTTCTTATTTCTGGTGAAATGCTGGTTAGTACTTCAGCTGTTGATATGTCTACAACAGTACTTTTCATAGGTGAAATACTGGTATTTATTTCTGCTGTTGATTTTTCTTCATGTGTATTTTTTTCGGATGTAGTGGTGGCAATTATCTTGGCTGTTGATTTATCTACAGGTGTACTTATTTCAAGTCCAGTGCTGGTCATTATTTCTGCTGTTGATATAAGCCCAATTGTACCTTGATCTGGTGTGATACTGGTAATTTTCTTCACTGTTGACTTTTCTTCAGTTGTACTTAATTCAGATTCAATGCTGGTACTTTTTTCAGATGATGATATTTTTTCTCTTGTAGTGATTTCAGGTGCAGTGCTGGTAATTGAGTTAGCTGATGATATATCTCCAGCAGTACTTTGTTTAGATGCAGCGCTGGTAGTTATCTCAGCAGTTGATATGTAGCCAGTGGTTCTTCGATCAGATGTAGTGCTAGTAATTATTTTTTCTGTTGCTATATCTCCAGTTGTACTTTGCTCAGGTGAACTACTGGTAATTGTCTCTGTTCTAGATATTTCCCCACTTGTTCTTATGTCACCGGTAGTGCTAGTAGCTGTTGATATCTCTTTGACTGTACTTAGGGCAGTTACAATGCTGGCAATTGTTTCAGCTGTTGATATAACTCCAGTTGTTTGTAGTTCAGATGCAGTGCTTGAAATCATTTTAGTTGTTGATAGGTCTCCTGTTGTTCTTATTTCTGGTGAAATGCTGGTTAGTACTTCAGCTGTTGATATGTCTACAACAGTACTTTTCATAGGTGAAATACTGGTATTTATTTCTGCTGTTGATTTTTCTTCATGTGTACTTTTTTCGGATGTAGTGGTGGCAATTATCTTGGCTGTTGATTTATCTACAGGTGTACTTATTTCAAGTCCAGTGCTGGTCATTATTTCTGCTGTTGATATAAGCCCAATTGTAACTTGATCTGGTGTGATACTGGTCATTTTCTTCACTGTTGACTTTTCTTCAGCTGTACTTAATTCAGATTCAATGCTGGTACTTTTTTCAGATGATGATATTTTTTCTATTGTAGTGATTTCAGGTGCAGTGCTGGTAATTGAGTTAGCTGATGATATATCTCCAGCAGTACTTTGTTTAGATGCAGCACTGGTAGTTATCTGAGCAGTTGATATGTAGCCAGTGGTTCTTCGATCAGATGTAGTGCTAGTAATTATTTCTGCTGTTGCTATATCCCCAGTTGTACTTTGCTCAGGTGAACTACTGGTAATTGTCTCTGTTCTAGATATTTCCCCACTTGTTCTTATGTCACCGGTAGTGCTAGTAGCTGTTGATATCTCTTTGACTGTACTTAGGGCAGTTACAATGCTGGCAATTGTTTCAGTTGTTGATATAACTCCAGTTGTTTGTAGTTCAGATGCAGTGCTTGTAATCATTTTAGTTGTTGATAGGTCTCCTGTTGTTCTTATTTCTGGTGAAATGCTGGTTAGTACTTCAGCTGTTGATATGTCTACAACAGTACTTTTCATAGGTGAAATACTGGTATTTATTTCTGCTGTTGATTTTTCTTCATGTGTACTTTTTTCGGATGTAGTGGTGGCAAATATCTTGGCTGTTGATTTATCTACAGGTGTACTTATTTCAAGTCCAGTGCTGGTCATTATTTCTGCTGTTGATATAAGCCCAATTGTACCTTGATCTGGTGTGATACTGGTCATTTTCTTCACTGTTGACTTTTCTTCAGTTGTACTTAATTCAGATTCAATGCTGGTACTTTTTTCAGATGATGATATTTTTTCTCTTGTAGTGATTTCAGGTGCAGTGCTGGTAATTGAGTTAGCTGATGATATATCTCCAGCAGTACTTTGTTTAGATGCAGCGCTGGTAGTTATCTCAGCAGTTGATATGTAGCCAGTGGTTCTTCGATCAGATGTAGTGCTAGTAATTATTTTTTCTGTTGCTATATCTCCAGTTGTACTTTGCTCAGGTGAACTACTGGTAATTGTCTCTGTTCTAGATATTTCCCCACTTGTTCTTATGTCACCGGTAGTGCTAGTAGCTGTTGATATCTCTTTGACTGTACTTAGGGCAGTTACAATGCTGGCAATTGTTTCAGTTGTTGATATAACTTCAATTGTTTGTAGTTCAGATGCAGTGCTTGTAATCATTTTAGTTGTTGATAGGTCTCCTGTTGTTCTTATTTCTGGTGAAATGCTGGTTAGTACTTCAGCTGTTGATATGTCTACAACAGTACTTTTCATAGGTGAAATACTGGTATTTATTTCTGCTGTTGATTTTTCTTCATGTGTACTTATTTTAGGTGTAGTGATGGTAATTATCTTGGCTGTTGATTTATCTACAGGTGTACTTATTTCAAGTCCAGTGCTGGTCATTATTTCTGCTGTTGATATAAGCCCAATTGTACCTTGATCTGGTGTGATACTGGTCATTTTCTTCACTGTTGACTTTTCTTCAGTTGTACTTAATTCAGATTCAATGCTGGTACTTTTTTCAGATGATGATATTTTTTCTATTGTAGTGATTTCAGGTGCAGTGCTGGTAATTGAGTTAGCTGATGATATATCTCCAGCAGTACTTTGTTTAGATGCAGCGCTGGTAGTTATCTGAGCAGTTGTTATGTAGCCAGTGGTTCTTCGATCAGATGTAGTGCTAGTAATTGTTTCTGCTGTTGCTATATCTCCAGTTGTACTTTGCTCAGGTGAACTACTGGTAATTGTCTCTGATCTAGATATTTCCCCACTTGTTCTTATGTCACCGGTAGTGCTAGTAGCTGTTGATATCTCTTTGACTGTACTTAGGGCAGTTACAATGCTGGCAATTGTTTCAGCTGTTGATATAACTCCAGTTGTTTGTAGTTCAGATGCAGTGCTTGAAATCATTTTAGTTGTTGATAGGTATCCTGTTGTTCTTATTTCTGGTGAAATGCTGGTTAGTACTTCAGCTGTTGATATGTCTACAACAGTACTTTTCATAGGTGAAACACTGGTATTTATTTCTGCTGTTGATTTTTCTTCATGTGTACTTTTTTCGGATGTAGTGGTGGCAATTATCTTGGCTGTTGATTTATCTACAGGTGTACTTATTTCAAGTCCAGTGCTGGTCATTATTTCTGCTGTTGATATAAGCCCAATTGTAACTTGATCTGGTGTGATACTGGTCATTTTCTTCACTGTTGACTTTTCTTCAGCTGTACTTAATTCAGATTCAATGCTGGTACTTTTTTCAGATGATGATATTTTTTCTATTGTAGTGATTTCAGGTGCAGTGCTGGTAATTGAGTTAGCTGATGATATATCTCCAGCAGTACTTTGTTTAGATGCAGCGCTGGTAGTTATCTGAGCAGTTGATATGTAGCCAGTGGTTCTTCGATCAGATGTAGTGCTAGTAATTATTTCTGCTGTTGCTATATCCCCAGTTGTACTTTGCTCAGGTGAACTACTGGTAATTGTCTCTGTTCTAGATATTTCCCCACTTGTTCTTATGTCACCGGTAGTGCTAGTAGCTGTTGATATCTCTTTGACTGTACTTAGGGCAGTTACAATGCTGGCAATTGTTTCAGTTGTTGATATAACTCCAGTTGTTTGTAGATCAGATGCAGTGCTTGTAATCATTTTAGTTGTTGATAGGTCTCCTGTTGTTCTTATTTCTGGTGAAATGCTGGTTAGTACTTCAGCTGTTGATATGTCTACAACAGTACTTTTCATAGGTGAAATACTGGTATTTATTTCTGCTGTTGATTTTTCTTCATGTGTATTTTTTTCGGATGTAGTGGTGGCAATTATCTTGGCTGTTGATTTATCTACAGGTGTACTTATTTCAAGTCCAGTGCTGGTCATTATTTCTGCTGTTGATATAAGCCCAATTGTACCTTGATCTGGTGTGATACTGGTAATTTTCTTCACTGTTGACTTTTCTTCAGTTGTACTTAATTCAGATTCAATGCTGGTACTTTTTTCAGATGATGATATTTTTTCTCTTGTAGTGATTTCAGGTGCAGTGCTGGTAATTGAGTTAGCTGATGATATATCTCCAGCAGTACTTTGTTTAGATGCAGCGCTGGTAGTTATCTCAGCAGTTGATATGTAGCCAGTGGTTCTTCGATCAGATGTAGTGCTAGTAATTATTTTTTCTGTTGCTATATCTCCAGTTGTACTTTGCTCAGGTGAACTACTGGTAATTGTCTCTGTTCTAGATATTTCCCCACTTGTTCTTATGTCACCGGTAGTGCTAGTAGCTGTTGATATCTCTTTGACTGTACTTAGGGCAGTTACAATGCTGGCAATTGTTTCAGCTGTTGATATAACTCCAGTTGTTTGTAGTTCAGATGCAGTGCTTGAAATCATTTTAGTTGTTGATAGGTCTCCTGTTGTTCTTATTTCTGGTGAAATGCTGGTTAGTACTTCAGCTGTTGATATGTCTACAACAGTACTTTTCATAGGTGAAATACTGGTATTTATTTCTGCTGTTGATTTTTCTTCATGTGTACTTTTTTCGGATGTAGTGGTGGCAATTATCTTGGCTGTTGATTTATCTACAGGTGTACTTATTTCAAGTCCAGTGCTGGTCATTATTTCTGCTGTTGATATAAGCCCAATTGTAACTTGATCTGGTGTGATACTGGTCATTTTCTTCACTGTTGACTTTTCTTCAGCTGTACTTAATTCAGATTCAATGCTGGTACTTTTTTCAGATGATGATATTTTTTCTCTTGTAGTGATTTCAGGTGCAGTGCTGGTAATTGAGTTAGCTGATGATATATCTCCAGCAGTACTTTGTTTAGATGCAGCGCTGGTAGTTATCTCAGCAGTTGATATGTAGCCAGTGGTTCTTCGATCAGATGTAGTGCTAGTAATTATTTTTTCTGTTGCTATATCTCCAGTTGTACTTTGCTCAGGTGAACTACTGGTAATTGTCTCTGTTCTAGATATTTCCCCACTTGTTCTTATGTCACCGGTAGTGCTAGTAGCTGTTGATATCTCTTTGACTGTACTTAGGGCAGTTACAATGCTGGCAATTGTTTCAGTTGTTGATATAACTTCAGTTGTTTGTAGTTCAGATGCAGTGCTTGTAATCATTTTAGTTGTTGATAGGTCTCCTGTTGTTCTTATTTCTGGTGAAATGCTGGTTAGTACTTCAGCTGTTGATATGTCTACAACAGTACTTTTCATAGGTGAAATACTGGTATTTATTTCTGCTGTTGATTTTTCTTCATGTGTACTTATTTTAGGTGTAGTGATGGTAATTATCTTGGCTGTTGATTTATCTACAGGTGTACTTATTTCAAGTCCAGTGCTGGTCATTATTTCTGCTGTTGATATAAGCCCAATTGTACCTTGATCTGGTGTGATACTGGTCATTTTCTTCACTGTTGACTTTTCTTCAGTTGTACTTAATTCAGATTCAATGCTGGTACTTTTTTCAGATGATGATATTTTTTCTCTTGTAGTGATTTCAGGTGCAGTGCTGGTAATTGAGTTAGCTGATGATATATCTCCAGCAGTACTTTGTTTAGATGCAGCGCTGGTAGTTATCTCAGCAGTTGATATGTAGCCAGTGGTTCTTCGATCAGATGTAGTGCTAGTAATTATTTCTGCTGTTGCTATATCCCCAGTTGTACTTTGCTCAGGTGAACTACTGGTAATTGTCTCTGTTCTAGATATTTCCCCACTTGTTCTTATGTCACCGGTAGTGCTAGTAGCTGTTGATATCTCTTTGACTGTACTTAGGACAGTTACAATGCTGGCAATTGTTTCAGTTGTTGATATAACTCCAGTTGTTTGTAGTTCAGATGCAGTGCTTGTAATCATTTTAGTTGTTGATAGGTCTCCTGTTGTTCTTATTTCTGGTGAAATGCTGGTTAGTACTTCAGCTGTTGATATGTCTACAACAGTACTTTTCATAGGTGAAATACTGGTATTTATTTCTGCTGTTGATTTTTCTTCATGTGTACTTATTTTAGGTGTAGTGGTGGTAATTATCTTGGCTGTTGATTTATCTACAGGTGTACTTATTTCAAGTCCAGTGCTGGTCATTATTTCTGCTGTTGATATAAGCCCAATTGTACCTTGATCTGGTGTGATACTGGTCATTTTCTTCACTGTTGACTTTTCTTCAGTCGTACTTAATTCAGATTCAATGCTGGTACTTTTTTCAGATGATGATATTTTTTCTATTGTAGTGATTTCAGGTGCAGTGCTGGTAATTGAGTTAGCTGATGATATATCTCCAGCAGTACTTTGTTTAGATGCAGCGCTGGTAGTTATCTCAGCAGTTGATATGTAGCCAGTGGTTCTTCGATCAGATGTAGTGCTAGTAATTATTTCTGCTGTTGCTATATCTCCAGTTGTACTTTGCTCAGGTGAACTACTGGTAATTGTCTCTGATCTAGATATTTCCCCACTTGTTCTTATGTCACCGGTAGTGCTAGTAGCTGTTGATATCTCTTTGACTGTACTTAGGGCAGTTACAATGCTGGCAATTGTTTCAGCTGTTGATATAACTCCAGTTGTTTGTAGTTCAGATGCAGTGCTTGAAATCATTTTAGTTGTTGATAGGTCTCCTGTTGTTCTTATTTCTGGTGAAATGCTGGTTAGTACTTCAGCTGTTGATATGTCTACAACAGTACTTTTCATAGGTGAAATACTGGTATTTATTTCTGCTGTTGATTTTTCTTCATGTGTACTTTTTTCGGATGTAGTGGTGGCAATTATCTTGGCTGTTGATTTATCTACAGGTGTACTTATTTCAAGTCCAGTGCTGGTCATTATTTCTGATGTTGATATAAGCCCAATTGTAACTTGATCTGGTGTGATACTGGTCATTTTCTTCACTGTTGACTTTTCTTCAGCTGTACTTAATTCAGATTCAATGCTGGTACTTTTTTCAGATGATGATATTTTTTCTATTGTAGTGATTTCAGGTGCAGTGCTGGTAATTGAGTTAGCTGATGATATATCTCCAGCAGTACTTTGTTTAGATGCAGCGCTGGTAGTTATCTCAGCAGTTGATATGTAGCCAGTGGTTCTTCGATCAGATGTAGTGCTAGTAATTATTTCTGCTGTTGCTATATCTCCAGTTGTACTTTGCTCAGGTGAACTACTGGTAATTGTCTCTGTTCTAGATATTTCCCCACTTGTTCTTATGTCACCGGTAGTGCTAGTAGCTGTTGATATCTCTTTGACTGTACTTAGGGCAGTTACAAGGCTGGCAATTGTTTCAGTTGTTGATATAACTCCAGTTGTTTGTAGTTCAGATGCAGTGCTTGTAATCATTTTAGTTGTTGATAGGTCTCCTGTTGTTCTTATTTCTGGTGAAATGCTGGTTAGTACTTCAGCTGTTGATATGTCTACAACAGTACTTTTCATAGGTGAAATACTGATATTTATTTCTGCTGTTGATTTTTCTTCATGTGTACTTTTTTCGGATGTAGTGGTGGCAATTATCTTGGCTGTTGATATATCTACAGGTGTACTTATTTCAAGTCCAGTGCTGGTCATTATTTCTCCTGTTGATTTAAGCCCAATTGTACCTTGATCTGGTGAGATACTGGTCATTTTCTTCACTGTTGATTTTTCTTCAGTTGTACTTAATTCAGATTCAATGCTGGTACTTTTTTCAGATGATGATATTTTTTCTATTGTAGTGATTTCAGGTGCAGTGCTGGTAATTGAGTTAGCTGATGATATATCTCCAGCAGTACTTTGTTTAGATGCAGCGCTGGTAGTTATCTCAGCAGTTGATATGTAGCCAGTGGTTCTTAGGTCAGATGTAGTGCTAGAAATTACCTCAGCTGTTGATGTTTCTCTAGTTGTACTTTCTTCAGATACAGTGCTGATAATTATCTCAGTTGTTGATATGTCTCCACTTGTGCTTAGTTCAGATGCTCTACTTAGTTCAGATCCGGTGCTGGTACTTATCGCAGATGCCGATATGTCTTCAGTTGTGATGGAGCTGCTTTCAGTTTCTGGGCTGGTTTGTGCATCAAATGTTGATATGTCTCCAGTTGTGATGGAGCTGCTTTCAGTTCCTGGGCTTTTTTGAGAATCAGTAGTAGAGCAATCTGATGGAAAAAAAGAAAAATATTACGTAATGTTGTGCACACTAGTGATCTTAATGGATTTGCTGTAATATTTTGTTATATACAAATGTTTTACATGTACTAAAATTAACTATATCTTAAATGAAATCAATTTTCTAGGGATTGCAAGAGGAGAATAAGAAGCAGTACAACATGTTATCAGAAATAACCTCATTATGCTGAGCATATTATTGAGCATATTAGTTCTGAGCATATTACTTCTGTTTGCAGGCCTTTCTCACAGGGGTCTATTTATTAACTAGGAAAAGACCCCAAATATGGTAAAAACTGTCTTTTTTGCTGAATTTAGAGCTTCTCCTTTAGAAAATGCTTCCTGCCAGTGATAGCTTTCACCAGCTACACTGACAATCGCTATTGCCATGTCTGTCCAGTGAAGTATCCCCATTGAAAGCATGGAGAAGCCTGTTTATCATGGACAGCAGCTGTATTCAATCTCTGTCGCCATCTAAGGATGGCAATATCAGAGGCACAATACAGGAAATAATGCTGTTTATTATTTTAATATTTTTTACCTGATTATTTAATTTTTTTACAAAAAAGTGCTTCAATAACTTTATTTTTTTAAATTAAATCTGAAACTGGAAGCCCAAGCCCAAGATTGACATCAAATTGGCCTGGGGAGCGATAAGCTGAGTCTTAATTCCGCCCCTTTGATATTTTATTAATACATTTTCTGTTGCAGCCATAGGCAGTGATAGAAAACCTTCAAAGTACCAGGGTTATTATAAATATATCCCACAGTAACAGTCATTCGGAAAAGTTGAAAAATGTGGCTCCGTGGTGCAAGATCTTTGTGATGTCACAAACCTATTTTTGGATGGTCTTCAGTGAAGTTTCTAGCACAGCCTCATAACCAAGAGGATATTTAATAAAGACCAAAGGAATGCGCCATCAAAGCACATATTTATTTGCTTATAATTACCAACATGGTTCGGAAAAAAATTACAAATCTATGCCTACTTATGGAAGCAAACACAGTTCCACTAAGCTGGAGTAAAAATTACACTTTTGGTACATCCCCATTACCCTATTACCTATTCACATTTAAGGCTGAGTGCTAAGGACCACCTTGGTTCTGATCCCTGCACGCCATTTTCCACAATTGGTAACGTTGTGTTTTTTCAGTTCAAAAGCCTCCAACGAATGTGCTATATCAGGTTACTAGTTGCAACATATGAGTACATTTTTAGTAAAGATTCTGACTGTTCTAAAAGTGTGTTACATTTAGTGATGGTAACTGACTCCCGCGTTTTAGTTTTGTATTCGGTTTTGGATCTGGATTACCGTCGTGTTTTGGTTTTGGTTTTCCAAAACCGCCATTGCGTGTTTTGGTTTTGGTTTTGGTTTTGTTTGGTTTTGTTTTGCTATTTTGTTGGAAAATCAATGTTTTTGGGCCTAAAATAACTCAATTTAGTGCTCCACCTGTTTCATAGATAAGAAATCTATTGTAAAGCTAATAAATTATCAAAAAAACAGTTTAATTCCTGGTAGGTAGGCCTTCATTTATTCTACACACAAAACAGATTATCTTCCTCTCCATCTATGCATATTGGCACTGCAGCCATCGTCTTTGGGTGTATATTACACCCTACACTTATACTTTAATATGTAAAGAAATGGAAAAAGGCAGTTTGCTTTCTGTCTCTATAGGCCCCCCTCCACTTGTTGAAAAAACAAAGAAATTCAGCCGTTATAGACTGCACAATATTCATTGAAATGGACAAAGCCAGTTTGGTTACTGGCTCTCTAGGCCCCCCTCCACTTGTCGAAAATACAAAAAAATTCAGCCGTTATAGACTGTACAATATTAATTGAAATGGACAAAGCCAGTTTGGTTTCTGGCTCTCTAGGCCCCCCTCCACTTGTCGAAAATACAAAAAAATTCAGCCGTTATAGACTGTACAATATTAATTGAAATGGACAAAGCCAGTTTGGGGTCACTCTGTCTATGACACCCTACCCTTAAGGAGAAATTGTCCAAACAGCAGCCTTTCAAGACGGTACGTGATATGGAAATGCCACAAGTCCCTTTCCTCTTTGGGGGTAGATTGCACCCTACACTTACTTAGAAAGTTTTAAAAAGATGTTATTATCATCATCTTCAGCTTCATCCTCACCCTCATCAGTGTGTACGTCATCATCACAGACTATCAATTCATCGCCGCTTGAATCCGCCATTAGAGAACAGTCAGTGCTTGGATGTCTTGGATGGTGAAGGCCTTCCTCGTGGAAGATGTAGTTCATTTTTATAAACATCATTTTCTCCACATTTTTGGGAAGTAACCTTCTACGGCGATCACTAACTAAGTTCCCTGCTGTGCTGAACACTAGTTCAGAGTACACACTGAAGGGTGGGCAGCTTAAGTATTACAAAGCAAGTTTGTACATGGGTTTCAAAATGGCCTGCTTTTCTTCCCAGTAAGGAAAGGGACTGTCTGATATATCCATATCAACTACCTCTTGAAAATAATCCTCCACCATCCTTTGCATGTTTATACTCGTATTGGATGGAGTTATGGGCAAAGTGACACATTTTTTTTAAAAAATCCTTTAAACCAGCCCAGATGTTAAATTGTTCTGGTCTGCCCCCTGCTTCTTCCCTGCTTCTTTTTGGGAAATTTAATTTTTTATGAGCAGCAGGAGCTTGAGAAAGTGAAGGAGGACACGTCGTCAAGCCGAGGCCCAGTTCAGCGGCCAACTTGCTGAGCAATAGCTCCTTGCAAAAGTTCACATCTCACTCATTTACAAGTAAAGATTCAATGTAGGTCTTAATACTTGGATCAAGCACAGTGGCCAAAACGTACTGATCCGAGTTCAAGATCTTAATAACTCGAGGATCATTGTGAAGCGAATGAAGTACTTGATCGACAAGGCCAACATACTTTGCTGAATTGCTTGCTTTCAGCTCCTCCTTCATTTTCTCAAGCTGCTTTTCCAATAGTCTAATTAAAGGAATGACTTGGCTCAAACTAGCAGAGTCTGCACTCACCTCACACGTCACAACTTCAAATGGTTTCAGCACCTTGCACAGCACTGAAAGGATTCCCCACTGTGCAAGAGTGAAATACATCCCCCCTCCTTTCCCAATGTCATGGCTTGTGCAATATCCTTGGATGGCTTTGTGCTGTACCTCTATCCTCTGAAGCATGTACAGGGTGGAATTCCACCTAGTTACCACCTCCTGTTTAAGTTGGTGGCAGGGCAAGTTAAACTGCTCTTGGAGCTGCTGTAATCTCCTACATGCTGTGGCTGAATGCCTGAAATGACCTGAAATTTTACGGGCCATCGAAAGCATCTCCTGCACCTCACGGTTATTTCGTAGGAAGCTCTGCACCACCAAGTTGATGGTGTGAGCAAAACAGGTAATGTGTTGGAAATCACCCAGCTGTAATGCTCGCACTATATTGTTGGCGTTATCAGAAATGACATACCCTGGGGAGAGTCCAAGTGGTATAAGCCATGTATCAATCACATCTCTCAGTTTGCGTAACAAATTGTCAGCTGTATGCCTGTTATTGAAGCCGGTGATACAAAGAGTGGCCTGCCTGTGACAAATACTACGTAGTGGTGTACATGCTGCTGCTGTTCCTGCTGGTGAATGACCAACCCAGTGGGCTGTCACAGTCATATAGTCTTTGGTTTGGCCACTTCCACTTGTCCACATATCTGTGGTTAAGTGGACAGTGGGCAGAATGGCATTTTTCAGCGCAATCTCTACATTTTTACACACTTTTTGGTATAGTTGTGGAATTGCTTTACGGGATAAATGGTGTCGCGATGGAATTCTGTAACACGGACACAAAACCTCAATTAACTGTGAAAAACCAGCTGCGTTTATTGTGGAGATTGGACGCAGATCTAACACTAACATTGCAGCCATGGTGTCTGTGATTCGCTTGGCGACTGGGTGACTGCTGTCATATTTGCTTCCCCTAGCAAATGATTGTTTCACAGTTAATTGCTGAAATGTAGGACTGCTCATTTTCTTGACCTGCCTCTGGGCTAACGATTCACCCCCAGCAGCAGCAACAGCAGCAGCAGCAGTAGGAGTAACGCTTTCTTCAGAGGAATCAATAATAGTGCAGGAGTCATCCAACCTTAATAAGTGGGATGCCGGGCTAACTTCGAGCGCTACTGAGAATATTGATGAGGATGGTGTGGTGGGTGTATTTTGTAGAGATGAGCGCACTCGGATTTATGAAATCCGAGCCCACCCGAACGTTGCCGATCCGAGTCGGATCCGAGACAGATCCGGGTATTGGCGCCAAATATTGGCTCTGACTTATAATCCCGTTGTCGGATCTTGCGATACTCGGATCCTATAAATTCCCCGCTAGTCGCCGCCATCTTCACTCGGGCATTGATCAGGGTAGAGGGAGGGTGTGTTAGGTGGTCCTCTGTCCTGCTATATCTCGTGCTGTTCAGTTAAGTTCTGTGCTGTTCAGTTAAGTTCTGTGCTGTGCTGTGCTGTGCTGTGCTGTGCTGTGCTGTGCTCAGTCCAGTGGTGCTGTGTCCTGTGCTCTGTCCTGCTGAGTTCAGTAGTGCTGCTGGGTCCTGCGCTGTGTCCTGTTCAGTCCAGTGGTGCTGTGTCCTGTGCTCTGTGCTTCTAAGGGCATAGTTATTTCACCATTATTCCCAAGTTTTTAAAAAATAAAAAAAAAGTTATAAAAAAAATAAAAATAAAAAATTTAAAAACAAAATAATTATAACCAAATTTGCAAAGCCAATCCAGCAGTATATAAGCCCATTGGTACTGCAATATTACCAAGTTCACACATTCAGCAGTAAAAGTCCAGTGGTACTGCTATTACAAGGTTCACTGATTCAGCAGTGTATAAGTCCAGTGGTACTGCTATTACAAAGTACATTGATTCAGCAGTATAAGTCCAGTGCTACTCTCCTGTGCCGCATATAATTTTTAAAGGCTTTGCCGAGTGTGTGTGGCTTAGGGGTACGCTCTCTTGTGCTACATATAATGGAAAACCAAAATTTGGAGGATAAAGTAGGGAAAGATCAAGACCCACTTCCTCCTAATGCTGAAGCTGCTGCCACTAGTCATGACATAGACGATGAAATGCCATCAGCGTCGTCTGGCAAGCCCGATGCCCAATCTCCTAGTACAGGGCATGTAAAATCTAAAAGGCCCAAGTTCTCAAAAAATAGCAAAAAGAGAAACTTAAAATCATCTGAGGAGAAACGTAAAGTTGGCAATATGCCATTTACAACACGTAGTGGCAAGGAACGGCTTAGGCCCTGGCCCGTGTTCATGACTAGTGGTCCAGCTTCACCCAAGGATCTAAGCCCTCCTCCCCCCCCTACAAAAAATTTAAGAGAGTTATGCTGTCAGCAACAACAACAAAACAGCAAAGAACTCTGCCTTCTAAACAGATGACATCACAAATCCCCAAGGCGAGTCCAAGGGTGTTGTTGGTTGTGAACCCTGACCTTCCCATCACTGTACGGGAAGAGGTGACTCCATCCAGCATTTGCAGCACGCCCTCTGCATATGCTGGAAGGATCACCCACAGTCCAGTTACAGATTTGGCTAATGAAGGTGTGAATGTTGTACATCGGGAGAAGGATAATGATGTAGCTGGCGCTGAGGAGGATGTTGATGATTATGATGCAGACAGATACCAAATTGCCTTTCTCAATTTCTATTTATATTCTAGATTATATAACGGCTGAAAAGTTTTCTGTTTTACTCCTAGTGGAGAGGGGATCTGATGCAGACAGATACCAAAGTGCCTTTGTCCATTTCTTTGTATATTTGAATCTCTAGTTCTACAGTCTATGCAGGCTGCTTTATTTATATTCAACTACAAGTGTAGGGCGGGGGGGGGGGGCATAGATAGCCACCAAAGTAACGTGGTCCATTTAATTTCACTTTCTAACTCCACAGTCTGTGCAGCCTGCTTTTTTTATCTTCAAAGTATTTATATTTACAAGCCTTGCAATCTAAATTAACTAGAGGTAGTGACGTTGTAGAACTCCAAAAGGCAGTTTGGAAGCCCCTGTACAAACTGGCTCTATTTTTTAACTGAGTTGTCCCCCCTCCAGTGTGTACTCGGAAAGAGTTTTTAGTGCAGCGGGGAACCTGGTCAGTGAGCGGCGAAGGAGGTTGCTTCCTCACAACATTGAAAAAATGATGTTTATAAAAATGAATAATCAATTCCTCAATCAAGTACAACACTGCCCTCCAGACAGTACAGAGGGACTGTGGTTGTGGAGTCCAGCGGGGACGAATTGATAATGTGTGAGGAGGAGGAAGTACACACTGTAGGGGGAGAGGAATGAGAGGTGACATCTTTCCTCAGTAGAGCCTGTTTAGTTTGTACAGGGAGAGATGAATTGTTTTATTGGTGTGGGGGCCCAAACAATTCAATCATTTCAGCCACAGTTGTTTGGTAGGCCCTGTCGCTGAAATGATTGGTTTGTTAAAGTGTGCATGTCCTATTTCAACAACATAAGGGTGGGTGTGAGGGCCCAAGGACAATTCCATCTTGGAACTTTTTTTTTTGCATTATATGACCAATCAACAGTCGTTTGCCATGTTCAAAAAGTAAAACCAAATTTAAACAAATTCAAGAAATTAAACCAAAAGTAAAATGCCCTGTCATAATTTAAAACAAGAGGTATTGACGTGCTCTAAAACTACTGTATTGTTGTTTATATTTTATAAACACTACACTTGAAAGCTTGAGTCTTTCAATAAAAAAGTAACTGTCCATTGCACGAATATTTGCAACAGGGACAATTTTAGGGTTAAGAAAGTCAACTAATAACACTTCGACGCTGTCTGTCTTTATAAACACTACACTTGGAAGTTGGAGGAGGTATTGTGGCCCCGGCACCAAATTTACTACCGGGGCCACTCCACTGTGCAGTCCATATTTAGGTGTATCAGATATTAAACAACGGTGACAGTTGATGCCCAATTTTTTAATTATATTGTGGCCTCGGTACCAAATTGTGTACCGGGGCCACCACACTACGCAGTCCATACCCTTTTTTGGTGGAATTCTGATCCGTGGAGGGTTTTTTAATTATATTGTGGCCTCGGTACCAAATTGTGTACCGGGG
The DNA here is from genome assembly GCF_038048845.1 of Mixophyes fleayi. Classification (NCBI taxonomy): domain Eukaryota; kingdom Metazoa; phylum Chordata; class Amphibia; order Anura; family Limnodynastidae; genus Mixophyes; species Mixophyes fleayi. Next base: position 130,288,291 of record NC_134404.1, on the reverse strand, counting down.
CCACCACACTACGCAGTCAAGATAGATAGATGCGTATCATAGATAAAGTACATTCAGTGGTGTGGGGCAAATTGAAAAATATTCAAAATGCACTGACATTATCAAAAACAAGAGGTTTTCACACGCTGAAACTCCAACATGTATATGATGGAGAGGATGAAGGAGCAGCCGTATGTGCAGTGTAATGCAGACCTGTTGAAGGTTTTTTATATATTTTATTGTGGTGCCAAGTGCCCACTACTCTACGCAGTCCAGATACTATTTTTGGGTGTAATTCTGACCTGTTGAAGGTTTTCTATATATTTTTTATTGTGGTGCCCAGTGCCCACTACTCTACGCAGTCCAGATACTATTTTTGGGTGTAATGCAGACCTGTTGGAAGGTTTTCTATATATTTTTTATTGTGGTGCCCAGTGCCCACTACTCTACGCAGTCCAAATACTATTTTTGGGTGTAATTCTGACCTGTTGAAGGTTTTCTATATATTATATTGTGGTGGCCAGTGGCCAGTCCACTATGCAGTCCAGATACTATTTTTGGGTGTAATTCTGACCTGTTGAAGGTTTTCTATATATTTTTTATTGTGGTGCCCAGTGCCCACTACTCTACGCAGTCCAGATACTAATTTTGGGTGTAATGCAGACCTGTTGAAGGTTTTCTATATATTTTTTATTGTGGTGCCCAGTGCCCACTCCTCTACGCAGTCCAGGTACATTTATTGGTGCGAATCATACAAGTTCAGGGTTTTTAATATATATTGTGGTGACCCACTCCTCTACGCAGTCCAGGTACATTTATTGGTGCGAATCATACAAGTTGATGGTTTTCTTATTATATATATTGTGGTGACCCACTCCTCTACGCAGTCCAGATACATTTATTGGTGCGAATCATACAAGTTCAGGGTTTTTAATATATATTGTGGTGACCCACTCCTCTACGCAGTCCAGGTACATTTATTGGTGCGAATCATACAAGTTCAGGGTTTTTAATATATATTGTGGTGACCCACTCCTCTACGCAGTCCAGGTACATTTATTGGTGCGAATCATACAAGTTGATGGTTTTCTTATTATATATATTGTGGTGACCCACTCCTCTACGCAGTCCAGAAAGATACCTCGTTGCAACGTTTTGGACTAATAACTATATTGTGAGGTGGTCAGAATACACTGTAAATTAGTGGAAATGCTTGTTATTGAATGTTATTGAGGTTAATAATAGCGTAGGAGTGAAAATAAGCCCAAAAACTTGATTTTTAAACTTTTTATGTTTTTTTCAAAAAAAATCCGAATCCAAAACCTTAAATCCGAACCGAGACCTTTTGTCAAGTGTTTTGCGAGACAAATCCGAACCCCAAAAATAATGAAAATCTGGATCCAAAACACAAAACACGAGACCTCAAAAGTCGCCGGTGCACATCCCTAGTATTTTGTAGCCGTCGGGATGTCGGTGAGCGGAGGGTCTTAGCTGATGATGGAGTGCTTGTAATTTTTTGGGAAAACCTTTCACCTTTTCCCAACACTTTGCCATGAACTCTCGTTAAATGGCGTAACATAGACGAGGTTCCAAGATGGTTAAGGTCCCTCCCTCGACTGACTGAGGCTTGACATACACTACAAATGGCTATACAATTGTTGCCTGGATTTGGGTAGAAATAATTCCACACATAAGAAGTAGATTTTTTTGTTTTATGCCCAGGCATGACATTGGCCTATTTTTTGTCACATGCCAGAACTGCTGCCACCGGTGCAGGACTTACACAAACAACCTCATCCTCATCAACATCCTCATTAGTGCCCTCGTCGCCTACACAAATCTCCCCCTTCATCCTCTGCTAATTCTAAAGTGGCATCCTCAATTTGTGCATCACCAGCTACAATCGGGCTATTAAGGCACACATCAGCAGAATGCTCACAATTAGACATCCCACTGTTGGATGGACTCTCCACAGGGATTGGTGTCATTTGTGAATCAGAGCAAACATTATCCTCTAATGCCTTACTGTTATCTTGCAGCTCGGCTTTGACGCATAACAGTAGTTGTGCACCAATTGTAGGCTCGGAAACTTTTTGGGATCTGCCACTAATAGCCAAAGGTGAAGGCCTCATTCGCTCTTTGCCACTGCGTGTGTAGAATGGCATGTTGGCAAAAAAATTTTTATCGGCACTTAACTTTTGCTCAGTAACACTTCTTTTTCGCTTCAACACAGCAAATTTTTTGGACTGATTTTGAAACGCTGTGTAGTTTGACATCGCCTTGCCCAGATGACGTACTGGGAACCAAAGTTTGGGTGGGTTCGGTTCTCGGTGAACCGATCCCGCCCATCTCTAGTTACAACTGAACACCCTGAAAAGTTGCATCCATTAAGACAAGAAACAAACAAAAAAACACAATCACAAAGGAAGACAAAAAATTCCATCCACACTTTAAAACGTGCAATTTTTTTGCGCCAGATTAGTTTTGTACCTGCTTTAATTATCCATAGTGATTTCAATAAACGTCTAATATTTGAGACCATAGTACAAGGGACTTTAATGTGAATAAAATAACTGTCTGTAGGTGTCACTTAATAAGATAATGTTATTCATGCTTATCTTGGTGACCATTTCTAGTGAATACAAGGAACACATTAACAATTTAAAAAAATAAAATGCACACATTCATAACTGTTAAACTAAGAAATGAATAATGAATAATACAATTTTCTGTTATGTGTTCTAGTGTTTCATTTTGTACTTAATGTTTGGTGTTTGAATCATTTTCTGATGAACCACAGCTGTATTGACATTCAAAGGAGAACAAGACTATGAAATTCTTTCATCCGTAACCAGAGCCGGATTAAAGGAATGGAGGCCGCTGGGCTAAGGGGGCCTCCATTCCCCTGTGGGGCCCCTCTGTGAGCCACCGACCCCCACCCCCCTGTGATCTGCCAGCCACCCTTCCCCCTGTGAGGTCCCCCTCTGTGATTCGCTCACCACCCCCCCGTTAGCCCCCCCCCCCCCCCCCCCGCCTCAAGCGCTTACCTTTTTCTCCTGGGACTGTAGTCCTTCCGCGGCGCGCTGTGTGCTCCTTACTGAGGAGATCTTGTGAGACTCACGAGATCTCCTCAGTAGGGAGACAACCAGTGCCGCGGAAGGACCCGGCTTGATCAATAGTGCCGCTGAGTACTGTTAAGGGCCCCCTGGATGCCCGAGGCCCCTGGGCTTTAACCCAGTTAGACCTCAGGTTAATCCGGCCCTGTCCATAACATACATAAAAACACAACACACCAGCTTTGCACCCATGTCTGCTCATGAACATAATAATTTTGCAGGTGACAATAGCAGCTTTACAAGCATACATTAAATACATTTGTGTAAGGTTGGATCGGGTGACTTTTTTTGAACAACAGCACAGAAAAAATGTAAAACTTTTTGTTTAAAAATGTAAGCAAAAGAGGAATGCTTTATCTAAGGATAAACAGGTTATGCTATTTTACACATGCTTGGAGGATACATAAAGTATGATTTTAATGATAGATTGCCAGAGAAGCATGCAAATCACATGGCTTGCCGATATAAGAAGCAATGCATTTAAAAAAAACTGACCCATGACTGACATTCATCCTTTTGTATTTATTCCCTTAAAACTGCTAAGAAAACTTTCTTACTGCTTAAACATCCACTCATAAACTTAAGAACCAAACATAGGCACCAATATTTGGTGTACACAACTGATTTTTTATTTTTTTATTTTCTGCTTAATTAGCTGCAGTGCATTTTGTATCACTTGTGTTCAGTGACATGACACAATCCTTGTGCAGTGTGCTGCCCTGGGCTAAGGGTGTGTTAATGGCCAGTCCTTTAACTAAGCATGGTAACACACTACAGTGTCTGCTAAAAAGGAATATACAATTATGCAAGGTATGCTATAAAATGGACAAGCTCTCTTCATAATTGGACTAATATGAAAGTCAAATAAGCTCTTGTCACATTAAGTGGTTTATCTACAAATCGTAACGATGCATAATGAAATACTGTTGTAATTTATTATGCCGGGGCTGCTCTAGGAGCAAAAAGAGGTGAAAGAACATTTTTGTTGGTGTTTAAGCCGGCATTTTGACTGTTCACCAATTAATATATATACCCCATAAGATAAAGCCTCTTTTTTTTTAATAAACTAAAAATAAGATGTTTCTAGATCTGACCTTTTAATATGAAATGTAGCTAAATTTTGCAACCAAACTTTATAGATGTATTAAGCTCCCACACTAAGGGGCCTATTTATTAAGCTGCCATGAGCCAAAAATCTGCAGAGAATGGCTATGACACCTCGTCTTGCAATTTATCAAAGGGTTAAAGCAGGCGAAATCAGAGATTTCTACTATTTTAATGAATTTAATGCTCGCCACTGCAGTACTCATAGACTTGTATGGGGTCTGCGATGTGACCCAATTTAGCTTTTCACCGTCAGTCTTAAAATACTAACGTCATCTCAAGATGCCGTTAGTTTACCTTTTCAATGGAGTCCATATGATTCCATCACCTCCGGAGAAGACAATGTCTTTCAACGCAAGGTCCGAACACTATGCGAATGCTCAACCTTAGCCATGCATGCACAATAGCCATATAGAGGTTAGTTTCTCAATTCACTGGCAATGTTAGGAGGGGGGGTTTGCCCATGAGCAGTGGCAAGGTAAATACAAGCGGTAGTATATTTTGTATCGCTGCTGTATGTAGCAATACAAGATAATACTTACTACTGCCCACTAGCGACCAATGTTAAAAAGACCCCTATGTCCCTAATACTAATTCCATTAGTTTGGAGCATTTGTATGTTTTCCCTGCATCAAAGGTATGTTGTTGACATATAGGCAATCATGGGATAATCCATAAAATAAAACATTGATTAAGTTATTAATAATGAATGATTAATGATTTATTATACAGTATCAGCAGGAATCATTGGTACTTCTGGCAATCTGCATTATTAATAAGATTAGCATAAACTCTAAATCATCAAATAATCAACATAGTAATGTGGAGAATGCATTTAAATGTACAGTAAAACACATTCACAGAGTAATGTGTAAACTTAGTTTTAGTAAAACAAAGAGAGCGATAGCATGACTGGCGCTATATCCTCTGAAATGACATTATGCTCTTGCAGACAACACAGTTGCAATCTTTCAGTAATATTTACGAATATTCCATGTGGAACTTTGGTTCTAAATAGGTAGAGAAACAGTGGTCATATCATAAAATAACACACCTCGTATTATGATATAACCACTGGGCATTATCATAACAGTTATATTATTGTAATTATCATCCATCAATATAGCTTAATATATATGCCATATAAAGTAATACTGACAACTAGAGCCAAATATCACATTAAACTGGTGCCAATTGGCTGTGTTAATGACATAAATTATAAAAATGTATGCAAGCAAGCCAACATGACAGGAAATCTACCAATCTTAATCTTCTCATCATTTAAAGAGTTAAAGATCAGTTTTAAGATATGCTAATAAAGTACCACTTAAATTTAACTAATATATCATTAGGGATACAATCATCACCAGAGTACATGGCACATATCTAGCACAAGTGAAGTTTACTGGTAGTGTTAAAAGAATATTCCTTTTTTTAACAATAGTAAATATTTTTCTTTTACAATATAAAATATTTTATAATATACAGAGGACTAATTGGTTTTAAATTACAATATTCTAATATTTGTAATTGCCTATAAATATGTAGCTATGTTAAAAAACAAAAACTAGACAAAGGTAAATGTCAGGTTTTACTTACCCAGAGCTATGATACAGCCAATCAAATAGATCCAGATAACTTGCTTCCCCATTCTTTCCCTTTAGTGCCCTTGCAATGCAAAAGTTTCTTATTGTCAGAACATAGTGCTGAAATGTGGTCCTTCTCCTGACAGGAACAAGTGCATATAACTGTCTTTCTCAGACTGATTATATCTAACCTCAGTAAGTGGGAGGTGAAACAGGTAATGTAATTTATTATCCATTCACACCCATAGCTCCTGAAGCCTCTGACAGTCTTCTTACTGGATGGCACCCTGGTAGTTATTAACATCTTCTTTCCTGGAAAGCAGAATTATTAAAGAAGCTTGTTAACAATGGAATGTGTAGGTCACATTACACATTTTAAATCCAGACTTTCTTTAAAATACATTAAACCTGAGTGCAGAACAAACACTTTATAATTGTAAGAATAACATAGAAATATATATCAAATCCACATATCTTCATGTTGAGATGTGGATCACATATGAAATGAAACAGACACTCACCGTACTTGATTCCTTATAAACAAATCATAATACTTTTATGCCTTTACGAAGTTTCTAAATTGGGACTGAAACATCCATCTGTTGGCTCCATAACAAATTTGGGGAAGGACTCGACAATGCCTCTGCAGTCTCCCGCTCAAATGAAATGCTCTTTAAAGTGGGGGCCCAATGTGGGTCTAGCACATGCTCACTAAAGCCCTCACTGGTGCTTCATTGCACTTGGCTAGACTGATTCATGTTCAGATAAGTCCCCTGCTCTGTTCATTGAAGTCCAAGAACCCCTAAAGTCAAGCTAATTATACAACAGCTGAAGAGTATGGCAAATAAATAAATAACAATAAATTGCAAAAATATATATATATAAATTATAATACAAACAAAATATTATATATATTATATAGATTAAAATAGAGAAAAACAATGACACTTATTAACTCAAACAAAACACTTGTGAAATATGTCTGCAAGCAATATGTATCTGATTATATAAGATATCACAATGTTGATTTTAAAAAATCCTTTGCAAAGAAAAAGTTAAATTCACAAATTGTAATATACACTAAAATTACAGTTGCATAAGCAAAACACAACTGCCATAATAATTAGGATAATAGAGGGCAGTGATTGGACCAAGAGAATATAAATAGATAGGGCCTGATTCATCAAGGCACGTATTCTGATTTAGTATTATAGGAACGTATTTAGGCTTTACATACTCCCAAATTCATCAAGGCCCAGATCTCAAGATATGTGTACTTTTGAAATCAGGGGAAGGTGTGCTGTACTACACAAAACGTTGCAGGATACGTCCAATACCTCCCAAATTCATCAAGGCCCGGATCTCAAGATATGTGTACTTTTGAAATCAGGGGAAGGTCTGCTGAACTCTACTACATAAGATGTTGCAGGATACGTCCAATACCTGTCCAATACCTGATCCAATGTGGATCATAAATTCACAAAGGAACAAACAGGATTTTTTTTTTATTGAATTAATGTCACATGTTAATAAAATAGGTACTAATGATAAAACAGTTATAACATTTTTTAATTATCCATGAAATTCATTTATTAGAATGTTTCTAATGTCGAGTATAAAATACATTTTTACGGGGGGTGTGGCCTAACTGCCATTTTGGAAGGACGTGCAGGCTTGGAGCTCTGTGTCCCGGGACCCTGAATATCACCTTTTGGGGCCTGTTATCTACCCATTTCTGTTCAGAGGGCTGCCTAAGTGCCTTGGGCACGGCTGAAACCTACAAGTGCCGCATTTAAGGCAGATCCGGTGGCTCCTTGCACAGGGAAGTGCTGCAGCCCGGCTGGTGTGTATGGTGTCACCCATCCTACCTTTCTGAGGATAGCTGCATGGTTCTTTGGCCTCCTGCCCTGCTCTTGGTGCCTCCCCGCCGGATGTGGGTCTGTGCTGGAGCTTGAACCGAGTGAGAAGACCGAAAATTAGCCACTTCCGGTCCGCGGAGGTGCACTTCCGGTCCGCGGCTGGGCACTTCCGGTCCACGGAAAACGGAGGCCAGATCCCCGGCCTAAAGTTGGAGACTCCTCGGGCACCACCAGTGTGGGAGAGGACCTCCTCAAACACCCATTGCAGGCGAAAACCGGAGGTCTTGGACACCCGTACATCCGGTTCGCCACAGGGACGCTGTCTGTGGGCTCGCATCATTGAAGTCTCGGTGTCTTCCTCATTAAGGCCCTCGGCACCTCTCCACACCTTGCCTCACTCGCAGTGCCTAAAGTAAGTGAGATCAAAGTATATAACTCCATTGCCCCAACCTGGAGTGGCAATCTGATTGGCCCGATTAGATTGTAGTATTGTGGAATAATACTGCCCTCTTGTGGTGGCTAAAAAAAAAACAAAAAAAAAACACTACATCTACTGTTTATTGCTGTTGCAACTATTTTCATCTAGCTAATGTCTATTTGAAGGAGCAGCGTCAAATCACGGTCTCTTTACACGCTGACACCCATCTGCTGGCCTTTATCCGGTCGCTGAATATGTGATCTCCTCCAATCAGGCTGGACCGGGACTGACCCCTATAATACTGACCAATGTAAAAGTGTGTCCCTTTTTCGCCTCCTTTCCTCATCCCAGCCTTCCTCTGCCTCCTTCATCCTTCTCAACTGGCCGACGGCTCCCAGCTTTTCCGTCATGTCCAACAAACCAAAGAAAGTGACCTCCGGGTCCTCTGCTAACTTTTTTGGTTCAAAGCATAAACCGTCTTCCCCGCCTTCGACTCGTACAGAAGCGCCTGGCTCCCAGCCGCCTGCTGAAGTTGAGCTGGACCCACAGATCCTAGCCATAATGACCAGTCTACTAGAAGGAGTCAAGCAAACATTCCACCAAGAACTCTCCAAAGTTGTTAATGACTTTAAAACCGAACTAACCTCACTGGGCAACAGATCTGACGCGCTGGAATCAAAAACAGACGACCTCTGCCGCTCACAAACTACGATGGACAACGAACTTACCCGTCTTCGTGACGAAGTTGAGACTCTGAAGGAGCAGCAGGAGGACTCTGAGAACCGATCTCGTCGTAACAATATCCGTATCCGAAATGTCGCTGAAGAAATCTCTCCGGCGGATCTTCAAGCTTTTCTTAAAGACCTTTTTCAACATATCCTTCCGGAGCTTTCTGACACTGACTGTTTGATGGATCGTGCTCATAGGGCTCTTCGGGCCCGTCCTGCCAATGGCCTGCCTCCTCGAGACATTATTGTGCTCCTGCACTATTTCCGCACAAGGGACCAAATTCTCTTTGCGACTAGAGATCAATCTGCTCTCTCTTTCCAGAACATGGACATCCAGCTGTTTCAGGATCTTGCTCCCTCCACAATTCAGAAACGGAGAAACTTGCAGCCTGTTACTAGGATTCTGCGACAACATAATTTCCGGTATCGCTGGTGCTTCCCGTTTCAACTTCAGGTGTTTGCAGCCAACTCATCTTATTATATTAAAACGGTGGATGAAGGACAGGAACTATTGGCGAAATTTGACATCCTTCCCGTAACGACTGCTTCGCAGACCGGCTCTCCGAAGGCCCAACGATCAGCGCCTCCACAACCAGATTGGACCCGTTCCTCCCGCCGCAAAGTCCGAGATGCTACGCCGCCATGACGTGTCTTTTATTGTTACTGATCATTTCCTTTGCTAACGTTTCATCCCCACAGGTGGACTTCCTATACGGGTTGGAGCTCTGAGCTCCTTGTCTTCATCTATAGATATATAAGCTTTTCTATGTTGCCAGTTTGTTAGTATATTTATAGTGGTATTTGTTTGACATGGCGTTAAATTTGAAGTATCCTGTTGCTGCTATAATCTCTTGTGTTTTACTTTTGGTAAGGTGATCCCTGCTCCCTTTACTCCCCCTCCCCCCTCCCCTAAAGTTGAAGAATCTTAAAGTTCTAATACTAATATGTTGTTAATGCACACTTTTTGCGGTTAGTTAATACTATTGCAGGGGAAAAGGAGAGAGGGAAGGAAGTTTTCTTTTTTCCCTTTTTTCTTTTTCTCTTCTTTTTGTTTGTCTTTTCTTAAGATTTTTTCATGGGTCTACGGTCCTGGTCTCATTCCACTTTATACACAGGACCACCCCCCCACGCACCCTTTGATATTGTTATTTGTATTTAATCTCACTATGTTTTTGAACCCCTTCTGGGTTCCTTTCACACAGGGTTTACGCCCAATTGGGCTCCTTCTTCCTCTTCTCTTTTCTTTCTTTTCTCTCTACTCTCCTTTTTCACCTTTTCCTTTGCCTTCTCTCTGTTCTCAAGGACGGTTTAATAACTTATTCCATTCTTCCCCATCACTAGTCAAGCTGCCGGGATTTATTTCTTCTTTATTGCCATGGCCTTAAAAGTTTTTTTGATCAACGTCAACGGCCTCAACTCCCCTCGTAAACGTACGATGCTACTGGGAGCCTGTAGGAGAGAAAAAGCGGATATTGTCTTTCTACAGGAGACACACTTCACTGGAGTCCACTCTCAGCTGCAGGGTAAGCAGTTTTCTCAGACTTTCTTTGCCTCGGCGGACTGCAAGAAGCGGGGAGTGGCTATTTTGATCCACAGTAAGATTCCCTTCCTGCACTCCAACACTTATGCAGACCGGAGGGTCGCTTCATACTAGTGGGGGGTACTTTTCGATCTATCCCTGTTACCCTGGTTTCGGTCTATGCCCCTAACCAGAAACAGAAGCCTTTTTTTACCAGACTCTTTAAATGCATTGAGCGGCTGGCGCGGGGTCATGTGATAGTGGGTGGCGATTTTAATGTGACTCTTGATCCTGTCCTAGACAGGTCTTCCCCTTCTTCTTCCCGGCGGGGCTCTTTCATTTCAGCAGAATCTACTTCACTTGCCACACTGCTCTCTCATCATCGCATGTATGACTCCTGGCGACTCTGTAATTCAGACGCTAGGGATTACACCCATTACTCTGCCTCCCACCAATTGTACTCCCGCATAGACATGATACATGTATCCCATGCACTCACTCCCTACGTGACTCAGGCGGGCATCACCCCACTCTCATGGACTGACCACTCAGGGGTGTTCATTATTCTAGACCTCCTCAAAACATCACCACCCCAGGGAAAGTGGCGCCTAGATGACACTCTCCTGCTCAATCAGACGACCCTCTTAGACCTCAATAACTCAATCGCCAATTATTTCCAAGATAACTCTGCTATAGATGTCCCCCCAGGCATTATTTGGGAAGCACACAAAGCCACTATACGTGGTCATTTGATTAGCCTGTCTGCGGCTTCTAGGAAAAAAGCTGCAGAAGAGATATCTTGTTTAGAGCGCAGATTGGCCTCTCTTCTTTCCCAACACCAGTCTCTTCATGACCCTGCTCTGCTCACCCAGATCACCTCGTTGAAAGGTCAACTTAACACTCTTCTCTCCCGTAGGGCTGCTATTACTATGCAGAAATTACAGCAACGGTACTACGATAAATCTGACAAAGCAGATTCTGTGTTAGCCAGAAAGCTTCGTAAGAAGATGGCTCTAGGTCACATCGATAAAATTTACAACTCACAAGCGAGCAGAGTTACATATAACCCTAAGGAGATAGTCCAGACGTTTCAGGAATTTTATTCCTCCCTTTATAACTTAGCCCCACCACCCCCCCTTCTAAGAGCTCATACGGTGCCGTCTCTAGACGAATATCTAGCTGCCACCCCCCTCCCTAGGCTCACTCCACCTCACATAGAGTCCCTGAATGAAGACATTACCCTGACCGAGGTTTTGGTGGCTATTAAATCCCTGAAACCCTCTTCAGCTCCAGGCCCCGACGGTTTCACCCCACAATATTATAAGAATTTCGCTGTAGTTCTAGGCCCCCATCTGACATCTTTTTTTAACGAGATCTTGGATGGTGCCACGTTTGATGCAGCCACAACCAGAGCTAACATCATTGTCATTCCAAAGCCAGGGAAGGACCCAACTCTCTGCTCTAGCTATAGACCAATATCCCTCCTCAATGTGGACCTTAAAATTTATGCAAAAATTTTGGCCTCTAGATTGAATCCCCTCCTCCCTTCCCTCATCCATCCCGACCAGGTGGGATTTATCCCAGGGCGTCAAGCCCCGGACAACACTAGGAGAACAATCGACCTGATCCATACAATTCACAGGGGTAAGCTCCCCTCCCTCCTTATGTCATTAGATGCTGAGAAGGCGTTCGACCGCATCTCCTGGTCGTTTATGGTTGGGGTGCTGGGAGCGATGGGTTTCTCTGGCAAATTTATGACTGCCATCTCAGCCTTGTACCGCTCCCCATCGGCCACAGTCTCTGCAAATGGTCTGACCTCGTTCCCCTTCACTATTTCCAATGGCACACGGCAGGGCTGCCCCCTCTCCCCGCTCATTTTTGCCCTTATCATAGAGCCATTAGCAGCTAGAATCCGGGCTAACCAGCAGATACTAGGCATCCCGGTGGGTAGCTCTTTTCATAAGATAGCATTATATGCGGATGACGTCCTGTTAACTATTGCTCACCCAAATCTTTCCGTTCCTCCTCTTGTAGACGAATTAAATCTCTACGGCCACTTCTCAGGATATAAAGTTAACACTGACAAGACAGAAGTCTTAGACTTTTATGTTTCCTCAGCAGACAAGGTGTCTTTAGAAAGTTCCTTCCCATTTAACTGGCGGCTTCAAAAACTCAAGTACCTTGGGGTATACTTGACTAAGCAACTTCACCAGCTTTTTCAGGCCAACTTCCCTCGCATCCTTGCTCAAATTAAGTCGGATCTTGTTTCGTGGTCGCAATTATACATCTCCTGGATAGGTCGTATTAATGCGGTCAAGATGAACATACTCCCTAGACTCCTCTACCTTTTTCAAACCCTCCCCATCCGGGTCCCCCCCTACGTTTTCAAGTTTCTCCATTTCCATGTATCTAAATTCATCTGGGCAGGTAAGCGCCCCCGAGTCCGTTTCAAGCTTTTACAGAGAGCCCCGCGTGGAGGGGGACTGGGAATCCCTGATTTTCTACGCTATTACCTCTCCGCTCAGCTTGCTCAATGCGTTCTGTGGTGTAGTTTAACTCCCTCCAGGGTCTGGGTCGAGATCGAGGCTGAGAGTCTGGGTATGCTTTCCCTATCTACTCTCCTATGGCTCCCACAGGCTCGTCGACCAAAACGTGTCTCCCTTTATCCGGTCATTACTCATTCCCTGGCGGTCTGGGACTCATGCTCTCAGAAATCTGGCCTCTCCCCCCATCCCTCTCCCCTAATTCCTTTGTTTAACTCCTCAGACTTCGCTCCAGGCCTTACTCCTAAAGCATTCTCCTCGTGGACCTCACAAGGGGTCCGTTTCTTAAACGATCTAACCTCTACGGCTGTGTTCCCCTCATTTTCTGACATCCAATCGCAATTAAATATTCCCACTAAATTATTCTACCAATTCCTCCAGCTCCGCCATTTTCACCATACTGCCAAAACTCGCCTCTCCTCCCGTCCCCTTACCCCATTTGAACGTCTCTGTCTCCGTCAGTCCTCCACAAAAGGCCTTATTTCAACATTATATTATGAACTCGCCCCACCTTCCTCAGACCTTAGAGTTTCGCATGAACTGGCCTGGGAACGTGACCTTGGTGAAGTTCTTTTGAGCGAGGAATGGTTGGAGATATATGAGAATGCTGCCTCCAGCTCAATCTGCGTTAAAATAAAAGAGAATGTCTATAAGGTATTGTACCGCTGGTACTACGTTCCCTCCCGGATACATAAATTCCTCCCAGACTCTTCTGATCGCTGTTGGCGCGGGTGCTCCCATGAGGGTAACTTTATCCATATATGGTGGACTTGTCCCAAACTATCAAACTTTTGGGCCGAGATTAAACACCTGATCCAATCGATTCTCCAGATAGCAATACCATTAGAGCCTAAATTTTTTCTTTTGCCCTTGGGAGCACCAGCGGCGACTCGACACCAAAACAAGTTAGCTAGGCACATCCTGACGGCAGCTACCTGCCAAATTGCAGCAGACTGGAGGCAGCAATCTCCACCTTCGCTTCAGGCCGTTATTAACAGAGTTTGGCAGGTTCAGCGCCTGGAATACATGACCAGCATCATCAATAGGACATCAAGATCGTTCACTAAGGTATGGAGCCCATGGCTCTCGTTTTTTCAGGCTTACTCCCCTTTCACTTGACTTTACACCTACATATATCCGTCCTCTTTTTGAGAACCCCTTTCTTCCTTTCCTTTTCTGCTCTGTTCTAGTCTCTCTTCTCCTCTCTCCCTGCGTTATGCCCTCCTCTTTCGCGGCATTTCGCTCTCTCCCTTACATGTTTTAAAAAAAAAAAAAAAATTTGGTCATTCTTTATAAACGTAATTTGACCTCTTTGCACTGATTTTTTTATATTCTGTTGATTTTATATCATGTTTTATGTGATGTGGTTTTTTTTTCTTGCTGACACTGCATATCGGTTTTGTTTGTTATTTGACCTTCCAAAAAATAAAAAAAAAATAAAAAAAAAAAAATACATTTTTACAGTTGCTCACAATTGCAAACAAATGTTTTTGCATGCATATGAGATACTGTCACCACTACTGATCAGGACTTAGACTAGCCCTTTAGCTGGAGCAAGAGATAGGGCAAAAAACAAGTAACTTTGAGACGTTTAGAGCTTGATTCTAATGTGACTGCATGTGCTTGAATTTTGCATGCTTCTATACATTTACTACAGCAAAACACCCCTTTTCCATCTTGTTCACTGCCCAAAATCGTAGGCTATAGTTTCTATCTTTTGCGTTCGCTGACGCAGCGGACGGATCTGCAATCATGGACGTATCTCCTGGTTCAGGTCGTAGCAATACGCTCAAAATCGGCATACACGTGCTTCGATGAATCAGGCCCCTATGTTCCAAAAGATGAAGAAAAAGAATTGAGCCTGCCAAGAGTTAACACTACAGGTTTTTTGTTATGGATTAATAGCCAATTAGTAAAAAGGTCTAGGGATGGCCTGAGCTGGGGAAGGCTTATAAAAAGGCATGTGTTTAGTTTCATTCTCTTGCCATCTGGAAAGTTCTGGTGAGTGTAAGCTGACTGACCTGTTAGTAAATATATTGCCTTTGATCGCTTGTATTCCATTTCAGTTTTCTTGCTGTCTGCTGTCTTCTGCTCTTATTTCTTTCATTACTTTTTCTGTTTTTCTTTCTGTTTTTTTCTGTTCTCCCCCCTGCCCCCCTTCTCCAGTTTTGTCACCCCTGTGCCTTGCCACATTTACACTCCCAACCCTCCGATGTTGCTTTTATTTTGGGATTGTTTTTTACATTTTCCTGTTTTTTCGTCCTGCACTCTGCCCCCTACCCTTTGGTACGCTCTGCCTTAAGAGGTCCATGGTGCCCCCTCACCACCACCATGAAGCTTTCCTGGGTCCCATCTTTACTATGACTAGACTGGACGTGCTGACAATGAGGCATCTCTCCCCATCACTCACTGCTTGACTGGCAAGGGAGTGCCAGACATTTCATGTTCCCCTCCTATTCTGACAGTCGCAGCACTCGCTGTGACTCCCACTGCTGACAATGCTTGCCATCCATCTTTGCTGCCCCCCCCACGGTTGCTGCTACCATCACAAGGGGGATGTTACAGGGTAAATGCCCCCCTTCTCCTGTGCTGAATCCCATGGCCTGTGCCACTGTGGGTGGCTGTGTCCCCCTCCCTGTCCTGCCCAGGCTTCTCTCTGTAACTGCAGCAGGCCTTTTGCCCCCACTGGGTGTTCAGCTATCACCCAGACTGCGCCTCCTTGACTTATTGATGTTGACATTTTGCTTTACCCCATCCCTATTTGCCCCTTCCCCTGTCACTTTTATGTCTCTTCCCTTCCCACTTTTATTTTCCACTCACTCCCACCGGCCGTTGCTCCAGAATTCATGGGAGTAATTGTTGCTCACTCCTCCCTGGTTCTGGTCCTAGCTGGTCCTTCCCTGGCCCCTCTCAGCAGCCCCCCCACCCAGTGTTCGTACTGAGATTACTCTTCCTGAAGACTTGGAGTGTTGCTGTTGTGGGGAGTCTTGTTTCTGCGTCCTCTGTTGCAGGTTCTGTTGGACAAGGTTCATCTTGGATCCTGAGTCACCAGTCTGGTCTGGTGGTTTTGTCAGCTTGTCCTTCTGAGTGATGTGCTTCCGGATGCTACTTTGGATCAGAGAAAGCTTTCTGCTTTGGATGAGCCTTTTGTTGATTCTGGGCTTTGTTGGGATAGACACATGCTTGCCTCCTCTTCTGATAGTGTGGTTATGCTGGGCCAAGGTGCAAAAACAAGAGATTGATACATCTCCTTGAGCTAAAGCTCGGTGGCCTCCACCACGGTGCCAGTGGTGTGAGTGTAAACCTGCAGGGTAGTGTGGGCAATGAAATTGTATGCTGTACTAATTTATCTGTTCTGCAAAACATACAAAGTAAGGTGCATGACAGGATTCGCGCTTGACATTATTTAGATATGTTTGCCATCACTGGTAAGGCTGAGGCTACAATGTCATGCTAAGATGAGGAATGGCATTGGGCAGGACTCATATAGGAGTTACATGAATAAAGCTGGATGGAATGCAGGTGTTTGCTGTGTGCCACTTTGAGACAATACATGGGGAGCATATGAACGTCCTTAAGTATATTTCTTTAATACATTGGATGTACATTCGCTCCAAGGGCATAATGTGAGATGATATGCAGAGGTGTTTCGAAAGAAACAGGATGGTGTGATGGCTTTTGGGTGCAAGGATGTCAAGGTGTGGCTGGAGGTTACGCTGTCCTGTGCTAGATTGCCTGAGGAAGGGGTTTCCAGGAAGAGACTGATTTGTCCTGTCATCTCAGAGGTAAGTGTTTCACCATTAACAATGGGCAATGTGACAATGGCTCTTTATGTTGCTTCAAGCATGCTTGTTCCATGTATGAAGAGGGAGATGCCCCAGATCAGGCCCATCCTCGTCTTGGCTTAGCTGTAAGTGGTTGCACTAGTATCCCATAGTCAGGCTGCTCGGTTTTTATGGGAAAGATTTCTATATGGGTTTTATCTGCCTACTCAGGGGACTGTTTGGGTTGATTCTCACCATAACTTGAAGTCAGTCCAGGACATGTTTCAGGTGGGGCATGGGAATGAGGTTAAAGAAATGAGTTTGTGTAGAGTGAGTGTTCCTTTCCCATCTCCCCCATTGCCTGGGTTGTTGTGAATGACGCGATTGATACATGTGTCAGGTTGTTTATCATTTGTTTGAGGAGGCTTTGGCTTGGTTCAGGACTATGGGTCTGGCGCATTGCTGGCAAATCTTTATGTGGAGTTGGTCTTTTGGATCCTCCTCCTGCACCCTTCTTCATTTCCGTATCTGTATTTCAATTTGGATGATGGGTTTTATGTGGACAAATGCTTGCACGTAGGATTTGCGGTGTTGTGTGCCTATTTTGAGTGTTTCAACTCGTTTCTCCATTGGTGTATTGTTGCTGGGACAGACCATCATGGGGTGGCTCATTATTTGGGTGATTTTCTGTTTATAGGTTATCGTGGGTCTGCAGGTTGTCAGGAGCTTTTGCTTTCTGCACAGGTCTTGTTTGTGGGGCTGGGAGTGTGTCACGGGCACTAGGAGTCTTTTACCCAGGGATCACCAGGTGATAGGCTTACCAGAGCAGTATAGGTGGTAATATGGTACTCTGGTAGCAGGGTGATCACGGAACAGGAAATAGCAGATGATGAGATGCTCAGGAAAGTCTATGACTAGCAGCACTGGCAATATGAAGGTAGTAATACACGAGGAACTGTATGGACAAAGGACACGTGAAGGTAGTCAGTGGTCTGCGGTAGCAAGTTGTACCACTGCTATAGTGAGGAGGAATGTCCAACAGAAACGAGGGGGTGATGAGAGTCAGCGGTCTGCGGATAGCAAGTTGTACCGCTGTCTGAGTGAAGGAATAGAATCCAAGTGGAGGTATCTGGGGAGTCAGTGGTCTGCGTTAGCAAGTTGTACCACTGCTATGTGAGAGGATACTGGAATAGGTGAAACTGGAAACAGGGGTCAGTGGTCTGCCACCAGCAAGTTGTACCACTGAATATATATGTGAGGAGGTGCACGGGGAGAGACTGCAACACAAGATATACACGGGCACCTTGACTTTGATCCACAGTAATATGCACAATATAAATGTATAGATGACTGAACAACACTGCCAATATAGAAAGTCTCTAGAAGGAATCCAGCACGAGATAACACAGTCAATGATGGCAATAGACTCAGCGGATAGCACACTCCAGAGAAGAACCAACACAGTCCAGCAAGGTATGCAATACACAGCACAGTCAATGGGAAGTATGCATACCGTGGTTCAGGAGAAGGCAGTCAGACAGGAGTGCAGAGATACCTGAACGGCAGGAGGCCGGCAGGATGCAAAGTCCCTGGATGGGTGAAGCGGTGGTCTAGCAGGTGCAGCGCACAGGTAGGTAGACCAGCAGGGAACACAGGAAGGCGTGGAGAGCGGATCAGCAGTAGATGGATGAGTAGCGCTGAGGAGTAACAGCAGCGGGTCTCTGCGGGAACACGGAGGTAGCCAATAGCAACCAGCAGGTGCAGTAACGATGGGACACGGGAGAGCAGAGTTGAACTGGAACTGTTGATCACGGAGAATAGCGGGTAGCAATAGTGGCAGCAGGCTCAAGGAAACACGGGAGAGTTGACAAGGACTGAAGACTGAAGCGCACAGAGGCAGCGGATAGGAATCAGCCAAACAGTCACGATGAAACACAGACGGGTTGCAGGTTGAAGACTGTAGTGCACGGAGGCAGCGGATAGGAATCAGCTAGCAGTCACGATGATGAAACACAGACGAGTTGCAGGTTGAAGACTGTAGTGCACGGAGGCAGCGGATAGGAATCAGCTAGCAGTCACGATGATGAAACACAGACGAGTTGCAGGTTGAAGACTGTAGTGCACGGAGGCAGCGGATAGGAATCAGCTGGCAGTCACAATCATGAACAGGTGAGTGGATGTGAATGAAAGACTGTAGTGCACGGAGGCAGCGGATAGGCATCAGCTAACAGTCCCAATAATACATGGTAGAGTTGAAGTGGTTAGAAGACTGTAGTGCACGGAGGCAGCGGATAGGCGTCAGCTAACAGTCCCAATAATACATGGTAGAGTTGAAGTGGTTAGAAGACTGTAGTGCACGGAGGCAGCGGATAGGAATCAGCTCACAGTCACGATGATACAGTAGATGGTAGAAGTGGTATGGGAACCACAATAGTAGAAGTGGTTTGGAAACCACAGAGGTAGAAGTGGTTTGGAAACCACAGGAATCAGCTGGGCTGAATAAACGAGGAAACACAGGAACACCTTAAGAGACTCATGGGGAATGAGACTCCAAGATCAGGCAACGTGGTGTTGACCACAGGTGCTTAATATAGGGAGGTTGCCTGATCTGCCAATTAAGTTAAAGGAACATACACTGAAGGTTTAGAAAGGGCTGCGCATGCGCAGTCCCTCAGGATGGAGGACGGCCACGGTTCCTAAATGTCCGGGAAGAAGCACTCACAGTCCGGTGAGTGACAGTACCCCCCCTTTTAAAGGTGGGCACAGAACGCCTGGAACCGGGCTTGTCCGGATTTTTGGAATAAAACTTCTTCAGAAGGGCAGGAGCATTAAGATCTTCAGCTTTGATCCATGAACGCTCCTCAGGACCAAAGCCCTTCCAATGAACGAGGAAACGGAGGAC
Source organism: Mixophyes fleayi (assembly GCF_038048845.1). Lineage (NCBI taxonomy): Eukaryota > Metazoa > Chordata > Amphibia > Anura > Limnodynastidae > Mixophyes > Mixophyes fleayi. The sequence continues at coordinate 130,268,773 of NC_134404.1, read as the reverse complement.
TCCTCGCGAAATTTTTGCATCCAATACCTCAGTAATCTCGAAATCCTCCTCCTGATGAACTTGAACTGGCTGCGGTGCTGAGGGAGGAGCCGAGAAACGGTTGATAATGAGAGGTTTGAGCAAGGACACATGGAAGGCATTGGAAATCCGAAGATTCTTAGGAAGAAGAAGTTTAACACATACTGGATTGATAACTTGAATGATCCTATATGGACCAATAAAACGAGGGGCGAATTTCATAGATGGAACCTTCAAACGAATATTTTTGGTAGATAACCAGACACGATCTCCAATTTTTAGTGGTGGAATAGCCCGCCTCTTCTTATCTGCGAAAGACTTATATTTGTTAGATGTCTTCTTTAAACAGGTTTTGACCTGAGACCAGATATTTTTGAAGGTCTGACAAGCAGTTTCCACAGCAGGGACTTGGGTGGGCGGAAGGGCAGGAAATTCCGGAAAAGACGGATGGTGACCGTAGACCACAAAAAATGGAGTTTTGGATGATGACTCATGGTACATGTTGTTATGGGCGAATTCAGCCCAAGGGAGCAATTCTACCCAGTTGTCCTGGTTGGCTGAAGAGAACATCCTAATAAAAGTCTCAAGATCTTGATTGACTCGTTCCGTTTGTCCGTTAGATTGCGGATGGTAAGACGATGAGAGTGCTAATCGTATGCCCAAGGTTTTACAAAGGGCCCGCCAGAATCTGGAAACGAATTGTACTCCTCTATCTGACACAATCTCAGACGGACATCCATGGATGCGGAAGATTTCTTTAATGAAATGTTCAGCCAGAGTAGACGAGGAAGGTAAACCGGACAGAGGGACGAAATGAGCCATCTTCGAAAATCTGTCTACCACTACCCAAATAGTATTGTGATTCTTACTTGGTGGCAAATCAGTAACGAAATCCATACTAATATGGGTCCAAGGCTTGGACGGAATGGGTAGTGGTCGCAGCAACCCTGCTGGAGTTCTGCGGGAGGATTTGAACTGAGAACATAAATCACAGGAAGCAATAAACTCTTTGACGTCTCTCCTCATTGAAGGCCACCAGTAGCTTTGAGAGAGAATCTCAAAGGTCTTGTGTTCACCGGCGTGTCCAGAAAAACGAGAGGCATGGAACCACGAAAGGATTTTCCTCCTTAGAGTAGGAGGCACGAGGGTCTTCCCAAATGGTAGCATTTTGGTGGATGAAGCAGCCAGAGAAATACATTTGGGGTCTAGAATAGCATGGTTGGGAACCTCTTCTACATCAGAGGACGTCAGAAAAGCTCGGGATAGAGCGTCAGCTTTCTTGTTCTTAGCGGCTGGTTTGAAGGTTATAATTAATTCAAAACGGGAAAAGAAAAGAGACCATCTTGCTTGACGAGGGTTCAAGCATTGGGCAGATTGCAAATATGACAAGTTCTTATGATCCGTGAAGATCGTCACCGGATGGCGAGCTCCCTCCAACAAGTATCTCCATTCCTCTAATGCAGCTTTGATGGCCAGCAACTCCTTGTCCCCGATAGTATAATTTTTCTCTGCGGGCAGAAGACCCCGAGAGTAGAAGGCACAAGGATGTAATTTTTGTTGCTCCGAGCGTTGGGAGAGAATAGCTCCTAAGCCCACATTAGAGGCATCTACTTCTAGGAAGAAGGGGAGTGTCAACTCAGGCTGTCGAAGAATGGGAGCAGACGAGAAGGACTCTTTGAGAATTTGAAAGGCTTGGAGAGCCTCAGATGACCATTGCTTAGTATTAGCCCCTTTCCGAGTTAGGGCCACAATAGGAGATGCAATGGATGAAAAGTCTTGAATGAAGCGTCTATAGTAATTGGCAAAACCTAAAAAAACGCTGGATGGCACGAAGAGTAGTTGGCTAAGGCCAATGTAGTACAGCATTTACTTTGTCTGGATCCATCTTCAGGCCAACTCCGGAAACTATATACCCCAAGAATGGAATCTGGGGTAACTCGAATGAACATTTTTCCAATTTACAGAACAATGAGTTTTTCCGTAGTCTGGAGAGGACCTCTGCCACATGTTGGTGATGAGAAGGCAGGTCCTGTGAGAAGATCAATATGTCGTCCAGGTAGACAACGACACATACATATAATAAGTCCCGAAAGATCTCATTGATGAAACCCTGGAAAACAGCGGGGGCATTACACAGCCCGAAGGGCATTACTAAATATTCGTAATGCCCATCTCTGGTGTTGAACGCGGTCTTCCATTCGTCACCGGAACGGATTCTAATTAAATTGTAGGCACCACGAAGATCCAAATTAGTAAATATCCGAGCTCCCTTAATGCGATCAAATAGCTCAGTGATCAGCGGAATGGGATACCGATTCTTGATAGTAATGGCGTTGAGTCCACGAAAATCTATACAAGGGCGTAATGATCCATCCTTCTTTTTGACGAAGAAGAACCCAGCTCCAGCGGGAGAGGTGGAAGGTCGAATGAACCCACGCTGGAGATTCTCCTGTATGTACTCAGATGTGGCTTGAGTTTCAGGTAACGAGAGAGGATAGACCCGACCCCTGGGAGGAGTCTTGCCAGGTAGAAGGTCGATCGGACAATCCCAAGAACGATGAGGAGGAAGACGTTCAGACTGAGCTTTATCAAACACATCGGCAAATGAAGCATATTGAGGAGGGAGTCCCGGGGAGGAAGATGAGATGGAAGATTGCTGTACTTTAAGAGGAATAACTTGAGAAAGACAACGATGGTGACATTCAGACCCCCAAGACGTAACTTGAGGGGTGCGCCAGTCAATCTGGGGAGAGTGACACTGAAGCCATGAAAGGCCTAAGACAATCGGACTTGTCGTAACTGGAAGAATTAAAAACGAAATTTCTTCATGGTGTAGTACACCAATCTGAAGGGTTACTGGAGACGTACTCTGGGTGATGAGACCATTGATGAGACGTGATCCATCTATAGCCGTCACAGTAATGGGTGTTTTTAAAGTGATCACTGGTAGGGACCATTGATTCACTAGTGATTTAGAAATGAAATTTCCTGCTGCTCCGGAATCAATCAATGCCTGTGACTCAAAGGATTTGGTAGCAAAGGAGATCGTAACATCAAAAGCGCAGACTTTAGATTTCATAGACAATGGAGAGGACTCCAGGGACCCTAACTTCACCTCTCCAGAACTAGTTAGGGCCTGGCATTTCCCGATCTCTTAGGGCAAGAGCTGAGCATATGCGTGGAATCAGCACAATAGATACAGAGTCTATTCTTTACTCTTCGTTTCCTCTCCTCTGAAGATAATTTGGAACGTCCTATCTCCATGGGAATCACAGAGGATGGAGCTGGACGAAATTGAGGGTTTAAACGAAGAGGTGCTTTGACAGCCGTTGTTTTCTCAGACTCTCTTTCACGAAATCTCATATCTACACGATGGCAAAGAGAGATCAAATCTTCTAGTGACGAAGGAAGCTCTTGAGTAGTCAGTGCATCTTTAATTTTATCGGAGAGCCCCTGCCAGAAGGCGGCAACTAATGCTTCAGTGTTCCACTGAAGTTCAGAGGCTAAGATCCTAAATTGAATGACATACTGTCCTACTGTATGGGAGCCTTGTCGCAAACGAAGGATGCTGGAAGCAGCGGAGGTCACACGACCTGGTTCATCGAACACACTTCGGAACGTGGAAATGAATTTGGCACTATCTTGTAGAATTGGATCGTTTCTTTCCCACAGAGGGGAGGCCCAAGCCAGGGCTTGTCCAGAAAACAATGAGATTAGATAGGCCACTCTGGAACGATGGGTAGAAAAATTTTGAGGTTGGAGTTCAAAATGGACTGAACATTGGTTAAGGAAACCTCTACAAGTTTTGGGGTCCCCGTCGTATTTTGACGGAGTAGGCAGGTGAAGCGTAGGAACTGTAGACACCTGGGATGGCACTGGGGAAACGGAGGAAAGCACAGGAGCTTCAATATTAGCTGTAACAGTCTGTCCAGATGTTCCTTGGGAGGTTAACGATTGGTAACATTGAAGTAACAGCTGTTGGCGAGCATCCTGTTGCTCCACACGGCTGACCAGGTGCTGCAGCATCTCTTTAGCGGTAGGTTCCGTATCTGGGTCTGTCATGGCCTGATCTTACTGTCACGGGCACTAGGAGTCTTTTACCCAGGGATCACCAGGTGATAGGCTTACCAGAGCAGTATAGGTGGTAATATGGTACTCTGGTAGCAGGGTGATCACGGAACAGGAAATAGCAGATGATGAGATGCTCAGGAAAGTCTATGACTAGCAGCACTGGCAATATGAAGGTAGTAATACACGAGGAACTGTATGGACAAAGGACACGTGAAGGTAGTCAGTGGTCTGCGGTAGCAAGTTGTACCACTGCTATAGTGAGGAGGAATGTCCAACAGAAACGAGGGGGTGATGAGAGTCAGCGGTCTGCGGATAGCAAGTTGTACCGCTGTCTGAGTGAAGGAATAGAATCCAAGTGGAGGTATCTGGGGAGTCAGTGGTCTGCGTTAGCAAGTTGTACCACTGCTATGTGAGAGGATACTGGAATAGGTGAAACTGGAAACAGGGGTCAGTGGTCTGCCACCAGCAAGTTGTACCACTGAATATATATGTGAGGAGGTGCACGGGGAGAGACTGCAACACAAGATATACACGGGCACCTTGACTTTGATCCACAGTAATATGCACAATATAAATGTATAGATGACTGAACAACACTGCCAATATAGAAAGTCTCTAGAAGGAATCCAGCACGAGATAACACAGTCAATGATGGCAATAGACTCAGCGGATAGCACACTCCAGAGAAGAACCAACACAGTCCAGCAAGGTATGCAATACACAGCACAGTCAATGGGAAGTATGCATACCGTGGTTCAGGAGAAGGCAGTCAGACAGGAGTGCAGAGATACCTGAACGGCAGGAGGCCGGCAGGATGCAAAGTCCCTGGATGGGTGAAGCGGTGGTCTAGCAGGTGCAGCGCACAGGTAGGTAGACCAGCAGGGAACACAGGAAGGCGTGGAGAGCGGATCAGCAGTAGATGGATGAGTAGTGCTGAGGAGTAACAGCAGCGGGTCTCTGCGGGAACACGAAGGTAGCCAATAGCAACCAGCAGGTGCAGTAACGATGGGACACGGGAGAGCAGAGTTGAACTGGAACTGTTGATCACGGAGAATAGCGGGTAGCAATAGTGGCAGCAGGCTCAAGGAAACACGGGAGAGTTGACAAGGACTGAAGACTGAAGCGCACAGAGGCAGCGGATAGGAATCAGCCAAACAGTCACGATGAAACACAGACAGGTTGCAGGTTGAAGACTGTAGTGCACGGAGGCAGCGGATAGGAATCAGCTAGCAGTCACGATGATGAAACACAGACGAGTTGCAGGTTGAAGACTGTAGTGCACGGAGGCAGCGGATAGGAATCAGCTAGCAGTCACGATGATGAAACACAGACGAGTTGCAGGTTGAAGACTGTAGTGCACGGAGGCAGCGGATAGGAATCAGCTGGCAGTCACAATCATGAACAGGTGAGTGGATGTGAATGAAAGACTGTAGTGCACGGAGGCAGCGGATAGGCATCAGCTAACAGTCCCAATAATACATGGTAGAGTTGAAGTGGTTAGAAGACTGTAGTGCACGGAGGCAGCGGATAGGCGTCAGCTAACAGTCCCAATAATACATGGTAGAGTTGAAGTGGTTAGAAGACTGTAGTGCACGGAGGCAGCGGATAGGAATCAGCTCACAGTCACGATGATACAGTAGATGGTAGAAGTGGTATGGGAACCACAGTAGTAGAAGTGGTTTGGAAACCACAGAGGTAGAAGTGGTTTGGAAACCACAGGAATCAGCTGGGCTGAATAAACGAGGAAACACAGGAACACCTTCAGAGACTCATGGGGAATGAGACTCCAAGATCAGGCAACGTGGTGTTGACCACAGGTGCTTAATATAGGGAGGTTGCCTGATCTGCCAATTAAGTTAAAGGAACATACACTGAAGGTTTAGAAAGGGCTGCGCATGCGCAGTCCCTCAGGATGGAGGACGGCCACGGTTCCTAAATGTCCGGGAAGAAGCACTCACAGTCCGGTGAGTGACAGAGTGCCAGTTGCAACTGGTAAAACTGAGGGCCTACAGTCCAGCTGTCGTACTTGGGCTTTGATATTGATACGTTGGCAGGTTGCTGCACGTTGCTGGAGGCCAAGGTGGTCAAGTTGTGAGGCACGCTGGATTTTTTTGAAACAAATTCAGTTTCTACTGGGGCTGTTGAAGTTTATTGTTATTACCATGGGCTGGGCTTTGTGTAGGAAACTTGAACGGTCTACTTTTGGTGTGGTTCGGAATTATCTTTTTAATGGGCTCTCTAGTGAAATCAGGGGGGATATGGCAATGTGGCATGTTTTCTTACAGCATTTCTATGGGGTTCATTTGCTCCTACCGACATCCAATGGGGACATTCAGCTGTTTACTGATGCAGCCGGGTACGCTGGTTCGGGAGCATACTTGGGCGGTGAGTGGTGTGTCGCCCATGGTCCCCTGATTAGCATGAGGAGGGGCTCTCAAGGAATCTGCTTCTCTTGGAATTGTTTCCAATCATTGTGACTGTTGAACTTTGGGGGGTATTCCTTGTTGACAAGAGCATTGTTTTCTTGTGTGACAATTTGAGGGTTGTTCAAGCATTAATAATAAGAGGGCCTCCTCCCCTCCTGTGCTTAGGTTGCTTTGACATCTGGTTCTCAGATATTTGTGTCTCAATGTTGTTATCAGAGCCAAGCATGTTCCTGGTGTTTTTAATGTTATTGCAGATGCTTTGTCGTGTTTTGATCTAAGTTCCGTTCTGCTGCTCCTGAGGCTAATGCTGAGGGTATCCCATGCCCTGCTTATGTTAGGCAAATTTTCAAACCGACATAGAAGATCTGGTTGGGCATGCTGTTGCTCCACTGATTTTGAAGATATATAGGGAGGCCTTGTTTTTTTGGAATGGTTTCTTTGCCTCGATTGGCTTCAGTGATAGGACGGGGAGAAGTGTTTGCTGGCTTTTCTCTGGAATGGGTTTTCCTCTGGTAAGTCCAAGGCCTCCATGGCGTTTGCCTTAGCGGTCATATCTTTTATTCTTGCAATTGCAGGGTTTGGTAGATATCACTAAGTCTTTTTTGATCCACAAAGTGTTAAAAGGCTGGACGAGGATCAGTCTTTGTTTGAAAAAATAGGAAAATAATATTGTGACCTGTGAGGTGGTCAAAATTAACTGCAAATGGCTTGAAATTAGTGTTATTGAGGTTAATACGGTTAATAATAATAATAATAATAATAATAATAATAATAAAGTAGGGGGATAAAAAAGCAAAAATATGTGATTTTAGAAAAAAAAAAAAAAAAGGTATTTCAGTAAAAATTCGGGATCCAAAACCAAAACTAAAACACGCAAGGGCGGTTTTGCCAAAACCAAAACAGGATCCAGATCCACAATCAAAAACAAAACCAGAACATGGGAGTCAGTGAACATCTCTAGTAAATAACCAACGTAAAGTAGGCCTGAGCTCAAGAAAATAGGGCTGGGGAAGCAAGCCTAGAGGTACAGCGGGTGATGCAATAGTAAATGGAAAACACACAAGGAAAGAGTACTCTACTTGTGAGAGCTTCCATCCCTATAGTGATCCTGACTTTCTATTTCTTTTTTTATATGACATAGTCATAGTTTTTATATGACAAAGTCATATAAAAGAAATAGTTTAAATAGGATTCTTGATTGAAACCAGGATTCCACAGCAGAATTTAAAAAAAAAAAAAAAATATATGCTGCTATTCATATTTTGTAGTTATTTATATAAAATTGCATAACAATGGATATCCAAAAGGCAACAGTAATCTGGACAAACACCAAATCATTCATGAATTTTTATATTTTTCAACATTTTAAAAACACTATAACCAGTTCATAACATAACATTGAAGACAATTTCACCAGTGGCTTTTTTCTGTTTAGCCAGAGTTCCATTGCTGCTTTACTTGATTTGAAGTAGATACCACTGTAAAAATCACCAGCAGCTTTGATATTAAAAGTGTGCATCCTTTTTCCTTACCAGAATCTCCAAACAGTTGGTAATCAAATTGGATTGCTCATGAGCCAGAATAAAGCAATCATATAAGTTATACAAAAAATTGACAGTTGCCTATCGATTTTATTCGATATTAATAAAGTTTATTAAGACAAATGTGTTAGTTCCTCTACCCACTATAAAGCTATTGATTGGTGCCTTCTGCTTAGGCCCAAATCATCAGTGATCTAATTAATTTTTCCATTTGACATTAATTTGAAATTTGCCAGTACAATAAAAGTGTATAAGGAGTTTCTGCATAAATGTACCACTAGAAATAATTTAAGAGCAATAATTGCAGCTCAAGCAAGTAAATGTATCCATCACACCTATATACAATTAGGCCTAAACATAACAATCTGATCATGTAAACTCTATCTAATCAGATTGTCACAAAATAATTGTTCCACACACTTTAGCAGAAAGACATGTGCAATAATTAAGACAATTGCTGGTTTAATATACTTTAATCACTTAATTGCAATAGACTCTTCAATCAACTTCCAATATATTTTCGATGAAGATTGATCAATAGTGCAATTTACATCTAATATTATTGCACTGATTGTCCCTGACACACATATTAATTCTTTAACAACATGATTTAAAATATCCAATTCATTGTTTGTTTTGTAATGTAATGGTTATTTTAACAAAGAAATACAAAAGTTTAAATAATAAAATGTTCCTTAATGTTATGGTTCTTAGAAAAGCATGCCTGTATATGATTTGTGTATCCTTTATACCTCATTGAAATTAATGTGGATCTAAATACAAATATCTGTTGTTTATTTTAAAACTTGATGCTAGATGCATCTACTTATACATGTGTAAGTAACAAAATGCTTTCCTCTAAAGGCTTTTTTTCTTAATTTGCACTAATAAGTGTAGAGTCTAATATACACCCAAATCGAAGAGCTGCTTTGGTCATTTGGTCATTGCTGAAATCCTAATATACCAGTCCTTGCAGTCTTTTTTTCTGAATTTGCTCTAATAAGTGTACGGTCTATTATACACCTAAAGAGAAGAGCTGCGTTGGTCATTTGGTCATTACTGAAATAGTAATCTACAAGTCCGTGCAGGCTTTTTTTCTGAATTTGCACTACTAAGTCTAGGGTCTAATATACACCTAAATAGAAGAGCTGTGTTGGTCATTTGGTCATTGCTGAAATAGTAATCTACAAGTCCGTGCAGGCTTTTTTTTCTGAATTTGCACTACTAAGTTTTGGGTCTAATATACAGTTATACACCCAAATAGAAGAGCTGCGTTGGTAATTTTGTCATTGCTGAAATAGTAATCTACAAGTCCTTGCAGGCTTTGTTTCTTAATTTGCACTAATAAGTGTAGGGTCTAATATACACCCAAAGATGAGTGCTCCATTGCTAAGAGTCATTGATGAATAGGAAGACAAGCAGACTTGTCTTCTGAATTTGCAGGCAAATTCTACTGCCTTATATAGGTAACACCCAAAGACGAGTGCTCCTTTGCTAAGAGTCATTGATGAATAGGAAGACAAGCAGGCTTGTCTTCTGAATTTGCAGGCAAATTAAACAGTGTTATATTGAATAAACAGACACATAGGGGGAGAAGGAGAACGAAAATTAATCATCTTCCTCAGGACTGTCAATGGTGTTATAGTCTCTTAGTAGACTGTGGATCAGCCTGCGACAGTCCTGGATGGTCACCTTCTCCCTTTTCAAGATGAGGCGATTCCTGGCAAGCCAAATAGCGTCCTTAAAGCAGTTCATTAGGCTCTAGGCCTTCTGGATTGCCCCAATGATGTGGGTCCCAGGAAATAATCCATAAAATACTGAATGGTATGAAAGGCAAGTTCTGGGCACACTGTCCTTATGTTCTTGTTTCAAAGCATCCAACAATGCCTGTGCAGTGGGGCAGTTCCAAAAAATACGCTGTGCTGTTTCCCTTCTGGTGCTGCAGAAGTGGCAGTGGACAAAACGGCACAGGTTCCGGGAGTGCATGAATGTCCTGAGAGGCAGACATCCCTGGATAGCCATCCATGCAATGTCTTTGTGTCTATTAGTCAGCCTCATAGAGGCCGCATTCTCCCACACGTGTTTTGTTGTTGCACCAGGGAACCCTGGAACAGACTCCATAATGTCTTTTGCTCTGATGAGGTTGTGGACAGTTTTTGGCTTCCACAATTCTGGTTTAAGTCCCTCCAGAAGGTGCTCCCTCACAAATTGTCCAACATCCAGGTAAAACCAAGGTATAGTGCAGTTGTAAGGGAAGGAGCTGTCCCACTTGTCACTCTGTCCATGTATTATCTGTAGAATTACCTGAGTTATCCAAGAAACAGGTGGAGCAATCAAATGAACCATAACTGGTTTCATAATCCAAGGACAATTCCATCTTGCACCACTTTTCTTTTCTGCCACTGCTGTGTGCCAATGTGTCCTAGATGTGGTAAGAACTGCTGTGTGTTTGAGTCATTGCTCTGTCCCTTAGCATCCAGCCAGGTCGCTGCAGTATTTGTCCGAAAGTGTATGAAAATAATAATGTGACCTGTGAGGTGGTCAAAATTGACTGCAAATGACTTGAAATTAGTGTTATTGAGGTTAATAATAATGAAGGATCAAAAAAAGAGCAAAATTATGTGATTTTAACATATGTTAGCAATTGTTCTATAAAAATACAGATCCAAAACCAAAACCAAAACACATGAGGGCGGTTTTTCCAAAACCAAAACACAAAGCTAATCTAGATACAAAACCAAAACCAAAACACGGGGGTCAGTTAGCATCTCTAATATATATATATGTGTATATATATATATATATATATATATATATAAATATATATATATATATATATATATATATATATAAATATATATATATATATATATATATATATATATATATATATAAATATATATTAGAGATGTTCACTGACCCGCGTGTTCTGGTTTTGGTTTTGGATCTGGATTAACTTCATGTTTTGGTTTTGGCAAAACCTCCCTTGTGTGTTTTGGTTTTGGATCCCGATTTTTTTCTAAAATCCCTATTTTTTTTTGCTAGAATCACATATTTTCTTTTTTTTCCCCCCTACATTATTATTAACCTCAATAACACTAATTTCAAGTCATTTGCAGTAAATTTTGATCACCTCACAGGTCACATTATTATTTTCATACACTTTCAAACAAAGACTGCAGATTTAGAAGACCAAGTCTGCCAGACCTTTTATTTGTATTTGCATTTCAGCAATGACAATTAGCAATGGAGCAATGGAGCACTCCTGAATGTCACTTGAGACTTTGAAGAACACTGCTACCCCTCCTCTTTCTTTTCTACCTATGATGCTGCCCAACTGCACTAGAGACTGCAAAGAACTGTGCTACCCTTCTGTATCCCTCTGTGAAATGGAGCTTGATCTCCATATATATATATATATATATATACATATATATATATATATATATATATATATATATATATATATATATATATATATATATATGGTGCCAATGGAGCGCAGGTAATAGGACGTTGTTTCAGCATGATACTTTCTCATAGTATCCAGGTGTAGTATGTTGTAATGCTTCCCTTTGAAGTTCGGACCTAGCCTGACATTTTGGCTCCTCTTGTGCCAACTGTCACACTTAAAAGTGTAATGCTTTGTTTTCAGCCAATTATCAGGCCATTCAAACAATAAATGACTGACTGGTCCAATATCACAGTAGTGTGTACCCTGGAACGATGAGCGATTAACTTTCCAAAGCACATGAAATTGTTGGTAGATATTTTCAAACTGAGCCAAAAATCCTGTTCAATGATGGAACAATGTCGTTAAAATTCTGCAGTGTGTATTCGCTCTGCAGAATTGGAACAAAAATTTAGCTATAAGTAGGGCTCACCTTTCAGCGCTGAGTCGCTCTGGTGTGTATCATAGGCTAACCCCAGGCCAATCAGCAGTCTCCATCCAACGGTCCAATCACAGTCATGCCCAAAACTACTGGGTCTGATTGGTTGGCAAACTATTCTTCTACTTGTCACCCAACCAATGAGGGGTTATGGTTGACAGCTGCTTTATTGCCTTTTCAGTTCATTTTCACACTGCACCTGCTGTGAGTCTTTCTCTGTCCATGTCAGACTCCCAAGAAAGCACTGATCTGCATGGGGGTCAACCCATACTGCATGCAGTATTTGCAGCACATTGCACCTAGAGTAGCTCTCAAAGTCTTCAACACCCTTTCCCAGGGCTCTCACTGAGATTAAGAGTAGGCACAGTTCTCTTCCAACCTGTGTTAATCAGTGCAGACACCCAGCTTGGGCATAGGGAAGCAGGGCAGTGATCAGCTCTATGCAGACTGAGTCCTGCTGCTGTTGCTGTGAGCATCAGAACCAGGAAGCCTTTTATTATTACTTAATACTGGTCGGATAGGTAGGCAGTAATGGCATGGGAGACTGGTTGGTCAGGGCAACAGAGTTTAGAGATGAAAGAGGCAGAGAGGAGACCATGAGTTGCAGCCGATGATTATGACAGATGAAGTGCACAGATCTGAAGATAATCGTGTATAGTGTGTACACATGAATCGGCATGCTGATCGTGACTATTTTTTCTCTGTCGTTGGTAAATTGTTAATCATTAGAATTTTCCTGTAGTATGTATTTAGCCTAAATTGACCATTGTATTACTACAGTATCTATTACAGTACTATTACAGTATCTTATCTATACTGAGACACTGACTGTCTGCATTGTTTATGTCCTGTCTACAAAGGAACTTTAGATATATGATAATTTGCTCAAACAGATTTCTATTGATTCATTATATGTAAATTTCTTTTGATGTGATCCTCTATACTGTGTCTCTGAGGGTCTACCATTGATATAGTAGGCTATCACTGTGGAAGGCTATCTTGTCAGTTGAGCACAGCAATCTTTATGTAGTATGACTGTAATTGCTTGTACTATGAATAAATCTAATATAACACCAACATCTTTTCAACTTTCTTTATTTGGATTGGACAGTATAATTTAAAGCAATATCTTTATCAATCTTATTTAAAAATGTGTGTTTTTGAAAATCAATTAACATTAAAATCAATATATCTAACGTCACAGTCGCAATACATGGAAAAAATTCTGAAGCACTGACTAGGAAAAGGAGGAACAACATTTTCCTAAATTTTCTTCATCTATTTGTGAGACTTTTGTTCCCCATTCTCCTAGTGAGATCTTCCTTAATGACAACAGCTGCCGCCACAACTTCTGTGACTATGTCCTGATGCCAAGCCTGTTGCCACAGAAAACACAGAGCACACAGCTTCCCCCGAGCTGGCAGAACATTACTAGGGTACCCAAGCAGAACAAAAGCAAAAGCCTTTTCCAGAACCAGTAGAGGAATGAGGTTAATTTCTATAATGACTAGTTTACCTTTCATGTCTCCACCTTCTACTGTTTTTCTTGATCAGAACCATACCACTTCACCGGTACCTGCACAGAAATGCCAGTCATCAATGACTGCTTTAATATTGATTGCTGATAATGCTGCTACTTTCCAATAGCCAATAACTCCAATAACTCCACCAACAGTCACAAATGTTAATGTCCATATTTATCAATTTGTTCTCCTTACCTATTAGATTGTAAGCTCATTTGGGCAGGGCCATCTTTACATTCTGTTTCATGTAATTATATGGTATTTATTTGTATTATGATCACTGAATGTACATAATATGTTGGATCAAAAGATAATTTTAATAATAAGAATCAGAATTTGCTCTGTGTGCTATATAAACTGGGCTGTATTTAGAGTTTGCAGAGCACTGAACAAGGTAATTGCTTTGTATTTTAGACAATCAAATTATTTTTGCACTTTGTTCAAGCACCTTTTTTGCTGTCAGTTATGATGCACCAGGAAATAAAAATAGACAAATATGCGTATGTATAGATATTTTATAGACGTGTAAGACGTCACTTGCTATCAGTTGTATATAATAATCACTTCAACATAAAATAGGTGATGGTTATCGAGGTTTTATAATACAAGAAAATAGTTATCTATACAGAGACCTTTGGCCAATGTACAAACAACAAATATAAAATTGCATTTTTTCTGCATGTTTTATGCTGTGAAAGTTTTATACTAAAAAAACTAATTAAGCGAGTTCAGCAGCAGACCAGCACAAGAATCCTTTATTGATTTATCTACGCCACAAGCGCATGAACTTTATTTGTCATTTATTTGCCCAAAAAAGTATATATTTTTTGTTTTATTCTTTAATATTTATATTACAGCTATGTGATTAAGCTGTTAAGAAAATGTCACTTAAAAATCTATTCTAACGGAAAGAGCAGAAAAGAACGTAGTGTCAATGTTTTCTTCAAACAACTTGAGATCTCCTTACAATATTCATATTTTTGTTACTGTGAGTCATATGTAAACTGTCAGTGAATCAAGGGAAGCAAAAGTCAAAATAGACAATTGCAGAGTGCTATCCAAAATACTAGGTTACAAATTATTTCTACTTTTATATGTATAGGCTAATTTCACATAAAATATAACAGATCTGCTTACAAAAGACTATGGGCCTGATTCATTAAGGTAAGTAAAGCAAAATAAAGGAGTAACTTTGCACCTTGGCAAAACCATGTTGCCTTGGAATGCATGGTACATTTAAAATTTGGGGACAGCTTTATAGCTGGGATATGGCATGTCCTAGATCAACTGTATGTTTCAGTTTAAAAACAAATCTATCAAGTATTTGTTCACTACATGAAAAAGCAGCCAGTATTTTCCTTATGTGCAAAATAATAAAATAATCTGCACACCTTGCATTGTAACATGGTTTGATACATTTCCCCCAACACTTTTACATTTATTTTGGTTACTTTTTATCACCCCTCTTTTCAACAAGAGAATAATAATCTTATACTATATATTTCTTGTGTTCTATTAACATATTTATTTATGCACTGATATAATGTATAATTTATAATTGTTTTGGTTACATAAGTAAAGAATAAAAAATATTCTTAAAACAATTCTTGCCTTTCACAATTAGCACTATCCAAATCAGGTCTAATGCCCCCCTACATTTTTTGCACTACAAGTAGAAACACAAGCAAATATACATGTTAAAAATATTTACTAATGTTCATATGCAGTTGACATGATTTTAAATGTGTGTACAAATTCTTTACATTGCAAACATTTTTAAGTCTTAAATTAAAGGTTTGTGGGTGGGTACATTTGTGTTATTATTATGTAACCTTTAGGCCCAATATTTCTATCTATATATATATCTGCACATGTCTTTGTATATTATTTAGGACAATATATATTTCAACATTGTTAGCTTCAAACAATTCACACAGGTGGCAAGACTTTAAGCATTGCCTCAAGGCCAAATTGAAAGACCAGTGCAGGCATGCTAGGGGCATTGGCGGTGGTTCCATGGCGTCCGTGGACCTCAATCCCCAGGAGACCACAGAATTGGCCTGTGTCAATGATGAGTTGGTGCAGACTGCGGGCCGCTTCAACACCGGCGAGAGCCCACCCCCCTCTAACCATACCACAATTTCCCAGAGGCACTGTATATTTCAGATCATAATACATAACTATTCAAATGACTCAGATTTGCTGAAACCAATATAAACACACGCAACAACAATAGAAATATGGAAGCATAACTGAACATCTCATCTCATCCTCTCTTATTCTCATCTCTGCAACTGTGCCTGTATGTGTACTTTTATTTAAGTATGTAATAGGATTTTGTTACTTGCTTAACCTGTGTTTAGTTGATGCTCATTGAACTAATTTTATGACTCTGGCCTGTCTCTCATATAGCCTGAGTAAGCTCATTAGTCCCCCCCTCCCTTCTCTGATCTGGTGGTAGTCAGCATATTGATGCTGACTACCCCGTCAAGACTTACCCAGATGTGTTGACAGCAAACGGCTCCTTCCCGACCAGGCCCCTTCCCTACTGATGTGACCAACAACTGCAAGGCATCGCGACGAATGAAGATGCCGGCGAGAGTTGATGACATCACCGGCGAGCGCGATGCTGTTATCAGTGCTATAAAGGGGTTAATGTAAGTACACGGGCATGGACAATGTACTTTGTAAAGCATCACCTAATCCAAGTCCCCCACACTTCTCCACAGACATATATCTGAACGCTACCGAAATCCGGCAAACCTCAAACACATCACCTGTCTCCCATTTCTTCCAAAGTCCTTTAAATGTGCTCTTTGAAATGCACACTCTGTTTGTAACAAATTTACCTCAATACATGACCTCTTCCTCTGAAACAACCTCAATCTTATGGCAATAACAGAAACATGGCTCACGCAATCAGAAACTGCCTCACCTGCCGCCCTTTCACATGGTGGCCTATATTTCACCCACACTCCCAGACCGGGAGGCAGACCTACCTATCTAATCGCTCTTTCAGTGTTAATTTCTCTGGAACAACCTCTGCTCCGCTTCCTTTATCAGTTGGAGTACCACAAGGCTCAGTGCTAGGTCCTATGTGATTCTCAATCTACACCACTTCTTTAGGAAAACTAATAACCTCCTTTGGAATTCGGTATCATCTCTATGCACATGAAACACAAATGTATCTATCCAGTCCTGATCTCTCACCATCTGTGTTGTCTCGCATTACTGACTGTCTTTCTTGTATTTCTTCTTGGACGTCCTCTCGCCAACTCAAAATCAATCTTTCAAAAACAGAATTAATAATATTCCCACCCAACAATAGAAGCTTACTGCCTAACATTTCTATTTCTATTGACAACATGACCATAAATCCCACCCTGCAAGCTCGCTGCCAAGGTGCAATCCTTGACTCGCAACTATCCTTTGTTCCCCACATCAACTCTTTATTTACATCATGCTGCATACATCTAAAAAAAAAAACCAGGATAAGTACATATCTCACACAAGACACTGCAAAAACTTTAATTCATGCACTTATCATCTCCCGCATCATCAATTGTAATTACATCCTAACTGGTGTTCCCAAAATCAGACTCGAGCCCCTACAATCTATTTTGCATGCAGAGGCTAGATTGATTTTCCTTGCAAATCATTTTACATCTGCTGAGTCACTCTGTCAGACTCTACATTGGTTGCCTGTTTTTCAATGAATCCAATATAAAAATCTTCTACTAACATACAAGACTATAAACAAAATTGCACCAACATACCTCACCTCCTTACTTGTCTCAAAATATCTGCCAACTCGACACCTACATTCTGCACAAGATCTGTGTCTCTCTTCTACTCTCATCACTTCCTCCCATTCTCAGTTATGGGACTTTTTTCAGGCATCCATTATATGGAATTCACTCCCTCGCACCACAAGACTTTCTTCTAGTCTCCAAACCTTCAAGTGTTCTCTGAAAACCCACCTTTTCAGACAAGCTTATAGTATTCCTTTACCACTCTCTTAATCTCCCTAGGTTATCCTATTACCACCCTCTACACAGCTAACACAAGACAACAACCCTCTGACTAACATAGCTGTGTGACTGAGCATAAAGCCCACTAAATACTTTGTAACCTTTGCATTCTAGCTGGACAAAAATTCAATATGATGTAGCACTTACCCTTGTGTATCAAACCATTGTCCCATTGATTGTAAGCTTGCGAGCAGGGCCTTCTTACCTCTACATGAGCATAAGATGAACCGATCCTTTAGTATAATAGTTCACCAATAATCTGTGCGTGGATCACATGTTGGTCATCACAGTCTCACTTTTAATTAGAGATGGGCGGGCTCGGTTCCCCGAGATCTGAACCCACCCGAACTTTGTCTATCCGAGTACCGAGCCTGCTCTCCCATTCGTTCGGAATCTAAATCGAGGCAAAACGTCATTGTGACGTCGTCGGATCTCAGGGCTCGGTTCTCACGATATTTGAAATGCATAAATACCCGTCTCCACAGCAATCCATCGCAATTTGACAGAGGGGGAGAGCAGGGTTAGGTCAGAGGCTGTATTAGAGCAGGGACAGAGCAATAATTGTACACCTTATTCTTTCTATTATTATTTCACTTCTATTCTATTCAATTCTATTATTATTACCATTTCAATTAGCAATTGTTAGATCAGGAAGAGAGGAGGATAGAGGAGGCATTGTTTTCAATATTTTGCACTACAAGTGCTTTGGGGTGTCCCATATTCCCTACTGTGAAACAATAATTTTTCTGGCTGTTAAAAGTCATATTTAGCAGCACTATCTATCTATACAATATTTTGTACTACAAGTGATTTGGGGTGTCCCATATTGCTCAGTGTGAAACAATTATTTTTCTGGCTGCAAAAAGTCATATTTAGCAGCAGTATCTATCTATACAATATTTTGCACTACAAGTGGTTTGGGCTCATTAAAATGGAATCAAAGCAGTCCACATATGAGCAGAATCAGCAAGCAGGTGCCGGCACCAGTCCTGATGGTAGTGTTCCCAGTACATCATCTGGTAAAGCCTTTGTAAAAGTACATAGTCTTTTTAAATCAGGGGAAAAAACACAATCAAAAAAAAGTCACCGTGTTGACGCGAAAAAGAAGTGTAACTGAGGAAAAGTTAAGTGCCGATAAAAGAAAAATTGCCAACATGCCATTCTACACACGCAGTGGCAAAGAAAGAATGAGGCATTCGCCTTTCTCTATTAGTGGCAGATCAAAAAATGTTACTGAGCCTTATTCTTGTACGGTCACTCGTGACCAAGCAAGACCAAGTAATTTGGAGTCTAAAAGTGGTGCACAACTATTGTTACGCGTCAAAGCTGAGCTGCAAGAAAACAGTTAGGCATTAGAGGATAATGTATGCTCTGAATCAGAAATCACACCAATCCCTGTGGTGAGTCCATCCACCAGTGGTATGTCTAATCATAAGCATTCTGTTTGTGTACCCATAAAGGAGGGCCCTTTCAGCAGTTCTGCTGATGTGTGCCTGAACAGCCCGAGTATAGCCGGTGATACACTAATTGAGGATGCCACTTTGGAATTAGAAGAGGATGAGGGGAAGATTTGTGTAGGCGTCGAGGGCGCTAATGAGGATGTTGATGAGGATGAGGTTGTTTGTGTAAGTCCTGCACCAGTGGCAGCGGTTCTGGCACGTGACAAGAAAAAGGCCATTGTCATGCCTGGGCATAAAACAAAAAAATCCACTTCTTATGTGTGGAATTATTTCTACCCAAATCCAGACATCAGTTGTATAGCCATTTGTAGTGTCAAGCCACAGTCAGTCGAGGGAGGGACCTTAACCATCTTGGAACCTCGTCTATGTTACGCCATTTGACGAGAGTTCATGGCAAAGTGTTGGGAAAAGCTGAAAGTTCTTCCCAAAAAAATTACAAGCACTCCATCATCAGCTAGGACCCTTCGGTCACCTACATCCCGATGGCTACAAAATGCACCCACAACAACATCCTCATCAATATCCTCAGTAGTGCTCGGAGTTAGCCCGGCATCCCACTTAGTAAGGCTGGATGACTCCTGCACTATAATTGATTCCTCTGAAGAAAGCGTTAGTCCCACTGCTGCAGCTGTTGCTGCTGCTGGGGGTGAATCGTCAGCCCAGAGGAAGGCCAAGAAAAAGAGCAGTCCTACATTTCAACAATTAACTGTGAAACAATCATTTGCGAGGGGAAGCAAATATGACAGCAGTTACCCAGTCGCCAAGCGAATCACAGACGCCACGGCTACCATGTTAGTGTTAGATCTGCATCCAATATCCACAATAAACAAAGCTGTTTTTTCAGTTAATTGAGGTTTTGTGTCCACGTTACAGAATTCCATTGGGACACCATTTTTCCCGTAAAGCTATTCCACAACTATACCAAAAATTGTGTAAAAATGTAGACATTGCACTGAAAAATGCCATTCTGCCCACTGTCCACTTAACCACAGATATGTGGACAAGTGGAAGTGGTCATTCACCTTCACCAGCAGGATCAGCAGCAGCATGTACACCACTACGTAACATTTATCACAGGCAGGCCACTCTTTGTATCACCGGCTTCACTAACAGGCATACAGCTGACAATTTGTTAGAAAAACTAAGAGATGTGATTGATACATGGCTTATACAACTTGGACGCTCCCCAGGATATGTAATTTCTGATAACGCCAACAATATAGTGCGATCATTACAGCTGGGTGAATTCCATCCCATTCCCTGTTTTGCTCACACCATCAACTTGGTGGAGCAGAGCTTCCTAATAAATAACCGTGAGGTGCAGGAGATGCTTTCGGTGGCCCGTAAAAAATTTCAGGCCATTTCAGGCATTCTGCCACAGCATGTAGGAGATTGCAGCAGCTCCAAGAACAGTTTAACTTGCCCTGCCACCATTTTAAGCAAGAGGTATTAACTAGGTGGAATTCCACCCTGTACATGCTTCAGAGGATGGAGGAACAGCGCAAAGCCATCCAAGCATATTGCACAAGTCATGACATTGGGAAAGGAGGGGAGATGTATTTCAGTCTTGCACAGTGGGGAATCCTTTCAGTGCTGTGCAAGGTGCTGAAACCATTTGAAGTTGTGACGTGTGAAGTGAGTGCAGACTCTGCTAGCTTGAGCCAAGTCATTCCTTTAATTAGACTATTGGAAAAGCAGCTTGAGAAACTGAAGGAGGAGATGAAAGCAAGCAATTCTGCAAAGTATATTGGCCTTGTAGATCAAGTACTTAATTTGCTTCACAATGATCCTCGAGTTATTAAAATCTTGAACTCGGATCACTACGTTTTGCCCACTGTGCTGATTCCAAGGTTTAAGACCTACATTGAGTCTTTGCTTCAAAATGAGCGAGATGTCAAATTTTGCAAGGAGCTATTGCTCAGCAAGTTGTCCGCTGAACTGGGCCTTGGCTTGATGACGTGTCCTCTTTCAGTTTCTCAAGCAGCTGCTGCTCGTAAAAAAATTTAATTTTCCAATAAGAACAGGGAAGACGCAGGGGGCAGACCAGAACAGTTTAACATCTGGGGGTAAATGTATCAATCTGCGGGTTCTTCAACACCCGCGTGTTCAGCCTCTTCCGCAAATAAAATTTCAAGCGGCGCTGCATTGTAAAGGGAAGTTAACCCTTTACAATGCAGCGCCGCTTGAAATTTAATCGCGGAAGAGGCTGAAAACGCGGGTGTGGAAGAACCCGCAGATTGATACATTTACCCTCTGTGCTGGTTTGAAGGATTTTTCAAAAAAATGTGTAACCTTGCCCATAACTTCATCCAATCCGAGAATTAACATGCAAAGGATGGTGGAGGATTATTTTCAAGAGGTAATTGATATGGATACGTCAGACAATCCCTTTGCTTACTGGGAAGAAATGCAGACCATTTGGAAACCCATGTACAAACTTGCTTTGCAATACCTAAGCTGTCCACCCTCCAGTGTGTACTCTGAACAAGTATTCAGCACAGCCGGGAACCTAGTTAGTGATCGCCGTAGAAGGTTACTTCCAAAAAATGTATGGAAAATGATGTTTATAAAAATGAACTACATCTTCCACAAGGAAGGCCATCACCATCAAAGACATCCAAGCACTGACTGTTCTCTAATGGCGGATTCAAGCGGCGATGAATTGATAGTCTGTGATGATGACGTACACACTAATGAGAGTGAGGATGAAGCTGAAGATGATGAGGATAACATCTTTTTAAAACTTTCTATTTAAGTGTAGGGTGCAATCTACCCCCAAATATGAAAGGGACTTGGGGCATTTCTATATCACGTATTATCTTGAAAGGATGCTGTTTTGGCAATTTCTCAATAAGGGTAGGGTGTCATACACAGAGTAACCCCAAACTGGCTTTGTCCATTTCAATTAATATTGTATAGTCAATAACAGCTTAATTTTTTAGTATTTTCAACAATTGGAGGGGGCCTTTAGAGACAGAAACCAAACTGCCTTTGTCCACTTCAATTTATATTGTACAGTCTATAACGGCTGAATTTTTTTAGTATTTTCTACAAGTGGAGGGGGGCCTATAGTGACAGAAACCAAACTGTCTTTGCCCATTTCAATTTATATTTTTACAGTCTATAATGGCTGAATGTTTTAGTATTTTCAACAAGTGGAGGGGGGCCTATAGAGACAGAAACCAAACTTCCTTTGTCCATTTCAATTTATATTGTACAGTCTATAGCGGCTGAATTTTTTACTATTTTCTACAAGTGGAGGGGGGCCTATAGAGACAGAAACCAAACTGCCTTTGTCCATTTCTTTAGATATTTAACTATAAGTGTAGGGTGTAATATACACACAAAGACAATGGCTGCATTGCCAATATGCATAGATGGAGAGGAAGACAATCTGGTTTGTGTGTAGAATTAATGAAGGCATACCAGGAATTAAACTGTTTTTTTTGATAATTTATTAGCTTTACAATTACATTACTTATCCAAGAAACAGGTGGAGCACTAAATTCAGTTATTTTATGCCCATAAACATTGATTTTTAAAGAAAAATTGCAAAACAAAACCAACCAAAACCAAAACATGCAAGGGTGGTTTTGCCACAACCAAGACCAAAACCCGAAAGTAATCCAGATCCAAAACCAAAACCAAACATGGGGGTCAGCGAGAATCTCTACTTTTAATGTAAATGGACAAGTTTACATAAATAAGGATGAAACGGAAAAAATTATCAAAATAACGTAAAGGTATCCTAAATAAGGAGTAATAACCACTTACTGGTACATGAAGTATAGTGCTCCTCCGATCGCTGCGTATGATCAGTGCTTGTAGGATCTCTTCATCAGCTCTAGGACGACAACTGCATATGTCTGAATTTCCGCACACAATCCACAATGTCTTCAACTTATGTAATTATAAGATTGAGCAGGCTATTGTTGGAGAGACAGAGGAGAAAATTAGTCTGCTGGACAAAACCATGTTACAATGCAAGGGGTGCAAATTAGTTTTTTTATTTTGTACATAAGTTAAATACTGTCAGTTTTTTCATGCAGCACACAAATACAGAGCCGTAGCGTCGGCGGTGCGGCCGCCCAGGGCGCAAGGTCTAGGGGGAGCCACGACCCCCTGTTATTAAACAAGTCACAGTCCCAGGTACACATCTGGGGCTGATGCTGCGGATCACGATATAAGCAGCGCGCGGGGGGGGGGGGGAGGTGGGAGGCGCCATGCTGCAAAGGCACTCCAACCTCTATTGCCACCTTACAGGCAAAGTGCACTAAGGAGCTCCTGTGCAGTTCAACACAGGACGCTCCGACAAGAGGCCTATCTGGCCGCCCACTTTGTGTTGAATGACATGCTGAACAGCAAGTTGAAAGAGGCGCCCCTGCCCGTGGTCAGCCCTTCAGCTTGTCCAGCACAGCAAGCTGCCTGCTACAAGTTTTGTGACTGTTCAGCAGAGAACTCTCTGCCCCCTGGACAGCCCACCAGCTTCTGCTGCATTTGACACCAGCCTGTACTCCAGCTATGTAGGTAAGTAATAATCAGCATGTGTTTCTTCCCCTGTCTCTCTCTATGTATTTGAATCTCTCTCTTTCCCCTTCCCACTTTCTCCCCCTCAGCCTGTGTGTGTCTCCCCATCAGCCTGTGTGTGTCTCACCATCAGCCTGTGTGTCCCCCCTCCTGAGCCTGTGTGTCTCCCCTACCCCCTATCTCCCACTCAGCATGTGTGTCTCCCCTTCCCCTCTGTCTCCACCTCAGCTTGTGTATCTCCCCCTCAGCCTGTGTGTCCCCCCCTCAGCCTGTGTGTCTCCACTTCCCCCTCTCTCCCCCTCAGCCTGTGTGTCTCCCCTTCCCCCTGCCCCCCCCCTCAGCCTGTGTTTCTCCCCCTCAGCCTGTGTGTCTCCCCTTCCCCCAGTCTCCCCTTCCCCCTTTCTTCCCCTTTGCCTGTGTGTCTCCCCCTCCGCCTGTGTGTCTCCCATTCCCTGCTGTCTTCTCCGCAGCATGTCAGTCTCTCTGTCCATCCTCACAAGCTATTAATTTAATGGGATTAGGGTGTCACGGGCACTAGGAGTTTATACCTGAGTTTCACCTGATGTTATAACTGACATAGGGGCGGTGTTGACCACGGACCTCAGGGCAGTTAGGTGAATGATTGGAATGATGATAACAGCAGGAAAGTAGAGAATGTCTTATGAAGTCAATGACTTGCAGCTGTTGATGGTGGAAGGTCAACGACTTGGAACTGTAGAGAAGAAGTGACATAGCTTCAGACGAGATGAGAGGATGTGAGTAGGTGAAGGTAGTTCGTGGAGGAGTCAGTGGTCTGCGTACAGCAAGTTGTACCACTGTAGTGATGAGGAGGTTGTCCTGGTGCAGGTAGGTAGTAGGGTAGTCGGTGGTCTGCGTATAGCAAGTTGTACCACCGCTGTGATGGGAAGAGTTGTACTGGTGCAGGTAGGTAGCAGGGTAGTCGGTGGTCTGCGTGTAGCAAGTTGTACCACTGCTGTGAGCAGGAATGAGGACTTGTCCAGGTGCAGGAGAGTGGTGTGGAAACGGCAAACTGTAGCTGTGTGGAAACAGCGCGAGTAGAAAGGAGTTTTGTACAACACAAGAAGGTAAGTACAATGAATAGTCTGTCAATATAGTAGCTGGCTCTGCAACATGGAGAAGCGGGTAGCGCGGATATGCAAGTAACAAAGTCAATATGATGAGAGCATACCGCAGCTGAGTGAGAAGCTTGTCCGGGTAAACAGGCAATGTAGCATAGACAGTCTATCATAGGTTACTGTACCTTAGTGCAGTAGTCACGTATAGTTCAATAGGTATGCAAGTAAACAATAATAGTCAATAGTGGTTATGCATACCAAGTAGAGCAGGAATCAGCTGGGAAGCTGAAGAAGCGATCAGCTGAGTAGACACGCTGTAGCAGGTATGGGAACCGCCATTGAGTAGAGCAGGGAACAGCTTGGAAACTGTAGACTATCAGCTGAGTAGACACGCTGTAGCGGGTATGGGAACCGCCGGTGAGTAGAGCAGGAAGCAGCTTGGAAACTGCAGACGATCAGCTGAGTAGACACGCTGTAGCGGGTATGGGAACCGCCGGTGAGTAGAGCAGGAAGCAGCTTGGAAACTGCAGACGATCAGCTGAGTAGTAATGCTGTAGCGGGTATGGGAACCACCGATGAGTAAAGCTGGAAGCAGCTTGGAAACTGCAGACACGAGTAGAGCTGGAAGCAGCTTGGAAACTGCAGACACGAGTAGAGCTGAAAGCAGCTTGGAAACTACAGACACCTATAGAGAATCACTGGGAATGAGATTCCAAGATCAGGCAACTACCTAAGGCTGCAGGTGCCTTAAGTAGAGTGAGGTGATTGATCCATCAATCACATTAGTGGTCAGGTGTAGTTGTTAACGGGACCTGCGCATGCGCAGTGCGACAGGATGGCGGACGGCCGCGGTTCAACACAGGTGTAAGCGGGAAAGATGGAGAACCACGTACCAGAGTGGAGGCACTCACACTCCGGTGAGTGACATAAGGACTATTAATGTATTGGTAAGGGCTAGTTATTTAATAGAGGCAGGGGCTATTAATTTAACTGGATTAGGGGTAATTAATTTATTGGTGGGGCTATTAATTTAATAGGGGGATGGTCTATTAATTTAACAGGAGTAGGACTATTAATTTATTGGTGACTATTAATTTAATGGGAATAAGGGTTATTAATTTATTGGTGGGGCTATTCTTATACTTGGGATGATTGTGGTGGTGGGGGCTATTGATTTAATTTAATACTGGGGATTTTTGGGTGCTTTTAATTGAATGTCGGACAGAGCTGGTGTTGAATAGGGCCTATTTGTGAAATGGGAGTGCTATTAATTTAATGTTGGTTGGTTAGATGGGAAATATGCCTTTTTTTTTAAAAAAAAGAAAATGTGGATAATATTAATGTAATCTTGAGAAGGAGACCTGATTATTAAACATGAGTACTTTTATTTGATGTCAGGGCTGGTTAGAGGAAGGAGGCCTGGACTATTCACTTGTTGCTTTGCTCTACTTTCCTTGTGGTGAATAATAAATCGTTTTTCCAAACAGGACCCCAGCAGGATCCGGCCAAGCAGCAAGAGAGCAGAAGATGCCAGCAGCAGCTCCATGTGATCAAACTACAAGAACAGGTACGAGAAAGTTGTAAAGGATTGGAGACCAGTCCAGTACTTGTAAAGTGCTAGGTGCATTCTCCCCCACACCCCCACAATAGAACTTTTTCTCTTCCAGCAGCGAGCGCCTAGCGAGGCAGTATCTACTCCCACAAAAATGGGGAGGGGGCGCCGGGGGTCTAGCTCACCCAGGGCACTGAAATCTCTAGTTACGGCTCTGCACAAATACTTGATAACTTATTTGTACACTGAAATTTAAAGTTGATATTTGTGTTCTACATGAAAAAACAGACAGTATTTAACTTATGTGCAAAATAAAAAACTTATTTGCACCCCTTGCATTGTAAAAATGTAACAAACTTTCCTTAATGAATCAGGACCAATGTCATTATTGTCGACTTTGCAACCCTATCTATATTAGGGTCAGATTTCCACCATATAAATGTCGATCATCTAACTGTCGAATATATATATCACATCCGGTTGGGAGGTCCCAAGGACAATTCCATCTTCCACCATTTTACATTATGTCCTTGGTCTATCATCATCTGTTAAAATGTCTACTGATGTCGCCGCTGTGATACTAACGGTGCTGGTACTCTTCAATATGTAGCTACTGTCCCTCTCCAAAGTGTTGCTGCTCTCCCTCTCCAATGTGTAACACATGCTGCCTGTTATCTACTTGGTGTATCTTTTGTAAAATGAAAATATAATTGAACTATACATCCGTATTGAGAATAATGATGAGGGTTATGACATTGGACCTGATTCATTTGCGAAAGTTAAGCAAAAGTAAGGCAAAACCATGTTGCATTGGAGGGGGAGATAAATTTAAAATGTGATGGCAGATTTATATTTGGGGTAAGGCATGTCCTAGATCAACATTAAATTTCAGTGAACAAATAAGCTATCAAGTATTTGTGTGCTACATGAAAAAACAGCCAGTATTTTCCTTAAGTGCAAAATAATAAACTAATTTGCACCCCTTACATTGCAAAATGTTTTTTTTTTCCAGAAAACTTGAGAAAGTAAACTTACACAATATTTTGCTTACCTTGCCTTAGTGAATCAGGCCCATTGTCACCATTCAGGAAAATGACCACTGTTAGCCAAATCCCAATACTAAATGGTTAAAATCCAATCTTTTCTACAGTTCAGCAACCAACAAGCAAAATGTTTGCTTTCGTGGTTGGCCCAAACAAATTGAGCACTTCAATCACAAAAGGGTCAGTCCTTGTCGTTGAAGTGTTTGGTTTGTTAATTTATGTGCATTTATGTCCTTTGTATCATATGCGTGGGTGGATGGTCCCAAGGATAATTCCATCTTGCACTATTTGCCTATTATTATTTATAAGTAACACTATTTATTGTGCTCTTTCTGACTACTCCAACTCTTCCTTCCCACTCTCTGACCAACATCTCCTCTTTTCCACTCCTTCCTCATCTCCTGCACCCAACCTATGCCCAAATCTACTTTTCTAAATGCAGTCTTGATGCTCTTGATTCTGCTATTTTAGCCTTTAAGCTTGAAACTCTCCTCTCCTATCTATCTGGTCTGCCCCACCCAGATGGTCTCCCTCTACAGCCACACCTATGTCGCAACTCTTGACTCTGCTGCCCCTACCTCTTCTGTCCAACCTTGACATTCCAAAATTACCTGGTTCCTTCACAAATGCACACATACCGAAGAACGCCACTAGAGGAAATATTCTTCCTTGGCATACTTCCCTCATTTCAGGTTCATCCTCCTTCAAGTCCCTCATCTCTTGACAGTTCTCCAATTCCTGACGTCTTTTTGCCACTTTCAACACACTCCTCCCCCATTCCTACCTTAATGACACTGACTTTGCCTCCTTTTGCACAATCAAAATTGAGGTTATCAGACACAAAAAAATCACCCTCCCATCACTCTTCTACTGCCCCTACCAATTCATAATCTCTCCCTTCAGCCACCATCTCTTGTGCTCCTTCCATACCACTACACAGACAAAGTCCATTCTCTTATATTATCCTCTCCACAATCAACTTGCACCCATGACCCCATCCCCTCTCACCTCCTTCTCTCCCTCTCCCCCACTGCATATTCCCATCCTGTTAATCTGTCCCTCTTTGTTGTAATCTTCCCCTCTCCCTTTAATGATGCTCTTGTCTGTCCGTTTGAAAAACCCAATCATTACTCCACATCACTCCCTAGCTATCACTCCATTTCTCTTCTCTTTTTGCCTCCAAAATACTTGATCAGCTTGTCTACAACCGTCTCAGTAGCTACTTATCTGACAACTACCTCCTTGATCCTCTCCAATCTGGCTTCCACCGTACAGACTAGATTTTCCTAATTTCTTGGGCTTTTTTGTTTGTTTGTTTTTTGTTTTTTGGGTGACAGTTACCATTTGTGTGTGAGTGTGTGTCTACATTAGGGAATTTAGACTGTAAGCTCCAATGGGGCAGGGACTGATGTGAATGAGTTCTCTGTACAGCGCTGCGGAATTAGTGGCGCTATATAAATAAATGATGATGATGATGATTTAGAATGATCTTTGCTATACCAAAATGACTCAATTTTCTATCCATTCATTTTCTTTGCCCTTAGTGTTAAATTAATAGGAATATACTAATTAATCTAAGCAACAAAGTGTAACTGTGATGCCACCTAAAAGGAAAATGTCTGCTTTGGGAGTAACTGCACAGCAAGATACAACAAAAAGGTGAAGGGCTGAGCGGGATAAAGCCAGATGACAAACTATGTCTGATGGCCAAAGAGAAAGTAATTGTCATTGCCATGCAAATATGACTCCTCAGCAAATTGCCCATCACAGAGAAAATAATGGAACAGCGAACAGGACAGAGGTAATATCCCGTCAACGCCTACAAAGTCAGCTAACAAGATATCACACCATTCTTGATGTCAGCAACTTTGATGAAACAGAAATTAATGCTCATAATTGTGGTCCCATGAACAATATTTGTGAATTTTGCCATGCTAAGCATTTTGTGGCTGACCAGCTATCTGAAAAACTATTCAATTAATGCTGCTACAAGGGTAAAGTCAAATTGGGTACAATAAGGTCTGCCTGTCCCTGTTATTGAGCAATTAATGAAAGGACAGCTTGAACAAGAAACCATTAATGATACATCACTCCATGGCGATGAACCAGCAAGGGTGAGCATGGCAATTGTTTAAGACTGCAAATCTGACATGCGGCGCTACAATGCTAATAGGTGCAAGAGGTAGCTGCCATTTTCAAAAATACTGATGGCGAACCACCTCTTGAGAGGGACTTGCTGATCCATTGTCATTCAAATGACAATGATCCCAATAACTGCCTAAACCAGAGGATTAACATTTTAGATGCAAACTTAGAACCATTGGTATGGCCTCTGTTGTTTTCTTTAAGAGGCTGGGGAATAAATTTTCCTCTTCAAAACAGACCAACTGCTTTATGCAACATTTCCGAAAATTCACAAACACAAGTAACACTATTGCAATATTACAGTTATAGACTATCAATCCGTAACCAGTTTAACATTTTTCTATCTGTCGGTAAGATGACTCAACTATATTTAGTTGATGTTTACGTGAAAACTGAAGCCTTAACTTAAGCCTTAAACTGAAGGCTTAATTATATACACCGAAAGCAAAAACAATTTAGAATGGAAAAATATACCGGCCTAATGGATCACTGACAAAGTGAGGCAGCAGCACAAGGTTTGCTCCCCGGAAAATCTGTCATCCTTCCTTCTTCATTGCAAGGAAGCCCTAGAAATATGGCACAAAATTACCAAGATGCAATGGCCATTGTTTGCAAGTATAGAAAGCAAGATTATTTTATTACAATGACATGCAATCTGAAATGGCCCAAAATAACGGATAACTTGGAACAAGACCAATCAGCACAATTTTGCTATGATTTTCTAGTACAGGATTTTAAATTAAAACTAGATGAGCTTCTGGATGATATATCCAAGAAACGTGATTGGACCACCAACTGCAATAGTACACGTAATTGAATTACAAAAATGGGGCCTTTCTCATGCCCACATGCTGCTAATTGTGAAAGCAGATGACAAACCAAAGAATCTGTATTTGATTGACAAAGCAATTTCATCAGAAATTCCCAATATTGAAACTTGCCCAAGATTTTATGCTATTGTGACAAAACACAAGATTCATGGTCTGTGTGGGGAGTATAACTTAAATTCCCCTGTATGACTGACAGGAAATGTGTCAAAAAAATTCCAAAAGATTTTCAGGAAGAAACATTGCCCAATGTAGATGGTTATCCTAAATTCTGCTGCCGAAGAAATGAAAGGGAAGCAAATGGAAATAGAATTAATAATTCCTGGTTTGTTCCATACGACAAGTACTTCAGTCTGAAATTGAATTGCCATATTGATGTGGAAAGTTGGTTGTGCCTCAGTAAAAAGTGTAAAATATCTCTTTAAATATGTGTAGAAGGAACATGATTGTGCTAATGTACAAAATGAAGAGCAAAACTCATTAAATCATGATTAAATTTGAACCTTTATGGATTCAAGGTACGTTTGTGCTCCTGAACGAGCATGGAGGCTTTTTGTTTTCAAAATGCTTGAGTAATCTCATGCAATCATGCAACCTCAAGTACATCTTTCTAATGAACAAAGCGTCTACTTTGCAGAGGTTAGCTTGCAAGCTGTAGCTCAAAGAGAAGCTACACCCGATACCAACCTAACTGCATGGTTTAAATTAAATCAGGAAGATGAAAGTGCACAGGATTATTTGTACGCTGAAATTCCACAACATTATGTATTTGACCGAAGAAGCCGAAAATGGAAAGTTCAACAAAGAGGAGCAAAAACAGTTATTGGGCTCACGTACTCTGTAAGTTTAAGCTCAGATACAGAGAGATTCTGTTTGCGCCTTCTATTTCTTCATGTTCCAGGGGCTATCTCTTTTGATCATTGTAATGATCATTTTGATCATTGTCTACGGTATATTATAACCATCTGTTAAGGAAGCAGTCCAAGAATGAGGACTCTTCAATAATGAAGCTATATGGGATGATACGTTCTCTGAAGCAGTAACTAAGCAAATGCCATGACAATTGCGAGAACTTTTTGTAGATCTTTGTGTCCTTGCTGTGCCACTAAATGTACCTGAACGTTTTGTAAAGCACAAGAAAGATCTTTGTGAAGACTTTGCAAGGCAGCATAGTGATTACACAGATGACTATGCCAATTAAACATTTTGCCCTAAAAGAAATACAAAATGTATTTATTATTCATGGTAAAAAAATGTGCGGCCTTTTGGTTACCCATTCCTCCAGCAAACCTTCAAACTGTTGATACAACATTTTATAATACACAGCAGGAAAGAGAACAGAGTGCCATCATGCAAACAACTTTAAATGCACAACAGAAAGGAGCATACGATAAATTAATGCAGTTCAAGATCAGAATATGGAAAGCAGATGCTTTTTCTTTGATGGCTCTGGAGGCAGTGGTAAAACATATTTGTACAAATTGCTCATAAGCACCATAAGAGAAGAAGGAAACATTACGCTGCCAACAGCATCAACAGGCATTGCTTCTAATATTCTTGAAGGTGGCAAAACTTATCATTCCATATTTAAAATTCCAGTTCCTGTAATTGAAACATCAGTCCAATCAATGAGGATGAACTCTGTCAATGCTGAGCTTATAAGGAAAGCAAAAATGCTTATTTTGGATGACACTACAATGGCTCTGTATAATACAATTCCATGAATTAACAGACGACTTCAGGATATTATGCAAATCAATAAACCTTTCAGGGGTAAAGTTCTAATTCTCGGTGGATATTTTAGACAAACTTTACTGGTCGTACACCATGGAAGCAGATCAGCTATTGTAGAAGCCAGTGTTACATTCAACAACCACTGGGATAAATTTGAAATTGACTAATAATGTCCAGTCCGTTGATTCGGCATTCAGTGATTGACTGATAAAACTAAGAAACGGAGAACTTACAAATGACAAAGGTCTATCTGAGGACATAGTAGAAATTGTCGATAACAGTGCGAAAATGGTGTTTGCATTATGACTGGGTGATTTTCGACACGAACCATGCTTTGCACACACAATAAAAAAGCGGTGTAAAATTAATGTTTCCCCTAAATGTGTTGAGATATTCTTGCAGCTTTGACATCTTTATGGCTACACTGGTTGCCTCACCAGAAGCTTGATGTTTGATGTTTGACCATTCCTTTTCTCCTTTTAAGCTTTCGTTTTAAATGACGATGATATCTATGTGTAGAACAAAACCATTCTACACATAGAACGGTCCCCCCTGCACCACATATCACCCTGTCCCCTCAAAAATCCAATCCCCTCAACATTATTTCCATTCTTCCCCTGTCCTGAACACTTTGGATTGCAAGATCTGTCTGCAACAAACTCACTCCTTTACACCTTCCGCACCCATTACTTTGGTCTCCTGGCCCTTACAGAAACATGGATCTGCCTCTCTGATACTGCTTCCCCTGCTGCAGTCTCCCATGTGGGTCTTTCCTTCTCCCACACTCCTTGTCCTGGGAACCACCAAGGAGGTGGTGTAGGTGTCTGGCTATTTCCTTGCTACACCATCAGCATTATTTCCCCTGAACTCTCCCTCTCCTTCTCTTGCTTTAAAGTTCACTCCATCGCCTCTTCTCCCCTCTCCACCTGTGTGTTGATGTCATCTATCATCCCTTTGGCCCTTCCTCTCAATTTTGTGATAACTTTACCACCTGACTTTCTCATTTCCTCTCTTGTGAGCTTCCAACTATAATTATTGGGGATTTTAACAAACCTACTGACTCTCCTATTACTACTGCTGCCTCTAAACTCATAACTCTCACTACCTCCTATGGCCTTTCCCAATGGACAACTTCTGACACCCACCGTAATGGTCACTTTCTCTACCTAGTTTTCTCCCATCTCTGGGATATCTTCAACTTCTCCATTTCTCACTTCCCCCTCTATGACCACAATCTTCTGTCCGTGATCCTCTTTTTACCCCTTGCCCCATCTCCCACCCAAAGTCCCTTGCACACTGCGTCCCATCAATAGCATTGACCCCATCATATTTGCATCCTCCCTTAATCTCTTACTTGCTTCCATTTCTCCTCTATCATGTCTCAATGCTGATATCTATCTTTACAACAACACACTCTCTGGTGCCCTTGATTATGCAGCCCCAGCCAACCTCCTTTGTCCCCACCAATCCAATCTCCAACCGTGACATTCCCCTCTTACTCATCTCCTCCAACAGTGCTTCCGCTCCTCTGAATACCAATGGAGGAAATCCCACTCTATTGATGACTTCATCCACTTTTACTTCATAATTTCTTCCTACTATGTTGCCCTTTCTCTTGCCAAACAAACCTATTTCACCTTTCATCTCCTTTCTGTCCAGTAAACCCCGACGCCTCTTTGCTACCATTAATTTTCTACTGTGTCCTTCCCCACCTCATCTATCACTGCTCTTGACTTTGCCACCTACTTCAAAAACAAAATTGACTCTTACCACAATGTTATCTGTTCTCATCAGACTTGCCTCCCCAACCTGTCCTCTATATCACTCACTCTTCCACCCTTGGCTCCTACTCTCCAGTAATTGTACCTGAGATTCTATCTTTTCTCTCCAACTCTTCTTCTACAACCTGTTCTATCATTCCTGTCCCCTCCAAGTTCCTCTACTTCCTCTCTTCCACTGCCTGTTGTCACCTTGCTCATCTCTTTAATCTCTCTCTCTCGCTACTGGTATCTTCCCCTTGGCTTTCAAACATGCTCTCATCTCATCTATTCTTAAGAAACCTTCCCTTGAACCATCCTCTCTCTCAAATTATCTACCAGAAGCTCCACTTCCCTTTCCACCTACATTTCTCAAAACACTTGTTTTTAATTGTCTGATCCACTTTCTCTCTTTCCATTCTCTTTTTGACCCTCACCAGTCTGGCTTCCCTTTCACTCAACTGAACTTCCCTCACTAAAGTAAAAAATGACTCTCAGCTAAGTCCAAAGGTCACTTCTCTTACTCCTTGACCTATCTGCTGCTTTTGACACTATCGATCATTCTCTTCTCCACACCACCCTTCACTCCCTAGGTCTCCGCAAAACAGCTCTATCCTGGATTGCCTCCTACTTCTCTGGATGCTCTTTTAGCAACTCCTCCACTCTTTCCCTTTCTATTAGAGTCCCACAAGGCTCTGTCCTTGGCCCTCTACTCTTCTCTCTCTACAACACCTCTCTCGGTGAACTCATTCAATCATTTTGCCTCCAATACCACCTCTATGCTGATGACACGTAAAATCTTACTTTCCTCCCCCAATCTCTCTCCCGCCTTCCTACCCCAGGTATCTAACTGTCTTTCTGCTGTAACTACCTGGATGTCACAGCACTTCCTGAAACTCAACATCTCCAATTCCGAGCTCATTATCTTTCCTCCTGCCAATGTTGCTATACCTCATAATAGCTCCCTTTTTGTTGACAACATCACTCTTTCGCCTGTCACCCAAGCCTACTGCCTTGGAGTCTCCTTTGACTCTGCCCTCAGCTTTACCCCTCATATCCAGTCCCTCACCAAATCCTGCCACTTCCTTCTCCATAACATCACAAAATCCATCCCTTCCTCTCTCAGGAAACAACTAAACTTCTGGTCCATTCACTCATCATTTCTCATCTCAACTATTGCAACCTCCTTCTCACTGGCCTTCCTGACTTTCACATTTTTGACCTTCAAACTCAACAGAATGCTACTGCTAGTCTCATCTTCCTATCCCACTTCTCCTCTGCGTAAATCCCTTCATTGACTCCCTCTCTGTTTCAGAATTCAGTTCAAGCTCCATATCCTTACAAAGTTCTTACAAACACTTCTCCCCCTTACATCTCTGACCTTATCTCGAGGTACTTACCTACCTGACCACTCCACGCTGCCTCTGACCTCCGCCTCAATACACCTTTCATTACCTTCTCCCATGCTTGCCTCCAAAACATCTGTCGAGCTGCCCCTAATCTTTCAAACTCCCTGCCCCATTTCACTTGAGTCTCCCCAAACCTTTAATCCTTCAAACACTCACTCAAAAGTCACCTTTTCAAGCTTGCATACTCTACCACCTCCTAACCATAATATCCATCACCTCCTCTTCCTCGTCTGCCATCTCCATCTCTTTCCAGTTGTTCCTACTCTCTCTCACCCCCCTATCTCTAGAATGTAAGCTCTCATGGTCAGGGTCCTCTATTCCTATTTATCCCACAGATGTATTGTCCCACGTCTGTTTACTGTCTGAATCCCTTGTTCGTCCTGTCATGTCTTGTGCTGCACTCAATTACTCACACTCATCTGTGCTGCTTATATGTATTACCTCATCTATTTGTTACTTGCTTCTGTATCCGGCACTATGGAATCTGTGATGCCTTATAAATAAATAAATAATAACAATTATTATAATAATAACCAAAAGTAGTTAAGTTTCATGATTAAACGGGACACAACATTTACTTTTTACACTCAATGGACTACTTGAATTTGTTCACCTTGAACACTACTTGAAGTCACTTTCTGCTGATGTCACACTTGGGTTTGTTCTGGTATGCTGTCAATATCAGCTGTAATGAAATATAGATGTGACATATTCACATATAGGCACAGGGCACACAACATGACTTGTTTATGATTGGTATTTACCTTCTTTAACTTTCTATTTTATTTCCACATTGAGTGTATCATTGATTTCCTCTTTTATTTCCATATTAGCTATGGCTTCTTCACTTTTTGTTTCTCTGTTATGTAGATAGCTTATCGCATATTTTTCTTTTTATAAATGGAAAACACACAAATTCATTATTGGCATCATTAATTACATTGTTAACAAGTTTTTCCCAGGTTTTTGTCCCAAAATACTTTTTTACTATTCACTTTTTTAAATGTTTGTTGGTATTTTCTTGTTTCTTGTTTTTCAGATCTCACTCGCGCTTCTGTATCTGGAACTTGCTTATTTTTTCACACAGTTTATCTGTTAACATATTATTCAATCTCTGCATTATAATTTTGTTTATGTAATTCATTTTCTGAAAAAAAATTTAAGCAATCGTCATCTGATTCAGAAATCTGACCATTATCTTCATCTCTGTTTTTTCTCTTTTCTAATCATCTGATGGCATCCCTTTTTCTCCTTCCTTTTCCAATCCTAATTCACTACTTTTATCTTCCTCCATCTTGTCATATTTCATTGGAAACATTCTGGCTCTTAGAGCACATGAAGGATTTTATTGAGGCCTACAGATCCCATCCCTGCTTTTGGCAAAGCAAGTCCAAGGACTACTCCAACAGTCAGAAAATGATGTAGGCTTCTGAGCACTTGGTGAGAGTCAACTTTCTTCACTATCCAGAGGAAGCTGCAAAATGGGTCAGATGGAAGACATCGAACATACGCACTGTGTTCCACAAATAACTAAATAAGATGAAGGCTTCCAAAAGATTTGGGGCAGTGGCTGAAGATGTGTATGTACCAAAGTTGTGGTATTTCGATTTCCTGAGGCTCACGGCGGATCAGGAGATTGCCAGATCATCAATTGACAACTTGCCTCAGCGAGACTTAAGTTCCTCATCTGTCCCTCAAGAAATAGAAGACATACCGTCAGGTGGGATAGCAAGTAAGCACACAATCATGATTACTTAAAATATTTATTTACATATTTGTCAAAATGAGTACTTCAATATAACATAGAATATCAATGTACATGCATTATAGCATGTCATTCTGCCTTGACACGGCACCCTCACCATAAAATATTGCAAATACTCCTCCTTGTTTAACTTGACCATTTCAGTGGCATTTCTCATTTGAGAATACTCCAGTAGTAGAACAGAAAAGTAACCAGCGCCAAAGGACAAGATGTCCACAGGTGTTTGTAAGACCAAACAACGTTGAAATCATGCAAAATTCATCGGGAACCAGGAGTACAGTGTCTCTTTCCATTATTTCATTTCTGTTCCAAAAGAAAAAGAAAACATACCCATAATATACACTGTGTGATAATTAAGGGCAATATGCAGTCTAAGGGGTATATTTACTAAACTGCAGGTTTGAAAACGTGCAGATGTTGCCTATAGCAACCAATCAGATTCTAGTTTTCATTTATTTAGTGCATTCTACAAAATAAAATAGGCAACATCTCCACTTTTTTAAACCCACAGTTTAGTAAATATACCCCTAAGTGCTATTGCACTCACCTGTGCCAAAGAATAAAAGGCCTTTATACTGATGTCTGTCGGTATGTGGGATTCCACTTTTGTACAGGAAATACATTTTCAGAGAAAAATACATATCAAATTTAATTTGATATATAATTTAATTTTATTGTCTAAAATCCAAATTATTTAAGTATTTAAAAGTTCGAAATATAACAGATTCTTAATCAAAGTATTTTGAATATAAAATAAACATATAAAAGAATAAGGCAAATGGCAATACTTCTCCTCCACTACAACAGTTACAATTAATTTCCCAGACCTCTGTCTGCTTCTTCAGGTAAGTGAGCAACCATACCACTTCCTCAGCATGACCAGTACAATGCTCCAAACTAGAAGTTGTTCTGTGCAGTGTGCTTTTACCCCTAAGATAGATCTCTAGGACACAACATGCTGTCAGCACCTTGTCTATTTTGTCAAAGCAAAGATTAATCGTGGTATTAAAAATCCTTAACCTGTTACTTAATATACCAACCGCATTCTTCATTACTCGCCTTGCTCTTGATAATCTGTATTTGAATATTGTCCTTTGTGGTGTGAGGGCTTTTTGAGGGAAAATGTTTAAAATATTAAATACATCAACCACATATACAAAATTAAGATCTAGTTTTATTTGGGTACATGTGGGCAAATTAAGCCAATTATTTTTAAGCTTGTAATGGAAGGGCGCCTGTTCTATTGCCCCACCATCAGACACTTTGACATTTTATCCAATGTCCATGTAGATGAATTTATATTTGCATCCACTATGGCCATGAGGATAATACTGAATAATCTCTTGTGCTGTAAAAATAAAAACCTGTTATAGAAGGTGGCATAATTCTGACATGTTCTACGGCCCTGTCACAGTTTGGGAAATTCCACATTTCTTTACATTCTTCAGCGATAGATTGCCATTCCTCAAGCTTTGATGGGAACTGAAAAAGAAAGATTGTTGTAATGTTAAACCAATGCATTACCACACTAACTATTGTACTTTATATTTTTATTACACAACTATCTTCTTTCATTGAAGAGGGGTTTTCTTATGTGGTGGAGGATATGGTGGAGATTCCTTCTCCCATACAGCCGAGTTCAGTAGCCACCCAGCATTCTACCTAGTAACAAGTTCAACAACCTGGCTGTAGGGGAAAAAAGTGTGTATGAAGTCAGAATCTTTTTAGCAGATGGTTATGAAAGATTTTAGATCTGACAATAAACCATGTAGGTGTGTACGCATGAATCGGCATGATCACTGGGACTTTCAGTTGTTGCTAAAATCATTACGGAAATCGCATTTGAAGTATTATTGCATAGGTGTGTTCCCAGCTTAACCTCTGGTTGTTTGAAAAAAACATTGACCCTACACTATTTGCTGATCTTTCAGTTACTGTACAGTTTAAAATAATATTTTGTTTGCAGCTTAATCACATATCTGTATTATAATTAAAACATAAAATATATACTTTTCATGGGCAAATAGAGGACAAAAAGAGTTCATGCGCTTGTGGCACAGATAAAGCAATGAAGGATTTTTGTGCCAGTCGGCTGATCAACTTGCTTAATGAGTTTTCTTTAGTATAAAACTTTCAGAGAATAAAACATGCAATTTGTTGTTTGTACAATGGCCAAAGGTCTCGCTAGAGATAACTATTTTCTTGTATTATAAAACCTAGATAAATATAACTTATTTTATGGTATGGTGATTATTATATACAACTGATAGCAAGTGACATCCTATACATCTATATAAAAAAAAAAAATACATATGCAAATTTTTCTATTTTTATTTCCTGGTACATCTTATACCCCATTCATACTGCACCAAAATCCCGGGTTTTTGCCGGGGCAAGCTCAAACGACCCGGGTTTTGGTGCAGTATGAATGGTACAAGTCAAAAATCCCGGGTCTAAAAACCCGGGTCTTAAACCCGGGATTTATCGAGGGGTAATTCCCGGGTCAGACCCGGGTTGCCTGCACTATGAATGGTGCAACCCGGGTTTTTCAACCCGGGTTGCACAGAAAACAAGCTGACTGGCTGTCTGACCTGTAATGCTCACAATATTTACATTAACTGCATACATAAAACCATGAAAAAAAAACTTGAGAGGAAAACAACAGTATGGACTGAAACAACTACTTCTATCATCCACACTATAAGAAACAAACGAAAGAGAAAGGTCGCACATACTTTACATAGGTGACTAAAGTAAAGTACGGAGCGGTGAGCAGTACAGAATGGAATTGGTGAAAACACTGAAGAAATGTCTGATTGTTTACAAATGATACAATGGAACAATAAAAATTAAAATATCTTATAAGATACACTCACACATCTTTATGGACAAAACAGCAGAAAAGCAGACTATTACAAAAAAAAAAATGTTTTCAGCCAATGAAAACTGCTCTGGTGATGACTCCCACAAATTGCCAGGGCACAGACTTGTGCAGTATGAATGGGATCAACCCGGGAAATTCCTGGGTTCGAGGTGCAGTATGAATGGTGTTTCTGAGCTGGGACGCTCCGAGCCCCGGCAAAAACCCGGCTTGAAAAACCCGGGATATTGCCGGGGCGGCAGTATGAAAGCGGTATTACCTGTCAGCAACAAGGTGCTTGAACAAATTGCAAAAATAATTTGTTTAAAATACAAAGCAATTACCTAGTTCAGTGCACTGCAAACTCTAAATACAGCACAGTTTATATAGCACACAGAACAAATTGTTATGAAAACAGAATGTAAAGATGGCCCTGCCGAAATCAGTTTACAATCTAATAAGTAAGGAAAACAATTGATACATATGAACATTTACAATTGTGACTGTTGGTGGAAAGAGTGCATGGCTATTGGAAAGGAGGGGCATTATCAGTAGTCAATATTAAAGCAGTCAATGGTGACTGGCATTTATGTACAGGTACCAGTGGTGTGGTATGGTTCAAATCAGGAAAATAGTGGAAGGTGGAGACATGAAAGATGAACTAGTCATTATAGAAATTAAACTCATTCCTCTATTGGTTCTGGAAAAGGCTTTTGCTTTCCTGCTGCATGGGCACTCTAGTGGTGTTCTGCCAACTCGGGCAAAGCTGTGTGCCCTGTGTTTTCTTTGGCATCAAGAATGCTGTCAGGACATATCCACAGAAGTTGTGGCAGCAGCTGTTGTCATTAAGGAAGCTGTCACTAGGAAAATAGGAAATGAAAAATCTCATAACTAAATGAAGAAAATTTAGGAAAATGTAGTTCCTTATTTTCCCAGTGAGTGATTCAGACTTTTACCCATGTATTGTGACGCTAGATATATGGACTTTAATGGTAAGTGATTTTCGTATAAAAAAGTGTATAAATAATGTATAAATAAAATGTTTTTAATATTTCATTCAATGGTCTTTCAGAATAATTTTTCTCTGTTTCCAGTGCTGCAAACAATAGTTATTCTGGTTTTCTTTGGTAGATATTGCAGTACCCTATGGACAGCTCCTGCTGTCCATAGGGTACTGGACAAGCTTATATATCATTTGTTTTATCTAACTCAATTTATTGATACATTTGTATGTACTAGGATATTTGTTTTCATATACAACACTACAGGGCCGGACTGGCCATCTGGCACTTCTGGCAAATACCAGAAGGGCCGATGGCTAGATGGGCCGGCCGACACTTCTTGGATTCCTGCACCTCTGCTGTGCGACGGACGAGGGCTCCTCTGCTCCCTCCCCCTTATCTTGTGCACTGTGCCCTGCAATGTGGACACAGTTTTTATTTTTTATTTTTTTTTCTGACTAGGGAGGGGATTGCTGGGAGGGATGGGGGGGGGTGCCGCGATTTTCGTGGGAGGGGGTGCGCGGATTTTTGCACGGGAGTCGCCGGGTATGCTGACTTTTGCACGGGGGATGCCGCGATTCTCGGGGGGAGCTGGTGCTGGAAGAGGGTGATAACCATGAAGGAAGGGGGTGCTGGAAGACTGGATGAGGGTGAGAGCCAGGGGGGAAGGTAGAGGGTGAGAACCATGGAGGAAGGGGTGATGGAAGAGGGTGAGAGCAAGGGGGAAGGAAGAATGTGAGAACCATGGAGGAAGGGGGTGCTGGAAAATGGTGAGAGCTAGAGGGGAAGGAAGAGGGTGAGAACCATGGAGGAAGGGGGTGCTGGAAGAGGGTGAGAGCAAGGGGGAAGGAAGAGGGTGAGAACCATGGAGGAAGGGGGTGCTGGAAGACTGGATAATGGTGAGAGCCAGGGGGGAAGGTAGAGGGTGAGAACCATGTAGGAAGTGTGTGCTGGAAGAGGGTGAGAGCAAGGGGGGAAGGAAGAGGGTGAGAACCATGGAGGAAGGGGGTGCTGGAAGAGGATGAGAGCCAGGGGGGAAGGAAGAGGGTGAGAACCATGGAGGAAGGGGGTGCTGGAAGATGGTGAGAGCCAGGGGGGAAGGAAGTGGGTGAGAACCATGGAGGAAGGGGGTGCTGGAAGACTGGAAGAGGGTGAGAGCCTGGGGGGAAGGTAGAGGGTGAGAACCATGAAGAAAGGGGGTGCTGGAAGAGGGTGAGAGCCAGGGGGGAAGGTAGAGGGTGAGAACCATTGAGGAAGCGGGTGCTGGAAGAGGGTGAGAACCATGGAGGAAGGGGGTGCTGGAAGATGGTGAGAGCCAGGGGGGAAGGGAGTGTTGGAAGAGGGATGAGAGCTAGGAGGGAAGGGGGTGCTGGAAGAGGGGTGAGAGAGCCAGGGGGGAAGGGGTTGCTGGAAGAGGGGTGAGAGAGCCAGGGGGGAAGGGGGTGCTGGAAGAGGGGTGAGAGAGCCAGAGGTATGGGGGGTGCTGGAAGAGGGGTGAGAGAGCCAGGAGGGAAGGGGGTACTGGAATAGGGGTGAGAGAGCCAGGGGGGAAGGGGGTGCAGGAAGAGGGGTGATAGCCAGGGGGGAAGGGGGTGCAGGGAGTAAAGTGAGAGGGACAAAGGAGAAGATGGTGCAGGGGCATAGGTAAAAGAAAGTGTAAAGGGAGAGACATCTTAAGAATGGGAATGTCAGGCAAGCAGCCATCATAAAACACAAGTAGTAATGAAGAATGGGAATGCACAGAGGGGACAAGTGTTAAAAGAAAATTAAAAATCAAGCCTTCATACTCCATTCACTTATATTTTCCATACCCCCACTTCTAAATTTCCACTTTGACCACTGCCCTCGGTCCCTGCTCCCGACTGGCTGTGTGAGCTGACAGCTGCAGATCCCTCATTGCCCAGCGTGCCCAGTAGGAATACAGAACACAGGAAGCCATAATCAGGTAAGTTCATATATTTTCTAATGTGCAATGTGTTTTTAACCATCCTTTGTTGAACTGGGGGCACTACTGTGTATCCAATGATGTTTAAAACACTATGCATTGCTCATTATTGCACTGTAATTTTCTTGCATATTTATCTGTACAGAGACTTTTAATTAAGAGGAAAAAACACTGTTTGTCATAAATTTTATCTGTGATTGTGTCAATATATCTATTTTTGTTTGCATTGTAAATGGTGTATTAAGCTGCTCCTGGGACTCACACTCTAGTATCTGATATGCTGTACCAATTTTTATTTGTGAATGAGTTTTTGTCTGGGCAATAGTGTATGGCATAATGTTATTTGGGGGCACTACTGTATGGCATAATGTTATTTGGGGGCACTATTGTGGCATAATACTGTATGGTATATGATTTGTGGGCACTACTGCATGGCTAAATATAAATTGAGGGTAATATTATGGGGCATAATATGACCTGGGGGCACTACGGTGTGGCATAATATGAACTTCTGCAAAAGGTAAGTCTCTCATTGTTGAATATGACGGGGGCCCAAAGAAGTTGCTGTACTGGGTCCCAAAATTCCTCTTTTCAGCCCTGCCTGTGAGTCAAGGGGGTAGATGTCTCCAGGTAAATAATCTAAATGTTTCCTATCTAATCAAACTGATGGATCACATCCAATAATCTCTCACCCACCTCCTCTATCCCCCTTAATTAATATACTGTGTTATTTAAAATGAATAGAAAGGACGCAAAACCAGTTACAGTAGTATAAAAAAAATATTTTTCTCTGACATTTTTCTGTAGTTGGAAATACTTTTAATGCGGCCGCGTGGGTTCAAATGATCATTCAATAATTATGTTTTTTCTGATATATTTGTTAGAGTTTTATTTCATGTGGAATGATTCATGAAAATTCTGCCATTACTATTTAATTGAGGGAAAAGGATACTTGTTACCTATATGTGTGTAAGTATACTGTTGTTGCTATTTTGTGGGAGATTTGAAAAAAGCAAAACATTGGTTTCCTACAGTGGCGCCTGTATAATTGGTGGTATTGCTGTAGTATGGGGTGGCGTGGTGGTGGCAATGTTGTAGTGTGTTTGGGGCTTAGTATTGCTAATAAGTATGATAGGGTATTGCTGTAATGTGAGGATGATATCAGTTTCTGTAATGTGGGGGGTGATGCTGGTTGCTGTAATGTGGGGGTGATGCTGGTTGCTGGAATGGGGGTGATGCTGGATACTGTAATGTGGGGGATGATGCTGATTGCTGTAATGTGGGGGTGATGCCGATTGCTGTAATGTGGGGGGTGATACCGATTACTGTAATGTCGGGGGTTATACTGGTTGCTGTAATGTGGGGGTGATGCCGGTTGCTGTAATGTGGGGGTGATGCTGGTTGCTGGAATGGGGGTGATGCTGGATACTGTAATGTGGGGGATGATGCTGATTGCTGTAATGTGGGAAAGGGGGGTAATGCTGGTTGCTGTGATGTGGGCGGGTATCGATGTAATAGGAGTGTGTGTGTGGGGTTATTTATTACTGTAATTTGGGTACTAATAATGTAATGTCATGGTATTTATTGATGTAATATGGGTGCTAACAATGTAATGTTGAGGGTCATTAGGAGAAATAAATACCCCCCCCCCACACACACACACTCATACTACATCATGTTGTACTGCACCAGCAACAAACACTGTGCCAGCATCAGTGTGCAACAATATAGTGCATGGAGCCCACAAGAGGTGGGCCTGTGTGCTTTAAATGCCAGGGCTGATTTTTAGTCCCAGTCCGGCCCTGCAACACTACTCTGTAATTTCTCACTACCTTCACCATTTTTTAATATACGAAAGTAGAAAGTTGACAAAGCATTGCTATCTTTATTATAATCTGAAAATTATGGTCAGGGACAGCTGACAATGAAAGTTATAGATTAGCAGACGAATAGGTAACACGCTATAGATAAGTGTATGATTGTGAATTTTATTGTCAGAAAAATAGAGATATGAGTTACTTTGCAGATTAGATTGAAAGGATTAGTGGAAATGAGTTAATGTGTGTACGTGCCAGAATGCCTGGAACTAATGACATTTAGGTGATGTACATAAAAAAAATAATAAAAATTAAATAAAGGATAAACCCAAAATTGTGCAGAGCTAAAAAATCAAAACACTTTAAGCTGC
Organism: Mixophyes fleayi; assembly: GCF_038048845.1. Classification (NCBI taxonomy): domain Eukaryota; kingdom Metazoa; phylum Chordata; class Amphibia; order Anura; family Limnodynastidae; genus Mixophyes; species Mixophyes fleayi. Next base: position 130,223,984 of record NC_134404.1, on the reverse strand, counting down.
TGTTATCAGAGACTGAAAACTCTGTAGAAAAAACCACAGCCCAAAAAAAAGCTGTGTGTGTGTATATATATATATATATATATATATATATATATATATACATATATATAGATTATATATATATCTATAGGTAGATAGATAGACAGACAGACATATATTGAAAATAACAACTCTATAAAATATCTAAATGATTTGTTTTAGTAAATCCTGGCAGAAACAAAAAATTGCATGTTATAAATTCAAGATAATATAAAACAGAAAAAAGGATTATGGACCTGTGAATTGACCAAACAGTAAGCCCTTTTGATAATCACAAATATACTAATGACTAAAACCAGTACATATAAAAATAACCGAGGATCCACATAGATATAAAAATCAGTTTATATCAACTTATCAAAAAATACAATGAGAAGCAATAACATATCAATAACAATACCATAAGGAGCCAGCATGCACATAACTGGGAGTCTAGGGAGTAGATTTACTAAACAGTGATTTGGTTTGCGTTTTGCAAAATGCTGCACATCAGATGCGGTTTTCAGTCTAAATCTGCATGAGTTAATATTCATTCTGCGATTATCTGCTAAATGCTCACATCAGATATGTTGATGTTTGCAAACCCTTAAACCACATGCAGTTTAGGCCAAACCTCATCGAGTTTTACCCCTTACCTTATGTGTAAGAGCCAGGCGCTACTAAGCATTGCGTCCGGTCATCTAGGGAGCCCTAACAAACGATCGGGCCACCGCACCTAGAGATGAAAAAGATGACACTAGAAAATGTGCCACTTTACTGACCACATGTGCACATTCAAGTAGATCACAGATCTGAAAAACTATTACAAAAGGTGAGGACACTTCGGTGTACTGCATAAAAAAACTTTTAAAACTGAAATGTACACTATAACTTACCAGGTTATGACCCAGGGCCAGGCTGGTCTAGGGGGCAAGGCGGCCCCCCGGGCCAGTCCAATAGTGGGCTACTTTGGACTAGGTTTCTGGTCTTCCTGCATTTTTTTTCCTCTAAAATGGTCTGCTGAATCGAGTCTTGCTCCCCAGTCAAAAATTTGCCAGCCCTCCCCTGCTATGACTGCAGGTTGGAGTAAATTGCTTTAGAGAGTGCAACTTTCCACCCTTTTAAAACCATGTTGCACTAATGGGGGGGGGGGATTTAAAATATGTAGGCAAATTTATAGGGGGCATGGCCAAGCCAATTGCAGTTTAAAAATAAAGTTGGCCAGTATTTGTGTGTAATATGCAAAAGCAAGCAGTATTTTCCCTGCAGACAAAAATAAACTTGCAATTGCAACTCTATCCTCACAATATGGTTTGTATAGGTACCAATTTATACACTTTAGCTGGCCCACATATTAAAAGTTTCTATCACTGAAGAGACAGAAACTGCACCACAAATATGAAAATTAAATCTTTTACTTAACTTCAGTACGCATTCTTAAATGTATTGCTGACACAGAGCCCCGTCTCACATTTACATTCCTACTATTTTCGAAGAACAGGTCACAGAGCCATATACTGCTATTTTGCAATCCACAGTAGGGCTATGTGGTGCGTGGATGCAGATTTCAGATCTGACAGTAAATCATGTAGGTGTGTATGCATGAATAAGCATGATTATTGGGAATTTCAGCCGTTGGTAAAATCGTTACGGAAATTGCATTTGAAGTAACATTGCAACAGTGTGTACCCAGCTTTAGTCTCTGGTTGTTTGAAGAAAACATACACCCTACATTATTTGCTGCTCTTGCAGTTACAGTACATTCTGAAATAATATTTTATTAGCACAGTCACATAGCTGTAATACAAATATTAAAACACAAAATATATACTTTTCATGGGCAAATAAAGGACAAATAGAGTTTATGCGCTTATGGCATAGATAAAACAATGAAGGATTCTTGTGTCAGTCTGCTGATGAACTCGCTTAATTAGTATTTTTATGTACAAAACTTTCAGAGAATAAAGCATGCAGAAAAAAGGCAATTTGTTGTTTGTACAATGGCCAAAGGTATCGGTAGAGATAACTATTTTCTTGTATTATAAAACCTATATAACCATCACTTATTTTATGGTATGGTGATTATTATATACAACTGATAAATGCAATTTCATATTTGCTGTCTGTACATTGGCCAAAGGTCTCTGTAGAAATAACTATTTTGTTGTGTTATAAAACCTAGATATCTTACTTAATTTATGGTGTGGTAATTATTATATACAGCTGATAGCAAGTGACATCGTATACACCTATAAAAAATCTATATATGCATATTTGTCTAGTTTTATTTCCTGGTGCATCATACCTGGCAGCAACAAGGTGCTTGAATAAAGGGTAAAAATAATTTGTTTGTTTAAAATACAAAGGAATTACTTTCTTCAGTGCTCTGCAAACTCTAAATGCAGCCCAGGTTATAGAGTACACAGAACAAATTATTATTAAAATTATCCTTTATCTAACATATTATGTACATTGCTTGATCATAATACAAATAAATACTATATAATTACATGAAACTGAATGTAAAGATGGCCCTGCCCAAATGAGCTTACAATCTAATAGGTAAGGAAGACAATTCATACATATGGACATTAACAGGAAAACAGTAGAAGGTGAAGACATGAGAGATGAACTAGTCATTATAGAAATTAACCTCATTTCTCTACTGGTTCTGGAAAAGGCTTTTGCTTTTGTTCTGCCAACTCGGGGGAAGCTGTGTGCCTTGTGGTTTCTTTGCAGGGCCTGATCAACCAATAGGCTGATCGGGCTGCAGCCTGGAGCGCTGTGTCCTGGGGGGACGCAGCGCCGGCACTTTAACAAACATGTTTTTTTATATTGTTTATAAATTTTTTTTGTAAATGCCGGCGATCGTCAGTGATCTCAGTGATCAGGGCGCCCCTCCCCTCCTCTCCTCACCGGAGTGTAAGCAGTATAGCCACTTCGTCCTCACTTCCCTGTCTGAACAAGCGATAAATGTGCCTGTGGATCTGAGATTTGCTTTTTTATTTTGTTCCATTGCAGCTCCCATACCCATACCTGAAAGTGCCGACGAACACTGTGCACTAACCACAGTGACAAGATGACAGTTATTTGCCACAGAGAATCGGAGTACTGATCTCCTGCCCTCCAGCCCCAGGGAAACAATGTGAGGTGATGCTTAACTTTAATGATTATCTAGCACTGCAAGGAAGGATTCATTAGCATAAATACCCTGTAATTCAGCAGAACATCCATGTTGAACTTAGGGGATAGGAGGGATGATTTAACCAATATGACATTAAACATTACAATAAAATATACCCTGATATTACAACAATAAATTTTCTTGTATTGTCCTCCCATTTTTTATCATTATTTTCCAATTGCAGTAATCAGTCCTGGAAAATAAATAGGAGAATGTTAACAGCCCTTTGTGTAGTAGTTAAAATCAGATGCGCATTTTGAGGGGGAAGTTTCCATTCCCCGAAAACCCTCCTCCCAGCCCTTGAATAGGGTGCTTGAGGAGCCAAGCCCTGTGAACAGCATACTTTCTTCCATTACAGAAGGTGGCTTCTGATCTCTCTCCCTCCACCGCTGTGTGTGCCGCCCATCTCTCCTCCGCTTACTGCATGTGTGACGGAAGCAGGATCCAGTGCAGACAAGCTACAGCGCCGCATAGAAGAAGGTACTTTCAAAGTATGTGTAAGTGTGTTATAAATGAATAAACTATATATTTAATTGTCACACTAAATTGTCTCATTAAGAAGTATGCTAGGATTCTCTGAACAGCAGCAGTGAAGGATTTGTGTTTATGTAAATAATAATAATATATATACAGTGGTGGAAGTGGGCCGGTAGATGGTGGTATGTCATGACGCCACTTCTACTGTTTTCATTGTAAAACTATTCTAAATTTCCACTTTGACCACTGTATATATATGAATTGGTGGTGAGGTGGGGAGTTTAGGGGGGGGGGGCAACTGGTGTATTAGCCTAGGGCGGCTGCAACCCTTAATCAGGCCCTGTTTCTTTGGCATCAAGCTTGCTATCAGGACATATTCACAGAAGTTTGTGGCGATAGCTGTTAGCATTAAGGAAGGTCTCACTAGGAAAAAGGGGAACGAAAAGTCTCACAAATAAAGGCAATTTAGGAAAATTGAGTGCCTCATTTTTCCAGTGATCAAGGGTGGATTGGGAACTTAAAGTGGCCCTGGGAAAATCCTGAAGTGACCTCATGGGTAGGACTAAGTCAACTGTAGGTGGGGCCAACACAAAAGTAGACGGGATTTAGAGCTACTTGAATTTGGTTGCAGTAACATTTATGAAAACCTGGATGTGATGACTTAATACACAGTGGGTCATCTCTAAGATAATGCAGGGAAAAGCTTCCAGTCCTGTGCTATAAAAATGCATTTGTGATAATGCCATCAATATTGTGAAAGCATTACAGTCAGGAGAATTCCAACACATCCCCTGTTTTGCTCACACAATCAACTTGGTGGTACCAAGCTTTATAAAAAATGAAAGTGACATGCAGGAGATGCTGTCTGTGTCCAGAAATAATTTGGGTCATTTTCAGCATTCTGTAAAGAATCGAATTTGAGGGGGAATGTACTTTAGTCCAACGCAGTGGAGAATATTTTTCGTGTTGTGAAAGGTGCTGAAACTACTCTAAGTAGTCACATGTGAAGTGATTTCAGACACTGTTAGTTTGAGTCAAGTGATTCCCCTAATTAGACTTTTGGAAAAGCAGGTAGAGAAATTGAAGGAGGAGATGAAACTAAGCAATTCTGCTATCTGTGTAGGACTTGTAGATCAAGTACTTTATTTGCTTCGCCAGGATCCGAGAGTTATCAACATCTTGAAATCGGATCACTACATTTTGGCAACTTTGCATGATCCTAGGTTTAAGAGCTATGTCTTCTCTTTCTTTCCAGCTGACCCAGATCTCAAGAGATACAAGGAACTCCTTGTTAGCAAGCTGACAGCTTAAGTTGTACATGACAGGACAACTTATCTTCCCTCAGATTCTTTGGCAGCTGTTACTAGGGAAAAACATTGCTTTCCCAAGTCACCCAGTGGTGATGCAGATGAGTCAGCACAACATTTTGACATTTGGGCTGGTGTAAAAGAAATGCCCAAAAATCTTGACAGCTCTTCCGTAAAATGAACTACAAATTCCACGGGGAAGGCCATTACCGGCAATTACATCAAAGTACAGAGACTTCTGTAATGGTGGATTCCAGCGCGGACGAATTAGTATTGTGTGAGGACGATGTAAACACTGATGAGGGTGATGATGATTACAGGGTAGATTTCAGGTGCTGGGATTTAGCTAAGAGAAGAGAGCTAGCTGATGCTGGTATACTTGTTAATATTTTGGGTAGAATGGCATGTTGGCAATTTTATGTTTTTCTACAGTATACTTTCACCTTCATTAGAGAGGTTTGTTTTTTTTTTTTTTAAAAGGTACAAGCTTTTTTTTTTACATTTTTGTTTCCCTGACTTAAAACCACTATGCACATGAACATAGGCTTTATCACATAGAGGGATTAGTGTCATCATGACTGAGACGGGAGAGTGACAAGAAAACTGCTACCCCTGTTTCTGTGTGACCAACGGCACTGAGACAGGAGAGTGACACGAACAATGCAACTGGTGACTGGAGTATAAAAAGGACACTGCCACCCCTCCTGTTTCTGTATGAACTATGGCACAGTAGAATGTCACTGGAGACTTTTAAGAGCACTTGCAGCCTATTATTTGATTTTCTGTTTCAGCACTATAGACTGACACCTCTCCTATTTCCAGGTGAGCTATGGCACAGTAGAATCTGAATGGATACTTTTAAACACACTGCTAGCCCTATAATTTCTATTTCAACAATGACAATTAGCAATGGAGCAATGGCACGTAGAAAGTAGATTGGCAAAAAACTGGGACCTCTCCTTTTTCTCTGTGAGCTATAATAACACAGTACAATGTGGCTGCAGATTTTGGAGAACACTGACAGCCCTATTATTTCTATTTCAGCAATGACAAGTAGCAATGGAGCAATTCCATGTAGACTGTAGACTGGCAACAACACTGTGACCTCTCCTGTTTCTGTGATTGCTATAATTACACAGTACAATGTGATTGCAGATTTTGAAGAACACTGACAGCCCTAATATTTCTATTTCAGCAATGAAAAGCAGCAATGGAGCAATGACACGTAGAATGTAGTGAGCCAACAACACTGGGACCTCTCCTGTTTCTGCGTCAGCTATAATAACACAGTACAATGTGGCTGCAGATTTTGAAGAACACTGACAGCCCTATTATTTCTATTTCAGCAATGACAATTAGCAATGGAGCAATGGCACGCACACTGTAGTCTGGCAACAACACTGGGACCTCTCCTGTTTCTGTTTGAGCTATAATAACACAGTACAATGTGACTGCAGATTTTGAAGAATACTAACAGCCTGTCATGGTTCAAACGGCTGGATCCCATGGATTGCCTAGATTTGCACTACTCAAGGATGGTGCGGAGTCTAACGAGGAGATGGTGATCACCAGGGACCAGCCGCAAGGCGGTTTGGCCTTTGCTGTGTCTATCTCGCAGGTCGCGGCCCTAACTAGGAGTACCAGGCGAAACCCCTTAGAGGAACTGGCAAAAGGTGGTCAGCAATGGCAGATAACACGTGGAGAAATGTAGAAGACAGGTGCCGCTGGGATAGCAGGGAAAGGATAGAGTGTCATCTCTGCAGATGGCAGGTTACCTCTGAAATGGTGGCCGGGACACTAGGAAGTGTCAATTTTGTTGGCAGCAGGTTACCACTGGAACAGATGTGAAGTGCAGAAGTTGAGTCAGCTCTGCGGACAACAGGTTTCCACTGAAACAGTGGCAGGAACACTAGAAAGTGTCAATACTGAGGTTAGTTCTGAAGGCAGCAGGTTACCACTGGAACGGAGATGAAGTACTGAACCAGAGTGTCAGTTCTGCGGATGACAGGTTACTACTGGAATGGCGGCAGGAACACTAAGAAGTGTCAGTACTGAAGTCAGCAGGATCCACTGGATCGTAGGTAAAGCGCAGGAATAGAGTGTCAGCTCTGTGGTCAACAGATACAGGGAACCCACAATTAGCACCAAGAAGGTAACTAAAAGAACAGGCACCAAACATCCAGGGGAGATGCCTTTTAAACTTTGGAGCCAAAATCATCAACCAATAGGAGAGGAGCAGAGAAAATGAGAAGAACGGGTCTGTGCATAGGCAGACCCGAAACGCAGATGGCGGTGGCCAGGACGGAGCGGACGGACCGGAGAGGCAGGTAAGAGTGCCGGGGATCGGGTATGCAGCCCGATTGCCCAGCTTGTGACAGTACCCCCCCTTTAAAGGTGGGCATTTCATGCCTACTGCTGGGTTTCATAGGAAACTGCTTATGAAATCTTTCCAACAATTGAGGTCTGTGTATGTCGGAGGCACATACCCAGGAGCGCTCCTCAGGGTCGAAGCCCTTCCAATCCACCAGATACTTCAGACCACCTCTGTAATATTTGGAGTCCAGGATTTTTTGAGTTAAAACTCCTCCTCCTGATGAACTTTTGGAATGGTGGGAGATGACACAGTTGAGAAACCATTAATAGTTAGCGGTTTCAATAGGGGTGCATTTAAGAAATTAGAAATGCGAAGGGAGGCAGGCAACCACAATTTGAAGCACACAGGTTTGATGACCCGAGAAACACTGTAAGGGCCAATGTATCGCAAAGCCAATTTCATACAAGGGACCTTGAGCCTTATATTTTTGGTGGAAAGCCATACCTTATTTCCGCATTTAAAAATAGGGAGTACTTGTCGTTTCTTATCAGCAAACAGTAGCGAATGGAGGATTTTTTAAGACAGGATCTTAACTGACAGATGGAGAGAAAATTCCGGTGTAACGTATCCGCAGCAGGAACCTGGGTGTGTGGGAGGGTTTGAAAATTTGAAAAAGAAAGATGATGAAGAGAAAATTTGGCCCAGGGTAGGAGGTCCACCCAGTTGTCTTGATTGGCAGAAGAGAATATCCTGAGGTAAGTCTCTAAGTTCTGGTTCACCCGTTTGGTCTGCCTGTTGGATTGAGGATGGTAAGAGGAGAACAGGCTCAGCTTAATTCCCAACAATTTGCAAAGAGACCTCCAACAGCTCCAGGACTTAGACATGAACTTGACACCCCACTCCCAGACTATTTCAGTCGGTCATCCATGCAGACGGAATATTTCCTTAACAAAATGAGCTGCTAACACTGGGGAGGATGGAAGACCAGGGAGAGGAATGAAATGGGTCATTTTGGAAAACTGATCCATCACGACCCAAATGGTGGTACAATTCTTACTCGGTGGAAGTTCAGAAATAAAATCCATACTGATATGGGTCCAAAGTTCCTGTGAAATGGGTAATGGTAGTAACTGTTCGGAGGGAGGCTGGTGCGAGGACTTGTGTTGGGCGCAGACGCCACAGGAGGAAACAAAGTCCCTGACATCGGAGTGGAGACATGGCCACTAGTAACTTCTAGACACCAGTTTGGTGGTCTTACGTATCCCAGAGTGACCGGAGAAACAAGTGGAATGAAAATGTTTCAGGAGTCTCTTGCGGAGACCAGAGGGAACAAAAGTCCTCCCAGGTGGAGGGACAGGGGACTCGAGTACAGTAGAGCATACGAGGCATTTAGGGCCCAAGATAGGGTGAGAAGGGCCATCCTCCAAAAACTGTCTGGGGAAAAGGCACAAGATAGCGCACCAGCTCTCTTGTTTTAATTCCCTGGCTTGAAAGTTATACGAAGATGAAAGCGGGAAAAGCAGAGTGCTTGTCTGGGGTTCAGACTTTGTGCTGATTGGAGGTACAGAAGGTTCTTATGGTCGGTAAAAATGGTGACTGGTTGTTGAGCGCCTTCCAGAATATACCGCCACTCGATAAGATCTGCCTTGGTGGCCAGCAACTCCTTTTCCCCAATAGCATAGTTCCTCTCCGCATGGAGAAACTTCCTAAAGTAGAATGCACAAGGATGAAACTGTCCTCGAGGAGACTTCTGAGAGAGGACTGCTCCTATACCTACACTTGAAGCATCAATCTCCAAAAATAATGAAGCTGTAGTATCCGGTTGTCTGAGGATAGATGCAGAAGCAAAGGTGCCCTTAAGGAATTCGAAGGCCTCTAGGGCGGCTACAAACCAAGATTTAGGATTGAAACCTTTCCATGTTAGGGTCACAATAGGAGCCACGATGGTGATCTAACCTTTGATAAAGCATCTGTAATAGTTAGCGAACCCGAGGAACCGCTGAATGGGCTTAAGACCTAACGGAAGGGGCCAATCCAAAATTGCTGGATTGGCCCCTTCCAGTCTCACAAACATTACCCAGGGGTTGGTCATCTTCACATCAGCTGACTAGCCGACTCCGCCCTCTCTACCCCGGGGTAATGTTTGTGAGACTGTTTGAATTTTCTCCTCGAGTATCAGCATACAATCGACTACTACGGTGCATGAACGGTCAGCAAAGCTATGTCCTGTGTACTAAACAGTGGTATTACTTTAATTGTCCACTTAGCAGGTCTGCTTATGCTCTGCCTGATATTTACAAGTCAAATTTAAATGGTTCCACCTTTAAGCAGAGAACTATATATCTCGAGTGCCGCTGAACCAGGATCTATCTATTAAGGCTTATGATTAAGAACACATTGACCGAACTACGACAACTTTTACAAGAGACACACAGATCTTAAGGTGTTTAATTAGTCTGCCCCATTGTACTCATAATTGGGTGCTATAACACATACATGGGTGAGTCTACTGATTCGGGACTTTCGCTAGCCATGCAAGCGGCATCATCGGTGTTCTAATCAAGAGCTATTTATATGCCTGCATCTGCACTTCTATATGTATGAGGAGCTTTACAACTACAAGGAGTTCATTCGACACAGTCCAGGATTATTTACATACCAGTTTCTCTTTACCAAGAAGTTTGGTGATACATAGTATTACCCAATATATCCTTTTGGCCTCATTTACGTGGTCCGGACCACTATGTGAATGGTTATTACATTTTATGCTGAGGCTATTTATTGTGATCTTTTTATCACTAGAACTGCATGTTGGTTTACAATTGTGATCATATTCTTTCTACCACCCGGGTAGGTGTCTAGTCAGTATTGACTATCTGATGTGTATTGTTTATTATATGTGAGTCATTGTTTATTATTACATTTTTATCTATGTTTAATGACCATATTGTTATTGATTCAACATTTATTCCCGTTGGACACTGCACTCCTTTACTGTATATCACATGTCTGTTCATTGGTAGATCCAGATATCTATTGTAGGGAGCTGCGATCCAACACCACATATTATCGATTTATGATCTCTAGCGCCTAAATATTTTTGGTATCTCTGGAAACAGGCAGGTCCCCAGACAGGATCTGGGATGTGGACCAATCTACTTGAGGAGAGTGCTGTTGGAGCCAGGATAACCCCAGGATGATAGAAATGGTAGTGGAAGGAAGTACATGGCAGGTAATTTGTTCATGATGTAAAACCCTGACTTGAAGGGTGATAGGCTTGGTACAAAACTCCACGGTTCTGTTAGCAATTCGGGAACCATCGATAGCTGTGATAGAAACAGGAACATTCAGAGGCACAACAGATATGGTGCCCTGCGAAATTAAAGAAAGAGAAATGAAATTCCCAGCTGCTCCAAAATCTAAGAGAGCAGAAGTGTGAAGGGAACCCAAAGGCCCATGGAGAATGACAGGAAGATTTTGAGAATTTCAAGAGAGGGAGAGGTTTTAGAAAGCCTTAATCTGACCTCTCCGGAGCAGGTTAGATCCTGGCATTTACCGACCTCTTGGGAAAGGCATTTCAGAAGGTGACCAGGAGCAGCAAAGTATAGGCACAGTATATTCTTAAGCCTTCACGTTCCTCTGGGGTTAGATGGGAATACTCAATTTGCATGGGCTCATCTTCCAGTACTGGATGTAAAAAACGGGGAGCCAGTTTAACTGATGGGCGCCGGGAAGTGTCCTTCTTGGAAGGTCTTTCATGTAAATAGAGGTCTACACTGTTGCATAAAGAACTAATGCAATCCAGGGTAGTTGGAAGTTGCTGCAAAGCAAGTCGCGTCCTTAATTTTATCTGACAGACCTTGCTAGAAGGTAGCTACCATGGCATCATTGTTACAGTGAAGCTCAGAAGATAGGGTCTGGAATTGGATGACATATAGGGCCACTGAGTGGGAGCCTTGGCAGAGGCGAAGAATGCTAGATGCTGCAGAGGTTACTCTTCCGGGCTCATTGAAAATCTTACAAAAAGCAGCACTGTCTGCCAAGAGCAGATCAACTCGTTCCCAGAGAACGGAGGGTCAAGCTTAGGCTTGACCTGATAACAAGGAGATTAAATATGCCACTTTGGATTTTTGGCTTGGGAAATTCTATGGTTGCAGCTCAAACTTCAAATGAACCATAACTGGTTTCATAATCCAAGGACAATTCCATCTTGCACCACTTTTCTTTTCTGCCACTGCTGTGTGCCAATGTGTCCTAGATGTGGTAAGAACTGCTGTGTGTTTGAGTCATTGCTCTGTCCCTTAGCATCCAGCCAGGTCGCTGCAGTATTTGTCCGAAAGTGTATGAAAATAATAATGTGACCTGTGAGGTGGTCAAAATTGACTGCAAATGACTTGAAATTATTTTCATACACTTTCAAACAAAGACTGCAGATTTAGAAGACCAAGTCTGCCAGACCTTTTATTTGTATTTGCATTTCAGCAATGACAATTAGCAATGGAGCAATGGAGCACTCCTGAATGTCACTTGAGACTTTGAAGAACACTGCTACCCCTCCTCTTTCTTTTCTACCTATGATGCTGCCCAACTGCACTAGAGACTGCAAAGAACTGTGCTACCCTTCTGTATCCCTCTGTGAAATGGAGCTTGATCTCCATATATATATATATATACTTGTTTTTTCTCAGTTGCTTGTTAATTCCTGCAACTTTAATCACATTGTCCGCCGACCGGAAGTGAGATACCGGAAGTGAGGTATCGCGCTTGCTGGATCCCGCCCACCTCCCGGCGATATCCTAATTATGAGGATTCTCTGTCTATTTAAGATCAGCGTGGATGTATTGTCTCTATCCCTTGAGAAAGTCTTTATGGAAAGGACGAAACGCGTTGGGTAGTCGTTTTGCACGCTGTTCTGGACTGGTGCATCAGTGTGATCTTACTGGCTAATTTTGCCCTGCATGCTGTTACATCTGAGCACGAGAGATTGGACAGATAAGCTGTTTTATATTGTGTTTTATGTACGAGCATTATTATACTTAAGCTGCAGTTGAGGCTGCACTGCCTCATTTTGTATTAAATTTTTTATCACATTTCATTTGTTGTGATGGTATTATACTATATTGGCTTCTTTTTGAGTTCTAGCCAATTTGAAGTGGTGCTATCATTCTGGGAGAAGACCCTGCTGGAGTCAGGACGCTCTAGTGCAGCGATCTGCTACAGACTACACTCCATGTTAAAAGTCTATGAGCACTTATCTAAGGCGATTTGAATCCGAATTTCTGGTACGGGAATTGCACATTTGCGGATTATCCCAAAGATGTTATACATTTAATGCACTATGTTGGCGCCCCTCTCTCCCTTTTTTTGTATTTTATTAGGCTGATACCTGCAGATAGGTGTCGATTGTATTGGGAGCTGCCATCTCATGTACTGAGTATACACATTTTTTGTCACTATCACTTTGTGGTTGCACATCTATAAGCGCCTGTATAGCTTAGAAATATTGGTGGGAATTTGGTGTATTTATCTGCACTTCTGAGCTGGGCTGCTAATTCTGTAAATATTGTTCATTCTATAATTATTTGTAGTACTTCCATTTTAATATTTTAATATGTTTCGATCAGAGAATTTTGATAGTAGGAGGCACGAATATTGTCAGAGGATTTTCAATGATACCAATATATTGGGATGTGAAGATGATTCATTAGATTCATTTTTTTGGAATCTTGAGAAGGTTTTGGCTAAAGAAATCAGACTGTGGTGGGACATAGCTGGGCTAGAGGAGTATATTAAAAATAAAAGGATTCCAAGAGGATTAAGACTTAAAAAGATTCCGTCTTTTGGTCTGGAGGACCCAATATTTATGAAGGAGTGGGATAGGACACTTGATGAGTGTTCTATCAATCTTATGAGATTGATTGTCTCTGAGAAACAAAAGAATCTTAAAAAAGTTCAATTGGAGCTAAAAGATAAAGAGACTAAGGCTGAATTATATAAAGCTAAGGAGGATTATAAAATTAATGAAAAAGTACTACACAAAAAACTTGATAGGTTGGAGTCAGAGGTTGTAGGGAGGAAAGAGAGGAAATACCAACGAGATAAAAGAGATTATGATAACAATCAAGTACACTGTTGGGCAAAACCGCAGGCTGAGGAGGGCCCTAGTAATAATATCCAAGGAATTAAACAGATGGATTTGAATAACCCTAGATTTAATTCTAGAAAAAGAAATTATTGGGTTCCCATACCTCCAAAATTCCGTGGTCCTCGTATGAGTAGGAGAACACCTCAACATCTAGAACTTAGAAATAGGTTCTCACCATTACAGAGGGATAGGTTCTGGAGTACAGAGGAGGATTTTTTATCCCCCGCACAAACATCAAAGGAGGACACGGTATACAGAAAATTTCATCTAAGAGAAAATATCAATATAGCGTCTCCCATGAAAAGGAGGTACTTAGACGAAGAGGTAGACGAGGAGGAAACAAGAGAAAGAAAGAGAAGACATTTCTGAAACAATCTTTAGATCCTAGACCACTTGGTATTTTTAATCTGTCAGACTATAGCCTTACCCAAGATGAACTTAAACTATTAAGCAGAGGATTATCATTTGCTCCTACTAATAGTTCCAATGACTTTCACCTTTTTCTGGATCTTAATAGATTCATTAGAAGACTCACCCTTAAGAGGCATTTTATAAAAAATAGTGATAAAAATATAGAGCATGTGAACACTAACAAATCAGTCACTGGACTGAAGTTGCCCTCTAAATTCTATCCACTTGAGTCTAAGGGGAGTCATGTTGAAATGTTTTATCAGCTTGTCAAGAAGGAGCTATGCCAAACTACTAGACCCAAAAAATATAAGAAAAATATTTCATATCAGGAAAAACAAGCGCTTGATAAACTAATGAGTAATGAAGATATTGTAATCAAGCAAGCTGACAAAGGGGGGGGATTGTTATCCTAAATAAAAGTGATTATGTTTCAGAAGCATTGAGATTACTTAGTGATGAAGTGTCCTATAAAAAACTTGCTAAAGATCCTACATTAGCTTTTGTTGAGGAGCTGAAGGTTATACTATATGAGGCGTTAAAACTGAATATACTTACCCGTGATGAATTTCAATTCCTCTTGCAGGAATCACCAATAATCCCAATTTTCTATCATTTGCCTAAGGTGCATAAATCCCTAGAGAAACCTCCTGGGAGGCCCATTATAGCAGGGATAGGTTCTCTTACATCTCATGTTTCACAGTATGTTGATTTCTTTATTAAGAAATATGTGAATCACTTACCAGCATTCTTGAAGGATTCCACTTCTTTGTTACAACTTTTGGATAGGATCCAATGGGAACCCGGTTTTAAATGGGTAACGATAGATGTACAGGCTTTGTACACTTCCATCGACCACTCCAAAGGGATAGAAGCCATTAATCACTTTCTGCAACTAGATAGTGATCTAGATGATCGTCATAAAGAGTTTATATGCAAATTAATTGGGTTTATATTATCTCGGAATTATTTTAAGTTCTTGGATGAGTTCTTTCTGCAAATCTGCGGGACGGCGATGGGGACAATATTTGCCCCTAGTTTCGCCAATCTTTTTATGGGTAAGTGGGAAATGGACTACATCTTTGGTGAAAGTAACCCCTTTGTTGCTAACATTAGATTTTACCGTAGATATATAGATGATATCATTCTGATATGGGATGGCACTTTACAAGCTCTGAAGGATTTCTTGTGCTATATTAATATGAATGAACTGAACTTGAGATTCACGTCAAAGGTTAGCGATACAAATATAGAATTCTTAGACTTAGATCTTCGATGTGAGGGTGATAAGATCCATACTAAAACATTTATTAAAGAAGTGGACTCAAATAGCTACTTACATTATGATAGCTGCCATTTTGTTAAGTGGAAAAATAATATCCCTAGATCCCAGTTCAATCGTATTAAACGGAATTGTTCTGATGAAACTACCTACAGAGAACAATCACATGTCTATGCCGAAAGATTCAGAGATAGGTGTTATCCTGAGCAGATCATTTTGGATGCGATATCTAAAACTGATGGTATAGAGAGAAATGATATGCTGGAATATAAAAATAAGAATGAGAAAGGGAAAAATGAAATTGTTCCATTTATTACAGAATTCAGTAGGGACGAGAAGAGGATTAAATCGGTTCTAAATAAACATTGGAAACTGATTTGTATGGATCCAGTTTTGGGTCCTATGGTTTCACAAAAACCGGATATTGTATTCAAGAAAACAAAAAATCTGAAGTCACTGTTAGCACCTAGCCTTTTGAGAGATGTAAAGGGTACTAAGGAAACCTTCCTAGTTGAACTAGGGAAAGGTGCCTACAGGTGTAATAACTGCAATATGTGTAGATTGTTATCTCCTCTTAATAAAACCTTCATGGATTCCTCAAACCAAAGAGAATTTAAAATTCAAGATCGAATTGATTGTAAAACTACTTCAGTCATCTATTTATTAGAATGCCCTTGTGGTAAGGTATATGTAGGGAAAACTAAAAGGGCCTTAAAATTGCGCCTCCAGGAACATGTGAGGGCTATTAAAAATAAGTCTGAATTGCATACTGTCTCTAGGCATTTCCTTACATGTCATAATGCAGACCCAAGTGGTCTGAGGTTTAAGGGCATTGAACACGTGGTGTTGGGTGCACGTGGTGGAGATTTAGCTAAAAAACTGAGCAGTAGAGAAATGTATTGGGTCTATAGACTTGACACCTTAGCGCCGAAAGGCCTAAATGAAGCTTTTGAAATGACATCCTTTCTCATTTAATGTTTCCTGAGATGTTCTGATGATGTGCTATTAATTCTTCTCCTTTTTTTTTAGGTTACTCTGTTCATATAGGGGCTATTATACAATCGGCATTATGCCTTTTGCTTGTGCACTACCATTCCACCTTTATTATGTATTGTTGTGTAGCTAGGAGCTATTTGTATTAGATAGGATTGTTTTGCTTGAGTCCTACCATTTTGTGACTATTGTGTAACTGACCATTTAAGAACTAAGTGGATTGTGGCCATGTTCTTCATGTCTACTAATAGTTTTAGTCCTTTTTGCACATTATGGATTTTATTAGATAGAAGCTCTATGTATTAGGTAGGGTCGTTATATATTTATATATTTTTATCTCTCTGTTAATCCATATCTTAAGTATGCATGATTATTTTTCTTGGCCATTACTAATAATGGTTAGTGGTTTCTCCTTCTGTCTAGCTCTGTCTCGCTACCCTGTTTATAACATAGGTCATCGTATGCGCTGTCATGCATTTGTTTTACATACTTGTTTTTTCTCAGTTGCTTGTTAATTCCTGCAACTTTAATCACATTGTCCGCCGACCGGAAGTGAGATACCGGAAGTGAGGTATCGCGCTTGCTGGATCCCGCCCACCTCCCGGCGATATCCTAATTATGAGGATTCTCTGTCTATTTAAGATCAGCGTGGATGTATTGTCTCTATCCCTTGAGAAAGTCTTTATGGAAAGGACGAAACGCGTTGGGTAGTCGTTTTGCACGCTGTTCTGGACTGGTGCATCAGTGTGATCTTACTGGCTAATTTTGCCCTGCATGCTGTTACATCTGAGCACGAGAGATTGGACAGATAAGCTGTTTTATATTGTGTTTTATGTACGAGCATTATTATACTTAAGCTGCAGTTGAGGCTGCACTGCCTCATTTTGTATTAAATTTTTTATCACATTTCATTTGTTGTGATGGTATTATACTATATTGGCTTCTTTTTGAGTTCTAGCCAATTTGAAGTGGTGCTATCATTCTGGGAGAAGACCCTGCTGGAGTCAGGACGCTCTAGTGCAGCGATCTGCTACAGACTACACTCCATGTTAAAAGTCTATGAGCACTTATCTAAGGCAATTTGAATCCGAATTTCTGGTACGGGAATTTCACATTTGCGGATTATCCCAAAGATGTTATACATTTAATGCACTATGTTGGCGCCCCTCTCTCCCTTTTTTTGTATTTTATTAGGCTGATACCTGCAGATAGGTGTCGATTGTATTGGGAGCTGCCATCTCATGTACTGAGTATACACATTTTTTGTCACTATCACTTTGTGGTTGCACATCTATAAGCGCCTGTATAGCTTAGAAATATTGGTGGGAATATATATATATATATATATATATATATATATATGGTGCCAATGGAGCGCAGGTAATAGGACGTTGTTTCAGCATGATACTTTCTCATAGTATCCAGGTGTAGTATGTTGTAATGCTTCCCTTTGAAGTTCGGACCTAGCCTGACATTTTGGCTCCTCTTGTGCCAACTGTCACACTTAAAAGTGTAATGCTTTGTTTTCAGCCAATTATCAGGCCATTCAAACAATAAATGACTGACTGGTCCAATATCACAGTAGTGTGTACCCTGGAACGATGAGCGATTAACTTTCCAAAGCACATGAAATTGTTGGTAGATATTTTCAAACTGAGCCAAAAATCCTGTTCAATGATGGAACAATGTCGTTAAAATTCTGCAGTGTGTATTCGCTCTGCAGAATTGGAACAAAAATTTAGCTATAAGTAGGGCTCACCTTTCAGCGCTGAGTCGCTCTGGTGTGTATCATAGGCTAACCCCAGGCCAATCAGCAGTCTCCATCCAATGGTCCAATCACAGTCATGCCCAAAACTACTGGGTCTGATTGGTTGGCAAACTATTCTTCTACTTGTCACCCAACCAATGAAGGGTTATGGTTGACAGCTGCTTTATTGCCTTTTCAGTTCATTTTCACACTGCACCTGCTGTGAGTCTTTCTCTGTCCATGTCAGACTCCCAAGAAAGCACTGATCTGCATGGGGGTCAACCCATACTGCATGCAGTATTTGCAGCACATTGCACCTAGAGTAGCTCTCTAAGTCTTCAACACCCTTTCCCAGGGCTCTCACTGAGATTAAGAGTAGGCACAGTTCTCTTCCAACCTGTGTTAATCAGTGCAGACACCCAGCTTGGGCATAGGGAAGCAGGGCAGTGATCAGCTCTATGCAGACTGAGTCCTGCTGCTGTTGCTGTGAGCATCAGAACCAGGAAGCCTTTTATTATTACTTAATACTGGTCGGATAGGTATGCAGTAATGGCATGGGAGACTGGTTGGTCAGGGCAACAGAGTTTAGAGATGAAAGAGGCAGAGAGGAGACCATGAGTTGCAGCCGATGATTATGACAGATGAAGTGCACAGATCTGAAGATAATCGTGTATAGTGTGTACACATGAATCGGCATGCTGATCGTGAGTATTTTTTCTCTGTCGTTGGTAAATTGTTAATCATTAGAATTTTCCTGTAGTATGTATTTAGCCTAAATTGACCATTGTATTACTACAGTATCTATTACAGTACTATTACAGTATCTTATCTATACTGAGACACTGACTGTCTGCATTGTTTATGTCCTGTCTACAAAGGAACTTTAGATATATGATAATTTGCTCAAACAGATTTCTATTGATTCATTATATGTAAATTTCTTTTGATGTGATCCTCTATACTGTGTCTCTGAGGGTCTACCATTGATATAGTAGGCTATCACTGTGGAAGGCTATCTTGTCAGTTGAGCACAGCAATCTTTATGTAGTATGACTGTAATTGCTTGTACTATGAATAAATCTAATATAACACCAACATCTTTTCAACTTTCTTTATTTGGATTGGACAGTATAATTTAAAGCAATATCTTTATCAATCTTATTTAAAAATGTGTGTTTTTGAAAATCAATTAACATTAAAATCAATATATCTAACGTCACAGTCGCAATACATGGAAAAAATTCTGAAGCACTGACTAGGAAAAGGAGGAACAACATTTTCCTAAATTTTCTTCATCTATTTGTGAGACTTTTGTTCCCCATTCTCCTAGTGAGATCTTCCTTAATGACAACAGCTTCCGCCACAACTTCTGTGACTATGTCCTGATGCCAAGCCTGTTGCCACAGAAAACACAGAGCACACAGCTTCCCCCGAGCTGGCAGAACATTACTAGGGTACCCAAGCAGAACAAAAGCAAAAGCCTTTTCCAGAACCAGTAGAGGAATGAGGTTAATTTCTATAATGACTAGTTTACCTTTCATGTCTCCACCTTCTACTGTTTTTCTTGATCAGAACCATACCACTTCACCGGTACCTGCAGAGAAATGCCAGTCATCAATGACTTCTTTAATATTGATTGCTGATAATGCTGCTACTTTCCAATAGCCAATAACTCCAATAACTCCACCAACAGTCACAAATGTTAATGTCCATATTTATCAATTTGTTCTCCTTACCTATTAGATTGTAAGCTCATTTGGGCAGGGCCATCTTTACATTCTGTTTCATGTAATTATATGGTATTTATTTGTATTATGATCACTGAATGTACATAATATGTTGGATCAAAAGATAATTTTAATAATAAGAATCAGAATTTGCTCTGTGTGCTATATAAACTGGGCTGCATTTAGAGTTTGCAGAGCACTGAACAAGGTAATTGCTTTGTATTTTAGACAATCAAATTATTTTTGCATTTTGTTCAAGCACCTTTTTTGCTGTCAGTTATGATGCACCAGGAAATAAAAATAGACAAATATGCGTATGTATAGATATTTTATAGACGTGTAAGACGTCACTTGCTATCAGTTGTATATAATAATCACTTCAACATAAAATAGGTGATGGTTATCTAGGTTTTATAATACAAGAAAATAGTTATCTATACAGAGACCTTTGGCCAATGTACAAACAACAAATATAAAATTGCATTTTTTCTGCATGTTTTATGCTGTGAAAGTTTTATACTAAAAAAACTAATTAAGCGAGTTCAGCAGCAGACCAGCACAAGAATCCTTTATTGATTTATCTACGCCACAAGCGCATGAACTTTATTTGTCATTTATTTGCCCAAAAAAAGTATATATTTTTTGTTTTATTCTTTAATATTTATATTACAGCTATGTGATTAAGCTGTTAAGAAAATGTCACTTAAAAATCTATTCTAACGGAAAGAGCAGAAAAGAACGTAGTGTCAATGTTTTCTTCAAACAACTTGAGCTCTCCTTACAATATTCATATTTTTGTTACTGTGAGTCATATGTAAACTGTCAGTGAATCAAGGGAAGCAAAAGTCAAAATAGACAATTGCAGAGTGCTATCCAAAATACTAGGTTACAAATTATTTCTACTTTTATATGTATAGGCTAATTTCACATAAAATATAACAGATCTGCTTACAAAAGACTATGGGCCTGATTCATTAAGGTAAGTAAAGCAAAATAAAGGAGTAACTTTGCACCTTGGCAAAACCATGTTGCCTTGGAATGCATGGTACATTTAAAATTTGGGGACAGCTTTATAGCTGGGATATGGCATGTCCTAGATCAACTGTATGTTTCAGTTTAAAAACAAATCTATCAAGTATTTGTTCACTACATGAAAAAGCAGCCAGTATTTTCCTTATGTGCAAAATAATAAAATAATCTGCACACCTTGCATTGTAACATGGTTTGATACATTTCCCCCAACACTTTTACATTTATTTTGGTTACTTTTTATCACCCCTCTTTTCAACAAGAGAATAATAATCTTATACTATATATTTCTTGTGTTCTATTAACATATTTATTTATGCACTGATATAATGTATAATTTATAATTGTTTTGGTTACATAAGTAAAGAATAAAAAATATTCTTAAAACAATTCTTGCCTTTTACAATTAGCACTATCCAAATCAGGTCTAATGCCCCCCTACATTTTTTGCACTACAAGTAGAAACACAAGCAAATATACATGTTAAAAATATTTACTAATGTTCATATGCAGTTGACATGATTTTAAATGTGTGTACAAATTCTTTACATTGCAAACATTTTTAAGTCTTAAATTAAAGATTTGTGGGTGGGTACATTTGTGTTATTATTATGTAAACTTTAGGCCCAATATTTCTATCTATATATATATCTGCACATGTCTTTGTATATTATTTAGGACAATATATATTTCAACATTGTTAGCTTCAAACATTTCACACAGGTGGCAAGACTTAAAGCATTGCCTCAAGGCCAAATTGAAAGACCAGTGCAGGCATGCTAGGAGCATTGGCGGTGGTTCCATGGCGTCCGTGGACCTCAGTCCCCAGGAGACCACAGAATTGGCCTGTGTCAATGATTAGTTGGTGCAGACTGCGGGCCGCTTCAACACTGGCGAGACCCCACCCCCCCTCTAACCATACCACAATTTTCCAGGGGCACTGTATATTTCAGATCATAATACATAACTATTCAAATGACTCAGATTTGCTGAAACCAATATAAACACACGCAACAACAATAGAAATATGGAAGCATAACTGAACATCTCATCTCATCCTCTCTTATTCTCATCTCTGCAACTGTGCCTGTATTTGTACTTTTATTTAAGTATGTAATAGGATTTTGTTACTTGCTTAACCTGTGTTTAGTTGATGCTCATTGAACTAATTTTATGACTCTGGCCTGTCTCTCATATAGCCTGAGTAAGCTCATTAGTCCCCCCCTCCCTTCTCTGATCTGGTGGTAGTCAGCATATTGATGCTGACTACCCCGTCAAGACTTACCCAGATGTGTTGACAGCAAACGGCTCCTTCCCAACAAGGCCCCTTCCCTACTGATGTGACCAACAACTGCAAGGCATCGCGACGAATGAAGATGCCGGCGAGAGTTGATGACATCACCGGCGAGCGCGATGCTGTTATCAGTGCTATAAAGGGGTTAATGTAAGTACACGGGCATGGACAATGTACTTTGTAAAGCATCACCTAATCCAAGTCCCCCACACTTCTCCACAGACATATATCTGAACGCTACCGAAATCCGGCAAACCTCAAACACATCACCTGTCTCCCATTTCTTCCAAAGTCCTTTAAATGTGCTCTTTGAAATGCACACTCTGTTTGCAACAAATTTACCTCAATACATGACCTCTTCCTCTCAAACAACCTCAATCTTATGGCAATAACAGAAACATGGCTCACGCAATCAGAAACTGCCTCACCTGCCGCCCTTTCACATGGTGGCCTATATTTCACCCACACTCCCAGACCGGGAGGCAGACCTACCTATCTAATCGCTCTTTCAGTGTTAATTTCTCTGGAACAACCTCTGCTCCGCTTCCTTTATCAGTTGGAGTACCACAAGGCTCAGTGCTAGGTCCTATGTGATTCTCAATCTACACCACTTCTTTAGGAAAACTAATAACCTCCTTTGGAATTCGGTATCATCTCTATGCACATGAAACACAAATGTATCTATCCAGTCCTGATCTCTCACCATCTGTGTTGTCTCGCGTTACTGACTGTCTTTCTTGTATTTCTTCTTGGACGTCCTCTCGCCAACTCAAAATCAATCTTTCAAAAACAGAATTAATAATATTCCCACCCAACAATAGAAGCTTACTGCCTAACATTTCTATTTCTATTGACAACATGACCATAAATCCCACCCTGCAAGCTCGCTGCCAAGGTGCAATCCTTGACTCGCAACTATCCTTTGTTCCCCACATCAACTCTTTATTTACATCATGCTGCATACATCTAAAAAACATTTCCAGGATAAGTACATATCTCACACAAGACACTGAAAAAACTTTAATTCATGCACTTATCCTCTCCCGCATCATCAATTGTAATTCCATCCTAACTGGTGTTCCCAAAATCAGACTCGAGCCCCTACAATCTATTTTGCATGCAGCGGCTAGATTGATTTTCCTTGCAAATCATTTTACATCTGTTGAGTCACTCTGTCAGTCTCTACATTGGTTGCCTGTTTTTCAATGAATCCAATATAAAAATCTTCTACTAACATACAAGGCTATCAACAAAATTGCACCAACATACCTCACCTCCTCACTTGTCTCAAAATATCTGCCAACTCGACACCTCCATTCTGCACAAGATCTGTGTCTCTCTTCTACTCTCATCACTTCCTCCAATTCTCAGTTATGGGACTTTTTTCAGGCATCCATTATATGGAATTCACTCCCTCGCACCACAAGACTTTCCTCTAGTCTCCAAACCTTCAAGTGTTCTCTGAAAACCCACCTTTTCAGACAAGCTTATAGTATTCCTTTACCACTCTCTTAATCTAGCTAGGTTATCCTATTACCACCCTCTACACAGCTAACACAAGACAACAACCCTCTGACCAACATAGCTGTGTGACTGAGCATAAAGCCCACTAAATACTTTGTAACCTTTGCATTCTAGCTGGACAAAATTTCAATATGATGTAGCACTTACCCTTGGGTATCAAACCATTGTCCCATTGATTGTAAGCTTGCGAGCAGGGCCTTCTTACCTCTACATGAGCATAAGATGAACCGATCCTTTAGTATAATAGTTCACCAATAATCTGTGCGTGGATCACATGTTGGTCATCACAGTCTCACTTTTAATTAGAGATGGGCGGGCTCGGTTCCCCGAGATCTGAACCCACCCGAACTTTGTCTATCCGAGTACCGAGCCTGCTCTCCCAATCGTTCGGAATCTAAATCAAGGCAAAACGTCATTGTGATGTCGTTGGATCTCAGGGCTCGGTTCTCACGATATTTGAAATGCATAAATACCCGCCTCCACAGCAATCCATCGCAATTTGACAGAGGGGGAGAGCAGGGTTAGGTCAGAGGCTGTATTAGAGCAGGGACAGAGCAATAATTGTACACCTTATTCTTTCTATTATTATTTCACTTCTATTCTATTCAATTCTATTATTATTACCAATTCTATTAGCAATTGTTAGATCAGGAAGAGAGGAGGATAGAGGAGGCATTGTTTTTAATATTTTGCACTACAAGTGCTTTGGGGTGTCCCATATTCCCTACTGTTAAACAATAATTTTTCTGGCTGTTAAAAGTCATATTTAGCAGCACTATCTATCTATACAATATTTTGCACTACAAGTGCTTTGGGGTGTCCCATATTGCTCAGTGTGAAACAATTATTTTTCTGGCTGCAAAAAGTCATATTTAGCAGCAGTATCTATCTATACAATATTTTGCACTACAAGTGGTTTGGGCTCATTAAAATGGAATCAAAGCAGTCCACATATGAGCAGAATCAGCAAGCAGGTGCCGGCACCAGTCCTGATGGTAGTGTTCCCAGTACATCATCTGGTAAAGCCTATGTAAAAGTACATAGTCTTTTTAAATCAGGGGAAAAAACACACCCAAAAAAAAGTCACCGTGTT
Source organism: Mixophyes fleayi (assembly GCF_038048845.1). Taxonomy (NCBI): domain Eukaryota; kingdom Metazoa; phylum Chordata; class Amphibia; order Anura; family Limnodynastidae; genus Mixophyes; species Mixophyes fleayi. Next base: position 130,199,442 of record NC_134404.1, on the reverse strand, counting down.
GAAGCGAAAAAGAAGTGTAACTGAGGAAAAGTTAAGTGCCGATAAAAGAAAAATTGGCAACATGCCATTCTACACACGCAGTGGCAAAGAAAGAATGAGACATTCGCCTTTCTCTATTAGTGGCAGATCAAAAAATGTTACTGAGCCTTATTCTTGTACGGTCACTCGTGACCAAGCAAGACCAAGTAATTTGGAGTCTAAAAGTGGTGCACAACTATTGTTACGCGTCAAAGCTGAGCTGCAAGAAAACAGTTAGGCATTAGAGGATAATGTATGCTCTGAATCAGAAATCACACCAATCCCTGTGGTGAGTCCATCCACCAGTGGTATGTCTAATCATAAGCATTCTGTTTGTGTACCCATAAAGGAGGGCCCTTTCAGCAGTTCTGCTGATGTGTGCCTGAACAGCCCGAGTGTAGCCGGTGATACACTAATTGAGGATGCCACTTTGGAATTAGAAGAGGATGAGGGGAAGATTTATGTAGGCGTCGAGGGCGCTAATGAGGATGTTGATGAGGATGAGGTTGTTTGTGTAAGTCCTGCACCAGTGGCAGCGGTTCTGGCACGTGACAAGAAAAAGGCCATTGTCATGCCTGGGCATAAAACAAAAAAATCCACTTCTTATGTGTGGAATTATTTCTACCCAAATCCAGACATCAGTTGTATAGCTATTTGTAGTGTCAAGCCACAGTCAGTCGAGGGAGGGACCTTAACCATCTTGGAACCTCGTCTATGTTACGCCATTTGACGAGAGTTCATGGCAAAGTGTTGGGAAAAGCTGAAAGTTCTTCCCAAAAAAATTACAAGCACTCCATCATCAGCTAGGACCCTTCGGTCACCTACATCCCGATGGCTACAAAATGCACCCACAACAACATCCTCATCAATATCCTCAGTAGTGCTCGGAGTTAGCCCGGCATCCCACTTAGTAAGGCTGGATGACTCCTGCACTATAATTGATTCCTCTGAAGAAAGCATTAGTCCCACTGCTGCTGCTGTTGCTGCTGCTGGGGGTGAATCGTCAGCCCAGAGGAAGGCCAAGAAAAAGAGCAGTCCTACATTTCAACAATTAACTGTGAAACAATCATTTGCGAGGGGAAGCAAATATGACAGCAGTTACCCAGTCGCCAAGCGAATCACAGACGCCACGGCTACCATGTTAGTGTTAGATCTGCATCCAATATCCACAATAAACAAAGCTGTTTTTTCAGTTAATTGAGGTTTTGTGTCCGCGTTACAGAATTCCATCGGGACACCATTTTTCCCGTAAAGCTATTCCACAACTATACCAAAAATTGTGTAAAAATGTAGACATTGCACTGAAAAATGCCATTATGCCCACTGTCCACTTAACCACAGATATGTGGACAAGTGGAAGTGGCCAAACCAAAGACTATATGACTGTGACAGCCCACTGGGTTGGTCATTCACCTTCACCAGCAGGATCAGCAGCAGCATGTACACCACTACGTAACATTTATCACAGGCAGGCCACTCTTTGTATCACCGGCTTCACTAACAGGCATACAGCTGACAATTTGTTACAAAAACTAAGAGATGTGATTGATACATGGCTTATACAACTTGGACGCTCCCCAGGATATGTCATTTCTGATAACGCCAACAATATAGTGCGATCATTACAGCTGGGTGAATTCCATCCCATTCCCTGTTTTGCTCACACCATCAACTTGGTGGAGCAGAGCTTCCTAAGAAATAACCGTGAGGTGCAGGAGATGCTTTCGGTGGCCCGTAAAAAATTTCAGGCCCTTTCAGGCATTCTGCCACAGCATGTAGGAGATTGCAGCAGCTCCAAGAACAGTTTAACTTGCCCTGCCACCATTTTAAGCAAGAGGTATTAACTAGGTGGAATTCCACCCTGTACATGCTTCAGAGGATGGAGGAACAGCGCAAAGCCATCCAAGCATATTGCACAAGTCATGACATTGGGAAAGGAGGGGAGATGTATTTCAGTCTTGCACAGTGGGGAATCCTTTCAGTGCTGTGCAAGGTGCTGAAACCATTTGAAGTTGTGACGTGTGAAGTGAGTGCAGACTCTGCTAGCTTGAGCCAAGTCATTCCTTTAATTAGACTATTGGAAAAGCAGCTTGAGAAACTGAAGGAGGAGATGAAAGCAAGCAATTCTGCAAAGTATATTGGCCTTGTAGATCAAGTACTTAATTCGCTTCACAATGATCCTCGAGTTATTAAAATCTTGAACTCGGATCACTACGTTTTGCCCACTGTGCTGATTCCAAGGTTGAAGACCTACATTGAGTCTTTGCTTCAAAATGAGCGAGATGTCAAATTTTGCAAGGAGCTATTGCTCAGCAAGTTGTCCGCTGAACTGGGCCTTGGCTTGATGACGTGTCCTCCTGCAGTTTCTCAAGCAGCTGCTGCTCGTAAAAAAAATTAATTTTCCAATAAGAACAGGGAAGACGCAGGGGGCAGACCAGAACAGTTTAACATCTGGGGGTAAATGTATCAATCTGCGGGTTCTTCAACACCCGCGTGTTCAGCCTCTTCCGCGATCAAATTTCAAGCGGCGCTGCATTGTAAAGGGAAGTTAACCCTTTACAATGCAGCGCCCCTTGAAATTTAATCGCGGAAGAGGCTGAAAACGCGGGTGTGGAAGAACCCGCAGATTGATACATTTACCCTCTGGGCTGGTTTGAAGGATTTTTCAAAAAAATGTGTAACCTTGCCCATAACTTCATCCAATCCGAGAATTAACGTGCAAAGGATGGTGGAGGATTATTTTCAAGAGGTAATTGATATGGATACGTCAGACAATCCCTTTCCTTACTGGGAAGAAAAGCAGACCATTTTTAAACCCATGTACAAACTTGCTTTGCAATACCTAAGCTGCCCACCCTCCAGTGTGTACTCTGAACAAGTATTCAGCACAGCCGGGAACCTAGTTAGTGATCGCCGTAGAAGGTTACTTCCAAAAAATGTATGGAAAATGATGTTTATAAAAATGAACTACATCTTCCACAAGGAAGGCCATCACCATCAAAGACATCCAAGCACTGACTGTTCTCTAATGGCGGATTCAAGCGGCGATGAATTGATAGTCTGTGATGATGACGTACACACTAATGAGAGTGAGGATGAAGCTGAAGATGATGATGATAACATCTTTTTAAAACTTTCTATTTAAGTGTAGGGTGCAATCTACCCCCAAATATGAAAGGGACTTGGGGCATTTCTATATCACGTATTATCTTGAAAGGATGCTGTTTTGGGAATTTCTCAATAAGGGTAGGGTGTCATACACAGAGTAACCCCAAACTGGCTTTGTCCATTTCAATTAATATTGTATAGTCAATAACAGCTGAATTTTTTAGTATTTTCAACAATTGGAGGGGGCCTATAGAGACAGAAACCAAACTGCCTTTGTCCACTTCAATTTATATTGTACAGTCTATAACAGCTGAATTTTTTAGTATTTTCTACAAGTGGAGGGGGGCCTATAGTGACAGAAACCAAACTGTCTTTGTCCATTTCAATTTATATTGTACAGTCTATAATGGCTGAATTTTTTAGTATTTTCAACAAGTGGAGGGGGGCCTATAGAGACAGAAACCAAACTGCCTTTGTCCATTTCAATTTATATTGTACAGTCTATAGCGGCTGAATTTTTTACTATTTTCTACAAGTGGAGGGGGTCCTATAGAGACAGAAACCAAACTGCCTTTGTCCATTTCTTTAGATATTTAACTATAAGTGTAGGGTGTAATATACACACAAAGACAATGGCTGCATTGCCAATATGCATAGATGGAGAGGAAGACAATCTGGTTTGTGTGTAGAATTAATGAAGGCATACCAGGAATTAAACTGTTTTTTTGATAATTTATTAGCTTTACAATTACATTACTTATCCAAGAAACAGGTGGAGCACTAAATTCAGTTATTTTATGCCCATAAACATTGATTTTTAAAGAAAATTGCAAAACAAAACCAACCAAAACCAAAACATGCAAGGGTGGTTTTGCCACAACCAAAACCAAAACCCGAAAGTAATCCAGATCCAAAACCAAAACCAAAACATGGGGGTCAGCGAGAATCTCTACTTTTAATGTAAATGGACAAGTTTACATAAATAAGGATGAAACGGAAAAAATTATCAAAATAACGTAAAGGTATCCTAAATAAGGAGTAATAACCACTTACTGGTACATGAAGTATAGTGCTCCTCCGATCGCTGCGTATGATCAGTGCTTGTAGGATCTCTTCATCAGCTCTAGGACGACAACTGCATATGTCTGAATTTCCGCACACAATCCACAATGTCTTCAACTTATGTAATTATAAGATTGAGCAGGCTATTGTTGCAGAGACAGAGGAGAAAATTAGTCTGCTGGACAAAACCATGTTACAATGCAAGGGGTGCAAATTAGTTTTTTTATTTTGTACATAAGTTAAATACTGTCAGTTTTTTCATGCAGCACACAAATACAGAACCGTAGCGACGGCGGTGCGGCCGCCCAGGGCGCAAGGTCTAGGGGGAGCCACGACCCCCTGTTATTAAACAAGTCACAGTCCCAGGTACACATCTGGGGCTGATGCTGCGGATCACGATATAAGCAGCGCGGGGGGGGGGGAGGTGGGAGGCGCCATGCTGCAGAGGCACTCCAACCTCTATTGCCACCTTACAGGCAAAGTGCACTAAGGAGCTCCTGTGCAGTTCAACACAGGACGCTCCGACAAGAGGCCTATCTGGCCGCCCACTTTGTGTTGAATGACATGCTGAACAGCAAGCTGAAAGAGGCGCCCCTGCCCGTGGTCAGCCCTTCAGCTTGTCCAGCACAGCAAGCTGCCTGCTACAAGTTTTGTGACTGTTCAGCAGAGAACTCTCTGCCCCCTGGACAGCCCACCAGCTTCTGTTGCATTTGACACCAGCCTGTACTCCAGCTATGTAGGTAAGTAATAATCAGCATGTGTTTCTTCCCCTGTCTCTCTCTATGTATTTGAATCTCTCTCTTTCCCCTTCCCACTTTCTCCCCCTCAGCCTGTGTGTGTCTCCCCATCAGCCTGTGTGTGTCTCACCATCAGCCTGTGTATCCCCCCTCCTGAGCCTGTGTGTCTCCCCTACCCCCTATCTCCCACTCAGCATGTGTGTCTCCCCTTCCCCTCTGTCTCCACCTCAGCTTGTGTATCTCCCCCTCAGCCTGTGTGTCCCCCGCTCAGCCTGTGTGTCTCCCCTTCCCCCTCTCTCCCCCTCAGCCTGTGTGTCTCCCCTTCCCCCTGCCCCCCCCTCAGCCTGTGTTTCTCCCCCTCAGCCTGTGTGTCTCCCCTTCCCCCAGTCTCCCCTTCCCCCTTTCTTCCCCTTTGCCTGTGTGTCTCCCCCTCCGCCTGTGTGTCTCCCATTCCCCGCTGTCTTCTCCGCAGCATGTCAGTCTCTCTGTCCATCCTCACAAGCTATTAATTTAATGGGATTAGGGTGTCACGGGCACTAGGAGTTTATACCTGAGTTTCACCTGATGTTATAACTGACATAGGGGCGGTGTTGACCACGGACCTCAGGGCAGTTAGGTGAATGATTGGAATGATGATAACAGCAGGAAAGTAGAGAATGTCTTATGAAGTCAATGACTTGCAGCTGTTGATGGTGGAAGGTCAACGACTTGGAACTGTAGAGAAGAAGTGATATAGCTTCAGACGAGATGAGAGGATGGGAGTAGGTGAAGGTAGCTCGTGGAGGAGTCAGTGGTCTGCGTACAGCAAGTTGTACCACTGTAGTGATGAGGAGGTTGTCCTGGTGCAGGTAGGTAGTAGGGTAGTCGGTGGTCTGCGTATAGCAAGTTGTACCACCGCTGTGATGGAAATAGTTGTACTGGTGCAGGTAGGTAGCAGGGTAGTCGGTGGTCTGCGTATAGCAAGTTGTACCACCGCTGTGATGAGGAATGTCCAGGTGTAGGTAGGTAGCAGGAGAGTCAGTGGTCTGCGTATAGCAAGTTGTACCACTGCTGTGATAGGAGGACTTGTCCAGGTGCTGGTAGGTAGCAGGGAAGTCAGTGGTCTGCGTGTAGCAAGTTGTACCACTGCTGTGAGGAGGAATGAGGACTTGTCCAGGTGCAGGAGAGTGGTGTGGAAACGGCAAACTGTAGCTGTGTGGAAACAGCGTGAGTAGAAAGGAGTTTTGTACAACACAAGAAGGTAAGTACAATGAATAGTCTGTCAATATAGTAGCTGGCTCTGCAACGTGGAGAAGCGGGTCAGCGCGGATATGCAAGTAACAAAGTCAATATGATGAGAGCATACCGCAGCTGAGTGAGAAGCTTGTCCGGGTAAACAGGCAATGTAGCATAGACAGTCTATCATAGGTTACTGTACCTTAGTGCAGTAGTCACGTATAGTTCAATAGGTATGCAAGTAAACAATAATAGTCAATAGTGGTTATGCATACCAAGTAGAGCAGGAATCAGCTGGGAAGCTGAAGAAGCGATCAGCTGAGTAGACACGCTGTAGCGGGTATGGGAACCGCCGTTGAGTAGAGCAGGGAACAGCTTGGAAACTGTAGACTATCAGCTGAGTAGACACGCTGTAGCGGGTATGGGAACCGCCGGTGAGTAGAGCAGGAAGCAGCTTGGAAACTGCAGACAATCAGCTGAGTAGACACGCTGTAGCGGGTATGGGAACCGCCGGTGAGTAGAGCAGGAAGCAGCTTGGAAACTGCAGACGATCAGCTGAGTAGTAATGCTGTAGCGGGTATGGGAACCACCGATGAGTAGAGCTGGAAGCAGCTTGGAAACTGCAGACACGAGTAGAGCTGGAAGCAGCTTGGAAACTGCAGACACGAGTAGAGCTGGAAGCAGCTTGGAAACTACAGACACCTATAGAGAATCACTGGGAATGAGATTCCAAGATCAGGCAACTACCTAAGGCTGCAGGTGCCTTAAGTAGGGTTAGGTGATTGATCCATCAATCACATTAGTGGTCAGGTGTAGTTGTTAACGGGACCTGCGCATGCGCAGTGCGACAGGATGGCGGACGGCCGCAGTTCAACACAGGTGTAAGCGGGAAAGATGGAGAACCACGTACCAGAGTGGAGGCACTCACACTCCGGTGAGTGACATAAGGACTATTAATGTATTGGTAAGGGCTAGTTATTTAATAGAGGCAGGGGCTATTAATTTAACTGGATTAGGGGTAATTAATTTATTGGTGGGGCTATTAATTTAATGGGGGGATGGTCTATTAATTTAACAGGAGTAGGACTATTAATTTATTGGTGACTATTAATTTAATGGGAATAAGGGTTATTAATTTATTGGTGGGGCTATTCTTATACTTGTGGGATGATTGTGGTGGTGGGGGCTATTGATTTAATTTAATACTGGGGATTTTTGGGTGCTTTTAATTGAATGTCGGACAGAGCTGGTGTTGAATAGGGCTATTTGTGAAATGGGAGTGCTATTAATTTAATGTTGGTTGGTTAGATGGGAAATATGCCTTTTTTTTTAAAAAAAAAGAAAATGTGGATAATATTAATGTAATCTTGAGAAGGAGACCTGATTATTAAACATGAGTACTTTTATTTGATGTCAGGGCTGGTTAGAGGAAGGAGGCCTGGACTATTCACTTGTTGCTTTGCTCTACTTTCCTTGTGGTGAATAATAAATAGTTTTTCCAAACAGGACCCCAGCAGGATCCAGCCAAGCAGCAAGAGAGCAGAAGATGCCAGCAGCAGCTCCATGTGGTCAAACTACAAGAACAGGTACGAGAAAGTTGTAAAGGATTGGAGACCAGTCCAGTACTTGTAAAGTGCTAGGTGCATTCTCCCCCACACCCCCGCAATAGAACTTTTTCTCTTCCAGCAGTGAGCGCCTTGCGAGGCAGTATCTACTCCCACAAAAATGGGGAGGGGGCGCCGGGGGTCTAGCTCACCCAGGGCACTGAAATCTCTAGTTACGGCTCTGCACAAATACTTGATAACTTATTTGTACACTGAAATTTAAAGTTGATATTTGTGTTCTACATGAAAAAACAGACAGTATTTAACTTATGTGCAAAATAAAAAACTTATTTGCACCCCTTGCATTGTAACAATGTAACAAACTTTCCTTAATGAATCAGGACCAATGTCATTATTGTCGACTTTGTAACCCTATCTATATTAGGGTCAGATTTCCACCATATAAATGTCGATCATCTAACTGTCGAATATATATATCACATCCGGTTGGGAGGTCCCAAGGACAATTCCATCTTCCACCATTTTACATTATGTCCTTGGTCTATCATCATCTGTTAAAATGTCTACTGATGTCGCCGCTGTGATACTAACGGTGCTGGTACTCTTCAATATGTAGCTACTGTCCCTCTCCAAAGTGTTGCTGCTCTCCCTCTCCAATGTGTAACACATGCTGCCTGTTATCTACTTGGTGTATCTTTTGTAAAATGAAAATATAATTGAACTATACATCCGTAATGAGAATAATGATGAGGGTTATGACATTGGACCTGATTCATTTACGAAAGTTAAGCAAAAGTAAGGCAAAACCATGTTGCATTGGAGGGGGAGATAAATTTAAAATGTGATGGCAGATTTATATTTGGGGTAAGGCATGTCCTAGATCAACATTAAATTTCAGTGAACAAATAAGCTATCAAGTATTTGTGTGCTACATGAAAAAACAGCCAGTATTTTCCTTAAGTGCAAAATAATAAACTAATTTGCACCCCTTACATTGCAAAATGTTTTTTTTTCCAGAAAACTTGAGAAAGTAAACTTACACAATATTTTGCTTACCTTTCCTTAGTGAATCAGGCCCATTGTCACCATTCAGGAAAATGACCACTGTTAGCCAAATCCCAATACTAAATGGTTAAAATCCAATCTTTTCTACAGTTCAGCAACCAACAAGCAAAATGTTTGCTTTCGTGGTTGGCCCAAACAAATTGAGCACTTCAATCACAAAAGTGTCAGTCCTTGTCGTTGAAGTGTTTGGTTTGTTAATTTATGTGCATTTATGTCCTTTGTATCATATGCGTGGGTGGATGGTCCCAAGGATAATTCCATCTTGCACTATTTGCCTATTATTATTTATAAGTAACACTATTTATTGTGCTCTTTCTGACTACTCCAACTCTTCCTTCCCACTCTCTGACCAACATTTCCTCTTTTCCACTCCTTCCTCATCTCTTGCACCCAACCTATGCCCAAATCTACTTTTCTAGATGCAGTCTTGATGCTCTTGATTCTGCTATTTTAGCCTTTAAGCTTGAAACTCTCCTCTCCTATCTATCTGGTCTGCCCCACCCAGATGGTCTCCCTCTACAGCCACACCTACGTCGCAACTCTTGACTCTGCTGCCCCTGCCTCTTCTGTCCAACCTTGACATTCCAAAATTACCTGGTTCCTTCACAAATGCACACATACTGAAGAACGCCACTAGAGGAAATATTCTTCCTTGGCATACTTCCCTCATTTCAGGTTCATCCTCCTTCAAGTCCCTCATCTCTTGACAGTTCTCCAATTCCTGACGTCTTTTTGTCACTTTCAACACACTCCTCCCCCATTCCTACCTTAATGACACTGACTTTGCCTCCTTTTGCACAATCAAAATTGAGGTTATCAGACACAAAAAAAATCACCCTCCCATCACTCTTCTACTGCCCCTACCAATTCATAATCTCTCCCTTCAGCCACCATCTCTTGTGCTCCTTCCATACCACTACACAGACAAAGTCCATTCTCTTATATTATCCTCTCCACAATCAACTTGCACCCATGACCCCATCCCCTCTCACCTCCTTCTCTCCCTCTCCCCCACTGCATATTCCCACCCTGTTAATCTGTCCCTCTTTGTTGTAATCTTCCCCTCTCCCTTTAATGATGCTCTTGTCTGTCCGTTTGAAAAACCCAATCATTACTCCACATCAATCCCTAGCTATCACTCCATTTCTCTTCTCTTTTTGCCTCCAAAATACTTGATCAGCTTGTCTACAACCGTCTCAGTAGCTACTTATCTGACAACTACCTCCTTGATCCTCTCCAATCTGGCTTCCACCGTACAGACTAGATTTTCCTAATTTCTTGGGCTTTTTTGTTTGTTTGTTTTTTGTTTTTTGGGTGGCAGTTACCATTTGTGTGTGAGTGTGTGTCTACATTAGGGAATTTAGACTGTAAGCTCCAATGGGGCAGGGATTGATGTGAATGAGTTCTCTGTACAGTGCTGCGGAATTAGTGGCGCTATATAAATAAATGATGATGATGATGATTTAGAATGATCTTTGCTATTCCAAAATGACTCAATTTTCTATCCATTAATTTTCTTTGCCCTTAGTGTTAAATTAATAGGAATATACTAATTAATCTAAGCAACAAAGTGTAACTGTGATGCCACCTAAAAGGAAAATGTCTGCTTTGGGAGTAACTGCACAGCAAGATACAACAAAAAGGTGAAGGGCTGAGCGGGATAAAGCCAGATGACAAACTATGTCTGATGGCCAAAGAGAAAGTAATTGTCATTGCCATGCAAATATGACTCCTCAGCAAATTGCCCATCACAGAGAAAATAATCGAACAGCGAACAGGACAGAGGTAATATCCCGTCAACGCCTACAAAGTCAGCTAACAAGATATCACACCATTCTTGATGTCAGCAACTTTGATGAAACAGAAATTAATGCTCATAATTGTGGTCCCATGAACAATATTTGTGAATTTTGCCACGCTAAGCATTTTGTGGCTGACCAGCTATCTGAAAAACTATTCAATTAATGCTGCTACAAGGGTAAAGTCAAATTGGGTACAATAAGGTCTGCCTGTCCCTGTTATTTAGCAATTAATGAAAGGACAGCTTGAACAAGAAACCATTAATGAAACATCACTCCATGGCGATGAACCAGCAAGGGTGAGCATGGCAATTGTTTAAGACTGCAAATCTGACATGCGGCGGTACAATGCTAATAGGTGTAAGAGGTAGCTGCCATTTTCAAAAATACTGATGGCGAACCACCTCTTGAGAGGGACTTGCTGATCCATTGTCATTCAAATTACAATGATCCCAATAACTGCCTAAACCAGAGGATTAACATTTTAGATACAAACTTAGAACCATTGGTATGGCCTCTGTTGTTTTCTTTAAGAGGCTGGGGAATAAATTTTCCTCTTCAAAACAGACCAACTGCTTTATGCAACATTTCCGAAAATTCACAAACACAAGTAACACTATTGCAATATTACAGTTATAGACTATCAATCCGTAACCAGTTTAACATTTTTCTATCTGTCGGTAAGATGACTCAACAATATTTAGTTGATGTTTATGTGAAAACTGAAGCCTTAACTTAAGCCTTAAACTGAAGGCTTAATTATATACACCGAAAGCAAAAACAATTTAGAATGGAAAAATATACCGGCCTAATGGATCACTGACAAAGTGAGGCAGCAGCACAAGGTTTGTTCCCCGGAAAATCTGTCATCCTTCCTTCTTCATTGCAAGGAAGCCCTAGAAATATGGCACAAAATTACCAAGATGCAATGGCCATTGTTTGCAAGTATAGAAAGCAAGATTATTTTATTACAATGACATGCAATTTGAAATGGCCCAAAATAACGGATAACTTGGAACAAGACCAATCAGCACAATTTTGCTATGATTTAGTAGTACAGGATTTTAAATTAAAACTAGATGAGCTTCTGGATGATATATCCAAGAAACGTGATTGGACCACCAACTGCAATAGTACACGTAATTGAATTACAAAAATGGGGCCTTTCTCATGCCCACATGCTGCTAATTGTGAAAGCAGATGACAAACCAAAGAATCTGTATTTGATTGACAAAGCAATTTCATCAGAAATTCCCAATATTGAAACTTGCCCAAGATTTTATGCTATTGTGACAAAACACAAGATTCATGGTCTGTGTGGGGAGTTTAACTTGAATTCCCCTGTATGACTGACAGGAAATGTGTCAAAAAAATTCCAAAAGATTTTCAGGAAGAAACATTGCCCAATGTAGATGGTTATCCTAAATTCTGCTGCCGAAGAAATGAAAGGGAAGCATATGGAAATAGAATTAATAATTTCTGGTTTGTTCCATACGACAAGTACTTCAGTCTGAAATTGAATTGCCATATTGATGTGGAAAGTTGTGCCTCAGTAAAAAGTGTAAAATATCTCTTTAAATATGTGTAGAAGGAACATGATTGTGCTAATGTACAAAATGAAGAGCAAAACTCATTAAATCATGATTAAATTTGAACCTTTATGGATTCAAGGTACGTTTGTGCTCCTGAACGAGCATGGAGGCTTTTTGTTTTCAAAATGCTTGAGTAATCTCATGCAATCATGCAACCTCAAGTACATCTTTCTAATGAACAAAGCGTCTACTTTGCAGAGGTTAGCTTGCAAGCTGTAGCTCAAAGAGAAGCTACACCCGATACCAACCTAACTGCATGGTTTAAATTAAATCAGGAAGATGAAAGTGCACAGGATTATTTGTACGCTGAAATTCCACAACATTATGTATTTGACCGAAGAAGCCGAAAATGGAAAGTTCAACAAAGAGGAGCAAAACAGTTATTGGGCTCACGTACTCTGTAAGTTTAAGCTCAGATACAGAGAGATTCTGCTTGCGCCTTCTATTGCTTCATGTTCCAGGGGCTATCACTTTTGATCATTGTAATACTGTCTATGGTATATTATAACCATCTGTTAAGGAAGCAGTCCAAGAATGAGGACTCTTCAATAATGAAGCTATATGGGATGATACGTTCTCTGAAGCAGTAACTAAGCAAATGCCATGACAATTGCGAGAACTTTTTGTAGATCTTTGTGTCCTTGCTGTGCCACTAAATGTACCTGAACGTTTTGTAAAGTACAAGAAAGATCTTTGTGAAGACTTTGCAAGGCAGCATAGTGATTACACAGATGACTATGCCAATTAAACATTTTGCCCTAAAAGAAATACAAAATGTATTTATTATTCATGGTAAAAAAATGTGCGGCCTTTTGGTTACCCATTCCTCCAGCAAACCTTCAAACTGTTGATACAACATTTTATAATACACAGCAGGAAAGAGAACAGAGTGCCATCATGCAAACAACTTTAAATGCACAACAGAAAGGAGCATACGATAAATTAATGCAGTTCAAGATCAGAATATGGAAAGCAGATGCTTTTTCTTTGATGGCTCTGGAGGCAGTGGTAAAACATATTTGTACAAATTGCTCATAAGCACCATAAGAGAAGAAGGAAACATTACGCTGCCAACAGCATCAACAGGCATTGCTTCTAATATTCTTGAAGGTGGCAAAACTTATCATTCCATATTTAAAATTCCAGTTCCTGTAATTGAAACATCAGTCCAATCAATGAGGATGAACTCTGTCAATGCTGAGCTTATAAGGAAAGCAAAAATGCTTATTTTGGATGACACTACAATGGCTCTGTATAATACAATTCCATGAATTAACAGACGACTTCAGGATATTATGCAAATCAATAAACCTTTCAGGGGTAAAGTTCTAATTCTCGGTGGATATTTTAGACAAACTTTACTGGTCGTACACCATGGAAGCAGATCAGCTATTGTAGAAGCCAGTGTTACATTCAACAACCACTGGGATAAATTTGAAATTGACTAATAATGTCCAGTCCGTTGATTCGGCATTCAGTGATTGACTGATAAAACTAAGAAACGGAGAACTTACAAATGACAAAGGTCTATCTGAGGACATAGTAGAAATTGTCGATAACAGTGCGAAAATGGTGTTTGCATTATGACTGGGTGATTTTCGACACGAACCATGCTTTGCACACACAATAAAAAAGCGGTGTAAAATTAATGTTTCCCCTAAATGTGTTGAGATATTCTTGCAGCTTTGACATCTTTATGGCTACACTGGTTGCCTCACCAGAAGCTTGATGTTTGATGTTTGACCATTCCTTTTCTCCTTTTAAGCTTTCGTTTTAAATGACGATGATATCTATGTGTAGAACAAAACCATTCTACACATAGAACGGTCCCCCCTGCACCACATATCACCCTGCCCCCTAAAAAATCCAATCCCCTCAACATTATTTCCATTCTTCCCCTGTCCTGAACACTTTGTATTGCAAGATCTGTCTGCAACAAACTCACTCCTTTACACCTTCTGCACCCATTACTTTGGTCTCCTGGCCCTTACAGAAACATGGATCTGCCTCTCTGATACTGTTTCCCCTGCTGCAGTCTCCCATGTGGGTCTTTCCTTCTCCCACACTCCTTGTCCTGGGAAACACCAAGGAGGTGGTGTAGGTGTCTGGCTATTTCCTTGCTACACCATCAGCATTATTTCCCCTGAACTCTCCCTCTCCTTCTCTTGCTTTAAAGTTCACTCCATCGCCTCTTCTCCCCTCTCCACCTGTGTGTTGATGTCATCTATCATCCCTTTGGCCCTTCCTCTCAATTTTGTGATAACTTTACCACCTGACTTTCTCATTTCCTCTCTTGTGAGCTTCCAACTATTATTATTGGGGATTTTAACAAACCTACTGACTCTCCTATTACTACTGCTGCCTCTAAACTCCTAACTCTCACTACCTCCTATGGCCTTTCCCAATGGACAACTTCTGACACCCACCGTAATGGTCACTTTCTCTACCTAGTTTTCTCCCATCTCTGGGATATCATCAACTTCTCCATTTCTCACTTCCCCCTCTATGACCACAATCTTCTGTCCGTGATCCTCTTTTTACCCCTTGCCCCCATCTCCCACCCAAAGTCCCTTGCACACTGCGTCCCATCAATAGCATTGACCCCATCATATTTGCATCCTCCCTTAATCTCTTACTTGCTTCCATTTCTCCTCTATCATGTCTCAATGCTGATATCTATCTTTACAACAACACACTCTCTGGTGCCCTTGATTATGCAGCCCCAGCCAACCTCCTTTGTCCCCACCAATCCAATCTCCGAACGTGACATTCCCCTCTTACTCATCTCCTCCAACAGTGCTTCCGCTCCTCTGAATACCAATGGAGGAAATCCCACTCTATTGATGACTTCATCCACTTTTACTTCATAATTTCTTCCTACTATGTTGCCCTTTCTCTTGCCAAACAAACCTATTTCACCTTTCATCTCCTTTCTGTCCAGTAAACCCCGACGCCTCTTTGCTACCATTAATTTTCTACTGTGTCCCTCCCCACCTCATCTATCACTGCTCTTGACTTTGCCACCTACTTCAAAAACAAAATTGACTCTTACCACAATGATATCTGTTCTCATCAGACTTGCCTCCCCAACCTGTCCTCTATATCACTCACTCTTCCACCCTTGGCTCCTACTCTCCAGTAATTGTACCTGAGATTCTATCTTTTCTCTCCAACTCTTCTTCTACAACCTGTTCTATCATTCCTGTCCCCTCCAAGTTCCTCTACTTCCTCTCTTCCACTGCCTGTTGTCACCTTGCTCATCTCTTTAATCTCTCTCTCTCGCTACTGGTATCTTTCCCTTGGCTTTCAAACATGCTCTCATCTCATCTATTCTTAAGAAACCTTCCCTTGAACCATCCTCTCTCTCAAATTATCGACCCGAAGCTCCACTTCCCTTTCCACCTACATTTCTCAAAACACTTGTTTTTAATTGTCTGATCCACTTTCTCTCTTTCCATTCTCTTTTTGACCCTCACCAGTCTGGCTTCCATCCCTTTCACTCAACTGAACTTCCCTCACTAAAGTAAAAAATGACTCTCAGCTAAGTCCAAAGGTCACTTCTCTTACTCCTTGACCTATCTGCTGCTTTTGACACTATCGATCATTCTCTTCTCCTCACCACCCTTCACTCCTTAGGTCTCCGCAAAACAGCTCTATCCTGGATTGCCTCCTACTTCTCTGGATGCTCTTTTAGCAACTCCTCCACTCTTTCCCTTTCTATTAGAGTCCCACAAGGCTCTGTCCTTGGCCCTCTACTCTTCTCTCTCTACAACACCTCTCTCGGTGAACTCATTCAATCATTTTGCCTCCAATACCACCTCTATGCTGATGACACGTAAATCTATCTTTCCTCCCCCAATCTCTCTCCCGCCTTCCTACCCCAGGTATCTAACTGTCTTTCTGCTGTAACTACCTGGATGTCACAGCACTTCCTGAAACTCAACATCTCCAATTCCGAGTTCATCATCTTTCCTCCTGCCAATGTTGCTATACCTCATAATAGCTCCCTTTTTGTTGACAACATCACTCTTTCGCCTGTCACCCAAGCCTACTGCCTTGGAGTCTCCTTTGACTCTGCCCTCAGCTTTACCCCTCATATCCAGTCCCTCACCTAATCCTGCCACTTCCTTCTCCATAGCATCACAAAATCCATCCCTTCCTCTCTCAGGAAACAACTAAACTTCTGGTCCATTCACTCATCATTTCTCATCTCAACTATTGCAACCTCCTTCTCACTGGCCTTCCTGACTTTCACATTTTTGACCTTCAAGCTCAACAGAATGCTACTGCTAGTCTCATCTTCCTATCCCACTTCTCCTCTGCGTAAATCCCTTCATTGACTCCCTCTCTGTTTCAGAATTCAGTTCAAGCTCCATATCCTAACTTACAAAGTTCTTACAAACACTTCTCCCCCTTACATCTCTGACCTTATCTCGAGGTACTTACCTACCCGACCACTCCACGCTGCCTCTGACCTCCGCCTCAATACACCTTTCATTACCTTCTCCCATGCTTGCCTCCAAAACATCTGTCGAGCTGCCCCTAATCTTTCAAACTCCCTGCCCCATTTCACTTGAGTCTCCCCAAACCTTTAGTCCTTCAAACACTCACTCAAAAGTCACCTTTTCAAGCTTGCATACTCTACCACCTCCTAACCATAATATCCATCACCCCCTCTTCCTCGTCTGCCATCTCCATCTCTTTCCAGTTGTTCCTACTCTCTCTCACCCCCCTATCTCTAGAATGTAAGCTCTCGTGGTCAGGGTCCTCTATTCCTATTTATCCCACAGACGTATTGTCCCACGTCTGTTTACTGTCTGAATCCCTTGTTCGTCCTGTCATGTCTTGTGCTGCACTCAATTACTCACACTCATCTGTGCTACTTATATGTATTACCTCATCTATTTGTTACTTGCTTCTGTATCCGGCACTATGGAATCTGTGATGCCTTATAAATAAATAAATAACAATTATTATTATAATAACCAAAAGTAGTTAAGTTTCATGATTAAATGGGACACAACATTTACTTTTTACACTCAATGGACTACTTGAATTTGTTCACCTTGAACACTACTTGAAGTCACTTTCTGCTGATGTCACACTTGGGTTTGTTCTGGTATGCTGTCAATATCAGCTGTAATGAAATATAGATGTGACATATTCACATATAGGCACAGGGCACACAACATGACTTGTTTATGATTGGTATTTACCTTCTTTAACTTTCTATTTTATTTCCACATTGAGTGTATCATTGATTTCCTCTTTTATTTCCATATTAGCTATGGCTTCTTCACTTTTTGTTTCTCTGTTATGTAGATAGCTTATCGCATATTTTTCTTTTTATAAATGGAAAACACACAAATTCATTATTGGCATCATTAATTACATTGTTAACAAGTTTTTCCCAGGTTTTTGTCCCAAAATACTTTTTTACTATTCACTTTTTTAAATGTTTGTTGGCATTTTCTTGTTTCTTGTTTTTCAGATCTCACTCTCGCTTCTGTATCTGGAACTTGCTTATTTTTTCACACAGTTTATCTGTTAACATATTATTCAATCTCTGCATTATAATTTTGTTTATGTAATTCATTTTCTGAAAAAAAATTTAAGCAATCATCATCTGATTCAGAAATATGACCATTATCTTCATCTCTGTTTTTTCTCTTTTCTAATCATCTGATGGCATCCCTTTTTCTCCTTCCTTTTCCAATCCTAATTCACTACTTTTATCTTCCTCCATCTTGTCATATTCCATTGGAAACATTCTGGCTCTTAGAGCACATGAAGGATTTTATTGAGGCCTACAGATCCCATCCCTGCTTTTGGCAAAGCAAGTCCAAGGACTACTCCAACAGTCAGAAAATGATGAAGGCTTCTGAGCACTTGGTGAGAGTCAACTTTCTTCACTATCCAGAGGAAGCTGCAAAATGGGTCAGATGGAAGACATCGAACATACGCACTGTGTTTCACAAATAACTAAATAAGATGAAGGCTTCCAAAAGATTTGGGGCAGTGGCTGAAGATGTGTATGTACCAAAGTTGTGGTATTTCGATTTCCTGAGGCTCACGGCGGATCAGGAGATTGCCAGATCATCAATTGACAACTTGCCTCAGCGAGACTTAAGTTCCTCATCTGTCCCTCAAGAAATAGAAGACATACCGTCAGGTGGGATAGCAAGTAAGCACACAATCATGATTACTTAAAATATTTATTTACATATTTGTCAAAATGAGTACTTCAATATAACATAGAATATCAATGTACATGCATTATAACATGTCATTCTGCCTTGACACGGCACCCTCACCATAAAATATTGCAAATACTCCTCCTTGTTTAACTTGACCATTTCAGTGGCATTTCTCATTTGAGAATACTCCAGTAGTAGAACAGAAAAGTAACCAGCGCCAAAGGACAAGATGTCCACAGGTGTTTGTAAGACCAAACAACGCTGAAATCATGCAAAATTCATCGGGAACCAGGAGTACAGTGTCTCTTTCCATTATATCATTTTTGTTCCAAAAGAAAAAGAAAACATACCCATAATATACACTGTGTGATAATTAATGGCAATATGCAGTCTAAGGGGTATATTTACTAAACTGCAGGTTTGAAAACGTGCAGATGTTGCCTATAGCAACCAATCAGATTCTAGTTTTCATTTATTTAGTGCATTCTACAAAATAAAATAGGCAACATCTCCACTTTTTTAAACCCACAGTTTAGTAAATATACCCCTAAGTGCTATTGCACTCACCTGTGCCAAAGAATAAAAGGCCTTTATACTGATGTCTGTCGGTATGTGGGATTCCACTTTTGTACAGGAAATACATTCTCAGAGAAAAATACATATGAAATTTAATTTGATATATAATTTAATTTTATTGTCTAAAATCCAAATTATTTAAGTATTTAAAAGTTCGAAATATAACAGATTCTTAAAGTATTTTGAATATAAAATAAACATATAAAAGAATAAGGCAAATGGCAATACTTCTCCTCCACTACAACAGTTACAATTAATTTCCCAGACCTCTATCTGCTTCTTCAGGTAAGTGAGCAACCATACCACTTCCTCAGCATGACCTGTACAATGTTCCAAACTAGAAGTTGTTCTGTGCAGTGTGCTTTTACCCCTAAGATAGATCTCTAGGACACAACATGCTGTCAGCACCTTGTCTATTTTGTCAAAGCAAAGATTAATCGTGGTATTAAAAATCCTGAACCTGTTACTTAATATACCAACCGCATTCTTCATTACTCGCCTTGCTCTTGATAATCTGTATTTGAATATTGTCCTTTGTGGTGTGAGGGCTTTTTGAGGGAAAATGTTTAAAATATTAAATACATCAAACACATATACAAAATTAAGATCTAGTTTTATTTGGGTACGTGTGGGCAAATTAAGCCAATTATTTTTAAGCTTGTAATGGAAGGGCGCCTGTTCTATTGCCCCACCATCAGACACTTTGACATTTTTTCCAATGTCCACGTAGATTAATTTATATTTGCATCCACTATGGCCATGAGGATAATACTGAATAATCTCTTGTACTGTAAAAATAAAAACCTGTTATAGAAGGTGGCATAATTCTGACATGTTCTATGGCCCTGTCACAGTTTGGGTGTTACGGACTTACCTTATCCCCGCCGCTCCGTCCTGCCGCACTTCCGCATTCAGGACCATGTGACCGCACCCGGAGGCGGTCACATGACCACAACCTAGAGGCGGGGATTTTGAATCCCCTTCTGTATAAAAACCTCACTCTGACACTCGCTGAGTGTCAGAGCAACACTTACCTGTTCCTGGCTCCTGCTCTTCGTGGATTGCAGTGTCTTCCTGTTTCCTGTGTCTCCTGTGTGCTGATCTCTGCCTGTTTGACTTCCCTGGCTCTCTATTCCCTGTGTACCGACCCGGCTTGCTGACCATTCTCCTATTCTTGTGACCCGTGTACCGAACCTGGCTTGTTGACTCCGAGTTGCCTTCTGATTCTGCCTGACTCCATTCCTGTGTACCGAACCGGCTTGTTGACTCCGCTACCACCGCTTCACTCCGCTGTACTACATCTTGAGGCGAACCTGGGGACCGCGACCTGCGACTCCTGGCAGCGAAGCCCACCCCGCCTTGCGGCGGTTCTTGGTGAACACCGGGGAGATCGTTAGACTCCGCACCTCAGGTAAGCCAGCGCTAATCAAGATTAGTAATATAGTATCCAGAATCTGTTACAGTTTGCTCTGACCATGGATACCACAGCTAAAGATCTGTTGGAGCATTTAGTAGGAAGGATGGATAAACAAGAAGCTAACCAAGAGCAACTTTTAAAATTCCTCAATAGTCTATCCACTCGCTTGGATGTTGTCCAGAACACCCTAGTGGCTGGCGGATCACCTGGGCCGGCAGTGGCCCCTGTACCTCAGGCCGCAGCAGCAGCTTCTTCCTCGCAGCTACGGTTACCTAACCCACCTAAGTTCGATGGAGACCCTAAAAATTGCAGAGGATTTTTAAATCAATGCTCCATACAATTCGAGCTTCTACCTGGGAACTTCCCCTCCGGAAAAACGAAAGTGGCCTATGTGATTTCGTTATTGTCTGGTCAAGCTTTAGCATGGGCTTCCCCCTTGTGGGAGAGGGACGACCCCATTCTACATAACTTCAACCTCTTCTTGTCCACCTTCAAGAAAATATTTGATGAGCCAGGAAGGGTGTCCAATGCCGCTTCCGGCTTACTACGTCTCCGCCAGGGAAACCAGTCTGTGGGGCAGTATGCGGTCCTCTTCAGAACCATGGCCTCTGAACTTCGCTGGAACGATGAGGCTCTAGTAGCTACATTCTGGCAGGGCCTTTCAGACCGAATCAAAGACGAGTTGGTATCCCAGGAACTCCCTACGTCTTTGGACGACATTATCTCCCTCTGTGTCAAAGTTGATTTGCGTTTCAACGAACGTAATTCTGAGAAGGAACAGTCGCGGCGTAGCATGATTCGCTTGGCCCCCAACTTCCAAACCCCTGTTCTTCCCCCTGAAGAGCCCATGCAACTTGGGAGGACCCGCTTATCAGCCGAAGAGAGGGAGAGGAGATTTCGGAACAAGCTGTGTTTATATTGTGGAGAGAGTGGCCATCTTCTGAGTTCTTGTCCCAAACGCTCGGGAAACGACAGGGCCTAACGAGTTCTGGAGCTGTGTCGTTGGGCCTCTTTTCTCAGTGTCAGTCAGTTCCCAATAGTAATGATTGCCTGTCTATTCCCATTTCCCTTCAGTTAGGACAAAAGACCTTCCCGCAGTCGGCTCTTCTAGATTCCGGAGCCGCAGGAAATTTCATTTCTGCCACAGTAGTTAAACAATTCGCTATTCCCACACAAGCCTTGGAACAACCCATCTCTCTGATGGCCATTGATGGGGGAAGAATCCCTGAGGGGTCCATCCTGGTACGCACTATTCCTCTTCTACTTCAGATAGGAGCACTTCATCGGGAGAAGATTTCTTTTCTAGTAATACAAAGATCTACCAACCCAGTCATCCTAGGACTTCCTTGGTTTCGTGCCCACTCTCCCACCTTGGACTGGAAATCTGGTCACATATTGTCCTGGGGACAGTCCTGCTTCTCTCGCTGCCTACAGAGAGTGGTTCCCCCGAATAGTCCCAGACGTACCCAAGAATTTCCTGTGACTCTCCTGCCTGAGCCATACCAAACCTTCTCTGATGTTTTCTGTCAACAAGAGGCCACTAGACTTCCCCCTCACAGAATCTGGGACTGTGGCATTGATCTGATACCTGGTAAACCCATTCCCAGGGGCCGTGTTTACCCCCTTTCCCTCCCGGAATCTAAGGCTATGGAGGAGTACATCCAAGAAAATCTAAACAGGGGCTTCATCCGCAAGTCTGCCTCCCCAGCTGGGGCTGGCTTCTTCTTCGTAAAAAAGAAAGATGGGGGCCTCCGCCCTTGCATTGATTACAGAGGCCTGAATGCCATTACCATTAAAAATCGGTATCCACTGCCACTGATTTCTGAACTATTTGACCGGATCAAGGGTGCCACCATCTTTTCTAAACTTGACCTCAGAGGAGCGTATAACCTTATACGCATTAAGGAGGGGGATGAATGGAAGACGGCGTTTAACACCCGAGACGGCCACTTTGAATATCTGGTCATGCCTTTCGGGCTATGCAATGCCCCAGCCATATTTCAGAGCTTTATGAATGAGCTGTTTCAAGACCTCTTGTACCAATCTGTAGTCATCTACTTGGACGACATTCTCATCTTTTCTCAAGATCTAGCATCTCATCGTACTCATGTATTGGAGGTCCTCTCTCGTATCCGAAGAAATCAGTTATTTTGCAAATTGGAGAAATGCACCTTCGAGCAGAGACAAATTCCCTTCCTGGGATATATTATTTCGGGCACCGGTCTACAGATGGATCCCACAAAATTGAAAGCCATACTTGACTGGCCCCAACCTTCAGGCCTTAAAGCCACTCAACGCTTCCTAGGATTCTCCAACTATTATCGTCAATTTATCAAGGGGTACTCCTCTCTCGTGGCTCCCATCACAGCATTGACCCGCAAATCTGCTGATGCTGGTATTTGGTCCTCTGAGGCTATCCAAGCCTTTATATTATTAAAATCTCTCTTTTCATCCGCACCCATTCTTCAACAGCCAGATTGTTCTCGTCCCTTTGTCCTGGAGGTAGATGCCTCTTCTGTTGGCACAGGAGCCGTACTATCACAGCGAGGTCCTTCTGGAAAACTTCATCCCTGCGGATTCTTTTCCCGTCGCTTTTTACCTGCTGAGAGGAATTATGGGATTGGCGACAAAGAGCTCCTGGCCATCAAATTGGCTCTCTCCGAATGGAGACATTTACTAGAAGGAGCGCAATTCCCTATCACCATATATACCGACCATAAGAATTTGCTTTACTTACGCACTGCCCGATGTCTAAATCCTCGTCAAGCAAGGTGGTCCTTATTCTTCTCACGCTTTGATTTCAACATCACTTTTCACTCAGGATCTAAGAACACGAAGGCAGACGCCTTATCTCGCTCTTTTGATCCAGCTGACATGGAATCCTCGGAAGATAAGAAATTCATTGTAAATCCATGTCAAGTATTGGCAGCTACACACCTGAAAAAGGGTTGTCCTCCAGGCAAAACATTCATCTTGCCACATCTACGCACCCGGCTCCTTCACTGGGCTCATCACTCACTCTTCTCTGGGCATGCCGGCATTCGCAAGACCTGGGACTTATTGTCCCGAAGCTACTGGTGGCCTTCCTTGCTGGAGGATGTGAAGAGATTTGTTGCTGCTTGTTCCAAATGTGCTCAACACAAGACCTCTAGGAAGAAGCCTTATGGATGCTTGCTCCCATTACCCATTCCTGACTACCCTTGGTCACAGATCTCCATGGATTTTATCACGGACCTTCCCCCTTCCAAATCCTGTACTGTAGTGCTTGTGGTCACGGATCGCTTCTCTAAAACAGCCCACTTTATTGCTCTCAAAGGCCTTCCTTCTTCCTCCTCCTTAGCCGATATTTTTATTAAAGAAATATTTCGCCTCCATGGCTGTCCTCAACATATTGTCTCCGATAGGGGATCACAATTCATATCAAAATTTTGGCGGTCTTTTTGCAATAAATCCGGGATCAAGCTTGACTTCTCTTCCGCATATCATCCCCAGTCCAATGGGGCTACTGAGAGAACCAACCAAGAATTAGAGAAGTTTCTCAGAATATTTATCTCTAGTAACCAAGACAACTGGGTGGACCTTCTCCCTTGGGCCGAGTTCGCCCATAACAACCATTTTCATGAGGCCATCTCTAACTCCCCCTTTTTTGTTCTGTATGGCTGCCATCCTAGACTACCCACCTTCTCTCAAGTCTCATCTTCTGAAGTTCCAGCAGTGGACTCTCTGGTTCGTAACTTCTCTGATATTTGGGAACAAACCAAGACAAACTTAAAACAAGCAACTGCTCGTTCCAAAAAATTCTACGATAAAAGGAGAAGAATGACTCCAAGTTTTGCAGTTGGTGACAGGGTATGGCTATCCACCCAGAACATTCGTTTAAAGGTTCCCAGTAAAAAATTTGCTCCCAAGTTTATTGGCCCATTTGCTATATCTGAGATTATTAATCCCGTAGCCTTTAGATTGAGTCTGCCTCCCTCCTTACGCATACCCAATGTCTTCCATGTCTCCTTGTTAAAACCGATGGTAACCAACAGATTCTCCACCTCATCCAGAACTCCTCCTGCTGTGGATCGGGATCAAGTGGAATACGAGATTAAAACTATCCTAGATTCTCGTAAAGTTCAAGGTGCCATACAGTTCTTGGTGGATTGGAAGGGTTACGGCCCTGAGGAGCGCTCATGGGTAAGAGCCATTGACCTACATGCTCCCCGTCTACTTAAATCCTTCCATAAAAAATTTCCTTTGAAACCCTATTAGGTGTTCGGAGTCCACCTTTATGGCAGGGGGTACTGTTACGGACTTACCTTATCCCCGCCGCTCCGTCCTGCCGCACTTCCGCATTCAGGACCATGTGACCGCACCCGGAGGCGGTCACATGACCACAACCTAGAGGCGGGGATTTTGAATCCCCTTCTGTATAAAAACCTCACTCTGACACTCGCTGAGTGTCAGAGCAACACTTACCTGTTCCTGGCTCCTGCTCTTCGTGGATTGCAGTGTCTTCCTGTTTCCTGTGTCTCCTGTGTGCTGATCTCTGCCTGTTTGACTTCCCTGGCTCTCTATTCCCTGTATACCGACCCGGCTTGCTGACCATTCTCCTATTCTTGTGACCCGTGTACCGAACCTGGCTTGTTGACTCCGAGTTGCCTTCTGATTCTGCCTGACTCCATTCCTGTGTACCGAACCGGCTTGTTGACTCCGCTACCACCGCTTCACTCCGCTGTACTACATCTTGAGGCGAACCTGGGGACCGCGACCTGCGACTCCTGGCAGCGAAGCCCACCCCGCCTTGCGGCGGTTCTTGGTGAACACCGGGGAGATCGTTAGACTCCGCACCTCAGGTAAGCCAGCGCTAATCAAGATTAGTAATATAGTATCCAGAATCTGTTACATTGGGAAATTCCACATTTCTTTACATTCTTCAGCGATAGATTGCCATTCCTCAAGCTTTGATGGGAACTGAAAAAGAAAGATTGTTGTAATGTTAAACCAATGCATTACCACACTAACTATTGTACTTTATATTTTTATTACACAACTATCTTCTTTCATTGAAGAGGGGTTTTCTTATGTGGTGGAGGATATGGTGGAGATTCCTTCTCCCATACAGCCGAGTTCAGTAGCCACCCAGCATTCCACCTAGTAACAAGTTCAACAACCTGGCTGTAGAGGAAAAAAGTGTGTATGAAGTCAGAATCTTTTCAGCAGATGGTTATGAAAGATTTTAGATCTGACAGTAAACCGTGTAGGTGTGTACGCATGAATCGGCATGATCACTGGGACTTTCAGTTGTTGCTAAAATCATTACGGAAATCGCATTTGAAGTATTATTGCATAGGTGTGTTCCCAGCTTAACCTCTGGTTGTTTGAAAAAAACATTGACCCTACACTATTTGCTGATCTTTCAGTTACTGTACAGTTTAAAATAATATTTTGTTTGCAGCTTAATCACATATCTGTATTATAATTAAAACATAAAATATATACTTTTCATGGGCAAATAGAGGACAAAAAGAGTTCATGCGCTTGTGGCACAGATAAAGCAATGAAGGATTTTTGTGACAGTCGGCTGATCAACTTGCTTAATGAGTTTAATTTAGTATAAAACTTTCAGAGAATAAAACATGCAATTTGTTGTTTGTACAATGGCCAAAGGTCTCGCTAGAGATAACTATTTTCTTGTATTATAAAACCTAGATAAACATAACTTATTTTATGGTATGGTGATTATTATATACAACTGATAGCAAGTGACATCCTATACATCTATAAAAAAAAAAAAAATACATATGCAAATTTTTCTATTTTTATTTCCTGGTACATCTTATACCCCATTCATACTGCACCAAAATCCCGGGTTTTTGCCGGGGCGAGCTCAAACGACCCGGGTTTTGGTGCAGTATGAATGGTACAAGTCAAAAATCCCGGGTCTAAAAACCCGGGATTTATCGAGGGGTAATTCCCGGGTCGGACCCGGGTTGCCTGCACTATGAATGGTGCAACCCGGGTTGCGCAGAAAACAAGCTGACTGGCTGTCTGACCTGTAATGCTCACAATATTTACATTAACTGCATACATAAAACCATGAAAAAAAAACTTGAGAGGAAAACAACAGTATGGACTGAAACAACTACTTCTATCATCCACACTATAAGAAACAAACGAAAGAGAAAGGTCGCACATACTTTACATAGGTGACTAAAGTAAAGTACGGAGCGGTGAGCAGTACAGAATGGAATTGGTGAAAACACTGAAGAAATGTCTGATTGTTTACAAATGATACAATGGAACAATAAAAATTAAAATATCTTATAAGATACACTCACACATCTTTATGGACAAAACAGCAGAAAAGCAGACTATTACAAAAAAAATAATGTTTTCAGCCAAAGAAAACTGCTCTGGTGATGACTCCCACAAATTGCCAGGGCATAGACTTGTGCAGTATAAATGGGGTCAACCCGGGAAATTCCCGGGTTCGAGGTGCAGTATGAATGGTGTTTCTGAGCTGGGACGCTCCGAGCCCCGGCAAAAACCCGGCTTGAAAAACCCGGGATATTGCCGGGGCGGCAGTATGAAAGCGGTATTACCTGTCAGCAACAAGGTGCTTGAACAAATTGCAAAAATAATTTGTTTAAAATACAAAGCAATTACCTAGTTCAATGCACTGCAAACTCTAAATACAGCACAGTTTATATAGCACGCAGAACAAATTGTTATGAAAACAGAATGTAAAGATGGCCCTGCCGAAATCAGTTTACAATCTAATAAGTAAGGAAAACAATTGATACATATGAACATTTACAATTGTGACTGTTGGTGGAAAGAGTGCATGGCTATTGGAAAGGAGGGGCATTATCAGTAGTCAATACTAAAGCAGTCAATGGTGACTGGCATTTATGTACAGGTACCAGTGGTGTGGTTCGGTTCAAATCAGGAAAATAGTGGAAGGTGGAGACATGAAAGATGAACTAGTCATTATAGAAATTAAACTCATTCCTCTATTGGTTCTGGAAAAGGCTTTTGCTTTCCTGCTGTATGGGCACTCTAGTGGTGTTCTGCTAGCTCGGGCAAAGCTGTGTGCCCTGTGTTTTCTTTGGCATCAAGCATGCTGTCAGGACATATCCACAGAAGTTGTGGCAGCAGCTGTTGTCATTAAGGAAGCTGTCACTAGGAAAATAGGAAATGAAAAATCTCATAACTAAATGAAGAAAATTTAGGAAAATGTAGTTCCTTATTTTCCCAGTGAGTGATTCAGACTTTTACCCATGTATTGTGACGCTAGATATATGGACTTTAATGGTAAGTGATTTTCGTATAAACAAGTGTATAAATAATGTATAAATAAAATGTTTTTAATATTTCATTCAATGGTCTTTCAGAATAATTTTTAAGCTTATTTGATTTAGCTCTCTGTTTCCAGTGCTGCAAACAATAGTTATTCTGGTTTTCTTTGTTAGATATTGCAGTACCCTATGGACAGCTCCTGCTGTCCATAGGGTACTGGACAAGCTTATATATCATTTGTTTTATCTAACTCAATTTATTGATACATTTGTATGTACTAGGATATTTGTTTTCATATACAACACTACAGGGCCGGACTGGCCATCTGGCACTTCTGGCAAATACCAGAAGGGCCGATGGCTAGATGGGCCGGCCGACACTTCTTGGATTCCTGCACCTCTGCTGTGTGACGGACGAGGGCTCCTCTGCTCCCTCCCCCTTATCTTGTGCACTGTGCCCTGCAATGTGGACACAGTTTTTATTTTTTATTTTTTTTTCTGACTAGGGAGGGGATCGCGGGGAGGGATGGGGGGGGTCCCGCGATTTTCGTGGGAGGGGGGTGCGCGGATTTTTGCACGGGAGTCGCCGGGTATGCTGACTTTTGCACGGGGGATGCCACGATTCTCGGGTGGAGCTGGTGCTGGAAGAGGGTGATAACCATGAAGGTAGAGGGTGAGAACCATGGAGAAAGGGGGTGCTGGAAGAGGGTGAGAGCCAGGGGGGAAGGTAGAGGGTGAGAACCATTGAGGAAGGGGGTGCTGGAAGAGGGTGAGAGCCAGGGGGGAAGGGAGTGTTGGAAGAGGGATGAGAGCTAGGAGGGAAGGGGGTGCTGGAAGAGGGGTGAGAGAGCCAGGGGTGAAGGGGTTGCTGGAAGAGGGGTGAGAGAGCCAGGGGGGAAGGGGGTGCTGGAAGAGGGGTGAGAGAGCCAGAGGTATGGGGGTGCTGGAAGAGGGGTGAGAGAGCCAGGAGGGAAGGGGGTACTGGAATAGGGGTGAGAGAGCCAGGGGGGAAGGGGGTGCAGGAAGAGGGGTGATAGCCAGGGGGGAAGGGGGTGCAGGGAGTAAAGTGAGAGGGACAAAGGAGAAGATGGTGCAGGGGCATAGGTAAAAGAAAGTGTAAAGGGAGAGACATCTTAAGAATGGGAATGTCAGGCAAGCAGCCATCATAAAACACAAGTAGTAATGAAGAATGGGAATGCACAGAGGGGACAAGTGTTAAAAGAAAATTAAAAATCAAGCCTTCATACTCCATTCATTTATATTTTCCATACCCCCACTTCTAAATTTCCACTTTGACCACTGCCCTCGGTCCCTGCTCCCGACTGGCTGTGTGAGCTGACAGCTGCAGATCCCTCATTGCCCAGAGTGCCCAGTAGGAATACAGAACACAGAAAGCCATAATCAGGTAAGTTCATATATTTTCTAATGTGCAATGTGTTTTTAACCATCCTTTGTTGAACTGGGGGCACTACTGTGTATCCAATGATGTTTAAAACACTATGCATTGCTCATTATTGCGCTGTAATTTTCTTGCATATTTATCTGTACAGAGACTTTTAATTAAGAGGAAAAAACACTGTTTGTCATAAATTTTATCTGTGATTGTGTCAATATATCTATTTTTGTTTGCATTGTAAATGGTGTATTAAGCTGCTCCTGGGACTCACACTCTAGTATCTGATATGCTGTACCAATTTTTATTTGTGAATGAGTTTTTGTCTGGGCAATAGTGTATGGCATAATGTTATTTGGGGGCACTACTGTATGGCATAATGTTATTTGGGGGCACTATTGTGGCATAATACTGTATGGTATATGATTTGTGGGCACTACTGCATGGCTAAATATGAATTGAGGGTAATATTATGGGGCATAATATGACCTGGGGGCACTACGGTGTGGCATAATATGAACTTCTGCCAAAGGCAAGTCTCTCATTGTTGAATATGACGGGGGCCCAAAGAAGTTGCTGTACTGGGTCCCAAAATTCCTCTTTTCAGCCCTGCCTGTGAGTCAAGGGGGTAGATGTCTCCAGGTAAATGATCTAAATGTTTCCTATCTAATCAAACTGATGGATCACATCCAATTATCTCTCACCCACCTCCTCTATCCCCCTTAATTAATATACTGTGTTATTTAAAATGAATAGAAAGGACGCATAACCAGTTACAGTAGTATAAAAAAATATTTTTCTCTGACATTTTTCTGTAGTTGGAAATACTTTTAATGCGGCCGCGTGGGTTCAAATGATCATTCAATAATTATGTTTTTTCTGATATATTTGTTAGAGTTTTATTTCATGTGGAATGATTCATGAAAATTCTGCCATTACTATTTAATTGAGGGAAAAGGATACCTGTTACCTATATGTGTGTAAGTATACTGTTGTTGCTATTTTGTGGGAGATTTGAAAAAAGCAAAACATTGGTTTCCTACAGTGGCGCCTGTATAATTGGTGGTATTGCTGTAGTATGGGGTGGCGTGGTGGTGGCAATGTTGTAGTGTGTTTGGGGCTTAGTATTGCTAATAAGTATGATAGGGTATTGCTGTAATGTGAGGATGATGTCAGTTTCTGTAATGTGGGGGGTGATGCTGGTTTCTGTAATGTGGGGGTGATGCTGGTTGCTGGAATGGGGGTGATGCTGGATACTGTAATGTGGGGATGATGCTGATTGCTGTAATGTGGGGGTGATGCCGATTGCTGTAATGTGG
Organism: Mixophyes fleayi; assembly: GCF_038048845.1. Classification (NCBI taxonomy): domain Eukaryota; kingdom Metazoa; phylum Chordata; class Amphibia; order Anura; family Limnodynastidae; genus Mixophyes; species Mixophyes fleayi. The sequence continues at coordinate 130,169,093 of NC_134404.1, read as the reverse complement.
GGGGTGATACCGATTGCTGTAATGTCGGGGGTTATACTGGTTGCTGTAATGTGGGGGTGATGCCGGTTGCTGTAATGTGGGGGTGATGCTGGTTGCTGGAATGGGGGTGATGCTGGATACTGTAATGTGGGGGATGATGCTGATTGCTGTAATGTGGAAAAGGGGGGTAATGCTGGTTGCTGTGATGTGGGTGGGTATCGATGTAGTAAGAGTGTGTGTGGGGGGTTATTTATTACTGTAATTTGGGTACTAATAATGTAATGTCATGGTATTTATTGATGTAATATGGGTGCTAACAATGTAATGTTGAGGGTCATTAGGAGAAATAAATACCCCCCCCCCCACACACACACACTCATACTACATCATGTTGTACTGCACCAGCAACACACACTGTGCCAGCGTCAGTGTGCAACAATATAGTGCATGGAGCCCACAAGAGGTGGGCCTGTGTGCTTTAAATGCCAGGGCTGATTTTTAGTCCCAGTCCGGCCCTGCAACACTACTCTGTAATTTCTCACTACCTTCACCATTTTTTAATATACGAAAGTAGAAAGATGACAAAGCATTGCTATCTTTATTATAATCTGAAAATTATGGTCAGGGACAACTGACAATGAAAGTTATAGATTAGCAGACGAATAGGTAACACGCTATAGATAAGTGTATGATTGTGAATTTTATTGTCAGAAAAATAGAGATATGAGTTACTTTGCAGATTAGATTGAAAGGATTAGTGGAAATGAGTTAATGTGTGTACGTGCCAGAATGCCTGGAACTAATGACATTTAGGTGATGTACATAAAAAAAAAAAAAAAAATTAAATAAAGAATAAACCCAAAATTGTGCAGAGCTAAAAAATCAAAACACTTTAAGCTGCTGTTATCAGAGACTGAAAACTCTGTAGAAAAAACCACAGCCCAAAAAAAAGCTGTGTGTGTGTATATATATATATATATATATATATATATATATATACATATATATAGATTATATATATATCTATAGGTAGATAGATAGACAGACAGACATATATTGAAAATAACAACTCTATAAAATATCTAAATGATTTGTTTTAGTAAATCCTGGCAGAAACAAAAAATTGCATGTTATAATTTCAAGATAATATAAAACAGAAAAAAGGATTATGGACCTGTGAATTGACCAAACAGTAAGCCCTTTTGATAATCACAAATATACTAATGACTAAAACCAGTACATATAAAAATAACCGAGGATCCACATAGATATAAAAATCAGTTTATATCAACTTATCAAAAAATACAATGAGAAGCAATAACATATCAATAACAATACCATAAGGAGCCAGCATGCACATAACTGGGAGTCTAGGGAGTAGATTTACTAAACAGTGATTTGGTTTGCGTTTTGCAAAATGCTGCACACCAGATGCGGTTTTCAGTCTAAATCTGCATGAGTTAATATTCATTCTGCGATTATCTGCTAAATGCTCACATCAGATATGTTGATGTTTGCAAACCCTTAAACCACATGCAGTTTAGGCCAAACCTCATCGAGTTTTACCCCTTACCTTATCTGTAAGAGCCAGGCGCTACTAAGCATTGCGTCCGGTCATCTAGGGAGCCCTAACAAACGATCGGGCCACCGCACCTAGAGATGAAAAAGATGACACTAGAAAATGTGCCACTTTACTGACCACATGTGCACATTCAAGTAGATCACAGATCTGAAAAACTATTACAAAAGGTGAGGACACTTCGGTGTACTGCATAAAAAAACTTTTAAAACTGAAATGTACACTATAACTTACCAGGTTATGACCCAGGGCCAGGCTGGTCTAGGGGGCAAGGCGGCCCCCCGGGCCAGTCCAATAGTGGGCTACTTTGGACTAGGTTTCTGGTCTTCCTGCATTTTTTTTCCTCTAAAATGGTCTGCTGAATCGAGTCTTGCTCCCCAGTCAAAAATTTGCCAGCCCTCCCCTGCTATGACTGCAGGTTGGAGTAAATTGCTTTAGAAAGTGCAACTTTCCACCCTTTTAAAACCATGTTGCACTAATGGGGGGGGGGGGGGGATTTAAAATATGTAGGCAAATTTATAGGGGGCATGGCCAAGCCAATTGCAGTTTAAAAATAAAGTTGGCCAGTATTTGTGTGTAATATGCAAAAGCAAGCAGTATTTTCCCTGCAGACAAAAATAAACTTGCAATTGCAACTCTATCCTCACAATATGGTTTGTATAGGTACCAATTTATACACTTTAGCTGGCCCACATATTAAAAGTTTCTATCACTGAAGAGACAGAAACTGCACCACAAATATGAAAATTAAATCTTTTACTTAACTTCAGTAAGCATTCTTAAATGTATTGCTGACACAGAGCCCCGTCTCACATTTACATTCCTACTATTTTCGAAGAACAGGTCACAGAGCCATATACTGCTATTTTGCAATCCACAGTAGGGCTATGTGGTGCGTGGATGCAGATTTCAGATCTGACAGTAAATCATGTAGGTGTGTATGCATGAATCAGCATGATTATTGGGAATTTCAGCCGTTGGTAAAATCGTTACGGAAATTGCATTTGAAGTAACATTGCAACAGTGTGTACCCAGCTTTAGTCTCTGGTTGTTTGAAGAAAACATACACCCTACATTATTTTCTGCTCTTGCAGTTACAGTACATTCTGAAATAATATTTTATTAGCACAGTCACATAGCTGTAATACAAATATTAAAACATAAAATATATACTTTTCATGGGCAAATAAAGGACAAATAGAGTTTATGCGCTTATGGCATAGATAAAACAATGAAGGATTCTTGTGTCAGTCTGCTGATGAACTCGCTTAATTAGTATTTTTATGTACAAAACTTTCAGAGAATAAAGCATGCAGAAAAAAGGCAATTTGTTGTTTGTACAATGGCCAAAGGTATCGGTAGAGATAACTATTTTCTTGTATTATAAAACCTATATAACCATCACTTATTTTATGGTATGGTGATTATTATATACAACTGATAAATGCAATTTCATATTTGCTGTCTGTACATTGGCCAAAGGTCTCTGTAGAAATAACTATTTTGTTGTGTTATAAAACCTAGATATCTTACTTAATTTATGGTGTGGTAATTATTATATACAGCTGATAGCAAGTGACATCGTATACACCTATAAAAAATCTATATATGCATATTTGTCTAGTTTTATTTCCTGGTGCATCATACCTGGCAGCAACAAGGTGCTTGAATAAAGGGTAAAAATAATTTGTTTGTTTAAAATACAAAGGAATTACTTTCTTCAGTGCTCTGCAAACTCTAAATGCAGCCCAGGTTATAGAGTACACAGAACAAATTATTATCCTTTATCTAACATATTATGTACATTGCTTGATCATAATACAAATAAATACTATATAATTACATGAAACTGCATGTAAAGATGGCCCTGCCCAAATGAGCTTACAATCTAATAGGTAAGGAAGACAATTCATACATATGGACATTAACAGGAAAACAGTAGAAGGTGAAGACATGAGAGATGAACTAGTCATTATAGAAATTAACCTCATTTCTCTACTGGTTCTTGAAAAGGCTTTTGCTTTTGTTCTGCCAACTCGGGGGAAGCTGTGTGCCTTGTGGTTTCTTTGCAGGGCCTGATCAACCAATAGGCTGATCGGGCTGCAGCCTGGAGCGCTGTGTCCTGGGGGGACGCAGCGCCGGCACTTTAACAAGCATGTTTTTTTATATTGTTTATAAAAAAATTTTGTAAATGCCGGCGATCGTCAGTGATCTCAGTGATCAGGGCGCCCCTCCCCTCCTCTCCTCACCGGAGTGTAGGCAGTATAGCCACTTCGTCCTCACTTCCCTGTCTGAACAAGCGATAAATGTGCCTGTGGATCTGAGATTTGCTTTTTTATTTTGTTCCATTGCAGCTCCCATACCCATACCTGAAAGTGCCGACGAACACTGTGCACTAACCACAGTGACAAGATGACAGTTATTTGCCACAGAGAATCGGAGTACTGATCTCCTGCCCTCCAGCCCCAGGGAAACAATGTGAGGTGATGCTTAACTTTAGAATTATCTAGCACTGCAAGGAAGGATTCATTAGCATAAATACCCTGTAATTCAGCAGAACATCCATGTTGAACTTAGGGGATAGGAGGGATGATTTAACCAATATGACATTAAACATTACAATAAAATATACCCTGATATTACAACAATAAATTTTCTTGTATTGTCCTCCCATTTTTTATCATTATTTTCCAATTGCAGTAATCAGTCCTGGAAAATAAGTAGGAGAATGTTAACAGCCCTTTGTGTAGTAGTTAAAATCAGATGCGCATTTTGAGGGGGAAGTTTCCATTCCCCGAAAACCCTCCTCCCAGCCCTTGAATAGGGTGCTTGAGGAGCCAAGCCCTGTGAACAGCATACTTTCTTCCATTACAGAAGGTGGCTTCTGATCTCTCTCCCTCCACCGCTGTGTGTGCCGCCCATCTCTCCTCCGCTTACTGCATGTGTGACGGAAGCAGGATCCAGTGCAGACAAGCTACAGCGCCGCATAGAAGAAGGTACTTTCAAAGTATGTGTAAGTGTGTTATAAATGAATAAACTATATATTTAATTGTCACACTAAGTTGTCTCATTAAGAAGTATGCTAGGATTCTCTGAACAGCAGCAGTGAAGGATTTGTGTTTATGTAAATAATAATAATATATATACAGTGGTGGAAGTGGGCCGGTAGATGGTGGTATGTCATGACGCCACTTCTACTGTTTTCATTGTAAAACTATTCTAAATTTCCACTTTGACCACTGTATATATATGAATTGGTGGTGAGGTGGGGAGTTTAGGGGGGGGGGGGCAACTGGTGTATTAGCCTAGGGCGGCTGCAACCCTTAATCAGGCCCTGTTTCTTTGGCATCAAGCTTGCTATCAGGACATATTCACAGAAGTTTGTGGCGACAGCTGTTAGCATTAAGGAAGGTCTCACTAGGAAAAAGGGGAACGAAAAGTCTCACAAATAAAGGCAATTTAGGAAAATTGAGTGCCTCATTTTTCCAGTGATCAAGGGTGGATTGGGAACTTAAAGTGGCCCTGGGAAAATCCTGAAGTGACCTCATGGGTAGGACTAAGTCAACTGTAGGTGGGGCCAACACAAAAGTAGACGGGATTTAGAGCTACTTGAATTTGGTTGCAGTAACATTTATGAAAACCTGGATGTGATGACTTAATACACAGTGGGTCATCTCTAAGATAATGCAGGGAAAAGCTTCCAGTCCTGTGCTATAAAAATGCATTTGTGATAATGCCATCAATATTGTGAAAGCATTACAGTCAGGAGAATTCCAACACATCCCCTGTTTTGCTCACACAATCAACTTGGTGGTACCAAGCTTTATAAAAAATGAAAGTGACATGCAGGAGATGCTGTCTGTGTCCAGAAATAATTTGGGTCATTTTCAGCATTCTGTAAAGAATCGAATTTGAGGGGGAATGTACTTTAGTCCAACGCAGTGGAGAATATTTTTCGTGTTGTGAAAGGTGCTGAAACTACTCTAAGTAGTCACATGTGAAGTGATTTCAGACACTGTTAGTTTGAGTCAAGTGATTCCCCTAATTAGACTTTTGGAAAAGCAGGTAGAGAAATTGAAGGAGGAGATGAAACTAAGCAATTCTGCTATCTGTGTAGGACTTGTAGATCAAGTACTTTATTTGCTTCGCCAGGATCCGAGAGTTATCAACATCTTGAAATCGGATCACTACATTTTGGCAACTTTGCATGATCCTAGGTTTAAGAGCTATGTCTTCTCTTTCTTTCCAGCTGACCCAGATCTCAAGAGATACAAGGAACTCCTTGTTAGCAAGCTGACAGCTTAAGTTGTACATGACAGGACAACTTATCTTCCCTCAGATTCTTTGGCAGCTGTTACTAGGGAAAAACATTGCTTTCCCAAGTCACCCAGTGGTGATGCAGATGAGTCAGCACAACATTTTGACATTTGGGCTGGTGTAAAAGAAATGCCCAAAAATCTTGACAGCTCTTCCGTAAAATGAACTACAAATTCCACGGGGAAGGCCATTACCGGCAATTACATCAAAGTACAGAGACTTCTGTAATGGTGGATTCCAGCGCGGACGAATTAGTATTGTGTGAGGACGATGTAAACACTGATGAGGGTGATGATGATTACAGTGTAGATTTCAGGTGCTGGGATTTAGCTAAGAGAAGAGAGCTAGCTGATGCTGGTATACTTGTTAATATTTTGGGTAGAATGGCATGTTGGCAATTTTATGTTTTTCTACAGTATACTTTCACCTTCATTAGAGAGGTTTGTTTGTTTTTTTTTTTAAAAAGGTACAAGCTTTTTTTTTTACATTTTTGTTTCCCTGACTTAAAACCACTATGCACATGAACATAGGCTTTATCACATAGAGGGATTAGTGTCATCATGACTGAGACGGGAGAGTGACAAGAAAACTGCTACCCCTGTTTCTGTGTGACCAACGGCACTGAGACAGGAGAGTGACACGAACAATGCAACTGGTGACTGGAGTATAAAAAGGACACTGCCACCCCTCCTGTTTCTGTATGAACTATGGCACAGTAGAATGTCACTGGAGACTTTTAAGAGCACTTGCAGCCTATTATTTGATTTTCTGTTTCAGCACTATAGACTGACACCTCTCCTATTTCCAGGTGAGCTATGGCACAGTAGAATCTGAATGGATACTTTTAAAAACACTGCTAGCCCTATAATTTCTATTTTAACAATGACAATTAGCAATGGAGCAATGGCACGTGGAAAGTAGATTGGCAAAAAACTGGGACCTCTCCTTTTTCTCTGTGAGCTATAATAACACAGTACAATGTGGCTGCAGATTTTGGAGAACACTGACAGCCCTATTATTTCTATTTCAGCAATGACAAGTAGCAATGGAGCAATTCCATGTAGACTGTAGACTGGCAACAACACTGTGACCTCTCCTGTTTCTGTGATTGCTATAATTACACAGTACAATGTGATTGCAGATTTTGAAGAACACTGACAGCCCTAATATTTCTATTTCAGCAATGACAAGCAGCAATGGAGCAATGACACGTAGAATGTAGTGAGCCAACAACACTGGGACCTCTCCTGTTTCTGCGTCAGCTATAATAACACAGTACAATGTGACTGCAGATTTTGAAGAACACTGACAGCCCTATTATTTCTATTTCAGCAATGACAATTAGCAATGGAGCAATGGCACGCACACTGTAGTCTGGCAACAACACTGGGACCTCTCCTGTTTCTGTTTGAGCTATAATAACACAGTACAATGTGACTGCAGATTTTGAAGAATACTAACAGCCTGTCATGGTTCAAACGGCTGGATCCCATGGATTGCCTAGATTTGCACTACTCAAGGATGGTGCGGAGTCTAACGAGGAGATGGTGATCACCAGGGACCAGCCGCAAGGCGGTTTGGCCTTTGCTGTGTCTATCTCGCAGGTCGCGGCCCTAACTAGGAGTACCAGGCGAAACCCCTTAGAGGAACTGGCAAAAGGTGGTCAGCAATGGCAGATAACACGTGGAGAAATGTAGAAGACAGGTGCCGCTGGGATAGCAGGGAAAGGATAGAGTGTCATCTCTGCAGATGGCAGGTTACCTCTGAAATGGTGGCCGGGACACTAGGAAGTGTCAATTTTGTTGGCAGCAGGTTACCACTGGAACAGATGTGAAGTGCAGAAGTTGAGTCAGCTCTGCGGACAACAGGTTTCCACTGAAACAGTGGCAGGAACACTAGAAAGTGTCAATACTGAGGTTAGTTCTGAAGGCAGCAGGTTACCACTGGAACGGAGATGAAGTACTGAACCAGAGTGTCAGTTCTGCGGATGACAGGTTACTACTGGAATGGCGGCAGGAACACTAAGAAGTGTCAGTACTGAAGTCAGCAGGCTCCACTGGATCGTAGGTAAAGCGCAGGAATAGAGTGTCAGCTCTGTGGTCAACAGATACAGGGAACCCACAATTAGCACCAAGAAGGTAACTAAAAGAACAGGCACCAAACATCCAGGGGAGATGCCTTTTAAACTTTGGAGCCAAAATCATCAACCAATAGGAGAGGAGCAGAGAAAATGAGAAGAACGGGTCTGTGCATAGGCAGACCCGAAACGCAGATGGCGGTGGCCAGGACGGAGCGGACGGACCGGAGAGGCAGGTAAGAGTGCCGGGGATCGGGTATGCAGCCCGATTGCCCAGCTTGTGACAGTACCCCCCCTTTAAAGGTGGGCATTTCATGCCTACTGCTGGGTTTCATAGGAAACTGCTTATGAAATCTTTCCAACAATTGAGGTCTGTGTATGTCGGAGGCACATACCCAGGAGCGCTCCTCAGGGTCGAAGCCCTTCCAATCCACCAGATACTTCAGACCACCTCTGTAATATTTGGAGTCCAGGATTTTTTGAGTTAAAACTCCTCCTCCTGATGAACTTTTGGAATGGTGGGAGATGACACAGTTGAGAAACCATTAATAGTTAGCGGTTTCAATAGGGGTGCATTTAAGAAATTAGAAATGCGAAGGGAGGCAGGCAACCACAATTTGAAGCACACAGGTTTGATGACCCGAGAAACACTGTAAGGGCCAATGTATCGCAAAGCCAATTTCATACAAGGGACCTTGAGCCTTATATTTTTGGTGGAAAGCCATACCTTATTTCCGCATTTAAAAATAGGGAGTACTTGTCGTTTCTTATCAGCAAACAGTAGCGAATGGAGGATTTTTTAAGACAGGATCTTAACTGACAGATGGAGAGAAAATTCCGGTGTAACGTATCCGCAGCAGGAACCTGGGTGTGTGGGAGGGTTTGAAAATTTGAAAAAGAAAGATGATGAAGAGAAAATTTGGCCCAGGGTAGGAGGTCCACCCAGTTGTCTTGATTGGCAGAAGAGAATATCCTGAGGTAAGTCTCTAAGTTCTGGTTCACCCGTTTGGTCTGCCTGTTGGATTGAGGATGGTAAGAGGAGAACAGGCTCAGCTTAATTCCCAACAATTTGCAAAGAGACCTCCAACAGCTCCAGGACTTAGACATGAACTTGACACCCCACTCCCAGACTATTTCAGTCGGTCATCCATGCAGACGGAATATTTCCTTAACAAAATGAGCTGCTAACACTGGGGAGGATGGAAGACCAGGGAGAGGAATGAAATGGGTCATTTTGGAAAACTGATCCATCACGACCCAAATGGTGGTACAATTCTTACTCGGTGGAAGTTCAGAAATAAAATCCATACTGATATGGGTCCAAAGTTCCTGTGAAATGGGTAATGGTAGTAACTGTTCGGAGGGAGGCTGGTGCGAGGACTTGTGTTGGGCGCAGACGCCACAGGAGGAAACAAAGTCCCTGACATCGGAGTGGAGACATGGCCACTAGTAACTTCTAGACACCAGTTTGGTGGTCTTACGTATCCCAGAGTGACCGGAGAAACAAGTGGAATGAAAATGTTTCAGGAGTCTCTTGCGGAGACCAGAGGGAACAAAAGTCCTCCCAGGTGGAGGGACAGGGGACTCGAGTACAGTAGAGCATACGAGGCATTTAGGGCCCAAGATAGGATGAGAAGGGCCATCCTCCAAAAACTGTCTGGGGAAAAGGCACAAGATAGCGCACCAGCTCTCTTGTTTTAATTCCCTGGCTTGAAAGTTATACGAAGATGAAAGCGGGAAAAGCAGAGTGCTTGTCTGGGGTTCAGACTTTGTGCTGATTGGAGATACAGAAGGTTCTTATGGTCGGTAAAAATGGTGACTGGTTGTTGAGCGCCTTCCAGAAGATACCGCCACTCGATAAGATCTGCCTTGGTGGCCAGCAACTCCTTTTCCCCAATAGCATAGTTCCTCTCCGCATGGAGAAACTTCCTAAAGTAGAATGCACAAGGATGAAACTGTCCTCGAGGAGACTTCTGAGAGAGGACTGCTCCTATACCTACACTTGAAGCATCAGTCTGAGGATAGATGCAGAAGCAAAGGTGCCCTTAAGGAATTCGAAGGCCTCTAGGGCGGCTACAAACCAAGATTTAGGATTGAAACCTTTCCATGTTAGGGTCACAATAGGAGCCACGATGGTGATCTAACCTTTGATAAAGCATCTGTAATAGTTAGCGAACCCGAGGAACCGCTGAATGGGCTTAAGACCTAACGGAAGGGGCCAATCCAAAATTGCTGGATTGGCCCCTTCCAGTCTCACAAACATTACCCAGGGGTTGGTCATCTTCACATCAGCTGACTAGCCGACTCCGCCCTCTCTACCCCGGGGTAATGTTTGTGAGACTGTTTGAATTTTCTCCTCGAGTATCAGCATACAATCGACTACTACGGTGCATGAACGGTCAGCAAAGCTATGTCCTGTGTACTAAACAGTGGTATTACTTTAATTGTCCACTTAGCAGGTCTGCTTATGCTCTGCCTGATATTTACAAGTCAAATTTAAATGGTTCCACCTTTAAGCAGAGAACTATATATCTCGAGTGCCGCTGAACCAGGATCTATCTATTAAGGCTTATGATTAAGAACACATTGACCGAACTACGACAACTTTTACAAGAGACACACAGATCTTAAGGTGTTTAATTAGTCTGCCCCATTGTACTCATAATTGGGTGCTATAACACATACATGGGTGAGTCTACTGATTCGGGACTTTCGCTAGCCATGCAAGCGGCATCATCGGTGTTCTAATCAAGAGCTATTTATATGCCTGCATCTGCACTTCTATATGTGTGAGGAGCTTTACAACTACAAGGAGTTTATTCGACACAGTCCAGGATTATTTACATACCAGTTTCTCTTTACCAAGAAGTTTGGTGATACATAGTATTACCCAATATATCCTTTTGGCCTCATTTACGTGGTCCGGACCACTATGTGAATGGTTATTACATTTTATGCTGAGGCTATTTATTGTGATCTTTTTATCACTAGAACTGCATGTTGGTTTACAATTGTGATCATATTCTTTCTACCACCCGGGTAGGTGTCTAGTCAGTATTGACTATCTGATGTATATTGTTTATTATATGTGAGTCATTGTTTATTATTACATTTTTATCTATGTTTAATGACCATATTGTTATTGATTCAACATTTATTCCCGTTGGACACTGCACTCCTTTACTGTATATCACATGTCTGTTCATTGGTAGATCCAGATATCTATCGTAGGGAGCTGCGATCCAACACCACATATTATCGATTTATGATCTCTAGCGCCTAAATATTTTTGGTATCTCTGGAAACAGGCAGGTCCCCAGACAGGATCTGGGATGTGGACCAATCTACTTGAGGAGAGTGCTGTTGGAGCCAGGATAACCCCAGGATGATAGAAGTGGTAGTGGAAGGAAGTACATGGCAGGTAATTTGTTCCTGATGTAAAACCCTGACTTGAAGGGTGATAGGCTTGGTACAAAACTCCACGGTTCTGTTAGCAATTCGGGAACCATCGATAGCTGTGATAGAAACAGGAACATTCAGAGGCACAACAGATATGGTGTCCTGCGAAATTAAAGAAAGAGAAATGAAATTCCCAGCTGCTTCAAAATCTAAGAGAGCAGAAGTGTGAAGGGAACCCAAAGGCCCATGGAGAATGACAGGAAGATTTTGAGAATTTCAAGAGAGGGAGAGGTTTTAGAAAGCCTTAATCTGACCTCTCCGGAGCAGGTTAGATCCTGGCATTTACCGACCTCTTGGGAAAGGCATTTCAGAAGGTGACCAGGATCAGCAAAGTATAGGCACAGTATATTCTTAAGCCTTCACGTTCCTCTGGGGTTAGATGGGAATACTCAATTTGCATGGGCTCATCTTCCAGTACTGGATGTGAAAAACGGGGAGCCAGTTTAACTGATGGGCGCCGGGAAGTGTCCTTCTTGGAAGGTCTTTCATGTAAATGGAGGTCTATACTGTTGCATAAAGAACTAATGCAATCCAGGGTAGTTGGAAGTTGCTGCAAAGCAAGGGGCGTCCTTAATTTTATCTGACAGACCTTGCTAGAAGGTAGCTACCATGGCATCATTGTTACAGTGAAGCTCAGAAGATAGGGTCTGGAATTGGATGACATATAGGGCCACTGAGCAGGAGCCTTGGCAGAGGCGAAGAATGCTAGATGCTGCAGAGGTTACTCTTCCGGGCTCATTGAAAATCTTACAAAAAGCAGCACTGTCTGCCAAGAGCAGATCAACTCGTTCCCAGAGAACGGAGGGTCAAGCTTAGGCTTGACCTGATAACAAGGAGATTAAATATGCCACTTTGGATTTTTGGCTTGGGAAATTCTATGGTTGCAGCTCAAACTTTATGGAGCATTGGTTTAGGAAACCACGACAGGATTGCATCTTGCTGTTCCCCCCGATTAAGTAAATGCTGAAGCATATCTTTGGCCGATGGTTCCACAACCTGATTCATCATTATGACCTGTTCTTGCTGTCACAGTTCAAAGGGCTGGATCCTATGATTTACCTAGATTTGCACTACTCAAGCAGGGCTCGGTGTCTTACGAGGAGACGGTGTTCACCAGGGACCAGCCGCAAGGTGGTTTGGTCTTTGCTGCGTCTATCTCACAGGTAGCGGCCCTCACTAGGAGTACCAGGCGAAACCCCTTAGAAAAACTGGCAAATATGGTCAGCAATGAAAGATAACTCGCGGAGAAGCGTATAAGGCAGGTGCCGCTGGGATAGGGGGGAAAGGATGGAGTGTCAGCTCTGCGGATGGCAGGTTACTACTGGAATGGTGGCCCAGGACACTAGGAAATGTCAGTTCTGAAGTCAGCAGATTACCACTGGAGCGTAGCTGAAGCGCAGGAATAGAGTGTCAGCTCTGTGGACAACAGGTTACTACTGGGATGGCGGCAGGAATACTAGAAAGTGTCAATACTGAGGTCAGCAGGTTAAACTGGAGCGTAGGTGAAGCGCAGGAATAGTTTGTCAGCTCTGTGGTCAACAGGTACAGGGGAGCTATTAGCGATTAGCACCAAGAAGGTAACTAAAAGAACAGGCACCAAACATTCAGTGGAGGTGCCTTTTAAACCAGGCCTGTCCAACATGGGACCCTCCAGGTGTTGTGAAACTTCAAGTCCCAACATGCCCTTCCAGCTATCAACTGTTTGTCTACCGGCAAAGCATGCTGAGGCTTGTAGTTTCACAACACCTGGAGGGCCGCAGGTTGAATAGGCCTGTTTTAAACAGTGGAGCCAAAATCATCAGCCAATAGTAAAAGAGCAGAGAAAATTAATAGGACCCGAAACGAAGATGGCGGTGACAAGGACAGAGCGGACGGACCAGAAAAGCAGATAATAGTGCCGGCATCGGGTATGCAGCCCAATCACCCGGCGTGTGACACAGCCCTATTATTTCTATTTCAGAAATGACAATTAGCAATGGAGCAATGGCACATAGTCTGTAGACTGGCAACAACATTTGAACCTCTTCTGTTTCTGTTTGAGCTATAATAACACAGTACAATGTGACTGCAGACTTTGAAGAACACAGAAAGCCCTATTTTTTCTATTTCAGCAATGACAATTAGAAATGGAGCAATGGCATATAGACATTAGACTTGCAACAACACTGAGACCTCTCCTGTTTCTGTGTGAGCTATAACTCATTAGAATGTCACTGGAGACTTTTAAGAAAACTGCCACCCCATATCTTTCTGTTTTAGATATGATGCTGTCCAACTGCACTAGAGAGTGCCAAGAACCGTGCTACCCCTTCTGTGTCTCTCTGTGAAATGGCGCCGGATCTCCGTGGAGGGCGTTACTTACAGAATCCAAAACTCGCAAGATACGATGATGCAACAATGATGTTTTGTCTCGTTTTCACTTCTGAGGGCGAGCGAAAGTACCGAGCCGATTCGGCTCCATACTCGGATCAGTAAAGTTGAGGTGGGCTCGGATCTCGGAGAACCGAGGCCAAACATCTCCAGTTTTCAGTCCTAATCTGCATCAGTTGATATTCTGCGATATTGTGCTAAATTTAGTGTGTTTTACTCCTTACATCTGTAAGAGCCCAACACTATTAAGCATTGCGTCCGGTCATCTAGAGGGCCCTAAGAAACTATCAGGTCACCCATACCTAGAGATGAAAAAGTCGACACTAGAAAATGTACCACTCTAACGATCAAATAAAAAAAAAATCTTTAAAGCTGAAATGCACACTATGGCTCAGCAGGCTATGACTGCAGGTTGGAGTAAATACCTTGAGAAGGTGCAACTTTGCACCCTTGTAAAACCATGTTGCACTAATGCGGGAAGGATTTAAAATATGCAGGCACATTTAGAATTAGCATGGCCAAGCCAATTGCAGTTTAAAAATAAAGCTGGCCAGTATTTGTGTGTGATATGCAAAAGCAAGCAGTATTTTCCCTACAGACAAAAATAAACTTGTAATTGCAACTCTATCCTCTCAATATGGTTTGCATAGGTACCAATTTGTACACTTTAGCTGGCCCACATATTGTCACGAGCCGCGGCGGTACTCACAGCTGCCGCGGCTCGCTTTCTGCTCCTTCCGACGACCCCTCCGTCACCATGATGACCGGGACGTCACTTCCTGGATTTGGGCCGACCGTTGCCAGGGCAATGGCCGGACGCCAAAAGTGATGTTTATGTGCTCCGGCAGGCTGTGTAGCTGGGCGCATGCGCTGAACCTCCCCGCAACCTCTGGGCTGATTACCAGGACATATTATTTCATTAACCTACACCTGAGTGTAGGTCCTGGGGCAAGCTCTGATTTGTTTGGCAGCATGGTAGGCAATTAGCCTGCAAGTGTGTACTCTAGCCCTGATTGGTCTGCCTGGGTATTTAGGGCAGTGAGGTCTGCAGCCTCACTGCCGGTTATAGCTTGTGTTACCAGTCTGCTTACCTGCTCTGCTCCTTGCTCCTGTCCTTTGGATATTGTGTTGGATTGCCCGTGTATGACCCCTTGCCTGGATTTGGACCCTGCCTGTGTTTTTTGTGACCCAGACCTCTGGCGTGTTTACCGTCCTTCCTGTTTGCTCGTGATCCTTGACCTTGGCTTGTGTATTGGATTCCCTGTCTGCTGCTGGCCCTCGATCCTTGCCTGGACTTCACTCCGGTTTCCTGGGTTCTCCTTAGTCGGTACGCACTTCACGACCCTCTGCTAGTCTGCGGCCAAGTCTGTCCCCACCACTAGGGGCTTCAGTGAACACCTGAATGGCAGAGCAGACTCCGGGTTGTGCTGTACCGGATAGAGGGGTTCCTAACACATATTAAAAGTTGCTATCATTGAAGAGACAGACACTGCACCACATATATAAAAATGAAATGTTTTACTTAACTTCAGTAAGCTTTCAGTAAGCTTTGAAAAAAAATCAGTAGACAGAATTGTCAGCAAGCAGTTTCTTGCTGACAACGAGCCCCATCTAACATCTACATTCCTACTATTTTCAAAAACAGTTCACAGAGCCATATTCTGCTATTTTGCAATCCACAGTAGGGCTATGTGGTGGGTGGATGCAGATTTCAGATCTGAGAGTAAATCGTGTAGGTGTGTATGCATGAATCAGCATGATCATTGGAACTTTCAGTCGTTGGTAAAATCATTACTGAAATTGGATTTGAAGTAACATTGCAACAGTGTGTACCCAGCTTTAGTCTCTGGTTATTTAAAGAAAAGATTGACCCTACGCTCTTTGCTGCCCTTTCTGTTACAGTACATTTTTAAATAATATTTTATTGGCAGCGTAATCACATAGCTGTAATATAAACATTAAAATTCAAAATATATACTTTTCATGAGCAAATAGAGAATAAATAGAGGTTGTTGCACTTCTGGCATAGATAAAGCAATGATGGATTCTTGTTTCAGTTTGCTGATAAACTTTCTTAATGAGTTTGGTTTCGTTAAACTTTCAGAGAATTAAACATGCAGGAAAAAATGCAATTTGATATTTGTACATTGGCCAAAGGTTTCTGTATAGATAACTATTTTGTTGTGTCATAAAATCTAGATATCCATTATTTATTTTATGAAGTGGTGATTACACAATACAAAAGTAGGCGGGATTTAGAGGTTCTTGAATTTGGTTGTAATAATATTTAGGAAAACCTGGATGTGATGACTTAAGACACAGTGGGTCATCTCTAAGGCAGTGCAGGGAAAAAGCTGGCACTCCTGTGCTGTAATACATGAGTCCTTTTGCATGATCTGCGACTGGTTTATGCCTCATTGCTCAAACTTGTTTAGCACATCCTTCCAATATTCCCTTCATAGAAACACATCCGACTTTGTTTAATATGTTTAATTTTTCCAAAATATCCTGGCACAATCGTATTTGATCAGTCTGCCGGAGCAGCATATGAGTACTTCACTGCACTTATGCATCTATCCCAGACATCCTGAGATGCACTATACTAGTCAAAGCTCACTCTTTAATATGTATATATATAAATATATATATATATATATATATATATATATATATATATATATATACATATGTAATGTGTGTTCCAACAATACATTAAAAATAATCCTTGTAATAAATGGCTATCCAATGCGATCACCACAAAGGTGATATTCTGCATGCTGCACTCCTTTGGAACAATTGTGTCTGAGCCCTAAATGTGCCCTGTTTTTGTGGCTGTTTAAAAATAATAACATTGCAGGGAGTGTTGGCAGACAATAGCATAAGTGAACGGGTAAGACTTATTTGTCGAAGTCAGCAAATTGGATAAAGTCATTTCAATTAATATTGAGCAAACTTGTATTGTATTGTATTGTGACACGTGGGTCAAGATGACTAAGGATTGTGCTAGGCCTTTCCCAACAATAGGGAGTTTTAATTCAGAGGTACTAAATAATGTTAAAGATAAAATGTGGTTGATTAAGTCAACAAAAGTGAGAAATAAACATAACAATTGTTTGAAATTGTGGCAAATGGAAGGCAACACGTGGCAGAGCAGCGAGTGTACAGTGAAAGTAGGCGTGGTGAAAAGCGTGCGCACAATGGAAGTAGCCGTTGAGAAGCGTGGAGAACTATGCGCAAGCGTGCCCCCTCCACCCTATGTGGCAGGGGGATTAAGTACAGCCGTTATTAAAAATGAAAAAAAGGAAATTGCTAAGTTATATCCTGTTTTAAGTCAGTTTAAAGCAAGTATGTCTGAAGAAGAGGATGAACCCACTGTAATTTCAGCCATTGCCCATGCTGTTAATATGCTAGAGGTTCAGCGTAAGTATGGAAAGGGGGCAGTGGCTGAGATAGGTGAGAGTAGTGGAGTGACCACAAGGCAAGGAGGGATAACATCCAAGGTACTGAAGCAGCAGCTCCTGTGACTAATCCTGAAGATAGTGAACCAGTTGATACTTATCCTGTCCGCACCATTGCAGTTCCTAATGGGAATGCGGATAAGGATAGTATAGTCCCTGTATGAAATGTTTCAATGCGTGGTCCCTGGACAAGATCAGAACTACATTCCATTATGACTGAATTCACAGATCCTAGAAAAGAGTTGGCTAAGTGTCAGAAGTTTGTTAAAGACTTAGGAAACGCACACGAACAAACCAATAAAGATTGGCGGGTAGTGTTGAGGGCATGTCTTCCTCCCAATACTAACATACAAAAATGTATTAAAGATTGTTTGTTGGAAGAAGACAACACCTTGACAGATGAGGTTAATCAAGAGAATATTGAGCAAATTGTCTCACATTTAACCATCTATTTTCCAGTGGTAGTAAATTGGAGTAAAATTTTCACCAATAAACAGAAAGAGAGTGAAACTGCATCGGATTATTTCACTAGAGGTCTGGCAGCGATAACACGGTTCACTGTGATATCAAACATAAGTGAGGATCCACATCACAGGGAGGTGGCTGAAGGGGTATTAATGGATGGACTCAGGGAAAACTTAAAGACAAGGGTACAAACCTCATTACCTAACTGGAGAGGCATCACAGTAAATTCCCTAAGGGAATCTGCTGTGGAGCATGACAAAAACCTTTTTAGAAAAATGGAAGAGAAGAGTGATAGGTTAATGACGGTGAGTATACAAGCTCTAGAGGGAATGCATACACGACCACCAGCATACAACCCACATAACAAGAAACATAGAACAGTCAGGTGTTACAACTGTAATGAAGAAGGACATATCATGAAAAATTGTAAAAAGGAAAGACACAATACACATAGGGGTGGGTCACATAGATATCCTCCAAGGAGGAATTCACATAGTCTAGAGGACTCACAACTGCCCGCTCATGCTATAGCAGCAAATGCTGCCCAGGAAAGCGATAGTCAGCGTTATGGGTCAGGTCATACCTGTAGTCTACAACCAGTGAGGTTAACAGAGAGTCTGAGGGAAGAACCAACAATGATAGTTGACATAGCTGGTAGGAAACAAACTTTTCTTGTAGATACAGGGGCGGCCAGATCTGTGATAACCTCTCCTTTCAATCTACAGGTGACCAGTAAAACTATTCCAGCTATGGGGGTAACAGGAAGAGTGTTGCATTATCCTTTAACTAAACCCACAGAAGTTACTATCGGTCCTCTGCATACCAAACACTCGCTTCTCTTGGCTGCAGCAGCTCCTACTAACTTACTGGGAAGGTACTTGTTATGTAAAATGGTATGTGTCATATACTGTACCCCAGATGGTGTATTCCTAGATATACCAGAGAAGGTTGCATATGAGGTACAGGATATATTGGACACCACACAATGGTTAATGTTACACTCTACTGTTATAGAACAAACTCCATCTCAAGTAAAGGGATGTTGATGGAGATACCGGGTTCCTTATGGACCATCGATGGACAGGACACTGGATTGATGGCAAATGTAACTCCTGTGATGGTAAATCTAAAAAGAGGTAGGATAGCTCCAAAAATCCCACAGTATCCATTAAAACTGGAGGTGGAATTAGGGGTATATCCTGTTATTGAGAGGCTGTTGCAACAAGGGATTTTAATTCGTACATCCAGCATAGCAAATAGTCACATTTTCCCTGTGAAGAAGAGTGGGGGGAGGGGCTATAGATTAGTACAGGTCTTAAGGGGAATTAATAAAGTTGTTGAGAGCCAATTCCCCGCAATGCCCAATCCAGCTGTCATCCTCATGCAGATTCCACCGTCTGCTAGTCATTTTACTGTCATTGATCTGTGTTCTGCTTTCTTCTCAGTTCCTCTTCACCCTGACTGCCAATACCTTTTTGCATTCTCCTACCGGGGGCTGCAATATACATGAACTAGACTATCCCAGGGGTTCATTGACAGCCCCAGTATTTTCTCCCAAGCCTTACATGACTGTTTACAATCCTTTCAACCAAGCAATGGGTCTGTTCTGATTCAATATGTGGACGATTTGTTGTTGTGCTCTGATTCTTTTATGTCATGTTTGCATGATACTAAATTGCTGTTGCTCCATCCCTCGCAAACAGGGCACAAGGTGGCAAAGGACAAGTTACAGCCATGTCAGACTAAGGTCAAATACTTAGGACACTGTCTCACCCAGGGGCTAAGACACTTGACGACCAACAGAATTGAGGCCATACAACACATGACACTGTAGCAGAGCCAGAAGCAAATCCATACCTTCTTGGGGATGTGTGGATACTGTAGATCCTGGATCCCAGGTTTTTCTATTCTGGCATTACAATTGCAGGAGCTAGTCTCATCCTCAAAACTAGAACATGTCGTACACACAGAGGAATCAGAGCAAGCGTTCTTTAATCTTAAAGATAGTTTCACTAAAGCACCTGCATTGGAAATAACTGATTATGAAAAGCCTTTTGAGCTATACTGTACGGAAGCTGATGGTTGTGCAGCAGGTGTCCTCACTCAGAAACATGGTGACGCTAATAAGACCGGTAGCATACTACAGTGCACAATTGGACACTGTGGCAAGATTACTCCCAACATGTCTCAGAAGTGTAGCAGCAACTGCTCTTCTGGTAAGTAAGAGCGAGGACATAGTATTAGGACATGATTCAACTGTCTATACACCCCATGCAGTATCAGCTCTGTTAAATTCAGCTCAAACCAGACATGTCTCGTCAGCGTGATTCACAAAATGGGAACTAGCTCTGATGGCACCCTCAAACATCACCATCAAACGATGTAGCACCTTAAATCCAACTACATACCATCCATATGTGTCTCTAGAGACACAAAGGGTGGGAGGTGAGAAGACCCTGGGTGGTGATGAGTTTGGCAAGAGTACTGATACGCATGACTGTATGGAATACCTGAACCAGACCTTTCTTGCAAGGTTCAACATACGTGACAACTCCTGAGAAAATGTAGATTTTACGTTTTATATAGACGGGAGTTGTCATAGACAGACAGAGATGGGAGAACTATGTACTGGTTATGCTGTTGTAGACAATCAGGACGTTGTAGAAGCTGGACCCCTTGGCCCACCTCACTCAGCTCAAGTGGTCGAACTAGTAGCATTAAGGAGAGCTTGTGAGTTGGCAAAGGGTAAGTCAGCTAATATATATAGTGACTCTAGGTACGCCATCGGGGTAGTGCACGATATTGGGGCCCTTTGGTGTCTTAGAAACTTTACGACAGCAGCAGGCACGCCAGTGGCACACTCGCAACACATAGAAGGACTTTTGACAGCGATACAGTTACCCAGGACAGTAGCCGTCATAAAATGTAAAGCCCATACCTCTGAAGAAGACCTGGTGTCATTGGGCAACAAAAGGGCGGACAAGGCTGCTAAATGGGCAGCAGGGCAAACTATAACTGTATCGACCGAGACTACGATGGTTTTTCAGACATTAGACATGCAGAAATTAATTGAAATGCAAGATTTGTGTACCCTGCAGGAAAAGGCGGTCTGGAAGGCAAAGGGATGTGGTCAAGAGTCCTCAGGACTCTGGAGAGATGGACAAGGTAAGCCTGTAGCTCCCAGAACATACTATCCAAGCCTGGCTGAAGCAGCACATGGTCTGACTCACCTGGGTAAAGAAGGTATGTGCAAACTGGTGAGAGCATAGTGGTGTGCACCTGGATTTTCTTCACAGGCTGGTAAAAAGGCAATGTCATGTCTTACTTGTTTGAGGAAAAATGTCGGGAAAACTATTCCAACTGAGCCATCCCACATCCCTCCTACAGACGGACCTTTTCAGGTAATACAAATTGACTATATCCAATTGCCACCTTGCAGGAATCTAAAGTATGTGTTAGTATGTATTGATGTGTTTTCTGGTTGGGTAGAAGCATATCCAGCAGCCACTATCACTGCTGTGTTCACTGCAAAGAAAATTGTTCAGGAACTTGTGTGTAGGTACGGTATCCCTAGAATCATAGAAAGTGATAGGGGTACCCACTTTACTGGTGATATCTTCCAAAACATGTGCAAGCTCATGGGAATCAGTAGTAGGCTTCACACCCCTTACCGACCACAAGCCAGTGGTAAGGTGGAAAGAGTAAATGGTACTATTAAGAACAAGCTTGGTAAGATAATGGCTGAAACTGGGCTGGCGTGGCCTGAAGCTTTGCCACTAGTCCTCCATAGCATCCGAACCACTCCCAGACCTCCTCTTAATCTGTCCCCCTTTGAGATACTGTTCGGCCGACAACCTCATTTGATCATGAGTCCACAAGACGACTTGAAGTGTAAAAATGAAGTGACTGTACAATATCTTATAAAAATGAGCAGACAGCTAAAGCAACAACAACCAAACCTAAAAATGCTGTCACCTGGTATGCCAGAGACGAACTGTCATGATGTTGAACCTGGGGACTATGTTATGATCCACAATTTCTTACGCTCAGGTTGTTTAACAGACCGCTGGGAAGGCCCGTACCAAGTGCTGCTGACCAGTACCACATCACTGAAGGTTGCAAAGAGAGACACTTGGGTCCATTCCACCCTCTGCAGGAAAGTCAGTAACCCGGAGAAAGTGCGAGATACTGAGACTGACGACACCGATCTGTCACTCGTAAACCTGTTGCGGGAGACCTGAAGCCTGCAGTCAAGACACCTGAGCCAGAGACGTTGCCCCAAAACTATATTTCCAGCGATGGAGTGGCATTTTTGTTTTTCTTTTGTTCCAGGATTTTTCTTGTTTTTACTTTTTATAGGACACTCTATTTTTGTGAAGCATGATGAAAGACAGAGGCAGGATCTGGTAGTGATACCGATGAGATGGATGTTGAGGAAAAGTTATTAGAATACCCAGAGTAGCCCATTACCAAGCTTGGTCCAGGGGTTATAAAAAGGTCTGCTAGCCCTAGACCTCGGAGACAGTGTGAGGGGCTATTGTCTGATGAATATTGTATTTGTAAGTATTGTGACTTACTAGTTGAAGAGAAATGCATCCAGCGATGTCAGTCCACTGGTAATCTGGACGTGGGCGGACATCCTCTGGAGGATTATCACTCCTTAGTGGGTAAGGTTCTAAACCAAACTGAGTGCTGGGTGTGCTCGCATGTGCCTCAGGAACAGCATAACATAGGACTAGTGCCGTTTCCACTAAACATCTCTGAGGTGCTCGAAAAAAGAGGAGGGAGGCCCATAGAAGGAAAGTACAATAACACTAGGTCCCCTAGTCTGCAGCTTAGACAATACTCCTTAGACAGATCTTTACTGTGCCTAAATATCTCTCATGCAAAACGTTTGGAGAATTGGGAAGCTGACCTATCAGATCAGACAATGGCTCACCACACTCATTTTGGAGGTAGACTTACAAGGTCACCAATAGGCAAGAATGTTGATGGACACCATAAATTAGGACGTGTAACCAAACATAAGAAAGTATCCATTGGGAAGGTCTCCATAGGTAATTGTAAGAATGTTATCCATGCTGACACGTGTCTTGAACAAATAAAGACACTAGGCATGGGTAGTTTTGTGATATAATTAATGGGCATACTGTTCCTTATGTTCTCCCTGATGATGTGTATTTTGTTTGTCGGAGAAAAGCTTATACCTGGGTGACTCCGAGTTCCAAGGGTCTGTGTTTCTTAGGTAAACTGGTTCCTGAAATCATGACTATTACTCATGAAGAAATGGTTGGTATTCACAAGACTACATCCCCACCCTACATACACACACAATATGAACACCATGGGAAGAGAAATATGATTCCTGGTGAGGAACCCATAGCTACAAAATTGATTAGTGAAACCTCTGGTTTTCAAGTTATGGTTGCTCTAGATGTCACCAGGACCGCTCGGGGAACTTTAAATTTCAAATATATTTAAGACCTAGCTAAATTGATAGACAATATCACCGAGATTAAACCACAAAGAAAACTATATCGCAACAGGATTATCCTATGTTCTCTGGGAGATTGAACAAATATATTTAAGTATCTTTTATCACATCCACCCAGAAAAGGTGCACCCACACAAGATATTACATTTTCGAAATAACAAAAAACAGGCTTGTTTTTGTGGGGCACTCAAAAGGATAAGGAAAAAATAAAACTTGCTTTTATTGATATACATTAAAGATATATATTAGTATCATATAAATTAATAATATTTAGAGTAGTGAAATATTAAAACATGTAAATTAAATGAATGACCAGTAATAGTATACACTGTCAAAACTGGCAGAAGAACTGCCAGAATGTGCCGTCCCTCTAATATATTCTAATATATATGTAATTGTGGGTACAGATAATACTGAAAGTGAATGGTATAAACTGCATTCATTGTGTAAAGCGAGGGTTAATACCCTACATCCATTAAGTAATGTGAGGGTTAATGTCCTCAGTAAACAGAAGAAACTCAGTAGTCTAAAAAGCCAGTAATAATTGGTACATTAAGGGAGAGAATATATAATCACAGACACTGTGAGAAATGTCGCTGGAATGAGTGAACTCTATTAAAATTCTCTGTTAATAGTTCAGCAGGTCTGTATCATATATGTGTCCTACTAGATAAATGAGTCAGCTTCCTCACTTAGGAGAGTACTGCAATAGGTTAAATACCTCAGTCTACCCTCTCCTATTATAATGCGACAGATATAAGGTATAGAAATTATATTGTGTAAGTCAGAACAGACTTAATGTCCTGCCAGTGATATGAATATATCTTAGACTAAGGGGCATATTCAATTGACGGCGGGATCGCCGAAAATCCCACGCTCAAAAAATATTACCGTTATAACGGTAATCCTGCGCGTGAAAAACCGTTAATACGGTAATTTACTCGCTGGATTTCAGCTCGCAGCTCAGGGAGATATTTCCGTATTAACGGTAATCTTTTTTGAGCGCGGGATTTTCGGCAATCCCGCCGTCAATTGAATATGCCCCTAAGTCTCTCAGACCTAAAAACAAATTTAATGTGGGTATTGTCAAATATCAAGGTGATATCAAATATCGCTGGACAAAACAGACTCTATATTGCAGTGCATGTTATTAATACATTGAGACTGTGTCATAAAAATGCTTTACTCAATAAGTATAACTGTTCCACCTCTTGGTAGAGTACTAGCTAGAATAAATAACACTGTCTGCCGACTCCTAAAATAGTGAGAAAGGTGTAGAGTATAATGACTGTGTTAATTGGACACAGTTGTTAGGAAATGATAGCACCGTGTCTCCACATTTGCACAGGAGATACTATGAAATGTCCACAGATCTGTGTTATATAGCTTAGAGCGGACTGCCAGCGGTATACTATGATAACAAAATCAGTCTCTCAATCGGATTACTCCCCTTCACTAATAAAGATCCCCAAGGAAACCACAATCTAAATATTGATATAGGGGCACATTTATCATTATTCACATAAAGTGAAAAGTAGTTTTCAATCCTTATCGCAATGATAAGGATTGAACTACTTCTCACATTTATGTACAGCCGTGCATAGAAACAGCAGTTCCGAAAAACTGCTGTTTCAGTGATAAAAAAAAACATACTTACCCCCCTCTTCGGAAGCGCTGTCTTCGGGTCTTCTATTCACTCTTAAAGTGCGCATGTCCAGTTCCAAGAACTGGACATGCGCACACAGATCCCCTCTCTGTCTCTGCAACAATAGTTGCAGAGAGAGAGCTGTGAGTGACAGGGAGGGATCATGTGATCCCTCCACACATGCGCTGTCCAGCTCTGCTCTCCAGAGCAGAGCTGACAGCATTAGATTTCCTCAATTCGGATGATGTACGCCAGCTTCAGCTGGCGTACATTAACATGACAAGTTCCCGAAAAAAATGTTTTTTCGGGACTTGTTAGATTGCGGCCAGGAGCAGTCACCATTTTGTTGAATGGTGACTGCTCCCAAAAACGAAGAGGAATGCAAAGCAGCAGATATCCATGATATCTGCTGCGATGCCCCCTTAATAAATTTGCGGAGGACACTGTGGGACTTTAATTACCCGTTAAAAGCACTATCGTGCTTTATTAAATTCGCCCCATAAACTGGTAGAGGGACGGCGCGTGTTAAAGCCAACGCGCGTTTTACTAGACTAACCTTTCTCAAGGCAACCCAATCTAGCGTTCCAATAGGTTATTTATAGTTTGGGAACCACCCACTAATGATGTCGTGCTTAGTAACTGCTATGGTAATGCAGGACGCTAATGGATAGCGGCGTTTACAGAGCTCCTTGTCACTTCCTCAATATATGAGACAAGTGCCCTGTAACAACCACTAACGATTTAAATGACATAAGCTTACAGTTTAAAGTCTTGTTTGAAAGATAATGTACTGTTTAACCCCTGAAGATATAACAGGGATATCGAAAAAAGAATCCCAAAATGATATATTAGGATTGGTTCGATGAAAGTAACACAGAGCCCATGTAATTTATGAGCCTCGGGATCCAGGAAAAAGTATTCCTCAATCGGAAAAGGTAAATGTGATAAATGAAACAATATTGTAATACCTGAGAACCATGAGAGAGGATAATTTTTGTTTAATTGTATGATTATATTGTATGTATAGTTATTATATTTATTGATTTATATGTTTTATATTATTTTATATGGAGGGATAAGGACCAGAATATCATATCGTTACCCGTTAAAGGGATATGATGACATATTCAATGCAGAATTAATTGTCTAGATATAACTAATATGTAGGTGTCTAAATATGGTGTTGTGAAACACAATTTTTTTTTATTAAGAAACCCTATGCAGTGCAAGAAAAAATTGTAATAAAGTGAAATAAAGTGACTGTGATAAATAAAGGAAAACCTATTCCGAAAATGTTATTAATATTGATATTAATTATGGGAGCAATATTAATACTCCAAAAAAATATTTATTTAGGAATGGTGAATTAGGACATACCAAAGGGTATGAAAATGAAAGTGATAATAAAATAAATGAAATAAAAAATAATAAAGGAGATGAAAAATAATACATAAATGGTGACTCATAAAAATACTGAAAAGTTTTTATGGTCATTAAGGTCCTTAGGAGTAAGGCTGTCCATCAGGAAAATTTTCCTTGTTTCCCTCTTTAAAAGCTCCACATTAAGATTTCCCCCTCTCAGACCCATATGAACTCGTTCCATAGCAAATGCTTGGAGTCCTTTTGGTTTGCCTTCGTGACATTTCTTAAAATGTCTAGCTACTGTTGTAATCTGTTTTAGATTTTGCATATCCCTCTCTGCCCGTCTAATATTGCCCACATGTTCGAGCACCCTCCTTTTGAGGGGTCTGCTCGTCATGCCGATATAATAAAGATTACAAGGGCAGATAAGGCAGTAGATTACATTTAGAGAGTCACAGTTAAGGAATTCGTTATTCTTTCATATTTTGAGATAACGATCCTTATATTCACTAGTTTGTACCATGTATTGGCATGCCTGGCATTTGCCACATTTGTGGAATCCAGTGGGTCTATTGGAAATTTTTATTACCGGGGATAAGGCACTATGGACCAGACTATCTCGCAAGTTTTTTGAGCTACGCTAAGTTATAGATACCTTATCACCCAAAGCTCTATCAAGATCATCATCTGATTTGAGTACCAACCAATGTTTTTGGAAGATTTCTCCAATCTGACTTCATTCAGAGCAAAAGGAAACATTAAGGCGAATTTTTGAGTGCTGACTCTTGTTCTTAGATGGTGGATAGATAAGTTCTTCTCTATTTTTCTTCCTAACTGCCCTTTCAGCCTTGCGAATGACACGTTTACTATATCCTCTGGATGTTAATCTTTTTCTAAGTTCACCCGCTCTCTTGATGAAGATTGGTTCTTCTGATCATTTTTGCTTCATCCTGAGGAGCTCCCCTTTAGGAATACCCCTGATCACTGCCGGGTAATGGGAACTAGAAGAGTGGAGAAAACCATTGGTAGCTGTTTTCTTTCTGAAAATATCGGTACCTAAATGTCCATCTGGTGTTTTAAAGATGTTGAGATCCAGGAAATTGATGTTATCCCTATGTATCTCAAATGTTAACCTGAAATTCAGGTCATTAGTGTTTAGAGTCCTGGCAAATTCCGAAAAAAGTCTTTCCTCACCATCCCACAGGACCAGTACATCGTCAATATATCTAAGCCATAAAGTAATATGGCTAGTATATATTGTGGCAAGAGCCCGCTACTGCAGAAGCACACGCGAACAACTTCTTCCTTTTTATGGTTCTTTATTGTCAGGATGGTAATAATATTTTGATATCGTATACTTGCACAGCAATTATGGAGACCCTATACGCTTACTATACATAGTCCAGCTCTCTGTCCAGATCAGCCAGCTAGCCCAGCGTTGATCTCCCTGAACAAATGAAACAAGCAGGGTTTTATACCTGACACTCCTCCCACAGGCCTAGCTTGATGGGCAGGTGACACACTCACCTTCCCTTTAAGAGTAAACTCCCATCACTGGCTCTGTTTGCACAACGAGACCCACCCTGTCTGTTTGCTGAGAGGAAATCATGTAAGTTAACAAACTTTAAACTACACATATGTTTTTACCTGGTTTAATCTCCACCTAGGTGCATAACTGTGCCAATGTTTTATTCTGTTTGTATACTTTATCTGTCTCTTGTCAGAAAAAATGCCTCCCTTTGTTACATATCCCTCCCCCTAGCGTCTCCAAGTAGGGGGACGCAGACTTTGCGAGGAACGCATATTTTCGTGACAATGCATCTGCATTCTTGTGCAGAATCCCAGGTCTATGTTCTACTGAGAACTTAAAAGGTTGCAGTGCCAAGAACCAGTGGGTTACCTTGGCATTTACCTCCCGGTTGTTCTGCATCCATCTTAATGGTGCATGGTCTGTTATTAGGGTGAACTCTCTGCCAAGGAGATAATAGCGCAGAGCTTCTGTAGCCCATTTTATGGCGAGACATTCTTTTTCCACAGTGGCATATTTTTGTTCCCTTGGAAGAAACTTACGACTTAGGTACAGGACAGGATTTTCTACTTCATTCTTCTCCTGTGACAAGACTGCACCTAACCCAACACCAGAAGCATCAGTTTGGAGGAAGAACCTCCGGGTAAAATCTGGTGCTTGTAGAACTGGAGAGGAACAAAGAGCTAACCGAAGATCAGACCAGGCGGTTTCTGCAGAGTCAGACCAGGTTAATCTATCTGGACAACTTTTTTTTAACATGTCCGTAAGTGGAGCAGCTCTAGTGGCAAAGTGGCTTACAAACCGCCTGTAGTAACCTACTAAGCCTAAAAAGGTTCTTAACTGTGACTTTTTCTCTGGTCTTGTCCAATTTTTGACTGCCTCCACTTTGTCTAGCTGGGGTTTTACATGCCCTCGACCAACAATGTTCCCCCTAGTATTTGGCTTCTCTCATGGCTATGGCACATTTCTCTGGGTTAGCTGTTAACCCTGCGGACCTTAATGAAGCTAAGACCGCCTCAACTTTGGATAAATGTGATCCCCAGTCTGGGGTATAAATCACTGTATCGTCCAAGTAAGCAGCTGCATAAGCTGTGTGAGGTCGTAGCAATTTATTCATAGCCCTTTAGAAGGTGGCAGGTGCCCCATGCAACCCAAAGGGTAGGACTTTATATTGATAGAGACCATCAGGGGTGGAAAATGCAGTCTTTGGCTTGGCCGTGGAAGTCAGGGGAACTTGACAATAACCCTTTGTTAGATCAAGGGTTGTTAAATAATTGCTACCAGCAAGATTTTCCACAAGTTCATCCACACGTGGCATCGGATAGGCATCAAACTGCGACATACTGTTTAGGCGCCTAAAGTCATTGCAGAACCTAATTGTCCCATTGGGTTTCGGGACAAGCACAATGGGACTATTCCATTCACTAGTGGACTCTTCAATTACATCTAACTGGAGCATCTTCTCGACCTCCTTTCTCACGTCCACCCGTCTGGCTTCTGGAATACGATACGGCTTCTGCTTTACAATGACTCCTGGCGCAGTGACAATGTTGTGTTCGATTAAGGTAGTGCGCCCAGGAATGTAAGAGAAGACATCCCTGTTCCGGCGAATTATTTCTTCAGTCTGTTGTCTCTGCTGAATGGACAAGGCTGGCTCTATGGGCACTTCAGACTTTTCAATGGCAGTACTCACTACCTGAGGAGAGGTTTCCTCATCATGCCAGGGTTTAAGTAGGGGAACATGATATATTTGCTCCTCCCTTCTCCCACCTAACTGGCGGACTCTGTAATTGACAGGACCGACAGCCTCTAGAACTTCATATGGACCCTGCCAATGGGCAAAAAATTTGCTTTCCTGGGTAGGAACCAGGACTAGGACCTTGTCCTCAGGCTTGAAAGATCAAACAACAGCACTTTTGTCATTCCTGAGCCTCTTTTACATGTTGCTGCACAATGGGCCCTCTCTTTCCTAGCCTCTCATACATTTTGGACACAAATTGTACCAGATTTGGCTCCCTGGGACCTTGCTGCTCCCAGCCTTCTTTTAACATATCCAAGATACCCCTGGGCTGTCTCCCAAACAATAACTCAAAGGGACTAAACCCTGTTAAAGCTTGAGGTACCTCACGGATGGCAAACACCAAATAGGGAATAAGAGTATCCCAATCTTTTTTTTCTTGAGCCACTGCTTTCCTGAGCATGTGCTTTAATGTGCGGTTAAAGCGTCCCACCAAGTCATCTGTTTGTGGATGGTTTACAGAGGTGTGAAGTGCCGTAACCCCTAGCAACTGGCACATGTCCTTCATCAGTTTAGACATGAATGGAGTACCCTGGTCTGTGAGAATTTCTTTGGGTACTCCCAAGCATGTAAATATCAATACAAGTTCTTTAGCTATGTTGCTGGACTTTATGTTTTGTAGAGGAATTGCCTCTGGATACCTGGTTGCATAGTCAAGCACCACTAGTATATATTGGTGCCCACGTGCTGATTTTTCCAGTGGCCCCACAAGGTCCATAGCTATCCGTTCAAAGGGAACTTGTACTATTGGTATTGGAATGAGAGGTGCCCTGTACATGGGTTTGGGACAGGTTCTCTGACAAATGGGACAGGACTGGCAATACTTTTTCACTGCCATGTGTACACTGGGCCAGTAAAACCTAAGCAGAACTTGTTCCCGTGTTTTATCCTCCCCTAGGTGTCCCCCACAGACATGTGTATGTGCTGCTTTTAACACTAGGGGTACATGGACCTGAGGAACCATTAATTGTTCTACTTTTTCCCCCTGTAGAGTAGCAACTCTATACAAGAAATTATTTTTAACAATAAAATATGGTATACCTTCTGCAGGCTGGGCGGCTTTCGATACCCCATTTACCTCAGTCACACTTTTAAAGGCATGTTCCAAAGTGGCATCATTAAGTTGGTCTCGAGCAAAGTCCTGCAGAGGAAACAAAATTGGTATTGCGGACCAGTCCATATCCTCACTGACAGGCGGGGTGGGCTCATCTGCGACATCACCGACCAATGCTAGTTTGGACTGTCCATGTCTCCCCACAGGTGGATGCTTTTGTGGACCTCCTGCTGTGACTCCCAGGATGGCATTCCGGTTTGGCGGTTCCCAAAGATCGATGTCCAGATGTTGTGGATTCTTAGGCGGTTCCTTTAAGACCGGGCTTCCGACCGTTACATCAGTTGCCGGCATGTCCGGCCGGATCCGCTCACCAAGGACATCATTAAACAGTGGGAAGTCTCGCCCCAAAATGAGTGGATATGGGAGTTTAGGTGCTATGGCAGCTACCACCATAACAGTTTTGTCTTTGATTGTGACTGGTAGTATTGTTCTTTCATACTCCTCTGTCGTGCCATGTACGCAAAGAACCTTCACCTTGGGCAACCGAGAAGTTATGGTTTCGGGTAAGGCAGAGCTGGAAACCAATAAGAGTTCACTCCCCGAGTCAACCAAGGCCAGAACAAGGTTTTGGTTGATTAGCACAGTCACCCGGAACAAACAAGGACTTCCTGATGTGGGACTCATGGTAAAACAGCTTGGAAATGCAGGCCCAATATGTGCCACGGAACAGTCCATGGGTTCCGGTAGTTTAGGACATTCTGCCTTAAAGTGGCCTGGCTCACCACATTCAAAACACTTCAGATTAGACAGCTTTGCACCTGGCCCTCTGTCCGTAGCAGTTTTGCCATTGGGCCCTGTAGCAAGGATTGTCAAACCTGGCTTTTGGCGCGGCAGCGGCTTTGGCACAAACGCAGGTTCTTTAGTCATTTGCTGTAGCACACAAAACCTTTCTACCATGGTGGCAAGCTCTTCGTAAGTTTGTTGGTCTTATTGCAGCACCCACCTTTGCAAATCACGGTTCATCCCCCGGATGCAGTGATCTGTCGCCAGAACTTCAATAATCCGAGAAGGCGAATTCTCCTCAGGCTGCAGCCATTTCTTTAAAATTTTAGAAAGCTCAGCCACTTGCGCTCTGACCGGTTTTTCTTTATTATAGCGCCATTGGTGATAGCGTTGGGCTCGGCCTGGTCCGGAAACTCCAATGCGAGCCAATATCTCAGACTTTAGGCACAAATAATCAGAGGCCCGTTCTTCATCTAGATCCATATAAGCTTCACCAGTCAGATATGGCGCCAGTCTCTCAGCCCAATCTTTAGGAGGCCATTTTGCCCTTTTGCAAGTCTCTCAAAAGACACCAGATATGCTTTTACGTCATCAGCTGGTGATATTTTCTGCAGAACCGAACCAGGTGGTTCATTTCTGTCATGCCTCACCTGGCTTAACTCTTCTTTTAAGAGCCTTGTGTTTTCCACCTGTGCCTCGGCAACTTGTAGCATCTGAGCTTGCTGCTGTTGCTGCGCAGTGGCCACATTCACGAGGGTTCTCAGTACTTCCTCCATGTTGACGTCTGCGTGGGTTGGGTAGCGGAAACTTGCTTCCTGGAGTTTTCCACCCTGACACCACTTGTGACAAGAGCCCGCTACTGCAGAAGCAGACGCAAACAACTTCTTCCTTTTTATGGTTCTTTATTGTCAGAATGGTAATAATATTTTGATACCGTATACTTGCACAGCAATTATGGAGACCCTATACGCTTACTATACATAGTCCAGCTCTCTGTTCAGATCAGCCAGCTAGCCTAGCGTTAATCTCCCTGAACAAATGAAACAAGCAGGGTTTTATACCTGACACTCCTCCCACAGGCCTAGCTTGATGGGCAGGTGACACACCCACCTTCCCTTTAAGAGTAAACTCCCATCACTGGCTCTGTTTGCACAACGAGAACAACCCTGTCTGTTTGCTGAGAGGAAATCATGTAAGTTAACAAACTTTAAACTACACATATCATCATCATCATCATCATCAACATTTATTTATATAGCGCCAGCAAATTCCGTAGCGCTTTACAATTGGGAACAAACATTAATAAGACAATACTGGGTAATACATACAGACAGAGAGGTAAGAGAACCCTGCTCACAAGCTTACAATCTATAGGACAATGGGAGTTAGAAACACAAGGGCATGTGCTACATCATATTGCACAATGGACCAGCCAGACTGCAAAAGTAAAAGTACTGAGTGGGCTGTGTGTGTTGCAATGTTGGTCAGAAGGTTGTTGTCTTGTGTTAGCAGTGTAGAGGATGGCAATAGGGTAATCTAGGGAAATTAAGATGATGGTTGAGGAATATCATAACCTTGTCTGAAGAGGTGGGTTTTCAGTGAACGCTTGAAGGTTTGAAGACTAGAGGAAAGTCTTACTGTGCGAGGGAGGAAATTCCACAAAGTAGTTGCAGCACGGAAAAATTCCTGTAACCGAGAATGGGAGGATGTGATGAGAGTGGAGGAGAGACGTAGATCTTGTGCAGAACGGAGGTGTCGAGTAGGGAGATATTTCGAGACAAGTGAGGAAATGTATGTCGGTGCAATTTTGTTGATGGCCTTGTATGTTAGTAGAAGAATTTTATATTGGATTCGTTGAAATACAGGCAGCCAATGTAGAGACTGACAGAGTGGCTCAGCGGAGGAATAACGGTTTGTAAGGAAAATCAGTCTAGCCGCTGCGTGCAAAATAGATTGTAGGGGTTAAAGTCTGACGTTGGGAAGACCAGTAAGGAGGGAATTGCAATAGTCGATGCGGGAGATGATGAGTGCATGAATGTTTTTGCGGTGTCTTGTGTCAGATATGTGCGTATTCTGGAAATGCTCTTTAGGTGTATGTAACATGATTTAGATATAGAGTTGATGTGGTGAATAAACGACAGTTGTGAATCAAGGATTACACCTAGGCAACGAGCTTGCGGGGTGGGATTTATGGTCATGTTATCGACAGAAATAGAAATGTCAGGCAGGAAGCTTCTGTTCTTGGGTGGGAATATTATTAATTCAGTTTTTGAAAGATTGAGTTTTAGTTGGCGAGAAGACATCCAAGATGAAATGGCAGAAAGACAGTCAGTAACGCGAGACAACACAGATAGTGAAAGCAAATGCAATGTATATGGATAGAGGTAGAGCGCACTAATTGAGGCTGCTGCAGATATGGGCTGAATATCACCTATTCAATCAAAACTAATACAGAATAAAAATAGTGTCCATGTCCAATAGCGCCACAATATAAAACAGAGTCTATATTTAGAAAAAAGCCATTAAAGGCATAGTGCTCATAATTCATAAACGATGTTGTATCCACACGATATATTCAGTTTCAATATTTCCATTAGATGTATTCCATATTCATATAGTGTGGGAGAGAAAAGGGAAAAAGAGACAAAAAAGTCTCATAGTGCATTATCTTTTTTTAAAAAAAAATATATTTATTTCAATTCTTATAAAACATAAAAAGATATTGTTTACAACACTTAATAATGCAAGTATTTGATATTTTCCTAAGAAAGAGTGTCCTTGAAGTGATAAAAAGTGGCTGCTCACCAGAGGTGACTGAAGATCTGAGCTGATGGTAAAAAGGTCTTAGAGTCCAGATCGTTCTCCATACGGAGTCTCCTTCAATGGTGCCGCAGATGCTTTTAGCACATTCAGGATCCACATCAAATCAGACCTACGCGTTTCGACCCTCCAGGGGTCTTTATCAAGGCATAATTGAACGTTGGAAACGGACACTCTTTTATAGTGTCATGTTCAGCGCCGTTCCAATGAGAGTTACAATCATATCAACAAATAGAAACAAGACAGCAAAATTCTATTACTTATATGTGTTCTATCTATTTAAATATATGACTATCTTATACATAGTACTTCATTGTAATAAATAGTAGATAGTATGAAATATATGATCCGTGAATTTGTGTTGCGGTCACAAGGGTTTTTTTATCCAATCAAAAAAGAAGATGGATCGTCTAACGGTATTCAGCCAATGAAAAAGAAGGCTAAGCGTTGTCTAGGTGACCACCAGGACTTACGTATTCCACATACTTCTATATGTCCTAAATAGAAGGATTCTATATGACATCTGGCCTTTTTAGAAAAGAAATGGCTCAAGTGTCATATGTATTCTGAAAAAGATCATAAGTCCAAAAACTTCGTTCTAAAGGCTTCAAGCAGCGGAAGTGTGCGTGTTGATTTTTCTTATAGTCACACATAAACAGAGTCTCTCAAACATATAAATGTGGTCTCGAGAATTTAGGTATGTTATTCCATGATACCAACACCATACTTTAGATCGTATTATTATATTAGCAGTATCATAGGACTTGTTGTTTTACGATCCGATCACATGGTATTTTAAAACCAATAAGGTGGTTCCAAAGTTTCTGCTACAATGAAGATTTCATTCATAAAAGCCACGATTGTCACCGGGATGATAGTATTGTTATATTAGCAGTATCATAGGACTTGTTGTTTAACAATCCGCTCACATGGTATTTTAAAACCAATGAGGTGGTTCCAAAGTTTTTGCTACAATGAAGATTTCATTCATAAAAGCCACGATTATTACCGGAATGAGAGTTTTCCATTTCTTAATACAAATATGGTTCTCCACATATTAAAAAATGGGTAAATAGAATATAAGGATAGAATCTTAATTTTTTGATATTCATTTGTAACGATTTCATTTATAGAATACAGTAGTGACAAAAAGAAAGGTTCATTCTTAATTAATCAGCCCTTTTGATTTTTACTAGTATATAATTAGCATAAATAGATGTAAAAATAATCATAAAAACCAATGGAGTTCAAAATCCGCATTTAGGCCAGTAGGAGCTAAGGTGTTAAGTTTGTGAATCCAAAACATTTCTTTTTTGGCTAATTGTGGAAGGATGTTTTTATTCTTCCAATTTGGTTCTACTGTAGAGATACCCATGAAATCTGTGATGCCATGTCCCAAACAATCATGAGCATCTTTACAGTGTTTTGAAAGCGGATGAGTCAGTAAGCCTTTTTTAATATTGCAAAGGTGTTCTGACATTCGAGTTTTCAAAGGACGGGTAGTCCGTCCTATATAATATTTATCGCAAATGCATCTCAGAAAGTATATAACATTTTTACTGTTACAGGTGATAAATTGATTTATCTTATATTTAACTCCATGGATTTCAAATTCTGTATATTTATTTTTCTTTTCTTTTGAAAATGTATTCTTGCACATCTTACAGATACCACATCTATAGAATCCCTTCGATAGATTTCCTCTTTTAAGGTTGGGGAGGGATCCTTTGACAAGTTTTTCTTTTAAATTTTTTGCCTTTCTATAGATGAATGTGGGCAATTCTGGCAGTAACGGGCCCAGAACGGTATCCTTTTTTAAAAGTCCCCAATGTTTTTTCAATATTTTTTCCATCTCTTTATGTTTGTTGTTAAATCTGGTGATGAAGGACCATTGAAATTTTTCGTTGTTTATTTGAGATTTCTTCTTTTCCATTAAGTTATTTCTATTTATTCCAGATATCTTGGTTTTTGCCAAGTTAATATCATTTATAGAGTATCCCTTCTTTAGGAAATCCGTTGATAGTTTCTCCACTTCTTTCTTATATTCCAAATCTTCTGTGCAATTTCTCCTTGCACGTACAAATTGGCCGTATGGTATATTCTGTAGCCATCTTTGATGATGATTGCTTGAGTAGGGTATAAGTGAGTTAGAATCCGTTGGTTTCGTGAATAATTTGGTATGAATTTTTTTATCTTTAATGTATAGTGTTAGATCTAGAAAGTTGACATTAACTGTACTAATTTCAAAAGTGAGATTGATATTCAACAAATTATCATTTAGGGATCTACAGAATACATCCAATTCCTCCTTGCTACCCCGCCAAATGAACAGGATGTCATCAATAAATCTCATCCAGGATACCAGGCTCGCCCCAAGGTGCTCATGAAGCCCAAAAATCTCCTCTTCCCAGTACGCCATGAACAAATTAGCATAACTTGGAGCGAACCTGGTACCCATTGCTGTTCCTGTATTCTGTAGATAGAATTTGGAGTTATAATGAAAATAGTTGTTCTCCAAGATGAATAGTATCCCTTCCTCTAAAAAAATTTTTAAATTGATTGAAATATTATTTTTCGTAAGAAAGTGGTTTACAGCCTCTAATCCATTCTTATGATCAATGATAGTATAAAGGGATTTCACATCCGCAGTACACAAAAAGCACCCCTCCTCATAGTTCAATAAAGATAATTTTTTTAGAACATCTGACGTGTCTTTAATAAAAGACTTTGTCATCAGTATGAGTGGTTGCAAATAGGAATCAATGACTGCTGAAAGATTTGAAGTAATAGATTCAACACCAGAGACAATGGGTCTCCCCGGTGGATTATGTATATCTTTGTGTATCTTGGGTAAGATATAGAGGAAAGGAGTAGATGGATTCTCAATATTGATAAAAGAGAATGTGTCCTCATCAATAACTTCTAGATCTTTATATTTATTGAGTAGTATAATTAATGCTCCTTGGATCTTCTGAATAGGATCTTGCAAAATGGGTCTATAGGTGTTTCCATCTGTTAGGAGGTCTGATATTATTTTTTTATATTGTTCTGTATCCATAATTACTATTGAGCCACCTTTATCGGCAGGTTTAATAGTTAGATTTTCATTCTCTGCTAGACCCTTAATGGCCTCAGATTCCTTTTTGGTATAATTATACTTGTCTTTAAAGAAGTTATGTTTCTTTCTTTTATTAATTTTAGAGAAATCCTCCTCTACCAATTTAGAGAAGCTATTAATGAGGGGTCCTTTATTATATGATGGATAAAATCTCGAGACCACATTTATATGTTTGAGAGACTCTGTTTATGTGTGACTATAAGAAAAATCAACACGCACACTTCCGCTGCTTGAAGCCTTTAGAACGAAGTTTTTGGACTTATGATCTTTTTCAGAATACATATGACACTTGAGCCATTTCTTTTCTAAAAAGGCCAGATGTCATATAGAATCCTTCTATTTAGGACATATAGAAGTATGTGGAATACGTAAGTCCTGGTGGTCACCTAGACAACGCTTAGCCTTCTTTTTCATTGGCTGAATACCGTTAGACGATCCATCTTCTTTTTTGATTGGATAAAAAAACCCTTGTGACCGCAACACAAATTCACGGATCATATATTTCATACTATCTACTTTTTATTACAATGAAGTACTATGTATAAGATAGTCATATATTTAAATAGATAGAACACATATAAGTAATAGAATTTTGCTGTCTTGTTTCTATTTGTTGATATGATTGTAACTCTCATTGGAACGGCGCTGAACATGACACTATAAAAGAGTGTCCGTTTCCAACGTTCAATTATGCCTTGATAAAGACCCCTGGAGGGTCGAAACGCGTAGGTCTGATTTGATGTGGATCCTGAATGTGCTAAAAGCATCTGCGGCACCATTGAAGGAGACTCCGTATGGAGAACGATCTGGACTCTAAGACCTTTTTACCATCAGCTCAGATCTTCAGTCACCTCTGGTGAGCAGCCACTTTTTATCACTTCAAGGACACTCTTTCTTAGGAAAATATCAAATGCTTGCATTATTAAGTGTTGTAAACAATATCTTTTTATGTTTTATAAGAATTGAAATAAATATATTTTTTTTTAAAAAAAGATAATGCACTATGAGACTTTTTTGTCTCTTTTTCCCTTTTCTCTCCCACACTATATGAATATGGAATACATCTAATGGAAATATTGAAACTGAATATATCGTGTGGATACAACATCGTTTATGAATTATGAGAACTATGCCTTTAATGGCTTTTTTCTAAATATAGACTCTGTTTTATATTGTGGCGCTATTGGACACAGATAGTGAAAGATCAGGAGAGGATAGATAGATTTGTGTATCATCCGCATAGAGATGATACTGAAATCCAAAGGAGCTTATTAGTTTTCCAAGCGAAGTGGTGTAGATAGAGAATAGCAGAGGACCTAGGACTGAGCCTTGTGGAACTCCAACTGATAAAGGAAGCGGAGCAGAGGTGGATCCAGAGAAATTAACACTGAAAGAGCGATTAGATAGGTAGGATGAGAACCAGGATAGGACAGTGCCTTCAAGACCTAGGGATTGCAGCGTTTGTGTGAGGAGAGAGTGGTCAACAGTGTCAAATGCAGCAGACAGATCCAGGAGAATTAGAAGAGAGTATTGGTTATTATTTTTTGCAATGATCAAATCATTGACATCTTTGGTCAGCGCAGTCTCTGTGGAGTGTTGAGAGCGAAAGCCTGACTGAAGAGGATCCAATAAGTTGTTTGCTGTAAGAAAGTGTGTGAGGCGTGTGTAGGCAATTTTCTTGAGAAGTTTGGGGGGGCATGGGAGCTGGGAGATGGGGCGGTAATTTATGAGAGCGTTAGGGTCAGAATTCTGTTTTTTTAAATGGGAGTAATCACTGCATGCTTGAATATAGATGGAAAAATACCAGTAGAAAGAGATAGATTACAGATTTTAGTTAGAGGGGGAATGAGCACAGGAGACAGGGACATACCCATTTGCGAGGGAATGGGATCAAGAGGACAGGAGGTAGAGTAGGAAGATGAAAAGAGAGTAGAAACTTCCTCTTCATTTGTGGGATCAAATGAAGAGAGAGTGTCAGAGGGTGCTACAAAGGAATTGAGCAGATTGCTTGTCAAGGGAGATACCATTTCAAGCCTGATCTTATCTATTTTGTCCTTGAAATAGGAAACGAGATCCTGTGCACTGATGTTAATTGGAGGATTTGGGGCGGGAGGATTCAGAAGAGAGTTAAATGTGTTAAAGAGGCGTTTGGGGTTAGAAGCCTGAGCATAGATAAGAGATTGGAAGTATGCTTGTTTAGCAGTGTCCAGAGCATTTCTGTAGGAGTGGTAGATATCAGTATATGTGATGAAATCATTAAAGGGCACAAGATTTACGCCAGTGACGTTCTGCTTTACGAGAAAGTTTTTGTAGAGTTCGTGTTACTGTAGTGTGCCATGGTTGGCAACGAATTCTACGTGAAGTATGTAGTGTCGCTGGAGCCACTTGATCCAGAGCAGTTGCTAGGGTTTTATGAAAATGGGGTACTGCCCGATCAGGGGAGGAGAATGTAGGAATTGGGGAGAGAAGGTGTTGGAGAGAGGTGTAAAACTGTTGAAAATCAATAGCGTTAATATTCCTGCGGGTACGAGGGCACATATGTTTTTACCTGGTTTAATCTCCACCTAGGTGCATAACTGTGCCAATGTTTTATTCTGTTTGTATACTTTATCTGTCTCTTGTCAGAAAAATGCCTCCCTTTGTTACAATACATAATTCGCTTCAATAAATCAACGCTTCCCACCATACATACACACACAGTATGAACACCGTGGCAAGAGAAATATGATTCCTGGTGAGGAACCCATAGCTACAAAATTGATTAGTGAAACCTCTGGTTTTCAAGTTATGGTTGCTCTAGATCTCACCAGGACCGCTCGGGGAACTTTAAATTTCAAATATATTCAAGACCTAGCTAAATTGATAGACAATATCACCGAGATGTATTATGACACTGTCAGGTATACAGGAAGGGAGTTACAAGCGTACAAGAAGGAGTTGGTGCAATATAGGCTGGTACTGAATTATCTCACCTCTATTACTGGTGGATATTTTGTGACTTTGGCCACAGTTTGGTGTCAAATGTTGCACGTACATCACCATTAATACAGATGACCCCAAGGAAATTATAGACCGGAAGATGGATGAAATTCTGCAACTTAAATGGGAATTTCGAAGGAACCATAATTCTTCGTTATATGAGGTCGGGGAAAAGGTGGCAGGTTGGTTCTCATAGTTGAACCCTGTAAAATGGTTCTCTGGTCTGGGGGAGTGTCGAAGTCAACAAATTGGATAAAGTCATTTCAATTATTATCGAGCAAACTTGATTGTCTTTGTTTGAAAATATGCGTAGAGCATGCTATGGGTTGGAAGGGCGTACCTAGCCGCAACAAAAGTTTTTTACACTTTTACACACATTCGCACAAACGCACACATTAATAAATAGTACACATTAATTGTAGTTGCAACACATAGTTATTTATGTCGAAATATAGTAGTATTCATGTTTAATATTATAAGTTATATGCATGTTAGTAAAACATATGGTTCAGGTTAAGGGAAATGTGTCATGTCTGGTATCATTTTAATCCCCTACTCATCAGCAGTTGTCCGGTTCCTTCGCCGAAGAGATCGCACATTGCATACTCTAGTTAGCGATGATAGGGAATAAATGTTTAAGGTAATACTGACTATAAAATGCTAAAAGACTAGTTGAGACTGGATTCTTGGCGGGAAAGTCTGAGCACATCCCCTGGAGAGATGACCCCCACCTTTGGATATTTTGGTTTGAACTGGCCTATGATTTGCAACATCCTGGACCTTCCTGAAACCTGGACCAATAGAAGCAAGCCACATCATCTGCATTGATTTACTGTATAACTGACTGCATATAAGCAGGAGCTCTTCATCAAGTGAGCATTCTTCTTTGACCACAGACTTCAAACCTGAATGACTGTTCACTGGATCCAGGGCGCCTGCAATAGGTAACGGCTGTACTTATTATTATTTCACTTGAATTATTCTGCTACTTTTTAAGAATAAATATTTGTGCGTTGGAAACACAAATCGAGATTCGACAATCGTTATTGGATAGCGACAAAACGTGCATAACATTTCCAAGAGGTATTCCAAGGGTTTGCTGCGACATAGTAAATGCAAAGTAGGAAGAATTAATGATATTGTCAGTGCAATGGGGGCTGACAATATGTTCAACAAAGTGATCTGAGAATGGGACCAATGCAAGATAGAAGGTAGGCAATGGAATCAATGTAGAAACCACTAAAATATCACCAGAGCTGCTCCACTTAAGACAAGGGGGTTATCATTTTAGATATATTTTAGACAAATACACAGGCAAAACTGTGAGCACCAATGTTAGGTGCATGCAGCTTTGCCTTCACGAGTAGTACAGTGTGAAACAGGACATACCTAGCAACTGTTCTTGCAGTCGACTAAGCAGGACAGTCACCCAAATTTGGCACTGCCCAACCAGATTTAGGACAGTTGACAGACTGTTCTGCTCTGTCCTATCTGTTCTTGTCACTTTCACCACCTGTGGCTGCTTATTTCTTTAGATCAGTTGCGGCTGCCTTGGCGTGGTGGATGGCTTAAACATACATTTGCAAATGTGTGCAACAAAGACTTTTGCATTTTTATCTACAGTAGAAATGGCAAATCTGTTGCTGGCTATAGCAGTGTGCTGGGGGAAAAAATGTTGTGTGTATGTTCCTTGCAGGATAACCCCACCCTTTCAAGCACCTGTTATGGCCTATAAATTGATTTGAGCAGCTTCCACTTTTGTATTTGTC
Organism: Mixophyes fleayi; assembly: GCF_038048845.1. Lineage (NCBI taxonomy): Eukaryota > Metazoa > Chordata > Amphibia > Anura > Limnodynastidae > Mixophyes > Mixophyes fleayi. The sequence goes on along the minus strand of NC_134404.1, from coordinate 130,127,039 downwards.
TGAGAGGCATGTTGGTGTCAGTAGCTGAGAGGGGGTACTGGCACTGAATTGCTGTTTGGAGGCTTCTGGGGTACCTCTTTGGTAAGTTGGCTCTCAATTTAAAAACACATATGTATGGTCCAAATATATGGGACTCTCATTGTTTAGAGTAGGACCATCCTATTAGCAAAAGCACCTTGCGTGGAAGATGGCTTAAACATACATTTGCAAATGTGTGCAACAAAGACTTTTGCATTTTTATCTACAGTAGAAATGGCAGATCTGTTGCTGGCTATAGCAGTGTGCTGGGGGAAAAAATGTTGTGTGTATGTTCCTTGCAGGATAACCCCACCCTTTCAAGCACCTGTTATGGCCTATAAATTGATTTGAGCAGCTTCCACTTTTGTATTTGTCTGAGAGGCATGTTGGTGTCAGTAGCTGAGAGGGTCTACTGGCACTGAATTGCTGTTTGGAGGCTTCTGGGGTACCTCTTTGGTAAGTTGACTCTCAATTTAAAAACACATATGTATGGCCCAAATATATGGGACTCTCATTGTTTAGAGTAGGACCATCCTATTCGCAAAAGCGCCTTGGCGTGGCGGATGGCTTAAACATACATTTGCAAATGTGTGCAACAAAGACTTTTGCATTTTTATCTACAGTAGAAATGGCAAATCTGTTGCTGGCTATAGCAGTGTGCTGGGGGAAAAAATGTTGTGTGTATGTTCCTTGCAGGATAACCCCACCCTTTCAAGCACCTGTTATGGCCTATAAATTGATTTGAGCAGCTTCCACTTTTGTATCAGTTGCGGCTCGTCTGGAACCTGGAATGGTGGAGGCCCTATTTGGAAAAAAATGGGTACATTAAATTTAAAAACCTCCAACCAGCCCTGGCATTAAACCAATAGTGGCAACATTTAATATATAGGCCTCCCTCCAATCCCAATATTAAAATATTAGTACTGACACTTGATAATTAGATCTATTTCCTTTCGACCAGCCCTGACATTAAATTAATTGTATACACATTTATTAAATAGACCTATTTCCGTCCAATCACCTCCAAAATTAAGTTGAAATTATTTTCATTTAATATATAAACATATTTCCCTCCTTCCAAACAGCCAATAAATGAATTGCATTTACATGTAATATAACCATTTCCCACAACCATCCAGGCATTAAATAATTAATATTCACATTTAATAAATAGTCTTCCTTCCCAAACTTAGCCCCATATTCAATTAAAGCCCCAACCACCCCAGAATTAAATAGCCCCAAACCACCCCAGCATTAAATAGCCCCACCAATAAATTAAATTGCCCCACCATCAAGCCACAAATAAAATAATACCCATCAAGACTCCACCGGTAAATTAACAGCCTACCTCCCACAGATGTTCAATTAAGACAGACCCCAACCCTTTCCTCATATCACAAATTATTTAACATCCCCCTCTCTGTATAGTGTTATATAGGTAGCACCTCCTCCCCATAGTGTTATATAGGCAGCCCCCTCTCTATAGGCTGTATAGGACTAGCTGCCTGTTGCTGTCCACCGACCAACATTGGCTTTGATCACCCCCCCCCCCCACCCACGCCCCGCCGGGGGAAAAAAAAAAATGAAGGTGGCCTCTGGGCGGCCTCGTTAGGCCATTGACCTACCAGGAAATTTTCCCATAATGTCTATGCCCAAACCACCCCTGTCAGTGAGTGCTTCAGACTTTTTTCCATGCATTGTGTCTGTGACACTAGATATATGGATATTAATGTTAATAGGGCAATCTGTTACTGGGACTGTGCATGCCGAACAGTGTGTTGTCTCCTGGGTGCTCGGGCTCGGCATATTGCGGATCGGGTGGACAGATTGTTGGGAGGGGCTGGGAGTGACCCAGCGGTGTTGGTGCATGTTGGCACCAATGACCGAGTTAGAGGAAGAAGGGGTGTCTAAAAGAATGATTTCAGGGACATAGGTCGCAAACTTAAGGCAAGGACATCCAAGGTAGTATTTTCAGAAATACTACCTGTTCCATGCGCTAGTCCAGGGAGGCAGCGGGAGATTAGGGAGGTTAATGCGTTGCTAAAAGATTTGTGTAGGAAGGAGGGTTTTGGATTCTTAGAGAACTGGTGCTGATTTCTCAGTCAGTTGCCATCTTTACTGTCGTGATGGATTGCACCTGAATGAGGAGGGGACTGCAGTGCTAGGGGAGAGGTTGGTTAGAAGGTTGGAGGAGATTTTAAACTAGGCTCTGGGGGGGGAGGGGCAAGCAAGTATTTATGGGATTGACATTGAGAGTAGTAAGGAGGAATTTAACAATTGTCAAGGGGCTGGAGAGGGGGGAAAGGGAAGCATAGCCGATAAGGAGAGGCCCTTTTTAAAGCAAAAAGAAATACCTAAGGGAGGCAATAGATTTAAGTGTATGCTTGCAAATGCAAGAAGCCTGACAGGTAAAATGGGGGAGTTAGAGCTAGTAGCAATGAACGAGCAGTATGATATTATAGGTATTACGGAGACCTGTTGGGATGATACACATGACTGGGCAGTCAACTTGGAAGGCTATTCTCTCTTCAGGAGGGATAGGGTAAATAAAAGGGGAGCAGGAGTATGTATTTATATTAGGCCAGAATTAATATATGAGAATATCGGTGATAATATAGAGGCATTGTGGGTGGAAATATCCAGCGGAGGAAAAAGTTTAGAGAAGTTGCTGATAGGGATATGCTATAAATCGCCAGATATTAGTACGATTGAGGAAGCCCAACTTCTACAGCAAATTGAAAAGGCTACACAACTAGGTAAAATCTTAATTATGGGGGATTTTAATTATCCGGACATTGATTGGAGTACTGAGACCTGCGGTACAGCTAGGGGAAATAGGTTTCTGAGCACGCTAAAAGACCATTACATGTCCCAATTAGTAGAGGAACCAACTAGGAACCGGACTATACTAGACCTAGTAATAACAAACAATGTAGACGTAATATCAAATATTCAAGTAAGGGAGCACTTGGGAAACAGTGATCATAATATGGTCTCATTTGAAATTAGTTTCCAGAAGCAACGTTATAAGGGATCAACTAGGACTTTAAACTTTAGAAAGGCAAATTTTAATATGCTAAAGGAGTCTATAAAGAGCATAGACTGGGATAAAGCCTTTGAAGGAAAAAGTTCGGAAGAAAAGTGGGCTGTCTTTAAAATGTTGTTGGAAACATACACGTATAAGTTCATTCCTATGGGAAATAAATGTAAAAGAATTAAGTCTAAACCAATGTGGTTAAATAAAAAGGTAAGGGAAGAAATGCAAAGCGTGCATTTAAATTGTTTAAGTCTGAAGGGTCAGAGGAGTCCTTCCGTAGGTACAAGGAATGTAATAAAACATGCAAAAAGGAAATTAGATTGGCTAAACTAGAAAATGAAAGGCACGTTGTAAAAGAAAGTAAGACAAACCCCAAAAAGTTTTTTAAGTATATAATTGGCAAAAGGATTAAAAAAGATAATATAGGACCCCTAAGAAGGGAGATGGGTGAATTGATAAATGATGAGTAAGGAAAAAGCAGAGGTATTAAACACTTTCTTTTCTTCAGTATTTACAAGAGAGGAACAAATGGTAGAAGTAATACATAAAAATGGAAATGAAACCAAGCCATTAATTAATACTTGGTTGTCAGAGGAAGAAGTCCAAAGGCGACTGAAGAATATTAAGATAAATAAAGCTCCAGGTCCAGATGGCATACACCCAAGAGACCTTATGGAGTAAAACACGGAAATAGCTAGACCGCTATTCTTAATTTTCAGAGATTCAATCTCATCAGGCTTAGTACCAAGGGATTGGCGAATAGCAGATGTGGTGCTGTTGTTTAAAAAGGGGATGAGATCACAACCAGGGAATTATAGACCTATAAGCCTGATATCAATAGTGGGGAAACTACTGGAAGGTATTTTAAGGAATAGTATTCAGGATTACTTGGTACGCCATAAAATTATTAGTGGGAATCAACATGGATTTTTGAGGGATAGGTCATGTCAAACTAATCTAATTCGTTTCTACAAGGAAGTTAGTGGAAACTTAGCCCAGGGCAGCACAGTAGATGTGGTCTACTTAGATTTTGCAAAGGCCTGTGATACAGTGCCACACAAGAGGTTGGTTTACAAAATTAGGGAACTGGGTCTAGGAATCAACATTTGTACTTGGATCGAAAACTGGTTAGAAAATAGGGAACAGAGAGTTGTGATAAATGGAACATTTTCTAATTGGTTAAAAGTCTTAAGTGGAGTTCCTCAATCTTCCATGCTGGGGCCACTCCTTTTTAATATATTCATTAATGACCTTGGTGATGGTTTAGTGAGTAAAGTTTCTATTTTTGCAGATGACACTAAACTCTGTAAGGTAATAAAATCAGAGCAAGATGTAGCTTCTCTACAGAGGGACTTAAATAAACTGGAGGATTGGGCGGCCAAATGGAATATGAGGTTTAACAAAGATAAATGTAAGGTTATGCATTCAGGGATCAAAAACAAGAACGCAATCTATAAATTAAATGGAATTAATTTAGGAGAATCTATAATGGAAAATGATTTGGGAGTGCTCGTAGACAGTAGACTTAGCAATAGTGCTCAATGTCAAGCAGCAGCTGCAAGGGCAAACAAAGTATTGGCATGCATAAAAAGGGGCATAGATGCAAAGGAAGACAGGGTAATTTTGCCACTGTATAAATCGTTGGTAAGACCTCATCTTGAATATGCAGTACAGTTCTGGGCACCACTCTATAAAAAAGATAATTTGGAACTAGAAAGGGTTCAGAGAAGGGCGACAAAATTGATAAAGGGTATGGAGTCATTAAGTTATGAGGAAAGGGTAGCCAGTTTAGGCATGTTTACTTTAGAAAAGATGCGTCTAAGGGGAGATATGATTACTATGTATAAATACATTAGGGGTCAATACAGAGAACTTTCATGGGAACTTTTGACCCCAATACACAAGACACGTGGTCACCCCCTAAGGTTGCAGGAGAGAAAATTTCGCAACCAGCAAAGGAAGGGGTTCTTTACAGTAAGGGCAGTCAAAATATGGAATTCATTGCCAGGGAAGGTTGTGATGGCAGATTCAATAGATATGTTTAAGAAAGGGTTAGACAAATTTTTAGCGGAAAAGTGTATCCAGGGATATGACCGTTAATTAAAAAGTAGGATAGTAGTGGATATAGGGTAAAAGTAGGACTGCAATATTGAGTCTGAGGGGATTTTCACAATTGAAACAGATTGGCGGTTGCTTATTCTGGATCAATTTCAAATATAAGTGCAGGATCGCAGGAGATCCAAAATAGGTTGAACTTGATGGACTGGTGTCTTTTTTCAACCTCATCAACTATGTTACTATGTTACTATGTAACTGATTTTAATACACATCCATAGTTTCCTAAACAGTAAATGAAAATTGTGAACTATCAAAGGAAATATAAAGCTACCAAATTCTACACATCTCATTAATATTTGGACAATATTTTCATTATCATACAAATATTAGTGTCATCAAGTGAGTTTTAACTCACTAATGTGCTTACTTGGGATTACTGGGATACTGGGACGTAAGTATTACTTGGGATGGAAGAAAATACACGCCAACTTCTTTTCCACAGGGATATCTTTGCAATCCTACAATATGTCATGGTCTGGTTGCCTGTGACCTTTCCAATGTTACACCACAGGTCACTTGCCAAGTGTATCATTACATTGATTCATGTTGTCAGGTAAATAAAGACGCAGATGACACAGGATTTAAATACTGTTACTGAATTTATGTGGAGTCGTGCCTGGTTGATTAATCCTGACAAAGTACAAGGCCCAATAGAGAATGTTAAATTTCTGGGCATAATATGGTCAGGAACACAGCTTACAATATCTCAAAAAGTATAATAAATCAGGTGAAGTCTCCAACTAATATGAAAGAAGCTCAACAGATTCTTGGAACAATGGGATATTGGAGACCATTTGTCCCACATATTGGACTTATTCTTAAGCCCATTTAGAATGTGACTCGTAAAAAGACTGAATTTGTGTGGATCGCTGAGCAGGAGGATGCCGATTTACCAATAACTAATTTACCAATTGCTGGTTAGGTTAGAAAAGAAGGACTTGAATCCAGAGCAGCAGTTGAGCAGAAACCCACTCTACACAAATGGAAGTGGTACCTGTCATAAAGAGATGGAGTATCCTCACAATAACCCTCTACAGTCAGCACATGGTATGATTACATTTGAAGCTGCAGAGCAGGAGATGTCCTTTTACCGATTAGAGGTGGACCTGTAAAAGTACTTAAGCCCTACTCCTCTTTGATTGAAGAAAAGAGGTTTTTGGTATGGTTTACTGATGGTTCAGTGACCTTGACTCAAAATGGTTAAAGTTGGACAGCTGCAGCATACCAACTCACACAATAAATGATACTACATGAGAAAAAAGAAGGTGGATCCAGTCAGTATGCAGAACTGAACTGAAAGCAGTTAAAATGTGCTTTGAAGAAACAACTGGTTCTATTGTCATCAACACAGATAGTTTGGCAGTGTTCAAAAGACTAACTACATGTATGCCTACCTGGAAACAAGATGACTGGAGAGTCAATGGCAAGCCAATTTGCGGAGGGCCTTATTTATGGACTAATATATTGAATCAATGTGACAATCAAACAGTCAGCATAGGCCACGTAAATGCTCATACTGGCCTATAGCACAATGATATCGCAGACGCCCTAAATACTACGGATGAGCGCACTCGGATTCCTGGAATCCGAGCCCCCCCGAACAGTGTGGATCCGAGTCAGATCCGAGCACTGTCCGGGTATTCTCGCCGATTCCGAAACTTAAAACGAGGCTCTGAGTCATAATCCCGCTGTCGGATCTCGCGATACTCGGAACCTTTAAATGCCCCGCTTGCCGCCGCCATCTTCACTCGGGCATTGATCAGGGAAGAGGGAGGGTGTGTTAGGTGGTCCTCTGTCCTGCTATTTCTCATGCAGTGCTGTGCTGTGCTGTGCTGTGCTGTGCTCTGTCCTGCTGAGTCCAGTGGTGCCTTTGGCAGTGCTCTGTCCTGCTGAGTCCAGTGGTGCATCAGTCCAGTGCTCTGTCCTTGCTGAGTCCAGCGGTGCATTTTGTCCTGTGCTTTGTTCTGCAAAGTGCATATTTCTTTCAAAAGTATTAAAAGTTCTTCCATAAAAAGAGAAAAAAAGAAAAATTCTACAAAAATCCTTTTAAATTAATATAAAAAAAATATCAAAAAAGTCCTTGCTGAGTCCAGTGGTGCATCAGTCCAGTGCTGTGTCCTTGCTGAGTCCAGTGGTGCATCAGTCCAGTGCTCTGTCCTTGCTGAGTCCAGTGGTGCATCAGTCCAGTGCTCTGTCCTTGCTGAGTACAGTGGTGCATCAGTCCAGTGCTCTGTCCTTGCTGAGTCCAGTGGTGCACCAGTCCAGTGCTGTGTCCTTGCTGAGTCCAGTGGTGCATCAGTCCAGTGCTCTGTCCTTGCTGAGTCCAGTGGTGCATCAGTCCAGTGCTCTGTCCTTGCTGAGTCCAGTGGTGCATCAGTCCAGTGCTCTGTCCTTGCTGAGTCCAGTGGTGCATCAGTCCAGTGCTCTGTCCTTGCTGAGTCCAGTGGTGCATCAGTCCAGTGCTCTGTCCTTGCTGAGTCCAGTGGTGCATCAGTCCAGTGCTGTGTCCTTGCTGAGTCCAGTGGTGCATTAGTCCAGTGCTCTGTCCTTGCTGAGTCCAGTGGTGCATCAGTCCAGTGCTCTGTCCTTGCTGAGTCCAGTGGTGCATCAGTCCAGTGCTCTGTCCTTGCTGAGTCCAGTGGTGCATCAGTCCAGTGCTCTGTCCTTGCGGAGTCCAGTGGTGCATCAGTCCAGTGCTGTGTCCTTGCTGAGTCCAGTGGTGCATCAGTCCAGTGCTCTGTCCTTGCTGAGTCCAGTGGTGCATCAGTCCAGTGCTCTGTCCTTGCTGAGTCCAGCGGTGCATTTTGTCCTGTGCTTTGTTCTGCAAAGTGCATATTTCTTTCAAAAGTATTAAAAATTCTTCCATAAAAAGAAAAAAAAAGAAAAATTCTACAAAAATCCTTTTAAATTAATATAAAAAAAAATTCCAAAAAGTCCTTGCTGAGTCCAGTGGTGCATCAGTCCAGTGCTGTGTCCTTGCTGAGTCCAGTGGTGCATCAGTCCAGTGCTCTGTCCTTGCTGAGTCCAGTGGTGCATCAGTTCAGTGCTCTGTCCTTGCTGAGTCCAGCAGTGCTTTTGTCCTGTGCTTTGTTTTGCTAAGTGCATCTTTATTTTAAAAGTACTAAAAAATCTTCCAAAAAAAATATAATTCGACAAAAATCCTTTTAAAAAAATATAAAAAAATATTCTAAAAAGTCTAAAAAAAATTATTGCAGTCCATTAACATTAATACTGCAATCTATTAAAAATTGTTCACTGTTCTTGCAGTATTTAAAAAATAGTACTGTAATACAACGTGTGCTGCATATAATGGAGTACTAAAATTTGGGGGATAAAGCAGCGAAAGACCAAGACCCACTTCCTCCTAATGCTGAAGCTGCTGCCACTAGTCATGACAAAGATGATGAAATGCCATCAACGTCGTCTGCCAAGGCCGATGCCCAATCTCCTTGTGGAGGGCATGTAAAATCCAAAAAGCAAAAGTTCACTACAATTAGTAAAAAAAGAAAAATGAAAACATCTGAGGAGAAACGTAAACTTGCCAATATGCCCTTTACGACACGGAGTGGTAAGGAACGGCTTAGGCCCTGGCCCGTGTTCAGCACTAGTGGTTTAGCTTCACCCAAGGATCTAAGCCCTCCTCCTCCCCTCCCCTCCAAAAAATTTAAAAGAGTTATGCTGTCAGCAACAACACAGCAAACAACTCTGCCTTCTAAACAGATGACATCACAAATCCCCAAGGCGAGTCCAAGGGTGTTGGTGGTTGCGAAGCCTGACCTTCCCATCACTGTACGGGAAGAGGTGACTCCATCCACCATTTGCAGCACACCCTCTGCATATGCTGGAAGGATGACCCACAGTGTCGCTCCAGATTTGGATAATCAAGGTGTCAAGGAGGCTATTGATGTAGCTGGCGTTGTGGAGGAACTTGATAAGGAGGATGCTGATGTGGTTATTTTAAATAAGGCACCAGGGGGGGAAAAAGTGGTTGTCCATAGGATGAAAAAGCCCATCGTCATGCCTGGTCAGAAGACCAAGAAATGCACCTCTTCTGTCTGGAGTTATTTTTACCCCAATTCGGGTAACAAATGTCTGGCCATATGTAGCTTATGTGTCCTCAGTGCTCTTAAAAATGCGGTTGTACCCACTGTCCACTTAACCACGGACATGTGGACAAGTGGTTCAGGGCAAACGAAGGACTATATGACTGTGACAGCCCACTGGGTAGATGCATCGCCTTCCGCAGCAACAGCAACAGCTGCATCAGTAGCAGCATCTCCACAACGGCTGCTCGTGCCAAGGCAAGCAACATTGTGTATCACAGCTTTTAATAAGATGCACAACGCTGACAACCTCTTAGAGAAACTGAGGGAAATCATCTCACAGTGGCTTACCCCACTTAAACTCTCCTGGGGATTTGTGGTATCAGACAATGCCAGTAACATTGTGCGGGCATTACATATGGGCTATTTCCAGCACGTCCCATGTTTTGCCCACACCGTTAATTTGGTGGTGCAGCATTACCTGAAAAGTGACAGGGGTGTGCAGGAGATGCTTGCGGTGGCCCGCAAAATTGCTGGACACTTTAGGCATTCTGCCAGTGCCTACCGCAGACTCGAGATACATCAAAAAAGTCTGAACCCGCCGTGCCATCACCTCAAACAAGAGGTTGTGACGCGCTGGAACTTCACCCTCTATATGCTGCAGAGGATGAAGGGGCAGCAAAAGGCCATTCAAGCCTATACAGCCACCTACGACATAGGAAAAGGAGTGGGGATGCCCCTGAGTCAAGCGCACTGGAGACTGATTTCCGTGTTGTGCAAGGTTCTGCAGCCGTTTGAACTTGCCACACGAGAAGTCAGTTCCGACACTGCCAGCTTGAGTCAGGTGATTCCCCTGATCAGGCTGTTGCAGAAGCAGCTGGAGAAAGTGAGGGAGGAGCTGGTAAACCATTGCGATTCCACCAAGCATGTAGCTCTTGTGGATGAAGCCCTTCGTACGCTTTGCCAGGATGCGAGGGTGGTCACTCTTTTAAAGTCAGAGGAATACATTCTGGCCACTGTGCTCGATCCTCGGTTTAAAGCGTATGTTGTGTCTCTGTTTCCGGCGGACACAAGTCTACAGCGGTGCAAAGACCTGCTGGTCAGGAAATTGTCCTCTGAAGAGGACCGTGACATGCCACCAGCTCCTCCATCAGTTTCTTCCACACCTGTGGCTGCAAAGAAAAAGCTCAGTTTTCCTCAAAGACCCCCTGGCGGGGATACTGAGAACATCTGGTTCGGACTGAAGGACCTGCCAACCATTGCAGACATGTCTACTCTCGCTGCATTTGATGCTGTCACAATTGAAAAAATGGTGGAGGATTACTTTGCTGACATCATCAAAATAGACATGTCAGACAGTCCATATTGTTACTGGCAGGAGAAAAAGGCAGTTTGGAAGCCCCTGTACAAACTGGCTCTATTTTACCTGAGTTGTCCCCCCTTCAGTGTTTACTCCGAAAGAGTTTTTAGTGCAGCGGGGAACCTGGTCAGTGAGCGGCGAAGGAGGTTGCTTCCTCAGAACGTTGAAAAAATGATGTTCATAAAAATGAATTCTCAAGTCCTCAATCAAGCACAGCAGTGCCCTCAAGATAATACAGAGGGACCTGTGGTTGTGGAGTCCAGTGGGGACGAATTGATAATGTGTGAGGATGAGGCAGTACACACTGAAGAGGGCCAGGAATCAGAGGATGTGGATGAGGACAACATCTTGCCTCAGTAGATTCTGTTAGTAGTTCCCAAAAAGAGGAACTGCCACTTCTATTTAATACTTTAATTCTATATGTAGCTCCCAAAAAGAGGAACTGCCCCTTCTATTTAATACTTTAATTCTATTAGTAGTTCCCAAAAAGAGGAACTGCCACTTCTATTTAATACTTTAATTCTATATCTAGTTCCCAAAAAGAGGAACTGCCCCTTCTATTAAATACTTTAATTCTATTAGTAGTTCCCAAAAAGAGGAACTGCCACTTCTATTTAATACTTTAATTATATTAGTAGTTCCCAAAAAGAGGAACTGCCACTTCTATTGAATACTTTAATTGTATATGTAGTTCCCAAAAAGAGGAACTGCCACTTCTATTTAATACTTTAATTGTATATGTAGTTCCCAAAAAGAGGAACTGTCACTTCTATTGAATACTTTAATTGTATATGTAGTTCCCAAAAAGAGGAACTGCCACTTCTATTTAATACTTTAATTGTATATGTAATTCCCAAAAAGAGGAACTGCCACTTCTATTTAATACTTTAATTGCATATGTAGTTCCCAAAAAGAGGAACTGCCATTTATATTACTACTTTCTTTCTTTCTTTCTGAATTTCAAAAAAAAAGGAACTGCCATTTCTATTGCTACGTATTTTTTTTTTGTAGCTCCAAATAAAAATAACTGCGGCCTTACCTGCTATGTTGGACGTTCATCCGGTGTCTGCCATCTGTGCAGTGGTATTCCGACCAGTTGAGGGCTTTATATTGTGGCCCCGGTACCAAATTGGGTACCGGGGCCACTCCACTATGCAGTCCAGATAGATGCGTATCAGATATTAAACTACATTCAATGTTGGGGCCAAATCCAAAATTAATTAAAATGACCTGTCATCATCAAAAGCAAGAGGTTTTGACGCGTTAGAACTACACCCTGTATATGCTGCAGAGGATGTAGGATCAGCCATCTGTAGAGTGAAAATCTGACCAGCAAAGGTTTTTTTATTGTGGCCCCGGTACCAAATTGTGTACCGGGGCCACTACACTACGCAGTCCAGATAGCTGTGCAGTGGAATTGAGACCAGTTTTTATTTTTTTATTGTGGCCCCGGTACCAAATTGTGTACCGGGGCCACTACACTACACAGTACAGATAGATGTGCAGTGGAATTGAGACCAGTTTTTATTGTGGCCCCGGTACCAAATTGGGTACCGGGGCCACTACACTACGCAGTCCAGATAGCTGTGCAGTGGAATTGAGACCAGTTTTTATTTTTTTATTGTGGCCCCGGTACCAAATTGTGTACTGGGGCCACTACACTACGCAGTCCAGATAGCTGTGCAGTGGAATTGAGACCAGTGTATGTTTTTTTATTGTGGCCCCGGTACCAAATTGTGTGCCGGGGCCACTACACTACGTAGTCCAGATAGCTGTGCAGTGGAATTGACACCAGTTTATGTTTTTTTATTGTGGCCCCGGTACCAAATTGTGTACTGGGGCCACTACACTACGCAGTCCAGATAGCTGTGCAGTGGAATTGAGACCAGTTTTTATTTTTTTATTGTGGCCCCGGTACCAAATTGTGTGCCGGGGCCACTACACTACGTAGTCCAGATAGCTGTGCAGTGGAATTGAGACCAATTTATGTTTTTTTATTGTGGCCCCGGTACCAAATTGTGTACCGGGGCCACTACACTACGCAGTCTAGATAGCTGTGCAGTGGAATTGAGACCAGTTTTTAATTTTTTATTGTGGTCCCGGTACCAAATGGAATTGTGGAATTGAGACCAGTTTATTGTGGCCCCGGTACCAAATTTGGTACCGGGGCCACTCCACTCCGCAGTCCAGAAAGCTACCTCGGTTCAACGATTTGGACTAAAAACAATATTGGGAAGTGTGAGGTGTTCCAAATACACTGGAAATTAGTGTAAATGATTGTTATTGAATGTTATTGAGGTTAATAATAGCGTATGAGGGAAAAACCAACAAAAAACTAGATTTTAGCACTTTTTATGCTTTTTTAAAAATAAATCAGAACCCAAAACCATAAATCAGAACCAAAACCTTTCGTCAGGTGTTTTGGCAAAACAAATCAGAACCCAAAACCCTAAAGCTAATCAGAACCCAAAACCCAAAACACTAAAAGTGCCCGGTGCACACCCTTACTAAATACCAAGTTATTTTGTATCTATGTGGGGTTTTTTGATGAATTTATGACTTTTTTTTTGTATAATTTCCATATAATCACAGTATATTTTATTTTTAGTGTGCAATAAATAAAATCTATATTTTTTAAGCTAACTACCCCGAGTATAGATTCTGCCATCTACAAATTGATATCTTAATAATCATTAAATTTGCCCATTAGATTGGGATTTATAATCTATATATATATATATATATATATATATATATGTATATGTGTGTGTGTGGAAGAGTGTGAAAGAGAGGGTTAAGCCCTGTCTGCAGCCTTAGCCTGCATATTCAGAGGGAAACACCTAGCCTCTCCTTAACCATTTGTGGCAAACTGCCCTTTTTGACGCATACTGCTCCCCTTAGCTTCGTCAACATAGGCAAAGCGAATACTGCGGGAGCACATGTTTACGGGAGAGAGAATCTGTGTTTTTATGCGTGATTGGAAGTGCTGCAATGTCAAGAACCATCGGGTCACTCTAGCATTGACCTCTTTATTTATCTGCATCGATTTCAATGGAGCATGGTCCGTCACTAGGGTGAACTCACTGTCCAAGAGGTAGTAGCTAAGGGCTTTCACCATCTATTTGAAGGTGAGGCACTACTGTTCAACTGTCGCATACTTCTCTCTAGGTAAGAGATTGCAACTTAAATACGGTATGGGTTTCGCCTCTCCATCCACCTCTTGTGACAATATCACACTCAGACCTATTCCCGAAACATCGGTCTGCAGATAAAATTCTTTAGTGAAATTGGATGCTTGTAGCACTGGCACTGAACATAACACCTTCCATAGGTCCTCCCAGGAAACTTCTAACGACTCACACGACTTTAGTTTGCCTGGATAGGCTTTCTTGAGAAGCTCTGTCAGTGGGCCAGACCAAGTGGCAAAGTTCTCTTTGAATTGGTGGTAGTGTCCTACCAAGGCCACAAATGTCCTCAACTGGGTTTTCTTCTCTGGCTATGGCCAGCTCTTTGCGGCTTTCTCCTTGTAGATCTGAGATTTGACCTTTCCCTATCCAAAGACATATCTCAGGTATTTTGCCTCTTGCATGGCCAACATACATATTTTAGGATTCACCGTGAGGCCATATGCCCTCAGAGATTTCAGCACAGCATCCACTTTGAGAAGATGTGACTTCCAATCCCAGGTATAGATAAATATGTCATCCGGATACGCAGTGGCATATGTGAATCCAAAAGACAATTCTTTATATTGGAATAAGCCCTCAGGTGTAGAAAATGCAGTTTGGGATTTAGCCGATGCTGTTAAGGGTATTTGCCAATAACCCCTTGCGATGTCTAAAGTGGACAGATACACACTTCTGGCTAAGTTCTCTACCAGTTCATCTATTCCTGGCATAGTATAACTGGGAGACCTTTTTTAACTGTCTAAAGTTGCAATAGAGTATCGAACCACTGGGCTTCGGGACCAACACAATCAGACTATTCCATTTGCAGGTGGATTTTTCCCCAACGCATAGGTGAACCATATTTCAATTTGCCAGTTCACTGCAGCTCGTCAAGCCTCAGCTATATGTTAGGGCCATTGCTTAACTACTACCCCAGGGAGTTGTGATTATATCATGCACTATCAGAGTGGTACGCACAGGGATAGGAGAAAAAACATCTCTGTTTCGAGCCACCATTTCTACCACCTGTTGCCTTTGAGGCAGTGTAAAGGAGGTCTCAATAGATATCTCACAGTTTTCTATTTTTAGCGGCTAGCATTGAAGATACAGGATTTTCCTCATGCCAAGGTTTTAGTAAATTGACATTGTAAATTTATTCTTCTCGCCTTCTACCTAACTGGCAGACTCTTTAGTTCACCGGAACAACTGTTTCTATGATCTCATAGGGTCCCTGCCAGTGTTACTTTCCTGAGTCAGAACAAGAACTAAACCTTTGTCATCCGGGTTAAAAGAACGAACTACTGCCCAAGTGTTATAATACCTTTTCTGATACTCTGATACTTCTGGGCATGCTCTAAGTGTTGTTTCACCAGAGGCCCTACTTGTTTCATTCTTCTGTACAACTGTACAACAAACTGAACCATATTTGGCTCATTGGGTTTTTGTTGTTCCCAACCTTCCTTGAGGAAATCCAAAATGCCACTAGGTTGTCATCCATACAAGAGCTCAAATGGACTAAACCATGTTAAAGCTTGAGGTACTTCCTTTACTGTGAACATTAGAAAAGGGAGGAGTGTATGCCAATCTTTCTTATCTTGTGCCACCACCATCCTAATCATTTGTTTTAAAGTATGGATAAAGCGCTAAACCAGCCCATCCGTTTACGGGTAATAGACAAAGGTGCGGATGGTTTTTACGCCAAGTAACTGACTTAACTACTTCATCAATTTTGACATGAAAGGGGGACCCTGGTCAGTTACGATTTCTTTTGGGATCCTCAAACTCATTTAAGAAGTAGTAGCTCCTTGGCTACAGTATTTGACTTGATATTATGTAGGGGATTAGCATCTAGATAGCGAGTTGCATAGTCCAGAATCACCAAAACATACTGGAGCAAACGAGCCAATTGCTAGTATCTCCACCATGTGGCCAGATGAATTAGTACTGGCTGCAACCAATTCTTTCACTCTTTAGAGATTTTTAACAGCTGTGACTGAACCGCTCTACCCTGGAGAAAACGCCAGTCATGGTTAGGCTGAGCTTTCCCGTGTTCCGTCACTCCTATCCAGGCCAAAATCTCAGTCTTAACCTGTTGAAAGTCAGAAGCCTGTTCTTCAAACAAATTAACTTAAGCCTGCTGAGCTTCATTGCTCAAAATTTTGTTCCCACGATAATACCACTTGTCACACGGGCATGCTTAGGTGATGTAATGGACATCAGTCACAGACAACTTCTTGCTGAAAACAGGACTTTTATTGTTCCTTCACAGTAAACAGCATACTTTCATCAGGATGATACCAGTAAACAACATCAAGTTGCATACACCTCCTTGTGACCCTAATACTAACTAACGCAGTCTAATTCTCTAACCACTGCCCGACTTGTCTAGTCACATTGCCCACAACACAAAGCCGATATTTAAGGTTCCTCCCAAGCACTAGCTACCTGAAGCCTTAATTGATCACACACAGGTTCTCCACCTGTGTTTCCATGCTCCGTGTGTGGAAGAGTGTGAAAAGGTAACCCTGACTGCTGCCTGATCCTGCAGATTCCCAGGGAATCTCTTATCCTCTCCTCTGTCTATGAAAAACTGCCCTTTTTGCCACAATATACAGTATATATGTGTGTATATATATATATATATATATATATATATATATATATCTATATCTTTATATATATATATATATATATATATACATAGATAGATAGATAGATAGATTTATAGATATAGATATAGATATAGATATAGATATAGATAGATATATATATATATATATATTTATACACACAGCACTATTTGTTTGTTTTGTGTGTATGTAGATAAACACGTAGGGGTAAATGTATCATGGTTTGATTTTTTCAGCGTGTTAAAATCGCGGCAAATCGTGGGTGATACCTCGCGATTTAAGTAAAAAATTTCTCAAATGTATCAAGCTGCGATTTTTACCCTGATCTTCAATATCGCTGGTCATCTATGGCGCTTTGTTGCGATGTAAAACACTCCCATGTTAGCTAACTCTCCTGTGTTGTAGCAGCGAGTTGTATAAACACATCACTGTTACACTGTTCTGCAATACAGCCGGAGGTCCCGGGAGCTGTCAAAATTGTAAAGAGTAGATCAAAATTCAAAAAATTAAAAGTGTGGGGTCCCCCCTCTATTCAGTCTAAACCCTAGTGCTGCCAGCCTACTGCTGGTTTCGTGAAAAATTTTGCGTGGGTTCCCACCTATTTTCACAGAACCAGCACTAGGCAATCCATCCGGAGTGTGTGGCACTATAGCAGGAGGACACGTGGCAGGGGTCCCCCTGCCATAATGACAAACCAACCCCAGGCTGTTCAGCGCTGGGCTGGATTCCCTAGGGAGTGGGGTCCGCTGAAAAAAATGAGTGGGCCCCCCCTAGGGACACCAAGCCCAGTGCTGAGAGCACTAGGGCTCTTCCTACACCCCTGGGTGGTGGGTGTAGGCTAATAACGGCGAATAATGTAGAAAAAAAAAACGGACACCATTTTGTCTTGTCTTTCCCACAACCGTGAGAAAATCCCCTAATACTATAAATAGACCTCGCACAATGAGCTAAGCTCATTGCGTATCGGAGCTTCTAGCTAGTAGAAGCTGTTTGCGGCGGTCCAGCAGTTTTTTTGTTTTTCTTCAATTGAAACTAAAGAATCGTGTATCTTACAATATGGAGCCCTCCTGGCTGAAGACAAGAAGACTTCAATCAACAATGGGCCCTCCTGGCTGAAGACTTCAATCAACAAGGGGGGCTTCGTGCCCAAAAAGAACTGAAGAGATTTCAAGCGTGGACTTTTGGATAAAAATACTTTGTTGACATTGCAAGCATGGACTTTGGGAACTACAAATTTATTTTGGACATTACATGCATGGATTTTGGGAACTACAAATTTATTTTGGACCTTGGTGGCAGTCATTTTTGGATTAAAAGCTGCTGACAACAGAAGAAAACTTCAGTGGTGAGTATATTTAGGATTTATTATTTTTAATAAAAATATATGGTGTAAATGAGGGTGTTTACTATATTTATTGTGGGTTTATTATTTTAAATAAATGTTAGTGGTTTAAATAAGGGATTTGTGGTTTTGTAAACATTTTCTTTTGTGGAACTAGAGGTCCCAGCCAGCCATGGATGTCAGCGCTGTCACGGGCACTAGGAGTCTTTGCCCAGGATATCACCAGATGATGGACTTACCAGAGTAATATAGCTGGTACTATGGTTCTCTGGTAGCAGGGTGACAACGGAACAGGAGGATCAGCAGATGGTGAGAGAATGCTCGAGGAAAGTCTATGACTAGCAGCAACTGGTAATGAGTAGATGTATATACACGAGGAACCAGATGGACAAGTAAACGTGAGGAAAGTCAGTGGTCTGCGTTTATCAAGTTGTACCACTGCTATAGTGAGGAGGAATGTCCAGGAGTAGCGAGGAGGTAGTGAGAGTCAGCGGTCTGCGTATTGCAAGTTGTACCACTGTCTATAGTGAAGGAATGGAATCCAGGTGAAAGTAGGTAACGGGGAAGTCAGTGGTCTGCGTATAGCAAGTTGTACCACTGCTTATGTGAGAGGATACTTGAAAGCTGGTGCCACAGGGAACGGGAGTCAGTGGTCTGCGTCAGCAAGTTGTACCACTGCTATATATATGTGAGGAGGGGCACGATGAGATGAACGTAAAGCAGAGTATACACGGGGCACACAGAACTTGATCCCACAATGATATCCACAATACAACAATAACGGAAAAGCGCTGCTTGAAGTATACAAAGTCACAATAGCTATCCAGGCAATAGGAAACAAAGTCAATGGTAACAATAGCTTCAGAGGATAGGAGGCTCCGGAGAAGAACACAACTCAGTCCAGATGGATATGCAATACAAAAGCAAAGTCAATGGAAATTATGCATACCGCGGTTCAGGAGAGCATGCAGGGATACCTGAACGGCTGAAGGCCGGCAGGAGGTGAGACCACTGGAGGGAGGAAGCGGTAATCAGGTTGGTGCAGTGCACGACAGGTAATCCAGAATCAACGAAGCAATACTCAGGAAGCAGTAGTACGTGAAACTGGAAACATGATGAACACGGGAGAGTTGAGGCTGTCTGGTATCCAGTAGTAGTGGTGGAGGCAGCGGAGAGCTGACACGATAAACACTGGAGAGTTGAGACGATCAGGAACTCTGTAGTAGTAACGGAAGCAGCGGTGAGCAGACACGCTGAACACAGGAGAGTTGAGACGAACTGGAGTCCGGTCATAGTAGCAGATAGGAATCAGCTGAGTGCAGGCACGATGAACACAGGAGAGTTGAAACGAACTGGAGTCCGGTAGTAGTAGCAGATAGGAATCAGCTGAGTGCAGGCACGATGAACACAGGAGAGTTGAAGTGGTCTGGAAACCACAATAGCAGTAAACAGGAATCAGCAGGAGCTGAATACACGAGGAAACACAGGAACACCTTCAGAGGCTCATGGGGAATGAGACTCCAAGATCAGGCAACCAGGTAATGATCACAGGTGGTTTAAATAGGGAGGGTTGCCTGATCATCCAATCAATTAAAAGCAACAGGCACTGAAGGCTTGATAAGGGCTGCACATGCGCAGACCCTCAGGATGGCGGATGGCCACGGTTCCTGAACACACGGGAAATGGCACTCACAGTCCGGTGAGTGACAAGGGCATGTTGACACTTGTGGTTCTCCAAGTGCCAACATGCCCTGGCTGCATGGGTATGCTGGTGCTTGTAGTTATACAAGTAGCAGCATGCCCACATTATTTATGGCACCCTGAATGGCTGGGACTTGTAGTTTCACAAGACAAAGTGGCGTCCATTTGTTTTTTGTACAGTATTCGCCGCTGTTACCCTACACCCACCGCCAAGGGGTGTAGGAAGAGCCCTAGTGCTATCAGCACTGGGCTGGGTGTTCCTAGAGGGGGGGCCCACTCGTTTTTTTCAGTAGACCCCACTCCCTAGGGAATCCAGCCCAGCGCTGAACAGCCTGGGGTTGGTTTGTCATTATGGCAGGGGGAACCCTGCCGCGTGTCCCTCTGCTATAGTGCCACCAACTCCGGCTGGTTTGCCTAGTGCTGGTTCCTTGAAAATAGGGGGGACTCCACGCAAAATTTTTCCCCGATTTTCACGGAACCAGCAGTAGGCTGGCAGCACTAGGGTTAAGACTAATTAGAGGGGGGACCTCACGCTTTTTTTAAAACTTTGATCTATTTTTTACTGTTTTGACAGCTGCCGGAGCTCCGGCAGTATGACAGGGCAGTGTAACAGTGATGTGTTTATACAACACGCTGCTAGAATGCAGTGTGTTGTATCTGGCAAGTTTTCAAGCAAACTCTCCTGAGTTTGCTTAATCGCAGCTTCATACTTTTGAGACTTGTATAGCTGGAGTCAGGGGCGAACGCAGGATTTAGAAGGAGGGGTTTCCGCCCCCCCGGAAAAAAAAAAAATATTGCGAGAGGGAGCTGCTCCATTTCGGTGAGTCTGAATTCAACAGCAGCCGCGGCGCTGTCAAGCAGCATCCGCGGCAGTGTTGTATTATACTACAATACAGCACTGCCGCGGATGCTTCTTTGACAGCGCCGCGGCAGTTGTACAGTACAGTAGCAGAGGGGAGGGGTTTCTGGAGAACCATAAACCCCCCCTGCGTGCGCCACTGGGAGTGGTAAACAGTCGGTAGTTTGATCTATATCGGTTTTGCAAATAGTGATTTTGACAGAAGCACAATTTTGGCAATTTTACATGAAATCTCAGCTTCATACATTTGCGAGTTTCAACTCTCCCGAGAAAATTGCTGGATTTGCAAAATCGGACCTTGATACATTATACTGTGTATATTGGGTTTTCTGTATTCCAAATTACCCTAAAGCAGCAGGGTTAATAGACATAATGAATGGCTTGTTAAAAGTACAATTTAGGAAGAGAATAAGAGATCTGCATAGGAACGAAGGATAATAAAAGCTTTGCTGTATCTTTAACATAGCTATTCTCCGGAGTGGTAATGGTTAACTATTTGGGTATGCCCATCCGGTGTCATAGGGGAGGGGTTCAGAGGTTATAAGTTGGATGGGCGGAGTTTGAGTCAGTCTTGCAGATCTGGATTTTGGTGCTGGCAGACGTGGATTTGATAAGTATCTTCTCCCCCTGTCTGTAATTTCAGTTCTGTGTCTTTTCCTCTATTGTTTCTGTTAGCTTATTTTTCCCTTTGGTTCCTTTCATATATCTATCCTTTAATTCCCCTTTTTCACATTGTTTTTTGTGTTTTTCCCTTTCTTGTCTTCTCCCCCTCTTTATTCCCCCCCCCACCCCCCTCCTGTCCGTTTCCCCCCCCCTTTTTTATTGTCTGTTTTCCCTCGGTTATTTTCCTCTTTTCCCTATTTCTTTTTCATCCTTCTGCTTACCCCTCTTTTTCGTTTTCCCCTACCTCCTTTTTAATTGTATTTGGCCGTTTTCGTAATGTCTGGAGGCGGCGTTTATGCAGGCGTGGGGGGAGACAGGGAGTCCCCCTCACCCCTGCGCAGGGTTAGTGGTAGGCGGAAGAGTCCTCCGCTGCAGCCTGTAGCGGAGGGCTACGCCGCAGCAATGGGGCCGGGTCGGCGAACCGGAAGCGACGGCCGTCACTGTTCACCCGGCGGGCGGAAGCCAGCAGATGTCCTGCCGGGAGCAGTGGCAGTTGGGGAGCATTAGGGCGGTAGGCGGGGTGGCTCCCCCCGCCACGCAGCATGGCACTCAGTCCCGCGGCCATTTTGTGGCTGGCAGCTATTTTGTAGGGGTGAATAGAATCCCTCCATTGTTATCCCCTAGTGTCCCTGCGTCATATCCCTCCCCCCGGCCAGGATTGGGGGGGTCTGTTTCACACGGGGGTGTCAAGAGTGTGAGTCACAGGGGGAAAGGGGCACGGGGGTGGTGTGTGAGTACCCCTCTGCTGTCTCTGGTACCCCGAGACACAGGCTTCGGTAAACAACAGAAGGTAGTAGTGGTGCTCAGGTGGGAGGTGGGTACCCTCGGGAGGGGTCTGGTCACAGGGGTTCCCCGTGGGGTGCGGAGGTTGTTCAGTCTGTCCCTTCTCAGCAGGTGGGTCAGGTTCAGAGCCCGTCCGGGCTACAGGCGGTAGTTGGGGTGGATGAGGAGGGGTCCCATTTTGGACCTGTACCTGCGGGGTGGGTCTCGGACGTTCGGCGTAGGTCCCACGGGTATAGGGGCGTGGTGAGTCACAGGGTTCCGGTGAGAGGGAGGGGCATTTGAGGGAGGGTGAATTTGGAGTGGGCGGGCCGTAGGTCTGCGTCCCATGGTTCTATGTCCCATGCTTCCGGCAGTAACCTTTCTTTCTCAGCAGAAACCGGTGGGTATGAGGAGGATTGGCTGGTCAGATCAATGGTGCAGGAGGATCATTATCAGGCATGGTCGGATGTGGAAGGTCGGGCGCAGGTGAACAGGATCTTTTTGATTTACCTGATGTTCAATCTGTTTGGTCTGATTGTTATAGTTCAAGTACAGGACAGAGATGTCTGTGCCGGGTTCCAAGAAGCTGCTTAAAAAATTGGGTAAGCATTTTGTCCCACGAGAGGAGGGCCGGTCAAGAGTTAGGCAATCAGGGCGGCGTAAAGGTTTCCGTCTTACAGGGGGTGAAATCCTGCGCTGCGCCAGTACAGGGATTTTGCAGGGGGTTAGAATGTCGGTCAGGGACAGTATTTATAAGGGCAGATTCATTGACATGTTTGCGGTGACAGAGAAAGGAAAGAAGTTGGTGGCCCAGGCCCTCGGTAGGGGTGGCGGAGGTGAGGCGAGTTATATGTCCTATAAGACTTGGCTGACGGGGGCTTACCTTTTTGCAGCGTGTTATTTGGAGACGCGCCCCTCAGAGTGGATGGACATGTTGAAGTATCTTCTCATAATTCATGAAATGTATATGTCATCGCGCACTGGGGTATGGTTGGCCTATGAAGAGGCGTTCCAGGAGAAATACGATGGCCATGCAAGCCTCATGCTAGGATATAGGGATGTAGAGACATGGCTAAAGCTGTCCCAGAAAGGTGGGGGGAGTCAGCTCAAGGGACTGGGTGGCGGCGGTCGTTGGTGTGGAGCAGGATGGGGGCTCCCTTTGGAGGCAAGGACCGCTGTTTCCCCTTTTATAGGTCAGTTTGCCTATGCGGATCGACGTGTAGGTAATCACACACATGTACGCATTGCGGAGGAGGTCATTCCACCAGGGATTGTGATGGGGTTACATCAGTCGACCGGCTGCCGGATTTGCGGAAAGCCGCATCCCCATTTAATGTGATCAGCCTCAGCCGGTGGCTGGACCGCTACCCAATAAAGGGGGCAGCAGAGTTTTTGCGGGATGGTTTTGGTTGCTTATTGTGGGGTCCGTGAGGACGGCCTCGGTAAGCAACCTGAAATCGGCTAGTTTGTTCCCTGAGATTTTGGCGGAGAAGGTGCACAAAGAGGTGGAGCTTGGGCGGATGAGCGGGCCTTTCTTGGAACTCCCTTATCGGAACTTGGTGATATCACCGGTGGGGGCGGTTCCTAAAAATATTTTGCTTGATCCAGCACCTCTCTTTTCCAAGCGGGGCATCGGTGAATGATGCCATCCTGGAGAGATTTTGCACAGTAGTGTACCAGTTATTTGAGGAGGCTTTAGAGATGGCGAGGTCTTTTGGGCCTGGGGCTTTGCTGGCAAAGGTCGACATTGAGTCGGCTTTTTTGCTTCTTCCTTCACACCCCGACTCATTCCCGTTCATGAGTTTTCATCTTAACGATGAATACTATGTAGATAGATGCCTTCCCATGGGGTGTGCAGTTTCTTGCTCTTTCTTTGAGTGTTTTAGCACTTTTCTACACTGGTGCGTTTGTGCCGGAACCGGTCACCTGGGCGTGGCGCATTATCTGGACGATTTTCTTGTGGTGGGCCCGAGCCAGGGATCCACCTGCAAGGAAATTCTGTTTTCATTAGGGGCTCTTTTCGATTCACTTAGTGTACCGGTAGCGTATGATAAAACGTAGGGTCTCACGACGCGGTTGTCGTATTTGGGCATTGAGATTGATGCAGTCTTGGACCTTTGTCGGCTTCCAATGGATAAGGTTGAGAAACTACGAGAGCTCATAGGGTAGGCCCTGGGATCTGCAGCAATGTCGTGCAGGCCATTAACCGGCAAAAGGCTACCTCTCAGCTGGTCATCACACTCTTGCGGAGATTAGTATGGAGGTTGACGACATCGGCTTCAGGGCGCAGCATGTTCCTGAGGCGAAGAATGCGCTGGCGGATGCGTTATCTAGAGGGCAGTGGGAGAAGTTAAGAGCTTTGGCCCCTCAGGCATCCCTGTCGGGATCACCTTGTCCCGCTTATATCTGGCAGATTGTCAAGCCGGGATAGAGGGGCTGGCAGAGTCATCATTGACCCCTGCTGCAAGGGTAAAGTACCATTCGGCGTGGCATGACTGGTGTAAATTCCGGAAACGTGGGTGGGAGGCCTATGTCGCGGGCCATAAGCTGATGCTAGCGTTTGTTTGGGCAGGTTTCAAAGAAGGTAAGTCCAAGGCGGCTATGTCAGGGTCCTTGGCGGGGATTTCCTTTTTCGCTAGGCTATGGGGAGAGGTTGATTACACCAAGAGTTTTGTTATAGCCAAAGCGTTAAAGGGTTGGGCGAGGGAGCGCCCAGCGGTGCCAGATGGTAGGCGTCCCATCAGCGATGCTCTTTTGGCAGATTTGTTGGGAGCAATCAGGGAGGTGGCGCGTGATGGTTATGAGATTGCCTTATTCCGCGCTGCGTTTGTGATGCTCTATTTTGGGGCTTTTAGAGTGAGAGCAGTGGTTGCCTCTTCGAAGTCTTCTCCCTTGTCAGAAATGTTGGTGCAGTATGTATGTAACGATACTGGTGGTATTACCTGAAGCCCAATAGGCGAGTAGATATCCAGAGAGTAGTCAGACGTTTGCCGGGTCGGTACACAAGCGGGTAGTCAGATGTTTTGTCGGGTCAGTACACAAGCGGGTAGTCTGGTTTCCAAGGCAGATGAACTGACTTGGGCCAAAATTTTAAAAGGACCTATATATTTCGGTCCTAATTTAGGAGTAGGCACGCTTACTTTTAGGTTTCTTGTAGAAAGCCAAACATCGTCACCAACGTTTAAAACTGGTGCAGCTTTACGATGTCTGTCTGCAATTCTCTTATAACTGTCCTGTGCATGTTGCAATGTCTCTCTTAGTACTTTGAGATTATTCTGTAGCGTTTCTAGTCTGGATGTAACAGCAGGTATGGAAGAATCATGTGGAAAATTGGGGAGTAGGCTTGGATGATACCCCAAGTTGGCATAAAAAGGACTTGTGGATGAGTGTTGTGAGTTGTTGTACTAAAACTCTGCCATTGGCAGAACGTTAGTCCAGTCATCTTGCAGATGGCAAATGTAGCACCGTAGGTATTGTTCTAAAGTCTGATCGGTGCGTTCTGTCTGTCCATTGGATTGAGGATGGAAAGCAGTTGATAATTTGATATTAATTGTCACGATTTGCATTCTGCCGCTGCTGTCTGCAGTTACTCTATTGGATTTGTTATGCATTCTACTTGTAGTACCACTGCCCACCAAAGGGGCCACTGTGCTACTTTGGTTATTTTTCTTGATCACTGGGAGTTGTATCACCTGCATGAGGCCTATATAAACTTGCCTGCTTCAAACAGTCTGGGCCAGATCATCAGGTCACTCCTGTGAGCATTTCCATGTGCTTTGTTCCAGTCTGCATTACCAAGTTGTTTGTTACAGTCTGCATTACCAAGTTGTTTGTTCCAGTCTGCATTACCAAGTTGTTTGTTCCAGTCTGCATTACCAAGTTGTCAGTTCCTGTCTGCATTACCAAGTTGTCAGTTCCAGTCTGCATTACCAAGTTGTCATCTCCAGTCTGCATTACCAAGTTCTGTTAAGTGTTCTATATTGTTGATCCCATTGAACTATTGCTCTGTCTTTCCATTTCGGTATATCTGTGCCACAATCCGTGGTGGATTGTTATTTGTGTTCTTAATAAAGCCACTTTAACCACTTACGCTCCTTCCGTGGTCATACCTGGGAAATCCTGACATTAATATTAAGAGCCCTACAAAACTGCTTCCAAAAACGTGAAGTAAATTGTACTCCTCGGTCAGAGACTACATCATCAGGGACTCCATGTAGACGAAACACTTTCTTGATCAGTAATTCTGCTGTTTCTTTTGCAGAAGGAAGTACACGACAGGGCACAAAATGAGCCATTTGTGAGTCAATCTATAACCACCAGAATTGTAGTCATACCCTTGGATGAAGGTAAATCCACAATAAAATCCATGGAAATTGAACCCCATGGATAAGAAGGAACTGGCAAAGGCTGTAAGAGTCCAAGTGGAGCAGTGAGGGGAGTCTTAAACCGGGCACAAGTACTGCAGGATGATACAAAGCTTTTGATATCCTCCTTGTATTTCGGCCACCAGAAGTAACGGGATAATAAATAGAGATGAGTGCAATCGGATTTCGTGAATCCGAGCCCACCCGAACATTTCTGATCCGAGCCGGTTCAGAGACAGATCTGGGTATTGGCGCCAAATGAAAACCTGAAACCGAGGCACGGAGTCATAATCCCACTGTCGGATCTCGCGATACTTAGATCCTATAAATTCCCCGCTAGTCGCCGCCATCTTCACTCGGGCATTGCTCAGGGTAGAGGGAGGGTGTGTTAGGTGGTCCTCTGTCCTGGTAGATCTCGTGCTGTGCTGTTTAGTTCTGTGCTGTGCTGTGCTGTGTTCTGCAGTATCAGTCCAGTGGTGCTGTGTGCTGTGCTCTGTCAATTTTGAGTTCAGTGGTGCTGCTGGGTCCTGTGCTGTGTCCTGTTCAGTCCAGTGGTGCTGTGTCCTGTGCTCTGTCCTTCTAAGGGCATAGTTATTTCCCCATTATTCCCCATTTTCCAAAAAATAAAAAAAAAGGTATAAAAAAAACCAAAAAATAATTAAAAAAAAAATTAATTACAACAAAATTTGCAAAACCAATCCTGCAGTATAAGTCCATTGGTATTGCAATATTACCAAGTTCACACATTCAGCAGTAAAAGTCCAGTGGTACTGCAATATTACAAAGTTCACACATTCTGCAGTATCTTGTGCTACATATAATGGAGACTAAAAATTTGGAGGATAAAGTAGGGAAAGATCAAGACCCACTTCCTCCTAATGCTGAAGCTGCTGCCACTAGTCATGACATAGACGATGAAATGCCATCAACGTCGTCTTCCATGACCGATGCCCAATCTCCTAGTACAGGGCATGTAAAATCCAAAAAGCCCAAGTTAAGTAAAAGTAGCAAAAAGAGAAACTTAAAATCATCTGCGGAGAAATGTAAAGTTGCCAATATGCCATTTAAGACACGCAGTGGCAAGGAACGGATTAGCCCCTGGCCCGTGTTCATGACTAGTGGTTCAGCTTCACCCAAGGAACTAAGCCCTCCTCCTCCCCCCCTACAAAAAAATTAAGAGAGTTATGCTGTCAGCAACAACACAGCAAACAACTATGCCTTCTAAAGAGACATTATCACAAATCCCCAAGGCGAGTCCAAGGGTGTTGGTGGTTGTGAAGTCTGACCTTCCCATCACTGTAGGGGTAGAGGTGGCTCGGGAGGAGGCTATTGATGTAGCTGGCGGTGTGGAGGAACTTGATGATGATGATGCTGATGTGGTTATTGTAAATGAGGCAGCAGTGGGGGAAACAGCTGATGTCCATGGGATTAAAAAGCCCATTGTCATGCCGGGTCAGAAGACCAAAAAATGCACCTCTTCGGTCTGGAGTTATTTCTATCCCAATTCGGTCAACAATTGTATTGCCATATGTAGCTTATGTAAAGCTCAAATAAGCAGGGGTAAGGATCTTGCCCACCTAGGGACATCCTCCCTTATACGTCACCTGAATAACCTTCATAGTTCAGTGGTTAGTTCAGGAACTGGGGCTAGGACCGTCATCGGTACAGGGACACCTAAATCCCGTGGTCCAGTTGGATACACACCAGCAACACCCTCCTCGTCAACTTCCTCCACGATCTCCATCAGATTCAGTCCTGCAGCCCAAGTCAGCAGCCAGACTGAGTCCTCTTCAATACGGGATTCATCCGAGGAATCCTGCAGCGGTACGCCGACTACTGCCACTGCTGCTGTTGCTGCTGTTAGTTGGTCATCATCCCAGAGGGGAAGTCGTAAGACCGCTAAGTCTTTCACAAAACAATTGACCGTCCAACAGTCGTTTGCCATGACCACAAAATACGATAGTAGTCACTCTATTGCAAAGCGTATAACTGCGGCTGTAACTGCTATGTTGGTGTTAGACGTGCGCCCGATGTCCGCCATCAGTGGAGTGGGATTTAGAGGGTTGATGGAGGTATTGTGTCCCCGGTACCAAATCCCGTCGAGATTCCACTTCACTAGGCAGGCGATACCAAAATGTACAGAGAAGTACGATCAAGTGTCCTCAGTGCTCTAAAAAATGCGGTTGTACCCACTGTCCACTTAACCACGGACATGTGGACAAGTGGTTCTGGGCAAACGAAGGACTATATGACTGTGACAGCCCACTGGATAGATGCATCCCCTTCCGCAGCAACAGCAACAGCTGCATCAGTAGCAGCATCTACAAAACGGCTGCTCGTGCAAAGGCAGGCAACATTGTGTATTACAGGCTTTAATAAGAGGCACAACGCTGACAACATATTAGAGAAACTGAGGGAAATTGTCTCCCAGTGGCTTACCCCACTTAGACTCTCATGGGGATTTGTGGTGTCAGACAATGCCAGTAATATTGTGCGGGCATTAAATATGGGCAATTTCCAGCACGTCCCATGTTTTGCCCACACCATTAATTTGGTGGTGCAGCATTACCTCAAGAGTGACAGGGGTGTGCAGGAGATGCTTGCGGTGGCGCGCAAAATTGCTGGACACTTTCGGCATTCAGCCAGTGCCTATCGCAGACTAGAGGCACATCAAAAAACCATGAACCTGTCCTGCCATCACCTCAAACAAGAGGTTGTGACACGCTGGAACTCCACCCTCTATATGCTGCAGAGGATGGAGGAGCAGCAAAAGGCCATTCAGGCCTACACAGCCACCTACGACATAGGCTAAGGAGTGGGGATGCGCCTGAGTCAAGCGCAGTGGAGACTGATTTCCGTGTTGTGCAAGGTTCTCCAGCCGTTTGAACTTGCCACACGAGAAGTCAGTTCCGACACTGCCAGCTTGAGTCAGGTCATTCCCCTGATCAGGCTGTTGCAGAAGCAGCTGGAGAAAGTGAGGGAGGAGCTGGTAAACCATTGCGATTCCACCAAGCATGTAGCTCTTGTGGATGAAGCCCTTCGTACGCTTTGCCAGGATCCGAGGGTGGTTACTCTTTTAAAGTCAGAGGAATACATTCTGGCCACCGTGCAAAGACCTGCTGGTCAGGATATTGTCCTCTGAAGAGGACCGTGACATGCCAACAGCTCCACCCTTTTTTTTTTTCCACATCTATGGCTGCGAGGAAAAAGCTCAGTTTTCGTAAAAGACCCGCTGGCGGGTATGCTGATAACATCTGGTCCGGACTGAAGGACCTGCCAACCATTGCAGACATGTCTACTGTCGCTGCATTGGATGCTGTCACAATAGAAAAAATGGTGGAGGATTATTTTGCTGACACCATCCAAATAGACATGTCAGACAGTCCATATTGTTACTGGCAGGAAAAAAAGGCAGTTTGGAAGCCCCTGTACAAACTGGCTCTATTTTACCTGAGTCGTCCCCCCTCCAGTGTGTACTCGGAAAGAGTTTTTAGTGCAGCGGGGAACCTGGTCAGTGAGCGGCGAAGGAGGTTGCTTCCTCACAATGTTGAAAAAAATGATGTTTATAAAAATGAAAAATCAATTCCTCAATCAAGTACAGCACTGCCCTCCAGATATTACAGAGGGACCTGTGGTTGTGGAGTCCAGCGGGGACGAATTGATAATGTGTGAGGAGGAGGAAGTACACACTGTAGAGGGAGAGGAATCAGAGGTTGAGGATGAGGACGACATCTTTCCTCAGTAGAGCCTGTTTAGTTTGTACAGGGAGAGATGAATTGTTTTTTTGGTGTGGGGGCCCAAACAAACCAATCATTTCAGCCACAGTTGTTTGGTAGGCCCTGTCGCTGAAATGATTGGTTTGTTAAAGTGTGCATGTCCTATTTCAACAACATAAGGGTGGGTGGGAGGGCCCAAGGACAATTCCATCTTGCAACTCTGTTTTTGGCATTATGTGACCATTCAACAGTCGTTTGCCATGTTCAAAAAGTAAAACAAAATGTCAACTAATTCAAAAAATTAAACCAAAAGTAAAATGCCCTGTCATAATTTAAAACAAGAGGTATTGACGTGCTAGAACTACTGTAGTGTTTATATGTTATAAACACTACACTTGGAAGTTGGAGGAGGTATTGTGGCCCCGGTACCAAATTTAGTACCGGGGCCACTCCCCTATGCAGTCCAGATAGAGGTGTATCAGATATTAAACAACGTTGACTGTTGCTGCAAAATTTTTAAATAATATTGTGGGGAACACTACACTATGCAGTCCATAAACTTTTTTGGTAGAATTCAGACCCGTGGAGGGTTTTTTAATTATATTGTGGCCTCGGTAAATAATTGTGTACCGGGGCCACCCCACTACGCAGTCAAGAAACTTTTTTTTTGGAATTCAGACCGGTGGAGGGTTTTTTAATTATATTGTAGGGACCATCTACTCTACGCAGTCCAGATACAATTTTTGGTGTAATTAAGACCAGTTGATGCCGGTTTTCTTATTATATTGTGGGGAGCACTCCTCTACGCAGTCCAGGTACAATTTTTGGTGGGATTCAGACCATTTGAGGGTTTTTAAATTATATTGTGGTGACCACTCCTCTATGCAGTCCAGGTACAATTGTTGGTGTAATTAAGA
Source organism: Mixophyes fleayi (assembly GCF_038048845.1). Classification (NCBI taxonomy): domain Eukaryota; kingdom Metazoa; phylum Chordata; class Amphibia; order Anura; family Limnodynastidae; genus Mixophyes; species Mixophyes fleayi. Next base: position 130,096,342 of record NC_134404.1, on the reverse strand, counting down.
GCAGTTGATGGTTTTCTTATTATATTGTAGGGACCACTCCTCTACACAGTCCAGATACAATTTTTGGTGTAATTAAGACCAGTTGATGCCGGTTTTCTTATTATATTGTGGGGACCACTCCTCTACGCAGTCCAGGTACAATTTTTGGTGGGATTCAGACCATTTGCGGGTTTTTAAATTATATTGTGGTGACCACTCCTCTACGCAGTCCAGGTACAATTTTTGGTGTAATTAAGAGCAGTTGATGGTTTTCTTATTATATTGTGGGGCCACTCCTCTACGCGGTCCAGGTACAATTTTTGGTGTAATTAAGACCAGTTGATGGTTTTCTAATTATATTGTAGGGACCACTCCTCTACACAGTCCAGATACAATTTCTGGTGTAATTAAGACCAGTTGATGCCGGTTTTCTTATTATATTGTGGGGACCACTCCTCTACGCAGTCCAGGTACAATTTTTGGTGGGATTCACACCATTTGAGGGTTTTTAAATTATATTGTGGTGACCACTCCTCTACGCAGTCCAGGTACAATTTTTGGTGTAATTAAGAGCAGTTGATGGTTTTCTTATTATATTGTGGGGCCACTCCTCTACGCGGTCCAGGTACAATTTTTGGTGTAATTAAGACCAGTTGATGGTTTTCTAATTATATTGTAGGGACCACTCCTCTACACAGTCCAGATACAATTTCTGGTGTAATTAAGACCAGTTGATGCCGGTTTTCTTATTATATTGTGGGGACCACTCCTCTACGCAGTCCAGGTACAATTTTTGGTGGGATTCACACCATTTGAGGGTTTTTAAATTATATTGTGGTGACCACTCCTCTACGCAGTCCAGGTACAATTTTTGGTGTAATTAAGAGCAGTTGATGGTTTTCTTATTATATTGTGGTGACCACTCCTCTACGCAGTCCAGAAAGATACCTCGTTGCAACGTTTTGGACTAATAACAATATTGTGAGGTGTTCAGAATACACTGTAAATTAGTGGAAATGATTGTTATTGAATGTTATTGAGGTTAATAATAGCGTAGGAGTGAAAATAAGCCCAAAAACTTGATTTTTGAACTTTTTATGCTTTTTTCAAAAAAAATCAGAATACAAAACCTTAAATCCGAACCAAAACCTTTCGGCAGGTGTTTTGCGAAACAAATCCGAACCCAAAACCTCAAGCAAATCCGAATCCAAAACACAATACACGAGACACCAAAAGTCGCCGGTGCACATCCCTAATAATAATTCATGCGTCTTCCAAACACCTTTATGGCCTGCCAGTCTAAAGTCATGGACAAATTGCAGTACTCTTAATCGTGCTGCTGCTGGTACATACAAGCGATGTCCATACTTCCAAATGTTATTTTGTTAGGTCAAGTGTAAATCTGTAGGGGGTTCTAAAAGGATCGGATCAGTTCTATAACCCTCTTTGATGTCAGACAACAGCTCACCAGTGCCAATAGCTCCCAGGAAATTTGACTTAGAGAGGATTATCTTTTCCGGATCAAGCTGTGGTGAGTCTTCCATGTATGCTCTGGATAGAGCATCAGCTTTCCCATTTCGGGATCCAGATCTATAAGAGATAACAAAATCAAAACGATTTAGGAATAAACTCCATCTGGCTTGTCGCGAATAAAGTCTTTTGGCAACCGGAACAAACTTTAGATTTCGGTGGTCAGTAAGCACAGTAATTTGATGTGCAGCACCTTCAAGCAAATGTCTCCATTCAGTAAATGCAGCCACAATGGCTAATAGTTCCTTATTTCCCACATCACACATCTCCAACTTAATGTACAAACAGTGTCTGCAAAGACATTCCAGTACGGTTCGAACCTGTTGTTGATGCTCCTCTTGAGAATCTGAGAAAATTAGTATGTTATCGAGATAAATGACAACAAATTGGTCAATTAAATCTTTAAAAACATCATTCATGAAATGTTGGAATGTAGCAGGAGCATTGCACAGTCCAAAGGGCATCACCAGATGTTCAAAATGTCCATATTTACATCGAAAGGCAGTCTTCCATTCATCGCCAGGTCGTATGCGAACTAAATTGTATGCCCCTCGTAGATCTAATTTTGTGAAAATTCTTGCTGAGCGAAGGCTCTCCAGTAATTCTGAAATAAGTGGGAGTGGATAGCGGTTCTTGATTGTCACTTTATTCAACGCTCTATAGTCAATACATTGTCGTAATGAACTATACTTTTTTTTCACAAAGAAAATAGGTGCGCCTGCAGAAGGACGAATAAAACCTTTTTTCCAAACTTTCATCCACATAGTTCTTGAGGACCTTTAACTCTGGCTCGGCTAATGGATAAATACGTCCAAAGGGTATAGCAGCCCCAGGTAACAAATCCACAGGACAATCATAGGGTCTGTGAGGTGGTAATTTGTCAGCATTCCTCTTACTACAGACATCAGAAAAGTCCTTATATTGTGGAGGTAACTGGTCCAAAACATGAGGAGGGGAATTATATAACTTGCTCACCTCTTCAACAGAGGATTCAGGTTTAGTCTCCGGAGCATATGTTTCTTGTGAAAAAGAAATAGTTTTTTATTCCCAGTTAATGGATGGATTTTTTGCAGCCAACCAAGGAATTCCCAGAATAATAGGAAACTGGGGAGAAGAGATCAGTAAGAATGTCAGAGTCTCATGGTGGTTTGGCTCAATTACGGGGTCCAGGGGTTCAATTTCATGAGTAACTGGACCAGAGTTCAAAGGAGAACCATCCACAGTTTCCATTAACACTGGTATCTGTTTCTCTCTAAATTCAATCTTATTTCTCTTAGCAAACATAATGTCCATAAAAAGTCTGCAGTATATTCCACAACTGAGCTTCTCCCCTGGCGTAATTTCAATAATGTTTTTTCAGCAGTATCTTTCCGGTTCGGATCATCAAAGGTTTGTTTCATTACTTTGAGGAAGTCATCAAATTTCTCTAATATTGGACTAGAAGTTTCAATATAAGGAGAAGCCCATGCAAGGGCAGTGTCCTTAAGTAGCAAAAGCATACACAGCACCTTTGACTTTTCAGACTGGAAATGGAACTCATACAGTTGGAAATGCAGCTGGCATTGATTGATAAATCCGCGGAACTTTTGAGGGTCCGCTCCAAACCGGGCTGGTGGGAGAGGGAGAGCAGCAGGGGATGGTGAAGCTACAGGCTTTGTGAGATAACTTGAAACTCTTGCTTAACCTGTGCCTCGAGAGTCACAAAACTGTCCTTCAGGAATTTCAGCTCTGCCTGGCAATCAATTAGCATGGTGGTTAAACTTGCCACGCGCCGCTTAAGTGGGTAGTTGTCACGACTGTAGTGGGTGTTTGACTGGTAGAAGGTACCTGCTGTTGTTGGCGCAACTCAGAGGAAGGCGCGGAGTCTAACGTGCCCCTGGTATTCACCAGGAACCCCCGCAAGGAAGTATGGACTCCGCTGCAGGGACACGCAGGTCGCGGTCCTTCCTAGAGTCCACAGCGAGATACAAGGGAGTGTCAGACAGGCCGGTTCGGCAACGTTCAAGTAGAGGAGGTACAAAGGGAAATCCAGAAGAATGGTCAGGCAAGCCGGGTCGGTAATCTACAGGGAGCGCAGTACAAGGCAGAATCCAGATAGGGGTGGTCAAACGGTCCGGGTCAAAAGGGTCACAGGCAGCACGAGGAAGGTCAGGAACAATATAGCAACTGGTACACAGAAACGCTGGAGGCAGGAAGACCTGATACTCTGGCACTGGTAGGAGGGCCAGAGAAGGTTTAAATACTGGAGTGCTCCAATAGAATCAGCGCTGCAGCGCTGTCATCCTCAGCGCCGGGAATCACTATAGCGTCCCGTTGCCTAGCAACGGGTCGCGCTGTCTGCAGAGGTCAGGCAGCCGAGGATCCGGAAATGACGCGTCTGGTTGCCTAGCAACCAGACGCGCGATCATACAGTCAGGCGGCCGTGCGGACGGCGCCTGACAGTATACCCTCCTCTTCCTCCTCCTGTTTGAAGGAACTTCTTGAGAATTCTAGGAGCGTGAAGGTCCTGTTTGTCCACCCATGATCTCTCCTCTGAGCCAAATCCTTTCCAATGGACCAGAAATTGCTGTTTGCCACGAAGAATGCGAGAAGCCAAGATCCGACTGACTTCGAATTCAGTTCCAGAAGAGGTTTGTATTGGTGGGGGACGACCGGGAGGTCGATAGAATTTATTGAGTACCAGTGGTCGTAGTAATGAGACATGAAAAGTATTATGACATCTCAGAGAAGGAGGAAGTTTCAATTTGAAGCATACAGGATTAATGACTTGCATGATGGTGTACGGGCCAATAAATCGAGGAGCCATCTTCATAGAAGGGACCTTTAGTCTTAGGTCCCGGGTGGATAGCCATACCTGGTCTCCCACCTTTAAGAGAGGAGTGGCCCTCCGATGACGATCTGCAAAGATCTTGTGATGCTGAGTAGCCTTGAGTAAAGCCGTCTTAGTCTTAGCCCAAATGCGAGAAAATTCCCGATAAAGAGTATCTACAGCTGGAACCGGTGAAGAGGACACTGGAAAAGGATCCGGAAACACAGGGTGACTTCCGTATACAATAAAGAACGGAGAGAATCCGGTAGACTCATGAATGTGTTGATTATGGGAGAACTCCGCCCAAGGAAGGAATTGAGACCATTTATTCTGGTTGTCGGAGGTAAAACAGCGGAGGAATGTCTCGAGATCCTGATTGATTCGCTCCGTCTGTCCGTTGGTTTGCGGATGGTATCCCGAAGAGAATTTCAATTCTATGTTTACTCTCTTACAAAAGGTTCTCCAAAACTGGGATGTAAATTGGACTCCGCGGTCCGAAATGATCTCCTTCGGGCACCCATGTAGTCTGAATATCTCCTTGATAAAGATATCTGCCAGACGACTGGCCGTGGGCAGTCCAGTTAGAGGAATAAAATGTGCCATCTTCGAAAATCGATCAATAACCACCCAGATAGTGGTAAACCCTGCACTGAGGGGTAGGTCTGTGATAAAATCCATGGCCACACTTTCCCAAGGAGCATCGGGGATAGGAAGTGGACGAAGAAGGCCTGCCGGGACTCTTCTACAAGTTTTGTGTTGAGCACAGGTAGTGCAGGAAGCAATAAATCTCTCAACATCGGCACGTACATTAGGCCACCAGAAGCGTCGGCAAAGCAGCGATGTAGTCTTCTTTATTCCAGCATGGCCGGCAATGCGGGATGAATGAGCCCACTGCAAGGTCTTGAATCGGAGATGGGGTTCCACAAATGACCGGCCTGGAGGAGGAGAGGACGTTTTGGTCCTAGTAAGGGCTACGATATTAGAAGGATCAATAATATGCTGCGGAACCAATGGTCTTAAACGATCGGAATCGTCAAATGAGCGAGATAATGCATCAGCACGTCCATTCTTGGCTCCCGGGCAGAATGTGAGCTTCATGTCAAATCGAGCAAAGAAGGATGCCCAGCGGGCTTGCCGAGGATTAAGGCAACGAGCCTCTTGAATGAACACTAGATTCCGATGGTCGGTAAACACAGTAACAGGAAATATAGCCCCCTCCAACAGATGTCGCCACTCCTCCAGAGCCGCCTTGATGGCCAGTAATTCCTTGTCCCCTATTCCATAATTACATTCGCTTGGAAGAAATCGTCTGGAGAAAAACCCACACGGGTTGTGTGAGCCAGCCGGAGACTCTTGAAAAAGCACCGCCCCAATGCCTACTGAGGATGCATCTACCTCTAGGAAAAAAGGTCGTTCTTGATCTGGCTGGGACAGAACTGGGGCTGAAGAGAATGCTTTCTTTAACGTTATGAAGGCAGACATGGCCTCCGAAGACCAGACCCTAGGGTTGGCAGTCTTCCTGGTTAACGCTGTAATGGGGGCTATAATGGTGGAGAATCCCTGAATAAATTGGCGATAATAGTTTGCAAAGCCGATGAACCTTTGAATAGCTTTAAGGCCTTGTGGCTGAGGCCAGTCCAGAATAGCTGACACCTTGGAGGGATCCATACAAAGACCTTGACCCGACACGATGAAACCAAGAAAAGATACCTGACTAATCTCAAACACACATTTCTCCAGCTTGCAATAGAGGTGATGTTCCCGAAGTCTACGTAAGACCTCCTTTACTTGTTCCCGATGAGTCTTCAGATCTTTAGAAAATATTAATATATCGTCTAGATATACTACCACAGAAGTGTATAACAGGTCATGAAAGATATCGTTAACGAAGGTTTGGAAGATGGCTGGGGCGTTGCAGAGGCCGAAGGGCATCACCAGGTACTCGAAATGTCCATCTCTGGTGTTAAAGGCCGTTTTCCATTCGTCTCCTTCTTTGATGCGAATCAAATTATAGGCCCCACGGAGATCTAGTTTGGAAAAGATTTGAGATCCACTGAGTTTGTCAAAGAGGTCGGAGATGAGAGGTAGTGGATATCGATTTTTGACAGTGATGCGGTTGAGAGGACGATAATCAATACAAGGCCGAAGAGACCCATCCTTCTTCTTAACAAAAAAAAACCCTGCACCCGCTGGGGAAGTAGATTTGCGGATAAATCCCCGTTTCAGGTTTTCTGAAATATATTGAGACATGGCTGACGTCTCTGGACGAGATAAAGGGTAGGTCCGCCCTTTGGGGATGGGTTGGTCAGGAGATAAAACAATAGCGCAATCCCAGGGACGATGGGGAGGCAAGATCTCCGCTTCCACTTTACTGAATACATCCTGGAATTCCATATAAGCCTCAGGAAGGTGGGTTAGCTCGGAATGAGCCATTACTTGACATTTAGGAGGCAAGACTCTAGACAAACATTCAAAGCGACATCCTTCACCCCACGACATAACTTGAGCGTGGTCCCAATCCATCTGAGGAGAATGTCTTCTCAGCCATGGTAACCCCAAGATGAGGGGATTAATGGACCTCGGCAACACCAAAAGTTGGATAATTTCGCTGTGAAGTACTCCTACCCTCAACCGAACAGGAGAAGTCACGGAGGAGATGGAGCCGTGAGTGACACGACTTCCGTCGACTGCCGTCAGAGATAACGGTTGGGGCAACGGGTTCAGAGGTATCTGGAGCTGCGAAGCTAGATCCGCCGAAATGAAGTTCCCGGAGGAGCCGGAGTCCACAAAGGCCGTGGTGGAAAAGGTACCCTTGGGGGTGCTCAGGATGACAGCCATCTGAAATTCTGGAGAATTTTCTTTAGAATAGGGAGCAACTGTGGATTCTCCTAAAACGGCCTCCCCGCCACCATTTAGGAGGAAGAGTTTCCCGGTTTCTTGGGACAAACTCTTAGCAGGTGTCCCGGATCTCCACAATACAGACACAGGCGTTGTTTGAAGCGTCTCTCCCTCTCTTCAAGGGATAATTTAGAGCGTCCTACTTGCATTGGTTCGTCCACTGGCAGGATGGGATTTTGGAACTGGGGTGCTAGCCGTGGTATGAACCGTTTGCCAGGAGAGCGTTCCTGCGTGCGCTCTTGGTAACGCAAATCCACCTTTATGCACATGGAGATGAGAGAATCTAACTCAGCCGGGAGTTCTCTGGAAATTAACTCATCCTTAATCCGATCCACCAGACCTTGCCAAAAGGTTGCCACCAGTGCTTCATTATTCCATTTTAACTCGGAAGCCAGGGTTCGGAATTGAACTGCGTATTGCCCTACGGACAGGTCACCTTGGCGGAGGTTTAACAAGCTGGTAGCTGCAGAAGCAACTCTTCCGGGATCATCGAAGACTTTCCTGAAAGCTTCAATGAAAGAGTTGGAGTTATGAAGAAGTGGACCCCCTTGTTCCCATAAAGGTGAGGCCCAGGCAAGGGCTTGACCACTGAGGAGGGAGATGAGAAAAGCTACTTTGGTGCGTTCTGAAGAAAAGGCCCCTGGGTTGCACTCAAATTGGATGGCACATTGGTTCAGAAAGCCCCTGCACTTCTTGGGATCACCGTCAAACTTTTCGGGTGTCGGGATGTGTACACCGGAGGCCGCTGTAGAGACCGTAACCACACTGGATGCTGTGGATGCCGCAGAGGTTATGGCTGGTGTAGCGGGTGCAGCATTCTGAAATGTATCGAAGCGGGTAGCAATCCCTTGGACACATTGTAGAAGATGCGCTTGGGCTGCTTCTTGTTGCTCCACACGTTGGGCCAAATGCAGGAGTAGGTCACGAGCAGACGGTTCACCAGACCCCTCCGTTGTCATGGCCAGAGTATACTGTCACGACTGTAGTGGGTGTTTGACTGGTAGAAGGTACCTGCTGTTGTTGGCGCAACTCAGAGGAAGGCGCGGAGTCTAACGTGCCCCTGGTATTCACCAGGAACCCCCGCAAGGAAGTATGGACTCCGCTGCAGGGACACGCAGGTCGCGGTCCTTCCTAGAGTCCACAGCGAGATACAAGGGAGTGTCAGACAGGCCGGTTCGGCAACGTTCAAGTAGAGGAGGTACAAAGGGAAATCCAGAAGAATGGTCAGGCAAGCCGGGTCGGTAATCTACAGGGAGCGCAGTACAAGGCAGAATCCAGATAGGGGTGGTCAAACGGTCCGGGTCAAAAGGGTCACAGGCAGCACGAGGAAGGTCAGGAACAATATAGCAACTGGTACACAGAAACGCTGGAGGCAGGAAGACCTGATACTCTGGCACTGGTAGGAGGGCCAGAGAAGGTTTAAATACTGGAGTGCTCCAATAGAATCAGCGCTGCAGCGCTGTCATCCTCAGCGCCGGGAATCACTATAGCGTCCCGTTGCCTAGCAACGGGTCGCGCTGTCTGCAGAGGTCAGGCGGCCGAGGATCCGGAAATGACGCGTCTGGTTGCCTAGCAACCAGACGCGCGATCATACAGTCAGGCGGCCGTGCGGACGGCGCCTGACAGTAGTCAGACGTTTGCCGGGTCGGTACACAAGTGGGTAGTCAGACGTTAGCCGGGTCGGTACACAAGCAGGTAGTCACAGATGCAAGGTAGAGTAGCAGGTAGCAGGAGCTGAGCAAGCAGAATACTCAAGCATATGTCTGAACCAGGAAACAGGATCCAAGATGGTTTCTCTTTGATTCCAAACTGGCCATCTTGGATAAGGGCAAATCTAAGGGCAAGTTTGCAAATACAGAGACCTTTAGTGGTCGGAGGTGCAAATGTCAAGGTAATTCCTTACAATATAATTATTTCCCCTTTCTCGGTCTGTTGTAAAGTCAGGAGATCCAAGTCTGACCAGTTAGGTAGAGGACTTTGGATTACATTGGCCCCTAGGGTGGTTATCTCTGTTTGCCCTTTTGTGACTATTAAAGAATTTGCTGTTATTCGTCCAGTGTCTGCCATTCCGTGGCTGGTGCATGGTGATGGTACCCCCTTCACCAGGTACCAGTTTACGGTAGTGTTTAAGCGTACATTATCTAAGCTGGGTTTGGACGGATCCCAGTTAGGTACTGATTCCTTCAGAATCGGTGCCGCCACGTCTGCAGCTTTGCTGGCGCATCTGAGCAGGCCATACAGGGGATTGGTAGGTGGAAAACCAAGGTATATAAGGGTTATGTACGTCCTGCTCTTCTTACCTAAAATCATCTTATCTTTCTATCTATCTTCTGTGGTGGTGGCACAGGTTTTAGATTGCTTGGGCCTTTGGAGGTCGGCCGCGAAGGGATTTGTCCATTTTTTTCCCACTGGGTTTTATGGTTTTACCTTCGTCTGTGCTTCCACCCAAAACCTTTGTTTCTTCTTCTTGTCGGTGTGCAATGCAGTCTTGGATGCTTGTTTTTCTGTGGTGTGCTGAGTGTTTTGTTGTTTCTATGCTAGTCTCTTCATTTTGTTACCTTTTTCTAAAAATTTCAACATCAAGGTGCTACTTGGAGCACTGTTTCTTCTTGCTGGTAAGCATAGGTATTTTGCTTGGTGCTAATATTTGGTTTTTCTCCTACCTTACAGACCATCGGACCCGCTGCGGATATGGCTGCTGGGACATTCATACATTCACTGGGCTGGTTTGCACAGGGCAGCTAGGGATATTTCGCTTTTTACGGGGTCAGTGGTCGTGCAGTGGTTAGGTCGTAGAGGTTTGAGATGGCCTGGGTTTTGGAAGCTCCTGATGGGTAATGTGGCTAGTCAAGGGGTCCCTCATGTGCTAGTGATACATCTAGGAGGAAATGACATAGGTGATAGTAAGTCGATTGATCTCATTTTATGGATTCAGGAGAATTTGGCTTGGGTACATGCCTCCTGACCTTCCCTTGTCATTTGCTGGTCAGATATTGTACCAAGGAGGATTTGGCGCTCATTTCCTGATAGGCGCGTAGCAGATGAGGTGAGGAGGAAGGTTAATTCTGTTGTAGCACGTTTCATACGTTCCATAGGTGGTTGGCGGATTGAACACCCGCAGATTCGTTTTCAGATCCCCTCACTTTATAGGGAGGATGGTGTGCATTTGAGTGATGAAAGCATAGTTATTTTTTTTCAGGAGATTTATATGTTTTTAGCATCACTAGATTTAGGCATGGTGGTGGGCCACTGCTGTTAGGGATCCGGGCGTCGCCGGAAAACGCAGTTCAGTTGACGGCCAGTGGTTGTGTGGGTGCACATTTACGGTATTAGGGCATGTTGAACCCGCCTCATTTTAAGTGAATCGGCTATTAGTCTCGGTTCAGGTACCTCCCCTGTGGGTTGCCCTGTGGTTGCTTTCCTTATAGCCCAGAGAATGGGCGGGTTCGGTAGAATCCAGGCGTAGTGCCCCATCCAGGTAGATATGTGCACCTGGGATTGATTGGTTGTCCCCCACGTGAACCCAGGGGGTGTTGGCGCCCCGGATGGAAGTCCTAAGGAGAGGCTAGAACAGTTGGGTTTGCCCTGGCACACATCGGACTGACTGCTTTATTTCTCCTCCACATTGTTAATAAATTCATTTAATTTTTCCACAATCAATATCTCGTGTTGTTACTCTAAGGTGATAGTTGATTATGACGAAGAAGAAGGTAAAGGGGTTAAGATATCAGACATAAGCCTTTTATACATACATGGAGGCAATGGGATAGAGTCTGTACTGATGCTGTGCACAGTAAAAATGAATGTGTGATTGATGATTGGACTCCCTTCCAGCATTTAATATAATCCCCTGCACATAGACCTCCACACGCAATCACATTATTTGCCAAGCACCAACTTAAAGCAGGTAAATATTGGCAGAACTTATGGGCCGAGGTCTAAAATAGGTGTAAGCGAAATGTGAGAAGGACAAACTTAACCAGGTTGATGGTTTATTTGATGTACAGAATACGCAGAATACTGTGAAGCTTATGTTACTTGCAGTCAAACAGGTATACAGCAATCTGCAGTCTTGTATACAGCAGGCACTATTGTGAAATACAAGTAACAGCTTATAGATTAGTCTCAATGTACTACCTATTAGGTCTTAGCAGGGCAGACACTTGTAAGATACTGCACCTCCATGCAGGCTTCGAAATTACTGTTGTGTAGAGAGAAACTGTAGGCAAATAAGACGCACATGCACAGTAATGCTGTGCGGCTGGGACCTGGTGATGCACCACTTTTGGTCCATAGACCAATGGGGATCATGGAGACGGAGATTAGTTTTCCAGTGTTTATCAGAGAACAGGTGACATTGTGTGAAAGACAGCACGGTGGCATAGTGGTTAGCACTTCTGCCTCACAGCACTGGGGTCATGGGTTTGATTTCCAACCATGGCCTTATTTGTGTGGAGTTTGTATGTTCTCCCTGTGTTTGCGTGGGTGTGCTTCGGTTTCCTCCCACACTCCAAAAACATACTGGTAGGTAAACTGTCTGCTATTAAATTGCTATTAGTCTCTTTTGGTCTGTGTGTGTGTGTGTGTATGTTAGGGGATTTAGATTGTAAGCTCCAATGGAGCAGGGACTGATGGGAATGAGTTCTCTGTGCAGCGCTGCGGAATTAGTGGCGCTATTTAAATAAATAGATGATGATGATGACCCAGATCAAGCAGGACAACTAAGAGTACCTACTGGTGTTTTAGAGTGTAAACATGGAGGAACAATGTATTTTTTTTCCAGACCGAAGAGGTGCATTTTTTGGTCTACTGACCAGGCATGACGATGGGCTTTCTCATCCCATGGACATCAGCTGTTTCCCCCCCTGGTGCCTCATTTACAATAACCACATCACCATCCTCATCATCAAGTTCCTCCACAGCGCCAGCTACATCAATAGCCTCCTCCCGGTGTACAACATTGACACCTTGATTATCCAAATCTGGATCTACACTGTGGGTGATCCTTCCAACATATGCAGAGGGTGTGCTGCAAATGCTGGATGGAGTCACCTCTTCCCGTACAGTGATGGGAAGGTCAGGCTTCACAACCACCAACACCCTTGGACTCGCCTTGGGGATTTGTGATGTCATCTGTTTAGAAGGCAGAGTTCTTTGCTGTTTTGTTGTTGTTGCTGACAGCATAACTGTCTTAAATTTTTGGAGGGGGGGAGGAGGAGGGCTTAGATCCTTGGGTGAAGCTGGACTACTAGTCATGAACACGGGCCAGGGCCTAAGCCGTTCCTTGCCACTACGTGTCGTAAATGGCATATTGCCAACTTTACGTTTCTCCTCAGATGATTTTAAGTTTCTCTTTTTGCTACTTTTTGAGAACTTGGGCTTTTTGGATTTTACATGCCCTGTACTAGGAGATTGGGCATCGGGCTTGCCAGACGACGTTGATGGCATTTCATCGTCTATGTCATGACTAGTGGCAGCAGCTTCAGCATTAGGAGAAAGTGGGTCTTGATCTTTCCCTACTTTATCCTCCAATTTTTTGTTTTCCATTATATGTAGCACAAGAGAGCGTACCCCTAAGCCACACACACTCAGCAAAGCCTTTAAAAATGATATGCGGCACAGGAGAGTACCACTGGACTTATACTGCTGAATCAGTGAACTTTGTAATATAGCAGTACCACTGGACTTATACTGCTGAATCAGTGAACTTTGTAATATAGCAGTACCACTGGACTTATACTGCTGAATCAGTGAACTTTGTAATATAGCAGTACCACTGGACTTATACTGCTGAATCAGTGAACTTTGTAATATAGCAGTACCACTGGACTTATACTGCTGAATCAGTGAACTTTGTAATATAGCAGTACCACTGGACTTATACTGCTGAATCAGGGAACTTTGTAATATAGCAGTACCACTGGACTTATACTGCTGAATCAGTGAACTTTGTAATATTGCAGTACCAATGGACTTATACTGCAAGATTGTTTTTGGATATTTTTTTTTTTATTTTTTTTTTTTATAATTACTTTTTTTTTTTTTATAACTTTTTTTAAAAATGTTTTTAACTTAGGAATAATGGGGAAATTACAATGTCCTTAGAAGGACAGAGCACAGGACACAGCACCACTGGACTGAACAGGACACAGCACAGGACCCAGCAGCACCACTGAACTCAGAAGGACAGAGCACAGGACACAGCACCACTGGACTGAGCAGAACACAGCACAGCACAGCACAAGATATAGCAGGACAGAGGACCACCTAACACAACCTCCCTCTACACTGATTAATGCCCGAGTGAAGATGGCGGCGACTAGCGGGGAATTTATAGGATCCGAGTATCGCGAGATCCGACAGCGGGATTATGACTCAGAGCCTCGGTTTCAGTTTTGCAATTGGCGGGAATACCCGGATCTGTCTCAGATCCGGCTCGGATCGGCAACGTTCGGGTGGGCTCGGATTTCAGATATCCGAGCCCGCTCATCTCTAGTGACAATATACTCAAAAGTGAAACATGTAAATGTGATTTAGGAAGTGCAACCTGTGAATGTGCTAAAATGTAATAATTGAATAAGTGAGGAAAATTAAATAATGTGTATATTTAATACATACACTAACTAAAAGTGAAAATAATAGTGAATAAAAATAAATAAGAATAAAAATAAAAACTCCATATTTTTCGTTGTGTTTTTTGTGTGTTAATTGGTTATTACATATCTTTACCAATCAAATCAAAAGATTTTTCCTTTTGCTCGATGTTCTCAAAACCACAAATGCTCCATCTAAGTGAACAGTAAAATGATGTCCTCAAAATTACTGTTTCTTATACGGATTCTTCAACTTTGAAGTTAGGTGACTATGCACCAGCATGTCTCTTAAGTTTCTCGCTCTTCTGCAACTCATAGAGATGCGGTCTCCCATGATTTCCTTAAGTTGTTTAATTGTATATTGTAAATAAAAGCTTTGGCTGAGAAGAAGACTGTTTGTTGCTGTATCCTTACGGTATAAATCGGTTTTTATTCTTTTGTTGGACATGACTGAAATAGATAAATCAAGAAAGTTTATTGAGTTTTGACTAAATTCATAAGTCAATTTGAGATTAAAGGTATTTCCATTTAGGAGAGAGACAATACACTTACCTTATATGATCACAATTCATGAATTGTTGGTATTCTTAAGACCCCATCATAAGACATCTGTACAATATAATTACCATAGATAGAGACTCCCGGTATATATCTACACAACTAAATAAAGTGAATTGATCTTCTAAATATATGTACCCGACCAAGACTCTTTTTAACCATTCAGTTTTATTTGTATGACTAATAAATAGTAGTTTTATAGTGTAGTGTCAATTTATTTGCTCATTTCTATCCACGTTCGTTATCCACAATGAAGTGTCCCATCAACAACACAGGATTTTCTCCATGAGTGTGCCTTCCATATAAGTAGTACTTCTCTTTCTCTTCTATTATATACAATACATTACTACTGGAAGAAGCACCTCATACTATCATACTAACATATTAAATCATGTCCTGAAAATATACATTAATTGGAAAGATTTTTTTCTTTTGTGGGAAATCATATATATTACTTATGTTAGTTTTCTACATTTAGCTGTATTGTAAAATGTAGAAATGTGTTACAACTTAAAATTACACAATCTATCTACGGATCAATGTTTCAATACATTCTGTTTACCTCTATTCAAGCTATCACTTGTGCTGGACAGTGTGGTGGCTGAAGTTGCAGTCATTATTGATGTTGTAGTTGATGTAGCTGTTGATGTTGTTGATGTGCCTGTGACAAGCATTACACTAGTCATACAGGAGTTGGTAGTTGTGGTAATGATGGTCTGATTATTAGATACTGTTGGATATGTACTGCTTGATGGTGTCGTATTTTGTAATGTTGCTACAGTGTTTGTTGTTCCATTGCTAGGTAAGGTTACAATTAAAACTTCAGTTGTAGTATTTCCTTGTAAAGCAAGAAAAAGTGATTATATATATATATATATATATATATATATATATATATATATATATTATATATATATATGCACTCTATAAAAGCAGTGTTTCTATACAACATTACAACATATACTTTTATCAGTAGACAGATGAAATGTAAAACATGTTCTAAGAATATGAGTAATTGGACAATAGTGACACTATAGTCTAAAGTGTGGTGGCTTATTTTAACCACTTTTAGTATTGACAACATTGAGATTGTTCTCTGGTGTGAAGAGTGTAGGATATTATGGTGTATTGTACTCACCAATACACGGGTGTTTGCTATCATTTACTTCATATCCATATCTATTGTAGCGATAATTTCTTTTTTAAATACTCATTTACAGTTTTACAAAATTTTTATGAATGTTATTGTAGATGTTTAGTTTTCTAGATTTAGCTGTATAGTGGTAAAATGTACAAATATGTTACAACTTTAAATTACACAATTCACCTATCCATCAATGTTTCATTACAGTCTACTTACCTCCATTCAAGCTACCAAATCTGGAGGAACCTCTTGTAGATATTCAGAGACAAAAAATGTTATCCCAAAATGGCAGCGCTCCCTACCCGTTTGCAGCCTAAGTATACAATAAATGCCACTGCATTTAAAACAAATTTAAACAATAAAATACAACAAGGCGCACTGGGCAAAAAATATAGCTAATGAGTTCTCCACTCCTTCTAAGTAAACATGAAATCGGTAATATATTAGTTGTTATCATTTGTTATTTTTGTAACAAGTAACCTTTATCTTCCAAGAATGACATAAAATGCATATAGCAAATTCAGTATAGGAAACTAATGAATTAAATAATAGTCCACAATGTCCACAAACACAAAAACACTCTTTTGAAGTCCAACGATGAAATATTCTCAATAGATGTTATTAGAGCTGATGTCATCTACGAGGACCTTCTTATCATATAAACCGTCTCCAAATGATTGAATGTATTGGATAGGACAAAAATAAACACATATAGTGTATTAATGATAGAGCAAATATTTAGACCGTGTATCACGATTCTACATCCAGTATTAGCGAACTCACACCGTGGGTTAACAAACAATTAGCTAATCACCACCACACGTGTGTAGCACAGCAAACAAAACTGAATCACTTACATGATAAAAACCAGTTCACTTATGTATGTAGATCCCGCATCAAGCTCTTATATTGGAACGTCACCCGATTGTAATTTTCCGTCTAGCATATTCATATTCATGCCACACCCAAGTGTTTGAAACTGCTCCTGGTGATTATGGGTCCAACTGGAAATGTGCACGATGGAAAAAGTAAGATCATTACAAAGTGACACCTATCTTTTTTTGTGGGATAGACCACAGCAGTTTCTCTCAGGAGGCCTCCTCCCCAGGACTGAGACTCCTCCCCTCTGTTCACGGCCTTTAAAGTACACCAGTATGTTATATTGATGTGTTGTTAGGATGGTTAGTTTGTGTAAATAGCATGAGGCCATCCAATAAAGCCATAGTGAGGTAGTCTACAAGGCCTGGGGATACATTAGATTGTTTGATGCCCCAAGACCGCAGTAAAGGCTCATGATCTGACCAGGGGACTGGAAGAATTTGAACAATTTAGATTGTTGTAGGGTCAACTTATCTGACAAAATTAGATCTATACATGAATAAGAGTTGTGTACACTAGAGAAAACTGTAAAGTCTCTCTCCTGGGTGCTTTAAGTTTACAGCGTGCTGTGCAAGGGCCTATTGTATCAGAGATTGATTTACTATGACCAGAATGCTATTTATCTATTTTTTGCTATTGACTAGATTAAAATCTCCTAAAAAGTAAAATTCCCCTTCTTGATTATATGTATTTCCTCAAAACCACCTGTCCTCAAGTTGGCCAATTATAATAAAATATCTTCCACTTTTATCTTCTATTTTAGTTTTATGTACAAAATTATTCTTTTGCACTGAATAATATAGCAACACCGTTTCTTTTAAATGGGTCATTTACAGTGAAACACATTGGGTACCTGTTGTCTCTAAAGAGTGGAGAGGAAGAAAGAAGAAAAAATAGTTTTCTTGACAGCTAACACATCAGCTTTATATATATATATATGTAAAGAAAACAGCAAGCCTACATTTTTTGGGAGGGGTTAAGCACCTTTATATTCAATTAAAAAAACTTAACCATATCTAGTGTAACAATTCAAGAGAAAAATTGACATAACAGGCTATATAAGAGTGTAGAAGTAATGGGTACTCTATGAAGACATAATAAAAACCAAGTTTGTCCCATGAGGGAAGGGGGTGTGGAGGATAGGGGAAAAGAAAGGATTAATCAAGGAGGGGCAAAATGAGAAAGCACGGTACACTTGGCTAAATTGTTTTCTGCAAGGGAAGGAATGCAGTAGAGTAGTTAAGCTGTGGGGGGTGGCCAATGGAGCCAACACCCATGCATCTAATTACAAATAAAACTGAACAGTAGCTACATAACCTAGTATAAGCTGTTCTCACCAGTGAGCAAGAAAAAACATCCAATAGAAGAATTATCAAACAGTTTCACACTTAAACATAAAAATAGTAAAACTTAAATCCGGAACATAAAACTCCATTTAAACATTACAGAGTTTTCTAGTCTGAGGTAAGAGTTGGAGGAAAACTAAGAGATCTAGAAAGAGCTTTGGAAAGTCAATGCCCCTGAGAAACTCTCTGGAATTTCATTGGTGATGGAGGAGACACTCACCATTAGACAAACAGTTATTTTCAACATTGAGAAGAGAACAATATTGAAATGTGACTAAACAAAATACTGCCAAACTAATAACTATGAGTCATTTTGGTCAGTCTGGAACCACTCAGCTTGTAGGGGCTGTCTCGATTTAGTAGAACTAGAAGTAACTGGATTTTCCGTTTTCCCAGGAGTTTAACACCAGCTTCCATTGCAGAACTCATATAAGTGAAACCTTCATAGTGAACGAGCAGTTTTAGTGGAAAGCTCCATCTGTATGCATTTGGGGCATGGTTTTACATTCAGGGATGCACCAGACCATGCTTGCCAACTCTTCTGGAATATCGGGAGACACCCAAATTCAAAAACTTTTGGGAGAGCAGGGCAACGTCCCACATCTGCCCACTTCCTAGTGAAGTGGGCAGAATTCGTGCCACAATGACTCAAATCTTAAAGAATCACCTCCTTAAATCACGGGGATGGGACTAAAATGAGACAATTTTCTAAGTCCTGTCTCCTCTGACCCATACCCATCCAGGAACTCCCAGGAGAGCACCAGAAAAAGATGGCAAATATGCATCAAACTCTGAGTTTATGACAAAGTCTATTGGGGCATAGAGTATTTTGGAACTGGAATAGAAAGAGATGTATCCAAATATCCCCTTTTTGTGGAAGTAGATGGATCCTGCACTCTAGTTGGTTCATGAAGTGGAAAACTATTTGGGGGTCGGAGATTGGTCAGCGACATTGCAGCAGGTGAAGAAAAAAAGTTAATAATACAATGAGTGAGATTTCACAATTTAAATTGTTCTCTGATTATAGAAATGTTTCAGTATGTGCTATTTTCCACATGGGGGCAACAATGCCTCAATAATATATAATATAGTTAGCAGTGTTCAGGTTTTAATTGATTCCTGAGTTATATAGTAGCCAACAAGAAAGTTTAGGTTTCCTCAAATAGGTTTACAGCCTAAGATGTTGATTTCAAGCATGTTATCTTATGGCTACGGATGTGCTAAGACCCTGATGTGTGACATGGTTAACCTAAAAAAAAAAAGGAGCAAACAAGGCTCAAGAGATTCCGAGTGAACATTAAAAAAGTCAGTATTAAAAGCGGTTATTAAAACTTTGTAAAGCTAATTAGTAAACGGTGTTAGTAATTAAGGGTAACAATAATGATTAGTAAAAGTTTGACATCTGTTTACAGAAAGAAGAATGTGTGATGAAGTGTGCTCCATATCTAATTAAAAAAAATCAAATTGAAGATGATAGAGTGACTCTCATCATCATCATCAGTTATTTATATAGTGCCACTAATTCCGCAGCGCTGTACAGAGAACTCATTCACATCAGTCCGTGCCCCATTGGGGCTGACTATAAAACAAGAAATCACTGAGATAGGAATTGGGGAAATAGAAGAGGAACAGAAAGAAGGTATTTAAAGAATGTTAAAAAGGTTAGAAAAAGTAAGGTGTATCCTTTACTGTTATATTAAAAAATGGCTTCCATATTTCAGTTGGTATGGACCAGTACAGCAGCATGCCTGGCCACACCCATGAGGGACATCAGCATAAAGTGATTTCAAGCAGTGTCCAAGGTGAGCAAATGGTAGTAGTCCCACTGGTAAAAACGATGTTGTGTTCCGTTTCATCGTTAAACATAATTAAAAAAAAATTCCTTTCCTCATATAGATACCATTGTCATATCTGACGAAACTTTGGAAGGAGAGAAGAAGGGCACACGCATCAATATTTATATAACTTCCGGTGATGTAAAAGGTGTGCCCAGGAAGATGGAAAAGCTAAATGAATATTTTAGAGAACTGAGGGCTAACATCAATGATGTGAAAAAAAAGTTCCACAAACTGGAGAAAAATTACCTGGACTTGTTTCACATGTATGTGAAAGTAATGTTTAAAGCCAGTAGCCAGATTAAACATTACAATAATTATAATTACTGCAGAAGTTTGAAATATTTTATTTTGCATATTAAGATGTTCTGCTATTTCTACAGAATTTTTTTTGTGGAAATATTTGCAAATAAAAGATTTGCATAAAAGATTTAAATTAAAGTTTGCAGACACAAAGTGGATGCAGGTGTACAATTATACGTTAAGTTAACATATCAATAAACATATAGTCAGAATCTTGATGTACCCAAATTAACAGAATTAGTGGAGATAGCGCCACATAGGTTTTTTTTTTAAATGTTTTATTGATAAAGGAATCATTTAGTGGCTTTTATAAAATACACAAATGTCAGGCCAAATGGGTGTATATTTTACTTTTTAAAAATGATGGCACCGCAAATCAGTTAGGGCATGTGCAGAGTGATTCTGCATAAGATACATGCATTGATGAATCGGGCCACGTCATCTAACTGACTCCCACACACCTTGGTGAGGTCTATAGATCATTTGTGGATCCAGGCAACATGGCTGCATCTATTTTACCATTAGAACATAGTCATTGTTAATATCTAATATCTAACTTGTCATTTTTCTTTAGTCTATTTTTTTACATTTTGATTCCTGGGGTTACACGTAGTGGAAGATTTATATTTTACATGTATTCCTTTTCTGCTCCCTGGTCTTCCCCTTCAAGTATTTTGTTGGTTCACAGAAACTCCCAATACCTGGGTACACATAGATACATTTAGGGACTAATTTCTTTCTTGCTTCAAATAACAGCCAAAATTTTAATTAAAATGCATGCATTTTATTTATTAAATGTTCATGTTTTTTTCATGTTATAATCACAATGTCACATTTTACAGTTTTTATGCATTATATATATGCAGTACATTATTAAATGGGTAAATGAATTCATTTTTAAAATATAAAAATATAGCATTTACAAAATCAAAACAAAATTCTATTATTCATTGTTAATAGTAGACAAAAAAAACAAAACAGTGCACTGTACAATTGATCAGTCCCCGCTTTGTTGGATATATTCAAGTTTCTGAAAGATGCATTATATAATATTATTTTATTGCACTGCATTACATTTATCTTTTCCCATAAATTAACAGGTGTGGGTAAATGTTAAATCACTACCCATAATCATGGTGCAGCTATATGACTTCTTTAGCACTAGCAGGTCTGATTTGACACTGCCTTGCACTGGCTAGCATGTAAATATTTCCATCAGTAGAAGGCGGAGGCCTATAGGCACATATTAACATAGTTTCGATTTTCTATTGCTACTCATTCAAGTCACTTTTAATTTCCGGTCGTTTTATCTTTATCTACAACAAAGAAAAAGAAAACATTTCTTATACAGGTGAAAAGGAATATTATATTAAAATAGATGATACAAAAAATAAAATATATACATGTATACATTAAAGTAGATAATGCTATAAAAGACAAATTATATTGACAATACGGAATATCTATAATGAAAAAGTATTAGGCTTATGATTTTGCAAGATGATAAGATTGGAAGCTAAATTTTTTACATCTGTTTTGATATAAAACTAATAGATTTCTATATAGTAAAATGTTTCCATAATATGACAAGATGTACTAAGAAATGTTTAACGAAAATATTGAGTCCTTCTGTGAACAATTTACAGCAACAAGCTGCTAAACTGTCAATATATCTACAAATACAACATATGACTAAATTGTTAATAAAACATGAATATAGTACAGCTAAACTGTCAATACAAAGATCAAGTGAAATTCAACTTATCTACATGTGAAGCAAATTTAGATGAGAAAAACAACAGGACACAGCACATAATGCAATACCTTAACGCATTCTTTATAATCTGTGTACAGGGCCGCCAAGAAGGGGGGGGGGGAGCGGGTACTAATTTCTCGGGCCCGGGCATGCCAGGGGCCCTCGCGCGACAATTTTTTTTTCCTTTTTTTTCTTTTTTGCGGCGGGGGGGGGGCTCGGTCGTTGGTGGGGGGAGCAGGGTAGTTAAAAAAAATAAACATACTCACGTTATCACAGCGCCGCCGTCCCTCCTCTCTGCTCCATTCAGACTGAATGCCGGTCATGACGTCATCATGTCATCATGTCACGCCTGGCATTCAGTCTGAATGAAGCAGAGAGGACCAAGAGAGAAGAAAAGGAAAAGGTAAGTAGGGAGGAAAAAGGGGGGAAGCGTGGCACAGAAAGGTTAAAAAATGAGGGGGGGATGGCACAGAGGGGTTAAAAAACTGGGAGGCATGGCACAAAGGGGTTAAAAACGAAGGTGGGGCAGGCACAGAGGGGTTAAAAAATGGGGCAGCATGGCACAGTGGGGTTAAAAAAAGGGAAGAGCATGTCAGTGTGGGGTTAAAAGCAGGGGGGCAGCATGGCACAGTGGGGTTAAAAACTGGGGCATCATGGCACAGTGGGGTTAAAAAACGGGGGTGGGAGGCATGGTACAGTGGGATTGAAAAAGGGGGGGGGAGCAGCATATTATAGTGTGATGAAGGGGAGCCAGGTGAAGGGGCAAAAGCAGCATGGACAGCGCAGTGTGATCATAAGGCATGGCAATGATGAAGGGGCACAATATTGTAATGTTGGAGCTGGAGAAAGGTCTAATTATTAATCGTGGGTGGTATTGATTTAACGCCAGGGTGTCACTCACCGGACTGTGAGTGCTACTTCTCGTGTGTTTAGGAACCGTGGCCGTCCACCACCCTGAGGGTCTGCGCATGTGCAGCCCTTTCAACCCTTCAGTACATGTTCCTTTTAGTTAATTGGCTGATCAGGCAACACTCCCTATTTAAAGCACCTGTGGTCAATACCTCGTTGCCTGATCTTGGAGTCTCATTCCCCATGAGCCTCTGAAGGTGTTCCTGTGTTTCCTCGTGTATTCAGCTCCTGCTGATTCCTGTTGTTCGTTTGTGGTTTCCAGACCACTTCAACTCTCCTGTGTTTCATCGTGACTGCACCAGCTGATTCCTATCCGCTGCCTCCGTGCTTCTACAGTTTCCAAACCACTTCAACTCTCCTGTGTTTCATCGTGACTGCACCAGCTGATTCCTATCCGCTGCCTCCGTGCTTCTACAGTCTTCAAACCACTTCAACTCTCCCGTGTTTCATCGTGACTGCACCAGCTGATTCCTATGCGCTGCCTCCGTGCTTCTACAGTTTCCAAACCACTTCAACTCTCCTGTGTTTCATCGTGACTGCACCAGCTGATTCCTATCCTCTGCCTACGTGCTTCTACAGTCTTGAAACCACTTCAACTCTCCCGTGTTTCATCGTGACTGCACCAGCTGATTCCTATCCGCTGCCTCCGTGTATCTGCAGTGTCCTGCTCATCGCAACCCTCCAGTACTCATCGTGTCTGCAGCCAGCCGATCCGCTGTCTCCGTGCTTCTACAGCGTTCCTGCTTGTGTCAACTCGCCTGTCTGCATCGGATCAACGCTCCGCTGCTTTCATCTCAGCTAGACCGCCTCAACTCTCCCGTGTTCTCTAGGTGTCCAGTTCTATATACTACTGCTTCCTGAGTATTGTTTACATCCTTGCTGGTCTACTTACCGTGCGCTGCACCTACTTGGTTACCGCTTCCACCCTGCTGGGACTTCGCATCCTGCCGGCCTCCAGCCGTTCCGGTATCCCTGCACCTTTCTCTGACAGCCTGCTCTCCTGAACCACGGTATGCATACTTCTCATTGACTGTGCTGGTGTATTGCATATCTAGCTGGACTGAGTTGTTCTCCTCCGGAGTTTCCTATCCACTGGGACTATTGCTATCATTTGACTGTGTTACCTTTTAGCCTGGATAGTTCTAGTGACTTTGTATATTTGTGCAGTGCTGCTCAGTTATTATTATTGTGTGCATATCATCGTGGGATCAAGTTCAGTGTGCCCGTGTATACTCTGCATTTCATTTATCTCCCCGTGCTCCTCCTCACTTATATATTTCAGTGGTACAACTTGCTAGAGGCAGACCACTGTTCCCTGTTTTCTGAGTCACCAGTTTCCAGTATCCTTTCACATAGCAGTGGTACAACTTGCTAACGCAGACCACTGACTCCCCGGATACCTTCACCTGGATTCCATTCCTTCACCCAGACAGCGGTACAACTTGCTATACGCAGACCGCTGACTCTCATCACCTCCTCATTACTCCTGGACATTCCTCCTCACTATAGCAGTGGTACAACTTGCTATACGCAGACCACTGACTACCCTCACGTTTCCTTGTCCATCCAGTTCTTTGTGTACAGTAATCTACCTATTACCAGTGCTGCTAGTCATAGACTTTCCTCGAGCATTCTCTTATCACCTGCTGTCTCCTGTTCCGTGATCACCCTGTAAGTCTATCATCTGGTGATACCTGGGTAAAGACTCCTAGTGCCCGTGAGACAGGGTTGTTTTGAATTATCTAAATTTAGCCATTTTTTCCAAATAGGGCCCCCAGCATTCCAGGATCCAGAAAAGCCGCAACTAAAGAAACCTGCAGCCACAGGTGGTGAAAGTGAGAAGAACAGATAGGAGAGAGCAGGACAGTATGTGAAATGTTGTGATTCTAGTAGGGACAATGGCAATTTTTGGCGAGTATTCTGCCCAATGTAAGGTGCAGGCCAAGACTGAACTCTTTGTGTACACACTGCATTCTTTCTATACTACACTGTGATGCTAGATGTCCTGAAAGTCAGGAGTGCTTGGAAATATGTGACGCTACGGCAAAATGTTAGCCACGCCCCAATGGCACATTTGCCACACCCCCAAATGCATGATCACACCTCCAAATAGTTTTGCGCCACCGTACGCAATTTTTTTTTAGCATACTCGAATATAAGGGGGGCCCCATGAATTCCTCTTGGCAGCCCTGTCTGTGTATGTTGATATAATCTGTATGTGAATGTTGTGTGCCTAAATTGCCTTGTGGTGCCGTGTTTTGCCTTTTTGTCTAAAATGAGCATGTTGCATGCTTAAGCCATCAATACATACATAAATATATGCCATACTTGCCAACTCTCCCGGAAAGTCCGGGAGACTCCCGAAATTCGTGTTAGTCTCCCGGGCGAGCTGGCATTTCTCCCGGATCCTGGATATCACCGAGAATCTCGTCAAATGACGCGATTCTCTATGAATCACGCCATTTTGGAGGGCGGGAGGCGGCGAGGCCAATCGCGTCATTTTGGCCCCGCCCCCGCAATGTGGGGCCAAAATGACGGGATTGGCCTCGCCCCGCCCCCTCCCGCCCTCCAGTCACGCCCACTCTGTTTTCGGGAGTTGGCAAGTATGATATATGCTAATGTTAAATTCCAATACATACGTGAAGCAACTTGTATTGTATATTTGGTAACACACAACTGAACTGGAGATATTTGTACTAAAATGTCAGTAATCATATAGTAATATATACCTCTATGGAACTGTTAACTGTCTCCAGTTGCGGTTTCCAGTTGACAGAATCTTTCACTTTTGTGTCTGGATTTAAAATTTCTCCCAGCCTTTCAAAAGCTACAAATGTAGAAATAGAAAAATTTAGTTATCAATATTATTAAAACAGTCATTCTTAGAATAAATATATTTGAAAATACACTGTAACAACTTAAAAAAAAATCATATAGTAAAAAAAAGAAAAGAATTGTACTCACATGGAAATAGGGATGATTTCCAGTCAAACCGAGATTGGTACGACCTGAACAGAGGGTTACAATGCATATTGTTATTAGAGAATAAGAAGAACAGATAAAGAATGTAATTTCTAGAGTAATGGTTTAAATTGGGAGAGGAGAGTAAAAAAAACATATTGGAAAAGAGCAGGAAAGATACAGCAAACATAAAATGCTTTAAAGTGTACAATAAGGGTATGTTTTATGTATGTGTTGTTGTCCCAACTGTCCGGAGCTGCGAAGCACTGTGGAACCTTACAAATCTCTGATGATAATAATAATAATAATAATAATAATAATAATAATAATAATAATATTATGCCATATATAATGTCATGCCGATGAATAATAGAACGAAGAGAAAACCTAACTTGCTATGAAAATTTTCACACACATACCATTGAATAGAAAAATAACTACAAAATATTTCTCCTCCATCTCTGTCTGGTGCCTGTAGCTATTTAAATGAACATTGTGATGATTAGCTGTTGGTGCAAATTAGACATATAAGCAGACCAGGAAAGGCAACTGCCTAGGGATCTGAACATCTTAACATCTTAGGGAACCTAGGCTGCAGACTAGATGTAAATGATCACCCCCCAGTGACTCCCCAAAAATGAATCTGCATTACATATTAAGCACCAGAATTTGGATTTGCACCATATTCTAACAATTGAAATGGAAGTCTGCACTGTAACAGACTATTACAATAGGGATCTGCATATTATATTAGCCACCATAATAGGAGTCATATGATAATAAGAATGGGTCATAATAGAGATAGAGGGGTGGCTTACAAGTACAAGTTGGACAAATTCTATATGAATATATAGTACTTGCAATTAGAGTTCTCTATAAAATGTTGGACAACTGTTTAAAGATAACACTCACTGGACTTGTGACTGAGATTACCAGTGACTATTTATTGCTGACCATAAGGTTGCAATGTAACTTGGTAAGCAAGAAACTACACATTTTTTTAGCACCATCTAATGACACACGAGTATGACTGTCCCATTCAGATGTGCATTTAAGTTTGTTAAGACTAATTTGACAAAAGGTCGAAAGAGAACACATTTATAAGACAATCCTGCGATCTAACAGTATTCTATTATGAGGTGGTAATCGTTTTTTCAATTGCCACAATTCCGACATGGACAATCCCTACAAAAAAACACAAAATAATGAAAAACCGAATTGAAAATAATGAGACTTACCTTCAACACGACGCTGGAGATCATCGAAGAAAGCACCATAATGGCAGCAAGCCATTCCGATAGAAGAACTGTTCGGCACTGCAACCTGACATCATTGCGATGTCTGTCAATACAAATTTAAAGTGGCAATGTGGGGTTCAGTGTTTAAACCATGAGGGTCCCCACATTGCCGCTTTAAATTTGTGCTCACAGACATCGCAATGCCGTCAGGATGCAGTGCCGGTCAGTTCTTCAATCGGAATCGCTTGCTATCATTATGCACGTACATATCGTGCATATCGTGGACGTATATTGAATATTTTTACAATGGTGCATAGAAGCGGGCATAGGTCATCCACAAGTGGCTCACGACCTGGATGATTTCCTTATCATTGGCCCTCACAACTCCCTGCAATGTGGGAAGGTTTTATCCGATACCCAGGCCCTCTTCTGGACAGTATATTTATCAACATTTATGACCTGTCTTTCAGTATAACCATTACCATTAGGTAGGCACAGGTGTTCCTCTTAAATGATTATTATTATTATTATTTAATTAAATTATTATCTGGGGAGATTCTTTTCTATGCTAAGGATACAGGTAGACTGCTTCCTAATTGTCTGCATTATTTGTTAATAGGATTGCTTTGTGACTGTGCAATAAAGTATGATTAGTGCTATGGAAAAAACAATAGTAGTTTAATTAGGGATTTTGAATGTTTCTATGAACTTGCTAATTGGTTGATCTTAATTGTTAATTGAGTATTGATTATTAAGAATTGATTATTCTTTTAATAAAGGTGTGTGGTGTATGATTTATATATATAGCCTACTGTGGGTCCAGAACATATCCCCATTGTTATACAATTGTCAATGCTGTACTGATATATTTTATTACTTTGCACTGATAGTCATATGCTTGTCTGTGATTGCGCAATTTTCTCTGTGGTACTATTCAGGAGTTGAGTTTGGTAAACTGTAAGTTATGCAATTGTCTGCATACTGTAGCGATATTGCTCTTCCTTTGTAGTAATACAGGATATGCTGCACCCTATGTTATAATTATACACATTATAGAATGAAAATGCAGAGCAGACACTAATATAGATGTCACTCACTCATCTGTATCATCATCATCATCATCATCGTCATCAATCCTCTGGCGATAGCAGCGGATTCCCAACCAGATTCCCAAGAGGAGCAGGAGGAGGATTGCCAAAGTACCAAATAATATCCCAAAGAAAGCATTTAGGTTCAAGGATAGGTTCTCACATTGAGGTCCAGATGTGGTATATACAGCGAAGGGCTGACATCTGAAATAGGATAAACGCAGAAAGTGTAAAAGTTATAATAATGGTTACCCATATAGTTACATAGTTTCTTATATAGAATATAACAGTCAGTAAAATAAAATATACTTTTTCTTAAGAATATGACATATCCATAAGATTTCACATTTATTTATTTGCGAATGGTTGAATGTAGCTGTATTTGTTGTAATATTTTGTGAATCAGGATCAGATGAGGATAGTTGCGCATAATAATCTATTCGTAAATGAGCTACAAGTGGTGGAGATTGAAAGGCCCGCCAAGGCACTATTTAGTGCCTACCATCATCACCACTACAGTGCTGCATCATCCATCCTTGAGTACATCCAATCTGTTTAAATTTAATGTAAAATATATAACCCAGTGATGGGTCCCCCTAATAAAAAGGGTACTCAAGAGGTATGCATAGCTGTCCATGCTGGTCGGTTGGGAAGCGGCTTATTTATATGGCCCCCAATCGTGTACTGGTGCCTTGTTGTGTCCCTCAGATTCCAGGTAGAGGGGGGGCGTGGGCAACACCATGTCACCTTACCTGTTTACCTCTAATTTTATAAACTATTTATTTTTCCAATTGTGTATTGAACAAAGGTTTTTGTGACTATTCAACTACTAGACATTTATACAATATTCCAATGGCATGGGGGATGGGGAAGGACTCTGGATATCCTAAAAAGATTGTTCTGCCCCCACTGAGCCTAAGCTGGGGCTCATGTTTACTAATTGAAAACGGCAAACACCAGAGAAGGACAGGTTTTTTTTAAAGGTATTAAACAAGTACACTACATTCTAGAACTTAACAATATACTTTATCAGAGAGTAGGTGGCTAAAAATAGTGTTTTATAACTACAAGACACAAATCACAAAACAATACGATAATGTGGAAAAAATATATTTTGTAGTGCTGCAATTGATTTTAAAAACCTATTCATTAAGATCAAACAAAGGAAGTATAATCACGTTAATATTTGTAGTTTTTCAACCTATAAACCTCCTGTAATTAAGTGGTGACCATAACATTAAAAAAAAGTAGGAAATGAAATAATGTTTTTTTAAAGACTTGTGTGCAAATTGCTTTTTTCTTCGTTGGTAAATGCTAATAGTGCTGAATGTAGAGTTTGTTAATTTATTGATGAGCATTTTGGAAAAGAATACATAATAGTTAAAAGTGTGATGTAGATAACATTATGAAATTTCAAATAGAAGTGCTAAAATGGCATAGCAAAAACTTTAACTTAAAGTAAACCTAAAATACTAGTTTATATAAAAGAGCGACTTATAATATTCACAAATATACAAATAAAAATTTCAGGAACTTATCAGAACTGAAGAGCAGACAACTCTCTTGGAAATATGTTTGCCAGCATTTAAAGTGGGTGGGGACGTGTTGTGATGACACAAATAGTGTAAGCAAGCTCAGCCCACCATATTAAAGGAAATACTAATAGCACACAAACACTTTACACGCACACCATGACTAATGCTATATCATACCTCCCAACATTTAGACATTCAAAATTGGAACAAAATAGGCCCCACACCCTATCAACACAAATTCAGCATGATCCGCCCAGAGAAGCCCACTCCACCATCTTTCCTTTTCAGATCAATCACTAAATTCAATAATTTTTTTGCCATTTTCACTGCATTATGTCAGAATATTTTTTTTTCAACACACTGACTCCAGTTCACGTATTTCCTAACTTCGGTAACCTGGACTGAATTACTAAACTTCATGTAAAGGCCTTAACCAGTTCGTTAGCATGGGGCTTGTGCAAAATTTACACCACAAGAAACCAAACCATTTTTCACACAGTTTTGGTTAGAATAATGTTTTCTTTTTGTTGGCAGGGGGAGATACCATAATCAAGAAAAATCTGTCTTAATTTGTGGACATTATGCAGAGAAAAAGTAGAAAGAAGAATAACGTAAAGTATGTAATCACGTAACCCGGCGGTTTCCAAAGTGTGCGCCACGGCTCCCAGGGGTGCCATGGCGCTGTCACAGGGGTGCCAGGAAAATAAAAACAAATACTTACCAATCCGGTGGCACCCGGGAGCCAGCGGCACCCGGGACCCAGCATCACGCCCGACATTCAGTGAGAAGTGAGGAGGGAGGAGGATACTAGGTCCCGGGCGCTGCAGGATTGGTAAGAAAACACAAGAAAAGATAGAAGGTAGAAGGCCAAGTATGGTAAGTAAAGAAAGGGGAGGGGAAATGGTGGTAGGAAACAGCAATGGAGGAGCAAAAGAATGAAAGAGTGGGCAGAGTGAGGATGAAGAGGGGCAGAGTGAGGATGAAGAGGGGCAGAGTGAGGATGAAGAGAGAGCAGAGTGAGGATGAAGAGAGAGCAGAGTGAGGATGAAGAGAGAGCAGAGCGAGGATGAAGAGAGTGCAGAGCGAGGATGAAGAGAGTGCAGAGTGTGTGGATGAAGAGAGGCAGAGTGTGTGGATGAAGAGGGGAAAAGTGAGGATGAAGAGGGGCAGAGTGGGAGGATGAAGAGTGGCAGAGTGTGTGGATGAAGATGGGCAGAGTGAGGATGAAGGGGGGACAGAGTGGGTGGATGAAGGAGGGCACAGTGTGATGATTTTTGTACATGTTGTTGTTTTATTTTGTTTGATCTTATTCCTCTTAATATTTGCTGTAAATTATTCTTTGACAGAAACATAATTGAAAAAACTATATAAAAATATTCTTTTCCCTTTGATTTATGTGTGTTTTTGCAAATTCCTTAGTATGTATTTCTGTCCAGATCTAAATACTTATTATGTTATTTTGACCCAACTACTTATAAAACAGGACTGCTCAGTAATTATTTTGGAGGGGTGCCTTGAAAAAATTATGGAGACTCTAAGGGTGCCATGAACTGAAAAAGTTTGGGAACCACTGACATAACCACATAATCAACTACTAGGGGAGTTGTGGCTGTGGTCTTACTGGACACAGACCAATCTATTTCATACAGGAAACACTGGTGACATCATTATTTCCAGTGGTCTCCATTGGCACCATCATAAAGCACAGCAGTAGTGATCTCTCAGGTATCTCCTATCACATTCCACATATGTATAATTTGTGATTGGGTCTCCAAGAGGACACCCGATTGCCATTTACATCTGGTGTCACTGACAGTTACTTATATTGCTATGGGAATAGATGATGTAGGTTTTGTGTCATTCATCTCCTAACAGGAATAAAATGACATATAATCTATGTGACTGGCAGAGAAAAAATTTAATATCAACTAATTTATCAATACTTCTCATCTGTCCCAATTTCAGTGGGATATTCTCGTTTTGCTGGTGGTTGAGGTTTCACCAGAAAATGTGCAATATTCATCAGAAAGAGGTTGTGATTGGGTGGATCAGGGTTTCTGTGAATTGGGGCTGTGGTTTGCCTGGGTCAGGGCCTGAGTTTATTGTGCCCTAACTTTGCCTGGATAAATGTTGGGAGGTATGATTTATCCCAAGCTATTTCAAGTGGAAAATAAGTGAGGGACGCAGAAGCAGATCAACACATCAGCACACAACACACAGTACCTCATCAAAGGATGACTACTTACTTGCAGCTTATTATTCCATTAATGAGTTCACAGATGCCGTTATTCTTACAATATGAAGTTACAATGCAATTTGAATCACATTTAAAAGTTTCATTATTCACTGTGTAATTATACGGTCCACAGTTAGCAAGTTCCATCAGCTCCTTTAAAGTCACTGAGGAAAGAAATTGACAATTATCAGCAAACTTCTCTCAACCTTAAACCCCAAACAGTATCGGTTTTACAAAGTGACAAAATGTTATCTTTGCCAAGCACTGCAATGTTTTAAAGAATCATGCAGTAGTAAAATACATAGATGTTATTAATTTACAAATGTGTACTCTCCATAACCCATAACCCCTAGATTTTGAAGCAGTAATTTGCATTTTCTATTGATCTTTATAACCTATTGGTAGACAATAATAAACAAATACATTTTGAAAAGAATATGAAGCTAGAATTAGCAATAGAGCTGGGGGGATGGAGGTTAATGAATTACCAGAAAATACATCACAGTTTTAGATATTCAAAAGTCTACATGCTGCTCTGCTGATGCAATTACTATCAGAAAATAACTTAACAACGCTATACAAAGTTGTGAAGAAAATCTCACAGCGATTTACGGAGGAGCTAACTAGTAGTGCAGGAGAAGCTTTGTCAAAGGTAGACTTAATTACTATTTTGTCACGTTTCTATCTGCAGCAATGTCATATATATTAGCTTTAAAGTAGATCATACTGATAAATTGCTTGCTGATCATTACTGTTCAATAATTACTGGTTATACTGTAATGTGTTTATCATTGCCAAGTATAATGTGATTGCTATAAAATACTGGCCTCTGTGTAGCATAATGTCTTGGTTACAGGTATGTGTTATGTAATGTACTGGTCTCTGCTGAGTATAATGTGTTTGACACTGCTAGATGTAATGTGCTGTGTACTGCTGGCATCATCTGTACTTTAGAACTACTACATGTAATTCACACTGCTGGGTATGTGTCATGTGCAAGCTAATTTTTAGGCATAAATCTGCAAATATGTGTTTGTGAATTAATTTCTAGAAATAGTGTGACATGGCTCTCAGAGAAGCTGTTTAGATCATACTTATCGACTTTCTTCAGCTCTCTTCCAGGAGCCAGTGGAGGTGGGCATGAGGGGGCGGTACGGCCAAAATCGCGTCATTTCGGCCCCACCCCCTGTGATGTCATGATGCAAACGCGTCATTTGACAGCGGGGGGCAGGGCCAAACGCTGCGATTCACCGGGAATCGCTGCGTTTGGGATCTAATTCTGCCCACTTCACTAGGAAGTGGGCAGAATTCGGGAGATTGCCACACTAGCCCGGGAGTCTGGGAGACTCTTGCAAAATGCCGGAGTCTCCCGGACATTCCGGGAGAGTTGGCAAGTATGGTTTAGATCAATGAGTTTTGTCTATGTTAAACTATCCAGAGGGGGCTGGTAGATAAGGGTAGCACCTTGTACCATTTATGGCAGATCGCAAATGTAAAAGCCTTTGAGGATATCTCTTTCAAGACAAGGAAATCTAACACATGTTTGGGAGGCCCCAGACATGCCATATGTAGAGACCGGGTTGTTTGTTAATGACAGATTCAAGCTGAATAGGGTCACAGGAAAATATCATATCATTTTCTCCAATATCATACTTGCCAGAGCCATGTGTGGTATGCAGATGAAGGGAAACTTATGACATGTCGTGTGGAGCTAAAATCATGTTTGTAAGTCATACTGGTGAAATGTTAGGACAGAGTGACAAAAACCTGATTTAAAAGGTTTCTACAGCAGAATCATAAAACCCTAATTTGCATTCTACAGTCCTGTTGGTTCTGACCTCACAGGAAAGGGGGCTGGGGGGGCCTGCAGCTTGGTTTTAAAACTGTAGTGTAAATGTAAGTTTTGGTTCACTCTTGGGGAGTCAATTTGAGATTGAAGAGGGTCCCATTTTTCCTGCCTCTCCCAGCACCAGAAACTTGATTATAAGTGAGGTATCAATTCTGTGTATTATCCTTTTTATTTTATAAGAAACAATTGCGTTATATTTGTATGCCTTTTTATTAACTGTTTTTATCTTAAGCTTTGTGGGCGTATTTTCCATATTAAATTGCACTTAATAAGTTCAAGTCTCTGTGTTCTTACGAATTCACGCGACAGTTTGGTCAAGATGCTACATAATTGAAACAGGGAAAACATTGTGGTTTATGTGAACTCTGATTAAAGTAAATTGTGCTAGATTAATGCTAGGGAGAACCGAAGGCTTCCTAAATAAGAGTGTCAGCTCTTGTCAGAAAAAACCTTGGTGGTGGCATAGTTCGTACCGCAAAGCTAGTGTGTGGCATAGATAGGGAAGGATTTAATCCTTTTAGATAGACCAGTTGTTTTTTTGATTAACCCTGTGTCACACATGCATCACGCAGGCTCAGGTGAGTGCTGTACGTGACAGTATGTATATATTTATATAGTATAATGGTTTACACAGCGCTTTAAAGGAGATAATATAGGGAAATATTGTATAGTAAGGGCAAAATGATAATAATAATAACAATAATTATAATAAATATTGTATTAATGACACAAATAAATAACATACAAGAAGTTGAAATAGAAGGTAAATATGCTATAAAATGTAAGAAATTTTAATACACTTATTATGAATATATATTAGTATATTATATACTTAATACAATTATATTAATACAATAAGGGCAAAACAGAATCAAGCATTAGGAGATGAGGTCCCGACTCCAGAGAGATAACATTCTAACTTTAGGTTGAGATACATAAATAGACAGAAGGCAGATAAGTATGCAGTGGATATTTGTGCTTTGCCACACTCGTTGTCATGTATGACTGATCTTATTTCAATTCTTCATGAAGTTTCTTTATGTCGGGCTTAAAGATGAAGAGAAAGTGCTTAGTATATTCAAAGTGAGAGAGAATTCTATAGGTAAGGGGCTGAGAGGGACAAGGCAGGAAAGAGCAGTAGAAGTGAAGTGGCTGACAGAGATAGGGGCACCGAGTGAGGGGGCAGGTACAAAGTAACGGGGCTTGGGCCTGTCTGGGGGGCCTGGGTCTCCCCCGTAGCCAAATAGTTTTTTGTTCATGTGATGGTGGGGGGAAGGGCATGATGTGACTGGGAAGAGGAGTGATGTGACTGGGGAGGGTATGATAAATGTAATGTTCTATTATAATGTTTGTATTATTGTCCTTTTTGGATATTGTTGTCGCACTAGTGTCTATCTAGAAAGACTGTAACTCATAAATATAGTCTATTAACTTAATTATTAATTATTCATTTTCTTACTTTCATAGGTATCCTTGGACTTAATAGTACTTTGGCGAATCAGCTCGGCTGAGGAGTCATATAGTCCTCTGTAGATAATTCCACATATGTAATCTAGTTATTGTTGTATTTACAGCTGCTGGTTTTTGGGCGCAATGTTACTTGTCGGGTAAGCAGATCGGGTCCTCCCTTCAAGGGAGCTGCTTTAGAATGGTCCCGGAAAAATTAAGCCTGCTGATCTGTTTGTTTGATCCTGTGTAATAGTGTGCAACTGAACTAAGCAGGATCCGGTCCAAAGCTCTTAAACACCCTTCGGAAAGAACTCTGGGAGCCTTGTATCAGAAAAAGAATCAGCCAGCCCTCCCCCCTCCAAGAAGGGTTTTGGTGGAAAAGGGTCTGCCTCTGGACTACTTATTTTTTCAGACCAACCGCCCTAGAGGGGCCGGCAGAAAAGCCTGAGTTTGTTTTGAAATATACACTGGGAGAAGGGCACTCCTCTCCGGTGGGCAAACTTATAATATATGTCAGCCGCTGGCCCCAAATGAGACCCAGCCTGAATAGGGAGAAGGTATGGGGAATTTCTACAAGCTCTGTGTCGGCACAGGAGGACCTCAGATGGTCCCGCAGCCTGTAATCATCCTAAGACAGATAAAGAAAAG
Organism: Mixophyes fleayi; assembly: GCF_038048845.1. Taxonomy (NCBI): domain Eukaryota; kingdom Metazoa; phylum Chordata; class Amphibia; order Anura; family Limnodynastidae; genus Mixophyes; species Mixophyes fleayi. The sequence continues at coordinate 130,060,799 of NC_134404.1, read as the reverse complement.
AGGCTGTACACTGTGTCTCCTCATACCTGTATCCCCAAACCTCCAACAATGGCATGCCAAAGGGGGCAGTGCCTGGTAACTGCACTGTCCACTGGTCTGCCCAAGTCTCCAACACCCTAATGACCCTGCAATTGGCAAATGGCCAGGATGTTGAATAGGTGGAGCCCTAGATCAGTCATGTCTGTCGTAAGCAGCGGATACCAGCGGTACAATACTTCAATGCGGCAGGGGATAAGGGTCATAGTTTTATGAGCCTTCTTTTTGCCATTTTACAATCAGGTTTGTTTCTAAATACATAAGGACCCAGTCTTGGTGGCCTGCCACAACCAGATCCACAATGCCTTTGTGATTTTAGATTGCCGAGTCAGGTTTGGAGGGTGGGCCTGAGTTTATCCCTGACACTTATGTTCATGGTGCCCATATGGGTGAGATCAAGAACTAGGTCAAACTGCTTAAGGTCTCCAATAACCACCGAGCGACCGGGTTCTCCTATGAAGTCCCCAATGCTATGTGACCAAGTAGGTCCTGGCCCACATCTACTTTTGGGGTCAGTACTTGTCCACCCTGGAAGTATAGTCACTGAAACAGGCAGCAGCACTAGCTTATATCTCCGCCGGCCTGGCAAGTAGCTGAATGCATGACGGTATTGACTGTGTCCGCTCAGCTGCTCACACTAGTATATATCTATATATACATATACTGTATATATATATATATATATATATATATATATATATATATATATATATATATATATATATATATATATATATACACATATATACATACACACACATATATATATATATATATATATATATATATATATATATATATATATATAGTGATGGCTGCATAGCTAGTGTGTATAGCTCTAAGTGTATAGTTACAAGTGTAAACAATTTAAATAGCATACTTCGGAGTTATACCGGACTTCTTATTATTTATCTGTTACCTCTATACCAGGCTATGAGAAGTGACTAATCTCTGCTTTCTCTCTTTCATCAACGGGTAATTACTTCTACTTTATTTGCACCAGTGTCAGAACTGTATTAAGAAAGTGCATTTTTATTTCTAATGATATGCTGTTCTTTCACTGTTTAAAACTTTTATTACTAGTGTTTGTTGGGGGCCTGATTGAAGAACACTGATCACATGTGTTTGCTAACCATATATATTCATTGTAGAATGGCCCCATAGTTAGTGTGTATAGTTACAAGTGTAAAAAATTTAAATAGCATAATACGGAGTTATACCGAAGTTAAACGGGAGGAAACAAGAGAAGAGCATTCTGCCTATTATCACAGCTACACAAGGACAACAGTCAGTATTCACCTGAAAAACATCTCTCCCGGGCTACAAGCTTCACACCTCAAGAAGACTGTTTTGGACTCTGCTCTTATTTTCTACTCAGCTCATGAAAGTTTGTTTTATCTGTCAGTTTATTTTCCCTGCAAAATCCCCTCTGTTTAATCAGCCTATTTATGTTTAATACAGCTATTTCAGTGCTCTATCTCATCATTGTACTTTCAATTCTACTCAAGACTTTGTCTGCCATCGCAGACAAAGCCTTGAGCAAATCAGACTAGAACCTCTACAATCTATTTTGCACATAGCGGCTAGATTGATTTTCCTTGCAAACCGTTCTTCCTCTGCTGAGCCACTCTGTCAGTCTCTACATTGGTTGCCTGTTTTTCAACGAATCCAATATAAAATTATTTTACTAACATACAAGGCCATCAACAAAATTGCACAGACATACATCTCCTCACTTGTCTCAAAATATCTCATAACTCGACACTTCCGCTCTGCACAAGATCTGCGTCTCTCTTCCCCTCTCATCACACCCTCCCATTCCCGGTTAGAGGACTTTTTCCGGGCTGCACCCACTTTGTGGAATTGCCTCCCTCGCACAGTAAGACTTTCCTCTAGTCGTCAAACCTTCAAGCATTCTCTGAAAAACCACCTCTTCAGACAAGCTTATATATATTACATATATATATATATATATATATATATATATATATATATATATATCTTGTGGCAAGAGCCCGCTACTGCTGTAGCGCGCTAACAACCTTTTCCTTTTTATGTAGTTTTATTGTCAGGATGGTAAATTTTTTTGACATCATAAGAATCTCACACTGATTCTGGAGACCCTAAACGCTAGCTAGACAAAAATCAGCTCTCTAAAGACACGCCAGCTTCCCCGGTGTTGGTCTCCCTGAACAAATGACACAAGCAAGCTTTTATAAATGATACTCCTCCCTCAGCACTAACTTGATGGGCAGGTGACACACCCACCTTCCCTTTAAGAGGAAACTTCCATCAATGGTTCTGTTTGCAGAGACACACCCTGTTTGTTTGCTGTAAGGAAGGAGCTTTAAAACCATGTGAGTTAACTAAACTAAAACTATTGTTGTGTCACACATAAATCTTTACCTGGTTTATCATCAATCTAGGTGCATAACTGCATCAATGTTTTACTCTGCTTGCATGCTTTCTCTGCATCTTGTGAGCTAAATGCCTCCCTTTGTTACAATATATATGTATATATACACACGCACACAGTATTTATATATATATATATATATATATATATATATATCTGGGGTGGTGTGTTACCCTGGCTCTACTCACCATGGGTGACCCCCACAGTCTTTTGCCCGGGCATTTCTTTTGCAGCCATTGTTCCCTTGATCAAGTAACTGCTGCCCCAAACCAGTTCCTTGTGTTTTTAATACCTTAGGAAGGCAACACAGTCATAACAAGTGCAGAATGAGTTAATGTAGAGGATACCTGTTTTTCCTCGGCTTTCAGCCCAAACAGTATCTCAATTTGAGTGGATATAATTAGGGATGAGCGGGCTCGGATATCTGAAATCCGAGCCCACCCGAACCTTGCCGATCCGAGCCGGATCCGAGACAGATCCGGGTATTCCCGCCAATTGCAAAACTGAAAGCGAGGCTCTGAGTCATAATCCCGTTGTCGGATCTCGCGATACTCGGATTCTATAAATTCCCCGCTGGCCGCCGCCATCTTCACTCAGGCATTGATCACGGTAGAGGGAGGTTGTGTTAGGTGGTCCTCTGCCCTTCTATATCCTGTGCTGTGCTGTGCTCAGTCCAGTGGTGCTGTGTCCTGTGCTCTGTCCTTCTAAGGGCATTGTTATTTCCCCATTATTCCCAAGTTATAAAAAAAAATTAAAAAAAGTTATAAAAAAAAATAAAAAAATTATAAAAAAAAGAAATTAAAAAAAAATATCCAAAAACAATCCTGCAGTATAAGTCCATTGGTACTGCAATATTACAAAGTTCACTGATTCTGCAGTATAAGTCCAGTGGTACTGAAATATTACAAAGTTCACTGATTCTGCAGTATAAGTCCAGTGGTACTCTCCTGTTCCGCATTTAATTTTTGAAAGCTTTGCCGAGTGTGTGTAGCTTAGGGGTACGCTCTCTTGTGCTACATATAATGGAAAACAAAAATTTGGAGGATAAAGCTGCGAGGAAAAAGCTCAGTTTTCCTAAAAGACCCGCTGGCGGGGATGCTGATAACATCTGGTCCGGACTGAAGGACCTGCCAATCATTGCAGATATGTCTACTGTCGCTGCATATGATGCTGTCACAATTGAAAAAATGGTGGAGGATTATTTTGCTGACACCATCCAAATAGACATGTCAGACAGTCCATATTGTTACTGGCAGGAAAAAAAGACAGTTTGGAAGCCCCTGTACAAACTGGCTCTATTTTACCTGAGTTGTCCCCCCTCCAGTGTGTACTCGGAAAGAGTTTTTAGTGCAGCGGGGAACCTGGTCAGTGAGCGGCGAAGGAGGTTGCTTCCTCACAACGTTGAAAAAATGATGTTTATAAAAATGAATAATCAATTCCTCAATGAAGTACAGCACTGCCCTCCAGATAGTACAGAGGGACCTGTGGTTGTGGAATCCAGTGGGGACGAATTGATAATGTGTGAGGAGGAGGAAGTACACACTGTAGGGGGAGAGGAATCAGAGGTTGAGGATGAGGACGACATCTTTCCTCAGTAGAGCCTGTTTAGTTTGTACAGAGAGAGATGAATTGTTTTTTTGGTGTGGGGGCCCAAACAAGCCAATCATTTCAGCCACAGTTGTTTGGTAGGCCCTGTCGCTAAAATGATTGGTTTGTTAAAGTGTGCATGTCCTATTTCAACAACATAAGGGTGGGTGGGAGGGCCCAAGGACAATTCCATCTTGCAACTCTTTTTTTGGCATTATGTGACCATTCAACAGTCGTTTGCCATGTTCAAAAAGTAAAACAAAATGTCAACAAATTCAAAAAATTAAACCAAAAGTAAAATGCCCTGTTATAATTTAAAACAAGAGGTATTGACGTGCTAGAACTAATGTAGTGGTTATATGTTATAAACACTACACTTGGAAGTTGGAGGAGGTATTGTGGCCCCGGTACCAAATTTAGTACCGGGGCCACTCCACTATGCAGTCCAGATAGAGGTGTATCAGATATTAAACAACGTTGACTGTTGCTGCAAAATTTTTAAATAATATTGTGGGGAACACTACACTATGCAGTCCATAAACTTTTTTGGTAGAATTCAGACCTGTGGAGGGCTTTTTAATTATATTGTAGGGACCACTCCTCTACGCAGTCCAGGTACAATTTTTGGTGGGATTCAGACCATTTGAGGGTTTTTAAATTATATTGTGGTGACCACTCCTCGACGCAGTCCAGGTACAATTTTTGGTGTAATTAAGACCAGTTGATAGTTTTCTTATTATATTGTGGGGACCACTCCTCTACGCAGTCCAGGTACAATTTTTGGTGGGATTCAGACCATTTGATGGTTTTCTTATTATATTGTGGTGACCACTCCTCTACGCAGTCCAGGTACAATTTTTGGTGTAATTAAGACCAGTTGATGCCGGTTTTCTTATTATATTGTGGGGACCACTCCTCTGCGCAGTCCAGGTACAATTTTTGGTGTAATTAAGACCAGTTGATGGTTTTCTTATTATATTGTGGGGACCACTGCTCTACGCAGTCCAGGTACAATTTTTGGTGTAATTAAGACCAGTTGATGGTTTTCTTATTATATTGTGGGGACCACTCCACTACGCAGTCCAGAAAGATACCTCGTTGCAACGTTTTGGACTAATAACAATATTATTAGGTGTTCAGAATACACGGTAAATTAGTGGAAATGATTGTTATTAAATGTTATTGAGGTTAATAATAGCGTAGGAGTGAAAATAAGCATAAAAACTTGATTTTTGAACTTTTTATGCTTTTTTCAAAAAAGATCCGAATCCAAAACCTTAAATCTGAACCAAAACCTTTCGGCAGGTGTTTTGCGAGACAAATCCGAACCCAAAACCTCAAGCAAATCCGAATAAAAAACACAAAACACGAGACACCAAAAGTCGCCGGTGCACATCCCTAGATATAATATGTGGCACCTGTTTTAGAGTATACTCCGTTGTCGAAGTTAACTCTAGACAGGATACTGTACACTGTCACTTAACATACATATCAAAATGCAAAAAAATACATGAAAGCACTAAGCCCGCCTGGTGGCCATGGACCGTCGGCGTCATAGAGAAGAGGAGCCTGTAGCCATGTAACTGCCTTGCTGTCTGCAGTTACAGCTTCAGGACTAAACCATTGCATTGCAGCACATGAGGAGTGGTGGGGGAACCCCTATCTGGGCTGCTCCACCGTGCTTTCTCTCTTATCTGCAGTGGTATCTGCCAAAAACGGCTGTTTTGTAGTGCTTCTAAAGTAAAGTCAACCTCATTCTCCTATGTCTCCTTTGTGGCCTGAATCATGATCCCCAGTTCTCCCTCCACATCTGCGGGGGAGGGGCATGATCAGAATAAGGAAATGGCCTCCTGCATTTCCAGTGCCCGGCGCTCTGCTTAATTTAAGCACCAGGCAGTTAACATGGTATTTATAAAAAAAATTTATATAAATATAATACATATAAAATAATAATGACAGAAAAATTAGGTATTTAGCGCTCCAGACTTCTAGTTCAACATGTCTCAGAGAAAGCAGCCTGTCAGCAAGTCTGTATCAGCAGCCTCTCCATCTCCTGTGTGTCTTCCTGCTTCAGGAAGAGTCCATGTAGCCTGCAAGGACGAGGTAGCTCAGTTTTCCACCACCTTCATGCAGCCTCTGCAATGGCACTTGCTTGCTGTCGCGCTGCTTCTATATGTCAAAGCGTGCCACAACCATTACACATGCCGCCCCATATATCTCTTTCCTGACCAAAATTGCAGAAAAAGTGTGTACTCCTGTCCCTCCCATGCTCTGAAGAGCGGGGGACTTGATACAATCCATCAAAATGGCGGTCGCCATCTATCGAGTACCAGCGCTCTCTGCCCATAATGGCAGTGCTGGTACTCTTAACTACGCTGACCTGTACTTTCTGCTCCAGTGTGACAGCTGTCCCTGAGGCTGCTGGCGGCACCTGTCATGCAGCGCAGGTAGTGTAAGCCATCCGACTCTCACTGGACTATGTTGTTTCTGTCGGCTGTAGCTCTTTTCTGCATAGGAGTCCCCTGTCAGCTGTAGCAATGAAAAACAAGCCCAACTCCTTGGCCACTCAACAAACACTGGGGCTACAGGGGGTTGCAGAGTGGGGGAGTTCTGTCAGCAAGTATTAAACTAATTAATTAACTTGTAAAGTGCCAACTCCAAGCTCCCCTCATACAACCCCATGGTAGCAGTGCTCCCCAGATAGGATGAAAGAGAAATTGTCTTCTTTTAAAAACAGTGAAATATGAGGTAAAGTGAATTGTGGTTAAAATTGATGTGTGTATTGCAAGATCTCCTATAGATTAAATAGAGTTTCTCATCATTTTGGATTCATACATAGTTTCCTTTATATTTTAATCACTTGTGCCCTTTAAAATTTCTATAGGTTAACTATGCCACTGAATCTATCCAATCAGAGATTTTCATACTTCAATTTTTTGATTTGTCTCTGTGAGTTTAAAAATCACGTTCTTGAAAGCAACCAGTTTGCCTGGAAAATAGCAATCACAGCGAAATGCGCGTTAGCGTCTCACTGTGTGCATTCGATTTCCAAATACAATTTACAATGTCAATTTGCACTACTACTTAGATCTTACTATGGTTCTTAATCTGTACTAGAGGAATTTAGAATTGTGACCAATCCAGAGAATACACATCATCATCATCATTTATTTATTTATATAGCGCCACTAATTTTGCAGCGCTGTACAGAGAACTCACTCACATCAGTCCCTGCCACATTGGAGCTTACAGTTTGATCTTAGCTAATACAGAAAGACGCACATAGAGAACTGGCTATAATCCCTACTAATGAATTAGGGAGATAATACTAAGCTCATACCTATTAGAAGTGATCAGAAAAGGGATATTTGAAACATCCTAAGAGAACGGGTTTACTATAAGGATAATTCACTTTAACACACCATAATATACCCTATAGAAATTATAAAGGACAAAATAATAGTAAGTGATTATGGTATAAAAGAAACTATGTATGAATCGAAAATGATGAGAAACTACATTTAATCAATAAGAGAGCTTGAAATAGACACAACAATTTTAGTCACAATCCACTTTACTTCATATTCCGCTGTTTTTAAAAGAAGACAATTTTATTATAAATGTAAATAAAACTTAAGTTTATTTATTTTTTGGGTTACATATAAAACATATAATTTATAAAAATGAAAGACTGTTGTGCACCATATTTAAAGCATTGTTTCTTCTTCTTTCTTTCTTTCACAATGTATGTATTATATAAGATGTGATGTGGCTGTGGGGTGACGTGGTGTGATGTGACCGAGGGGTTGCGTAAATTGTACTGTGGCTGGGGGGTGGCGTGATGTGGCTAAGATAAACTTATTGTTTTATTACAATGTATGTATTATATACAACATCATGTGGATGGGGGCTGGCATGATGTGACAGGGGGGTGGCATGATATGTCTGGGGGGTGGCATGATAAATGAAATATTTTATTATAATGTATCTGTGATCTGTGTTACTTACTGTGTCAACTTATTGCTCGGTTTACCATATTTACATTTTCCAACATATCCCAACATTCCAGGATCCATACATCATCATCACCATTTATTTATATAGCGTCACAAATTCCGCAGCGCTGTACAGAGAACTCACTCACATCAGTCCCTGTCCCATTGGAACTTACAGTCTGAATTCCCTAAAACACACACACACACAGACTAGGGTCAATTTGTTAGCAGCAAATTAACCTACCAGTATGTTTTTGGAGTGTGGGAGGAAACCGGAGCACCCGGAGGAAACCCACGCAAACACGGGGAGAATATACAAACTCCTCACAGATAAGGCCATGGTCAGGAATTGAACTCATGACCCCAGTGCTGTAAGGCAGAAGTGCTAACCACTAGGCCACCTTGCTGCCCTAATAGAATAGTTAGTTGGGAAAGCTTCAATAACAGCTGAGAGTAACACAGCTTTAATACAGGATGTCATGTCTAAAGAGGTGCAACCACGCCCCATATATTGACCACGCCCCCAGCACCATGTGGACACGCCCCCTTAGGCGGCACACATCCTTCTTTCTGCTCACCTATGGAGAGGGGGCCCAAAAAAGTTGCTGCATTGGGAACCCAAAAACCCTCTTGGCAGCCCTGATTAGAGAGACAGCAATAAATGAAGGAGATATGTAGGCACAGATAAGTGGAAGGCCTTGACGATAAGCAGCAACACTTAGTAGGTGATCCATAATTTCATTGAGAGCCAGGAGCATAATTTAAAGCAGACATGTTTTGGGACTGATCATGAAGGATATGAAATTGCACTCAATATAGAATATTTTGTAATGGAGAAAGATGGAAATCAGGAAAGTGTGGTAGTAGCCGGTTACAGCAATTCAAACGAGTATAAGATTTGTTGTTGTAGGGCGACAAAGAAAAGGGTAGATCTCGATGATAGGCAAAAGTGTTCGTTTTTAGAAAGAAAAGGAATATAAACAGAGAATGAGAGGGAAGAGTCAAACATCACACATAGGTAACATACTTTAGTGACAAGGAGCCTGATTAATTAAGTAAAGTAAAACTAAAAAAGGAGTAAGTTTGCACCTTGGCAAAAACATGTTGCATTGGAGGAAGAAGTAAACTTAAAATGTGGGGGCAGATTTATAGTTGGGATAGGGCATGTCCTAGATCAATTTTAAATTTCAATGCAAAAATTAAGCTATCAAGTGTGTGTATGCCACATGAAAAACAGCCAGTATTTAACTTATGTGCAAAATAAACTAATTTGCACACCTTGCATTGTCACATGGTTTGTCCAAGAGATAATTTACTCATTTTTTTGCCTTACTTTCCTTAATGAATCAAGCTCAAGATGTATGACAATTCCACTGACAAAGATATCAAAGTGGGTTATCAGGACAAGTTTTGCAGAAAAAATAAACAGCTTAGTTTTTACACGTGTTAAGTTTGAGCAGCCAGAGTGAAATTTTGGAGGACATGACTGCTAGATCAGGGGCGCATGTAGTATTTTTAAGGGGGGGTTTCCCCTCCACCCCCCCCACACATGCGCCCGCGCATGCACAGCAGCTCCGTTTCGGCAGCACTGTACTATACAGCAGCCGCGGCGCTGTCAAAGAAGCGTCTGCAGTGGACGCTTCTTTGACAGCGCAGCGGCTACTGTATAGTACAGTGCCGCAATGTAGGGCACTTTTTTAGCGGAGGGGAGGGGCTTCTGGAGATTTTAGACAGATTTTCAGGCGTGAGATAAGTGGTTTGCTGGGTATAATATGCTGTTCCCTGCTAGATATCATTAGCTGGTCACTGCTGATTATAATGTGCTATGGTAATATGGTATGTAATGGATGTATAAATTCTTTGAATTGATATACATAAATGAACAATACAGGTATGTTCATTCTACTAAAAGAACAACATATTTATTTCATTTACTCATAACTCAATATGTGTTTGACACATATGCATCTATGCTCTCAGCTTCTTCTGCATTCACCCTATATTCCTGAATAGCTAACTAATAGCTGACACTCTCCAGTTAAATAATACATTTTCTATATTTAATTCAGTTGGCTACAGGCCACGCTTTGCAAAATAACACTTACTAATATACCTAAATAATGGTGAACACTTACATTTTTCGCCATCTGTGATATTAGAAATGTAAAGGTCAGCTGAGCGTTTGTTCCTATGAGTGTTATTTTGAAGATACTTTAGCAGGTCATCATTCAGAAAAGTAATTATTGTGATATTTGCCACATAGGTAAATCGAGCAATGAAATTTGCAGAATAACCAGAAATGTTCCTAGAAAAGAAGACATTCAAAAGGTAAAATAACACAGATAAAAATATTAAAATAATTGAAAAGAGCACATAATTTGCATCTGGATTATTTTCATTCATACTGGATGCTATGAAACAAGGGGACTGCTTTCACTTTACTTTACCCATACCTTGTTTCTCACAAAATATGGACTAAAGAACTGGTACTTTTATAGTCCTGTTTAATGTTCTCCATATTCCCCAGGATGCTTTGAAGGGGACAATGTCTCATTACTTGAGGGTTGTGCTTACCCCAAGTTATTAAAAAGTGTTATATTGTTCATTGGTGTGGATTTTATAAGTTACAATGTTGTGGTTTTCAGTTGAATGTATAGTTCACTGTATTATTATTATTATAGAGATAATGTGTGCTTATTGTTTAATCATTGGGACTTAATGAACTTTTCAGTTGGGAAGTAATATGATTATGGATAAACACAGGACCAGGCTGATCCAGACATCAGGACACCAGGCCATTTCTTAAAGAAAAAATCACTATGCGGGGAGTATAAACATGGGAAGCAAATACCCAGAAAGTGTGGTACTTCATTGGAAGGCTGTGCAGGTATTCAGGTTCCTTCATTCTGATCTATCCATTTCGGTTTATCTGGCCGTGGTATCCCAGGTCATGGGACATGTAGCTATTCCTTGCTACTATAGTGAAATAAGGACTAGGGGCCTGATTAAGGAAAGTAAAGCACAAAATGAGTAAATTTGAACTTAGGCAAAACCATGTTGCATTGGAGGGGGAGGTAAATTTAAAATGTGATGGTAGCTTTATAAATGGGTTAGGGCATGTCCTAGATCAACTCTAAATTTCAGCGTACAAATAAGCTTTAAAGTATTTGTATTTAACTTATGTGAAAAATAAAAAAAACTAATTTGCACCCCTTGCAATTTAACATGGTTTTGTCAATGAGAAAACGTACTAATTTTTTGCCTTACTTTCCTGAATGAATCAGGCCCTAGGATTCTACCTACTGTGTGCTATAATGGACTGTGTGAGTAAGGGTACTGCCCAAGGTGTTGGTGTCTCGCCTGACTATTGGTAAGTGTGTTTGCAGACAGCGTTATTACTGATTTGCATCATATTATTGCATTTTTCAATAAAAGATACTATTGTGAACTCAGCTACTGGGGTTCATAGTGTGAGATATGGCTCCAATAATATACACTGTGACAATGGAAAAGTGTGTGTATATATATATATATATATATAGTAACAAAGGGAGGCATCATTAAGTTGGTCTCGAGCAAAGTCCTGCAAAGGAAACAAAATTGGTATTGCGGACCAGTCCGTATCCTCACTGACAGGCGGGGTGGGCTCATCTGCGACATCAACAACCAATGCTAGTTTGGACTGTCCATGTTTCCCCGCAGGTGGATGCTTTTGTGGAACTCCTGCTGTGACTCCCAGGATGGCATTCTGGTTTGGCCGTTCCCAAAGATTGATGCCCAGATGTTGTGGATTCTTAGGCGGTTTCTTTAAGACCGGGCTTCCGACCGTTGCATCAATTGCCGGCAGGTCCGGCCGGATCCGCTCACCGAGGACATCATTAAACAGTGGGAAGTCGCGCCCCAAAATGAGTGGATATGGGAGTTTAGGTGCTATGGCAGCTACCACCATAACAGTTTTGTCTTTGATTGTGACTGGTAGTATTGTTCTTTCATACTCCTCTGTCGTGCCATGTACGCAAAGAACCTTCACCTTGGGCAACCGAGAAGTTATGGTTTCGGGAAAGGCAGAGCTGGAAACCAATGAGAGTTCACTCCCTGAGTCAACCAAGGCCAGAACAAGTTTTTGGTTGATTAGCACAGTCACCCGGAACAAACAAGGACTTCCTGATGTGGGACTCATGGTAAAACAGCTTGGAAAAGCAGGCCCAATATGTGCCACGGAACAGTCCATGGGTTCCGGTACTTTAGGACACTCTGCCTTAAAGTGGCCTGGCTCATCACATTCAAAACACTTCAGATTAGACAGCTTTGCACCTGGCCCTCTGTCCGTAGCAGTTTTGCCATTGGGCCCTGTGGCAAGGATTGTCAAACCTGGCTTTTGGCGTGGCAGTGGCTTTGGCACAAATGCCGGTTCTTTAGTCATTTGCTGTAGCGCACAAAACCTTTCTACCACGGTGGCAAGCTCTTCATAAGTTTGTGGGTCTGATTGCAGAACCCACCGTTGCAAATCGCGGTTCAGCCCCCGGATGCAGTGATCTATCGCCAGAACTTCAATAATCCGAGAAGGCGAATTCTCCTCAGGCTGCAGCCATTTCTTTAAAATTTTAGAAAGCTCAGCCACTTGTGCTCTGACCGGTTTTTCTTTATCATAGCGCCATTGGTGATAGCTCTGGGCTCGGCCTGGCCCAGGAACTCCAATGCGAGCCAATATCTCAGACTTTAGACACAGATAGTCAGAGGCCCATTCCTCATCAAGATCCATATAAGCTCGCTGAGCTTCACCAGTCAGATATGGCGCCAGCCTCTCAGCCCAGTCTTTAGGAGGCAATTTTGCCCTTTTTGCAAGTCTCTCAAAGGACACCAGATATGCTTCTATGTCATCACCTGGCGACATTTTCTGGAGAACAGGACAAAGTGGTTCATTTCTGTCATGTCTCACCTGGCTTAACTCTTCTCTTAAGAGCCTTGTGTTTTCCACCTGTGCCTCGGCGACTTGTAGCATCTGAGCTTGCTGCTGTTGTTGCGCTGTGGCCACATTCACGAGGGTTCTCAGTACTTCCTCCATGTTGACGTCTGCGCGGGTTGGGTAGCGGAAACTTGCTTCCCAGAGCATCCCACTTCTGACACCACTTGTGGCAAGAGCCCGCTACTGCTGAAGCACACGCGAACATTTTCTTCCTTTTTATGTAGTTTTATTGTCAGGATGGTAAATGTTTTGAAACCGTACAGATTTCACAGCAATACTTGGAGACCCTAAACGCTAGCTAGACATAGCTCCGCTCTCTCAAGACCAGCCAGCTTACCCAGCGTTGATCTCTCTGAACAAATGGCACAAACAAGCTTTTATACATGTTACTCCTCCCCCAGCCTTAGCTTGATGGACAGGTGACACACCCACCTTCTCTTTAAAAGAAAACACCATCAGTGGCTCTGTTTGCCCAGACACACCCTGTCTGTTTGCTGAGAGGAAATCATGTACGTTAACAAACTTTAAACTAAACATACGTTTTTACCTGGTTTAATCTCAACCTAGGTGCATAACTGTGCCAATGTTTTATTCTGTTTGTATACTTTCTCTGCCTCTTGTCAGAAAAATGCCTCCCTTTGTTACTATATATATATATATATATATATATATATATATATATATATATATATATAAAAGCTTCACAGTTATAAATCCATGTACGAGATTAATGCAATAGATACAAACATGATACATAGCATAAAGTTATTGAGTGGTGCATTATCTGAAAAAAGGCCATATTGCAGAGATGTGATGCTCCAACGATACAATTTTTGAGTTTTAATTTCACTATTCTGCAGAATGTCCATTCTGTTCCTTATTTGTAAATTCTGCATTGCCCATTTTGTGACATTTATAAATGAAGCTGGGAATAATAATGATGGGGTAATTTCACATGGAACACTTAAACCCAAATACCAATAGAAATGTGTGATACTACACACTCAAATACAGAATGAGAATAGTCCACGGAATAGTTTTAGAATATTTCACCCATCTCTACTCTAGGGAAGTAGCAATGTTTCACTGACAAATCCTGGGGACATGAATCCACATACCCCAGTACAATCTTTCTGATTTAACTTTGTAATGTGCCGATGCCCTGTACTTATAGTAGTCATAAAACATTCATTATGAAATACAGGTGGGAAACAGTTTTTAGAATAATGAAGGCAGATAGCACTTACTGAGTGATTTCCATTTCACTGGCATAACTAAACAGATATGTCACATCAACTGGAGCATTATTCAGTACACTTTTAATCTGCAGAAGAAGATAAGCAAGACATAAACAGTGTAAAGTATACAATAACTATTGGCATTTTTGTGGACCGGCCAACCAAGTTACTATGGGGCTGATTTATTAAAGTAGCACTAATCAAAGTGATCGAACATTATTTTATCACTGTAAACAGCTGAGTAATACTCAACTGCCATGGCAATAAATATACAAGGGGATGAAGAGTATCCGTTTGCTCTGGAGCCTCTGATCTGCCCTACTGGGGCCTGGCAAGTCTGTGGAATGAGAAGCTTGATATCCGCTTCCAGTTCCTCTATTATAACAAAAAGAAAGTAAAAAAGTGATATATAATATACATGATATTATATGTTGGGTATATCTATATATCTTCTCTTTTGTTTTAAAACAGATTTGAGACTTTTATAAAAAAATATTTGTTTTCTCCTTCTGTTAATGCCATGTTGAGATATTTGTTAAACAGGGTCCCCCATGCAAAGTCATGGTGATATTAAAGCTGGCAGGGTTAACAAGGTAATGCTTGCAACAATCCCTGAAATGTAAAGGGCAAAGCGAAAAACCCTATTGTTACAATAAGCATTTCACCCTTTCAGTAATCTGCCTCTAGTTGTGGACAGCTTGTGTTACAGAATGAGTGGTGCCTGAGTAATTGCAATCATCATGCAAACGTAATGGGGGAAAGCAGTGCAATAACAATGCTGGATCAGATAAATAAGAAACATAATCTGAGGGTAAATAGTGAAGAGTAGTAATAGTAGTACAAGCAGTAGTCGTCATTGGGTGTCATTACATTTCCAATTCCTCTATCTTGACATTAGAAAACAGATCTTTAAAATGGCAGTGCACTTTATAAATAAAAACATATTGTCATTAAGGAGAGCAAAGCAAAAAAAAAAAATGGAGTAAATTTGCTTCTGGACAAACCATATTACAATGCAAAGGGTGCAAGTCACTTTATTATTTTGCCCATAAGGTAAATACTGACTGTTTTTTCATGCACCACACAAATGCTTGAAAGCTTTTTTTTTATACTGAGATGTAATGTTGATCTAGGACATGCCATACCCGAACTATAAATCTGTCCCTACATTTTAAATTTACCTCCCCCTCCAATGCACCATGGTTTTGCCCAGGTGCAAAGTTACTCCTTTTTATGTTTTTCTCTCCTTAATGACTGAGGCCCACTGTTTCTTAAGAAACAGTATAATCTTGCTCCATGAAGATGTAAAATTAATTAGAACTTTAGTAAGGAAGAACATTTCAAATTACATATTCAGCACCAACAGTTCAGGTTATATGGACTAATACTGCACAATAATGTATGATAATAAAATGTACATACCTTATCATAAGCTTGTTTGGAAGTAAATTTACTTTCAAGAGATGTTACATTTACAATTACAGACCTCTTTTTCGTATCTATAGTCAAGACATAAATGTAATAAGACAACCACATTTACGACAAACAAAACAACCACAATTACAAACAATGGGGGACTGATACATTAAGGAATGTAATGCAAAAAAGGAGTCAATTTATTCCTGGATAAGCCATGTCACAATGCAATAGGTGAAAAATAGTTTATTTTTAAATAATAGCCGTTTTTTTAGCTTTATTTTTACACTGGAATTTGAAGTTGATCTAGAACGTGCACTACCCCAACTATAAATCTGTCCCCACATTTTAAATTTACCTCCCCTCCAATGCAACATGGTTTTTCCAAGGTACAAAGCTATTCCTTTTTTTTTTTGCTTTACTTTTCTTAATGAATCAGGCCCATAGTGATTGGAATCTACCATCATATTCATTTTTCTTAATTCTATTTATTTATTTATTATATTTATATTAAAACAACAGCTTAAAAAAAAACACACAAAAAACACTTTCAGACATCTTTGTAAATAATTATCTGGATTCTTAATTGGATTTAGAAAACACTGGAGCATATGACATGAAGTATATATAAAACAAAGGTCTACAGTCAGCTTGATATTTAAACTTACCTGGGCTAAATATCGCCTGGAATCTGTCATTGGAAATTATGCAGGTGTCACCAGAGAATGCTGGGTGACAGTGACATTCAGGAGTGCAGGATGGCCCAGACCTGATGCAAGTCCCACCATTGTAACAGTAATCTGCAGCACACTCAGGACAGGAGCATGATGTACCATCACCTGTACACACAAATGAGCACAATCAGTCCTCTTGTAGGTCTGACTAATTATAACTAATGCAGGGTGAACAACTGGAACATAGTGCAACACATTCTTTCAGAAAAATGCTTTGGAGAGATAATAGATTTCTATCAGTGTTGGTGTGTCAAGATAGGACACATCACATATACAAAAGTGGTCTAAGATATATTTTACATTTTTTATTTTTACTGATATTTAAATTTGAAGTGAAATTTCAGTGATGAAAGAAAATTCCCAACCTATTTAGGATTAGCAATAAAAAAACTCTGGATAATAATATTACGGTTATCAAAGCAAAAAGTGTAATTTTGCTATGAGGCCCCTATAATTCAACAGCCCAATAGCCATGAAGTTGTGTACAGTGTATAAGGACCCTCAATATCTCCTCTCCCTTACCCCAGTCATGCTCTCTCTCTATGCAACTTAATTGGCTGTTACTGGTTGCAGCATTGTTGTCAAGGTCACTGGACATGATATGGGGTAATAAACACACATCTGGTGTGGATTGGATTTAGAGCAACAGTAAAGCTCAATCATAGAACAGACCAAGGAGATTGTGAAAGAGGCATGTGTAGTGACCTAGTGGTTAGCACTTCTGCCTCACAGCACTGGGGTCATGAGTTCGATTCCCGACCATGGCCTTATCTGTGCGGAATTTGTATGTTCTACCTGTGTCTGCGTGGGTTTCCTCGGGGTGCTCCGGTTTCTTCCCACACTCCAAAAACATACTGGTAGGTTAATTGGCTGCTATCAAAATTCACCCTAGTCTGTCTGTGTGTGTG
Source organism: Mixophyes fleayi (assembly GCF_038048845.1). NCBI lineage: Eukaryota > Metazoa > Chordata > Amphibia > Anura > Limnodynastidae > Mixophyes > Mixophyes fleayi. Next base: position 130,043,503 of record NC_134404.1, on the reverse strand, counting down.
TCTATGTTAGAGAATTTAGACTGTAAGCTCCAATAGGGCAGTGACTGATGTGATTGTGTTCTCTGTACAGCACTGCGGAGTTAGTGGCGCTATATAAACAACTGATGATGATGATGTGTAGGCTTGCCAATGATCCCATGGTCTGCCTGTCTCACTGAGCGGAAAAAGGAGGTTTCCCTTGCGGACGATTATGTGACCAGGATCAGAGAGTGTCACTAGTGGCTGATGGTGTGTCCAGGATCATAAAGTGCTACTGCCTCCGCCCCAAAAAACTAGACTGGCATTGTTTTCTTTTTGTAGGAGGAGGGGCTCAATTAATATTTTTGGACATAGGCCCTCTGCACTTGACATCTCATATGACCCTGGTTCAGCATATGATGGCTCCAAGACCTTGGACAATTTGTTAAGCTCTACTCATACTGGAAGTGTCTGTGGAGTCTGTCCTGCTCGCTGTTCAAACATAGAACAGACCAAGGAGATTGGGAAATAGGCATATGTTGACTTGTCATATATAGGGCGCATGCCGGGACACACATATAGATACAAAGTAAGAAATAGTTCGCAAAGAATCCAAAAAGTCCCTTTGGAATTATCTATTTCGCATATTTCAGAAAAAGTCCAAGGAAATTCCTTTGAAATTATCTGTTTTGTATATAATTCTTCAGCCGTGTGTTTTTCTCTAAATGATAGCCAAAAGAAAAAAAAAAAAAAGAAATCATGTGCAGTATTGTTAATACTGAAATAGTTCTTTGTCTCAATACCACCACCTTATGACTAAATCAGTATTTCAGTGAAATGATTAAACACTACTACTTTAGCACCACTTGGTGTGTGTAAGATCAAATTAGATTGCAGGGGCATTAGCCCCTTAAGCTGTACTCACACAATAAGAGAGGAAATGCAGCCTCATATATACATCGAGATAGATCAATACATCTCCTTTCCTTCTCAGGATTGTCAGAACTCGTGAATATGAAAGATAGAAATAAAAAATGCCAAAATTTGACATAATATCCTTCTATTGAATGATTATATAGAATTTTAATCAATATAAAATGGGGTGTGTTTTGTATTGCATAACGGAGCCTCTCCTACTATATTAACTGTGGTAGAATTGGACCAAATTCCATAAAAATCAGCACAGCATATGCATATGATTTAATAAAAAGCACAATAAAAACAAATGACAAATAACAAATCAAGCTGCTCTCTATAGAAAGCATATATACTCCTACCAAAAATCAGAGTTAGTCAGCGGTGAAAGAAGTGGGATCTCGTGCCACATAGACCAGATAGCCTCCTCCTCTTATTGTAGTAGTAGTTAAGTTAAAAGAAATTCAAACCAACGCGTTTCAACCCTACTGCTTGGGTCTTTCTCAAGGTGATTGCAATCAAGGTGAGGCAATCTATATAATCATTCAATAGAAGGATATTATGCCAGATTTTGGCATTTTATATTTCTATCTTTCATATTCACGAGTTCTGACAATCCTGAGAAGGAAAGGAGATGTATTGATCTATCTCGATGTATACATGAGGCTGCATTTCCTTTCTTATTGTGTGAGTACAGCTTAAGGGGCTAATGCCCCTGCAATCTAATTTGATCTTACACACACCAAGTGGTGCTAAAGTAGTAGTATTTAATTATTTCACTCAAATACTGATTTAGTCATAAGGTGGAGGTATTGAGACAAATAACTATTTCAGTATTAACAATACTGCACATGATTCCTTTTTCTTTTTCTTTTGGCTATCACTTGGAGAAAAACACACGGCTGAAGAAATATATACGAAACAGATAATTTCAAAGGAATTTCCTTGGACTTTTTCTGAAATATACAAAATAGATAATTCCAAAGGGACTTTTTTGTATTCTTTACAAACTATTTCTTACTTTGTATCTATGTCTGTCCCGGTGGGCCTCCTCTTATGATCTCAATGGCAAGACAATCATCATCATCATCATTATCAACATTTATTTATATAGCGGCAGAAAATTCCGTAGCGCTTTACAATTGGGACCAAACATTAATAAGACAATACTGGGAAAAACATACAGACAGAGGTAAGAGAACCCTGCTCGCAAGCTTACAATCTATTGGACAACTAAAACAGCATGTTTGAGCTATCTAACCTGTCAGAAGCAGTTCCAAAAAACTTGCTTATTTTCTGGCGTGTTTTCTGGTAACTATGTCTAAACCGTCAGTGGTTTTGATGTTTTGAAACTGCCACACATCGCTGGGGGTTTAACATTCTCTCCCCATATCACCATATATTAATTGTAGTGCTTTGAAGCACTAGACACTGCCAAACTTGATTTTTAGAAAATCTCGCTAAAAGCGTAACTCCCACCATACTGATGATATACGCCTGAAAAGCAATAAGGTCCAGGATAAATATGAAAATTACATTCCATCCATACTCCAGTCCCACTTGCTGGTAAAGCAAAATCAGCTATTACGCAGTATAGTGAAAGCGAAATGTAAAAAACTGTTTTCAAGCCTGTAACAGTGTTTATGAGTAAAACAAATTGATTATCTTACATAATTCTTTAACATTATTTGGCATATGAACTCTCACTAAGATCCAAAGTGCAGCATGAGAAGTGCATTGAAGCCGCTGTTTTTTTAGTTTTTACAGAAAAATGCATTTAGTTACCTATAAAACCATCTTTGCAGGTACAGTTGTAACTCCCTATTGTGTTGTTACAGATTGCATAAGGGGAACACATATTGATGTTTAGGCACTCATCAATATCATCACAGTCGACCCCGTTACCTATTCAAAGGAAATTATGTGACAATTAATTGAAAGAAACAACATAACTGATAACACATTATTAGAGGTACTGTTGGTTCCTGTAGTCTAAACACACCTATATTAACATCACATATTAGACTTGGCCAGATGTTGTTCTGCAAATAGACTTGGCAACATATATATTTATGTGTATTAGACTTGGCACCAGTTTTGGCTCTGTATTTTACATGTTGGCCCAGGATTAGCACATGGGTGTGTCTGCCCAGGTGCAGGGTGGGCATTGCACATGGGCCCATTAGCCAACAGCACGACAGTCATGAATTCTTTGACACCAGCGTCAGTAAATCTCCTTCTCATTCCCCAGCCACTATATCACTCTGTTCCTCTCAATCTGTCATTAATGGTTGCTGGGCAGCTGTAATGGTGACTGGACAGGACGTGGTGTAATAGCTGGCTCACTGGTGTGAATTGGAGCAACAGTAATGTTCAATCACAGAACAGACCAAGGAGATTGAGAAAGAGGCAAGTATTCAATCGGTCAGCGTGTCTCACTGTCTGGAAAAATGAGGAATCCCTTTCAGACGATTATGTGACCAGGATCAGGAGGTGTCACAGATGGGTGATGATGTGCTCAGGATCAGAGAGTGTCACTAGTGGCTGATGGTGTGTCCAGAATCATGAAGTGTTACTGCCTCTGTCCTAACAAACTACACTGGCATTGGGGTTTTTTTGCAAAAGGAGGGGCCCAATTAATATTTTTGTACATAGGCCTTCTGCACTGGACATCTCATATGACCCTGGTTCAGCATATGATTGCTCCAAGACCTTGCACAATTTGTCAAGCCCTTCTCATACTGCAAGTGTCTGTGGAGTGTAGACTGCCAGCTGTTTCCTGAACTAATTCTGAATTTACAAGCTGCAGTGCAGGCATATGCTATCAGATCAAGTTCAGTGAAGATATAGAGAAGCATAACAGGTTCTGAGAGGCACTTGATGATACTTGCAGATATAGGGTCTGATGCCAAGTTGAACTTTAGCCAGTTTGTGTAGCTCAATTTACGTAAATTTGCACTGTGAATGCCCACAAGGAGAATGCATTTGTATGCAGAGTTTAACACTTGTACCTCCTAATGCCTAGAAAGGTAGAACAGGGGAGGAAAGTGTTGTGCAAACACAACCCGATTACAGTATGGGCAGAAAGATGCAGATCTGCAGGATCATGTATATACACCTGACAGTAGTTTAAGTGAAGCCCTAAGCTGAGGGCAATTAAAATATTGTGTTATACTTATCAGCACTGACCATTAGGGGTTAAACATTTTGTGGCAGCCAGCCTATCACTCCCGGGGGAGTGGCTTGTTAAGAGGTCATAAATTAGATTGGATCTGTGGGCTGGCTCTCTCTTGGTCCTGGATGTCAGATAGGAAACAACTGCTGTGACTGAAGGCTTGTATTGCATACTTGTATTCTGTCAATGTTTTCATTTGTTTTCTCTCTTGCTTTCCTTTTATTCTTTCTCATATCCTTTTATCCTCTATTCCTTTGCTGTCTTTTCCCTTTCTTTTCCTCCCTCCTTTGTCTCTTAGCTTGCTGTCCGTTTTTTCACTTGCCTTTAGTGTCCCCACCAACCCTGCCTCCCCCTCCCCTTCCCTGTTCCATAGAGAATCGCCCAGCTCTCACAGGTTTAGCCCCTGTAGTGTAATACCTTGTCCAGAAGTGCTTAGGATGTCCCATCCCTGCCGCAGTGCAGGCCCCCCAGCCCGTTTCCAGGACAGCGGGGAGAGTGGTCTCATCGTTCGGGCAAAAGCCCCGCCCACCGGAGCCGCATCGGCGGCCATTTTAAAAATCTTAGAGGCGCCTGCGAGCGGTGAAGGAGAGCCTCTCACCGCCGCAGACGCTGGGGCAATGTCGGCGCCGGGGCTTGCTAGAAGCTCCGGTACTCAGGGGGAACAGAGGTTGGCCAGTGAAGCGCCTGTCAGTGGTGGCGGGGACCCACCCATCACTGCAGGCACCAGCAATGTGATGGCACCGGAGCTTATTAGGGGCTCCGGGCAACTGATACAAGGCAGGGAAATTGCAGAGGGGCCTATGAGCGGTGGAGGGGAGCCTCACACCGCTACAGGCCAAGAGAATATGTTGGCAGCGGAGCTCACTAGGGGCTCCAGTAGCCAGGTGTTTAATGTGGGTAGGTTAATGGGTATTGAAGAGCCTGTGAGTGGTGGAGGGGAGCCTCACACCATCACTGGTTGGTGGGGCACCCGAGGGCAATAGGGGCTCAGCTGGTCAGGTGGCTAATATCCCTGGGAGTGTGTTAGTTAATGAGCCTGTCAGCGGGGGAGGGGAGCCTCTCGCAGCTGCAGGCAGTTTGATGGTACTGGCGCCGGAGATCCCAAGCGATGCTGTTCGCCAGGTAGGCAATAAAAGGGACAACTTCAGAAGGTCACGGGCTCCTGAACGGGCTGTGCGCCCTGCTAACTCTGGAGCACGTAAACATATGAGAGGAGGTAAAAGGAGAAGGTGAGATAGGGGGTTATCCCCATCGGCTAATCGCGGACGGGAAAATAATTTAGCCCCACGGTGCAGAAATCCTGTTAGTAATAATGAGGAGGTGAATGTAAACAAGCAAACGGTGGTTTCAACAAGCAGGGGCAGTTATGTCAATACACACGGTTCTGGTTACGTTGCACAAACACCCCCTACGGTACATATGCAGAATTTGATTATACCTATCGCCATTAGTCCGCCCCCTCCCAGAGCCATCTCTTCCATTGGGCACAATGGGCAGGTGCCTGGGGGCCCTGGGGGCCTGTCCGAGGCAGCACTGAAAAAAAAATCCTGCAAAAAAGAAAAAAAAATACTTACCTTGCGGTCACGTCAGCTGGCGATCCGCTTTCTCCCTGGTCCCCTCTTCCGTGCTGTGCTCGCAGTCAATCATTTGTAAAGCTTGTAAAGCGCTAAGGAATATGTTGGCGCTATATAAATAAATGATGATGATGATGATGATGTGTACACTGCAGTTAATGGAGGTTAAAGCGGTCTCATAGTTACAGTTGGATCGGCTTGGTATTCTAATTTTATGATAAAGCGGTTCGTTAGTTGCACCGGAACCTGCTTGGTGTGTGTACCTCCAATTTTTAAAATGTTTTAAGGGTAAAGTGGTCACTTAAAAGTTAAAAGTTACACACAGACCTGCTTGGTGTTGGTACCTCCAATTTTTTCTTTGATGCCAAAAAGTGAATTGGTAAGCAGTTGCTCATAGACCGCTGGGTAGTAAAACTTCAAGATTATCTTGTAATATGACCTACTGTGATGTGCAGAGGTTGGATTCCACCAGCGGATATATTTATTTGGTTCGAATGAGCAACTTATTTTATGGCCCTAACAAATTATATTTTTTGGTCTTAGGCTTTCAGAAGACTAACATATGGGTAATAGGCCACTCATATGTGTATTGGGCCGAGAAACATCATATGGCCTACGACTGGTCCCTATTTACCAACCCAGTAACATTCAGATGGGTTGGAAGGAGGGGATTGTTATGGCATGCTATCATGCCAATTCTGGACAATGAAATAAATCATTTTGGCCCCCCTGATATTCTGTTGGCACATGCAGGCGGAAATGATCTAGGCCATGCCAAATCCTTGGATTTAATTATTAATATAAGAGAGGATTTGAGAGCGTTGCACGCCAGATGGCCTGGGATTAGGATAGGTTGGTCCCACATTATTCCCCGCCTTGCTTGGAGAATTCCCATTCCCATTATGAAATCCATAACTCGGAAGGTCAATAAGGCCGCAAGTAAAGTTGTTGAAGCCTTAGGTGGGTTTGCTATCGCTCACCCATGGATCACGATGAGGCACACCCATTTTTTCCGTCCAGACGGGGTGCACCTCACTGACGAGGGCTTGGAGTGGTTCATAGTTCACGTTTACAGGCAAGTAGGTCCCTTAGTGCTTTCTCTGTGTGGCAGGCCAGGTACCCGTCAAAGGGTCCTGGATATGGGTAGGAGAGCGATGCAGTCAGCGACTAATCGAAGGTACTACTGTTTAATTGGCCGCATGTCACTGCCCCTTTTGCAGTAACCTGACTCTTGGGCCTCTGGGGCGGAGGATATAGTGTCGTATGCGACAATGTGAGTCCAGAAGGGGGCAGTCACAATGACGCCAAGATTAGTACCGACCAATCATAATGACTTGGGAACCGTAAAGTCTTGGGACAGCGGTATTGAGTTTCACCTACGCTGTATTGGTTTAAAGTTTAGTCGTCAGCTGACTGCTTCACTCTCGTCGCCATTCAGAGTTTTAAAATAATACTTTCCACTAAATAAATATGCCCTTTTGCCAAACTTATATCTGGTGTCCGTGTCGTTATTTTAGATAAGAAGGTATTAAGTGTTCAACCATTAAGGTATAGGAGTAATGATAAGGGTATTAACACTGAGCATTTTAGGTGTATGTGTTGTGAATGGTTGAGGGTGGGAGGAAAGACCATAAGCATCATTGGAGTGTATAAAAAAATAAATGAATAAATAACAAAAAAAACAGTGTTCCACCCCCCCTTTAACCGATTCAAAGTGTTGCCTCATCATAAATAATTAATACTAATTAATGATTGCTCCTATTATTCAAAAGTCAATTGTGCCTCCTCTTATTATCTCAATGGCAAGACAACTAAAACAGCATTTTGTTTAAACTATATTTTTTCTATAAAAAAAACTGCTTATTTTCTGGCGTGTTTTCTGGTAACTTTGCCAGTGGTTTAGATGTTTGAAACTGGCACACATCGCTGGTGCTTTAACATTTCAGCCTCATACCACCATATAGTAATTGTGGTGGTTTGCATCACTAAACACTAGAGATGCTCAGGCTCAGTTCCACGAGAACCGAACACATCGGAACTTAGGGGATCCGAGCCGGCTCGGTACTGTCGTGCGCCTTCGGAATTCAAAACGAGGCAAAACGTCATTGTGATGACGTCGGATTTGAGATTTCGCGAGATTTGATTTGCTTTTAAAGATCCAACATCATGGAGGGTGGGAGTGATGGCGGACCCCCATTTATTTTTTCTACCACTGCTGTGTGCCAATGTGTCCTAGATGTGCTAGGAACTGCCGTGTTTTTGTGTAATTGCACTGTCGCTTACCATCCAGCCAGGTCGCTGCAGTCTTTGTTTGAAAGTGTGTGAAAATATTATTGTGACCTGTGAGGTGGTCTAAATTGACTACAAATTACTTGAAAATTAGTGTTATGGAGGTTAATAATGATGAAGGAACAAAAAAAAGAGCAAAATGATGTTATTTTAGCATATTTTAGGATTTTTTTAAAAAAAAAACAAAAACAAAACCAAAACACATGAGGGTGGTTTTTCCAAAACCATAACCAAAACCAAAACACTAAGCTAATTCAGATCCAAAACCAAAACCAGTTCACGGGGGTCAGTGAGCATCTCTACTAAACACTGCCAAACTTGATTTTTAGTAAATCTCGCTAAAAGTGTAAGTCCCACCATACTGATGATATATGCCTGAAAAGCAATGGGGTCCAGGATAAACATGAATGTACATTCCAACCAAACACTATAGTCCCATTTGCAGGTAAAACAACAAACAGATATAGTGCAGTATAGTGAAAGTGAAATGTAAAAAACTGTTATCAAACCTGTAGTAGTGTTCCTGAGTAAAACAATTTGACTATCTTACATAATTTGGCACATGAACTCTCACCAACATCCAAAGTGCAGCATGAGCAGTGCATTGAGAATGCTTTTTTTTTTTAGATTTTATATAAAAATGCATTTAGTTACCTATAAAACCATCCTCGCAGGTACAGTTGTAACTCCCTATTGTGTTGTTACAGATTGCATAAGGGGAACACATATTGTTTAGGCACTCATCAATATCATCACAGTCGACCCCGTTACCTATTCAAAGGAAATGATGTGACAATTAATTTAAAGATACAACTTAACTGATAACACATTATCAGAGATACTGTAGGTTCCTGTAGTCTAGACAGACCAAAATAAACTTCACATATTAAACTTGGCAAAATTGGCCAGATGTTGTTCTGCAAATAGACTTGGCAACAGATATGTTTCTGTTTATTAGACTTTGCACCCATTTTGGCTCTGCATTTAAGATGTGGGCTCAGGTTGAGCACACTCGTGTGTCTACCCAGGTTCAGGGTGGGCAGTGCACATGGGCCCATTAGCCAACAGCACAACAGCCATAAATTCTTTTTTCACTGGCCCCAGTGAATCTTCTTCTCATTCCCCAGCCACCATCTCACTCTGTTCCTCTCAATCTGTCATTAATGGTTGCTGGGCAGCTGTAATGGTGACTGGACAGGACATGGTGTAATAGCTGACTCTCTGGTGTGAATTGGAGCTGGAGCAACAATAAAGTTCAATCATAGAAAAGACCAAGGAGATTGGGAAAGAGGCAAGTGTTGACTTGTTCTCCATGATCCCATGGTCAGCGTGTCTCACTGTCCGGAAAAAGGAGGTGTCACTTGCGCACGATTATGTGACCAGGATCAGAGGGAGTCACAGATAGGTGAAGTGCCCAGGATCAGTGTGTGTCACTAGTGGCTGATGGTATGTCCAGGATCATGGAGCGTTACTGCCTCCACAACAATCTAGAGTGGCATTATTTTCTTTTTGCAAGAGGAGGGGCCCAATTAATATTTCTGGACATACGTTGCCCTCTGCACTCGACATCTCATATGACCCTGGTTCAGCATATGATGGCTCCTAGACCTTGAAAAATGTGCCAAACCCTACTCATACTGCAAGTGTCAGTGGAGTCTACTTGGTCACTATTTCCTGAACTAAAGCTGAATTTACAAGCTGCTGCGCAGACATATGTCTTCAGATCCAGTTCAGTGAATATATATAGTGTAGCAAAACAGGTTCTGAGAGGCATTTGAGGATACTTGTAGATATAGCTCTGATGCTGAGCTGAACTTTAGCCAGTTTTGTAGCTCACTTTATGCAAATTTGCACTGTGAATGCCCACAATGAGAATTCATGCGTATGCACGAATGCACAGTTGCAGATATTTATCGCTTACACCTCCGTATGCCTGGAGAGACAGAACGGAGGAGGGAAGGGTCATGCAAACACAAACCGATTACAGTAAGGGCGGTAAGACGCAGACCTGCATTAACACGTAGATACACCTATCAGCTGGAGTATCTGTTGTGAATGCTTGAGGGCTGGTTAAATGACCATAAGCGCCCTTGCAGCACATAAAAGAAAGAATAAATAACAAAAAACGGTGTGTCATCCCCCCTTCCATTGATTCAAAGTGTTGCCTCATCATGAATAATTAATACTAATTAATGAGAACCACCATAATTCAAAAGTCAATGGTGCCTCCTCTTATGTTCTCAGTGACAAGACAACTAAAACAGCATGTTGCTTGAGCTATCAAACTTTTAGTAAATCTCGCAAAAAGTGTAACTCCCACCATAATGATGATATATGCCTGAAAAGCAATGGGGTCAAGGATAAATCTAAAAAGTACATTCCATCCAGACACTCCAGTCCAGGATGCTGGTAAAATAGCAATCGGGTATAGTGCAGTATAGTGAAAGTGAAATGTAAAAAACTGTTGTCAAATTTGTTGTAGTGTTCTTGAGTAAAAGAATTTCAAATTGACATATTTCTCTAACTTTATTTGGCACATCAACTTTCACCAGGGTCGAAAGTGCAGCATGAGAAGTTCATTGAGACTGCTATTTTTTAGTTTTTATAGAAAAATGAATTTAGTTACCTATAAAACCATCTTCGCATATACATTTGTAACTCCCCATTGTGTTGTTACAGATTGCATTAGGCAAACAAATATTGTTGTTTAGGCACTCATCAATATCATCACAGTTGGTCCCGTTACCTTTTCAAAGGAAAAAATAGATAAACACAGAGATACAACTTAACAAATTACACATTAAAAGAGGTTTCATCCTGTAGTCTAAACACACCTATACTACATTTTGGACTTGGCAGATGTGGCTAGATGATATTCTTGAAATTGACTTAGTAACACATATTACCTTCTTTACATGTGCAGGTGTGCACAGTGTGTATGAAGTTGCATGGAGGTAAATTTATCAAGCTGCGGGTTTGAAAAGTGGAGATGTTGCCCATAACAACCAATCAGATTCTAACTATCATTTTGTAGAATGTACTAAATAAATGATAGCTAGAATCTGATTGGTTGCTATAGGCAACATCTCTACTTTGCAAAACCGCCGTAAACTAGCAGCTTGATAAATTGACCCCAAGATCTCCTTCTCCAGCCACCCTCTCAATCTGTGTCATTTAATCTGTCATTAATGGTTGCTGGGCAATTTTATGGTTACTGGATAGGACATGGTGTAATAGCGGAATATCAATGTGGTTTGGAGCTGGAGCGACAGTAAAGTTCAATCGTGGAACAGAACAAGGAGATCAGGAAAATGATGAGTGGTTACTAGTCTTCTGTGAACAAGCATATGGTCTGTGGGTCTCACTGCCAGAAATAAGGATATGTCACATGTGGTTGATGTGCCCATGATCAGGATGCGTCACTGGAGGGTAATGATGTGCATGGGATCAGGGAGAGTTACCAATGGGGGGTGATGAGCTCTGGATCAGGAGGTGCCAGAAGTGGTGATGATGAGTCTGGGATCAGGGAATGTCAATAACGGGTGATGTTAGGGTCAGAGGGTGTCACTTGTGGTTGATGGTGTGCCCAGGATCAGGGAGTGTCACTGGTGAGTTATAATGTGCCTGGGATCTGAGACTTTCCTGTCCCCACAAACTAGACAGGGTATATTTTTGGAGAAATTTCCCAAGCAACATTACTGCAGACAGACCCACTTCACTTGACATCTCATGTGACTCTAGCTCAGCATATGATCTTATACAAATTGCCAAGGCCTACTCATACTGCAAGTGCTTATGGAGTTTTTTCTGCTATCTTATTAGCAAATTGAAGCTGAACTCAGAAGCTGATGTGCAGGGATATCATTCACAAGTTCCTAATTATTGAAGTATGGAAAATTATAAAACATCTGTTCATTTCTACTCACATACTTATACTTCTATTGTCAATTTTGTGAAACAATGCCAAATTTCTATCCAAGATGAAGGGTATTACATGCTGTAGTTATTTGGTAAGCATCAATGGTTACAGTAGGAATTAATGTTACATTGTTCATCAACTTTCTATTTTATACAAGTAAATGGGCTGCACAATCTGTATGACCTTGGTGTTTTGGAGCAATGACTATGAACCTCACCAAGAAGTGTTTATGGGCCTGTAAAGTCATAGAACCGATATAAATACAGTCTGATCAATGAGCCAGTGGCAGAACTACCATTGGTGCAGCAGGTGAGGTGCACAGGGGTCCAAAGAGATAATGGGAATCGCTGCATGGCAGATGCAGAGGGTTGGGGGGTTTTGTGCCCCCGTTCCCTCCTCCATGCCTTCCTGCATAGGGGCCCACAGCTCGTTAGTGCCGTCTCTGCAATGAGCTGTACACAAGTTGAACCAAATGCAACAATATATGTGAAACAATTACATTTCATTATAATATATGTATTGTACATTGTATAAATGCAAATGAAAGTGTACATTTTAGCGAGCTTCAGAGAATGAGGTGTAGTACAGTTTCTTGCAGAACATTTTAATTGATGTATGTATTACAGAGCCAATTGGCACTTTAATTAGAAGTGCCTGGATTACAACAAATGTGCAAATCACTGCAGTTGCTTGAATACACTTGTTTCACTGATAACCTCTGTTCCAAACCTTTTGTTCCTCAAATGTCAGTATCCCTAGAATTTAAACCCACCCTTTTCTCTAGATCACAGGGATAAATACTCACCAGTAAATCCATCTTTGCAGGTGCAATTATAGCTTCCCAGCAGATTTGTACACTCAGCATCTGAAGAACATGGCTTTATTTCCACACATTCATTAATATCTGTGGCAGATTGTAAATACAAAATTAGTGTGGTGTTAATTTAGTATAAACATACTTCAGAAATTATATGGATAGATAAATGAATAAAACAAGCATAATTAATGTCTTTCGTTTTGGCAAAACACACCTGTAAGGATCAATTTGATATCTATTACACAGAATACAATATTATAAAAAATATAAGTATATTCACCTGAGCAATGCAATCCATCCCCAATGAAGCCAGGAGGACAGGACCCACAGCCAGTATTGCTGTCACATGATACATTAGGGAAGCAGCCTTGAACACACAGATCAGGAGGGGTATCACAGAACTCTCCTGTGTAGTTATTTGTGCAATTGCAGCCTGTAATCTGTCATTAAGAACAAAATAATCAGATTACTATAGCAGATACCCAAAAACTCACAAGAAAATGTACCACTATATCTGCAAACTTGAGTCATTTATTAGTAATTATTTTATATTTAAAAATAATAGAAAGAAAACTGTAATTTTTGTTATGTGCCTTCTGCTTAACATCTTGGTACATCAACAAAAGATTTTCTGTAATATAACTCTATGTAAGTAGTATGATATGTGGAAAAAACAATAAATATTTCCTCAGCTTGCATATTCAGAAAAATTACTGGTGTTACACACTAACAGAAAAATACTTTAGTAAATGATTAATTTACTCACAGAATGAGAACTGTCATTGACTTTAGTTGTTGTGCTATAATCACATTGAAAACTCTGATTACAATTGCAGACAACAAAGTTGGGCTGGAAGATGGATGAGAGGTTTTTTGAGTCAGTGGCTACAAGACTGAAGGTGAATCCTGATGTACTGGTTGGTGTCCATGTCAGAGTCCCGTTAACTGAAACAAAATAAAAGGAAAATGAATAGGAACAAAAGACATCTTTAGCTATGTATATGTATGGTAAATATACAATAGGGTTAGCTTGAGGCTATCTATTGTGTGATTAGTGATGCATTTAATGATTGATGAGTGATGAAAGTTGCTGAGAAAATAACACATTACTTAATTCTGTGTAATTAACAATAAAAAATGTAGGCATAAACTGAGTTTCAATTAGAGGTGTATGACATTAGAATGACCATTATCCAGTCCTGCTTCATTACAATACCTATATTCAGAAAGTGAAAATTGGCTAGAATGGTGTTGGAAAGGCAAAGGGATTTTATTTCCACACCCATGTCCTGAAAATGCAGCTAGTAGCTAGGCTAAGTTATTGGATCCCGTAAAGTTGGCAACTCTGCCATCCCCACCAAGAACCCTGTGAAATGGGAAAGAAAATAAAACAAGTCCACTAGACCATATCCAATACTCCTAAAAAACACACCATCACTCAATACCGAGGGGTCTATTTAGAAAACTGCGATCAGCAATAAACCAGGAGAAAACAACCGTTTTCTCCGGAGAATGGCCATCGCATCAATTTGCACAATTTATGAAGGGGTTAACTTAGGAGAAATTATTTTTGCCAGAGAAGAGTAAAAACAGTTTGTGTAGAAGGAGGTTCTTCGCTGTGGCTTCCAGAGCAATGTCAGCATAGTAAATAGCAGTGGTACTGCATTACATAACACTGCCATACGTAATGAGTGTTACCGCTGCTCAATAATAAATTGACCCCACAGTCTCCTATATTTATTAACCCTGCTCAAAACTATGATTGTTTGCAAGGCTCTATATGACATCATAATCCATGTTTTGGCTATTGAGCCAAATAGCTGTCAGAAATAGCAGCATCGCGTGTGCACAGAAAGACCAAAATCACATAGAATTGGCATTAATAACTATTGGACACTAGTTAAAATAAATCTTGGTTTTTGTTAACTTATGGAGAATTATATAATGGTCATGGATCTCAGAAACCCATTGCTGTTACACTGTGTATTCAGTGCTAATCTGGGGTCTCACTGATACTTTACATTATCTAGACCTGTGAAGCACAACATTTTCTTCTGCTGGTACCCAAACTATCAGTGTGCCTGTGTTCTGGGATACCCATTGTCAGTATAGCATTGTTTTGGAACCCCAAAAGAGATGGTTTCCAAAAGAATGTACAGTATATCTGCCATGGAAGACAGAAGTCCCCAAAAGATTCCTAGCCCACAAATTGTGCACCTCTAAACTTCACAATTGTTTATTTTGCCCTTAAATACTACAATATACTGCTCTGTTGATAATTGTATCCAATATACAGAGCATAAGCAATTCTTCCTTGATTAACTCAAAAGGAATATAAAAAGATAAAGTTATTTTTAGTAACAGTTTCAAGAAGGCCTGTAAAAATGAATTTAAGCTATCTGATATAGTTTGTTAACCGTAAAGCACCAGGAAAAAGAGGATATAAATGTTTGAAGATCAGCTTATTAGTTCCTAAGCATGGTCAGAAATTGATTTCCTGCTGGGCATGGTATGTACATGCTTACAAGACAGCAAGAAGAGATATTGTATATTAAACAGTGATATGAAATAAGAACAGTCACTCACCAGTTACAATGATATCTGAATTTGCATCAGGACTAGCAGTAAAAATGACTCCTGTCCCATTGGCAGTGTATTGTACTGTAACACTGCTCATAATAAAAGCTTGTATGGTTGCATTGCCAAGAATAGAAGGAGGTACAGCATCTGAAACACACAACAAGAGATACGTTACACTATCTAAAGGGAACACAATTATACTGCTATGTCCTACTAATAATGTAACGTTATGTCATCACTTTTAAAATGCCCTCTAAGCCAAGATAAGCATGATGTGCAGCATTGACGGAATTGAAAGCAGGCAGACAATATTACATATTGTATAAGACTGAAATCATATGTCTAAATACATACAGTTATTGAACAGAGTGTTCCAAATCTGAAAAAAATATGTTACTAAAAATATATGCTAAAACTGAGCCACCCATGTCAGGATAATAATGTATACATCCATAGTAAGATGGGATTCATACTATAAAAAAAGTTTTTTGTTCCTTTGGTTTAAAAGTCAATTACATTTGTTCTTTTAATAGTACATAAAACTGAAACATCAACATAAAACTAGGTAATGTGGAGAAATAAAGAATAGAACATATGTCATTAAAATATAAAATGTTTTTAATGCACTTTGTATTGTAATGCATGTGAATGTCACCCTGGAGCTGGACCATCAAAACTGGGAATGTGTTACATTTAGAATTGTAACTGCTTATATCAAAAGTATGAGATGTAATGGTATTTGCACATAAGATTACTTACTCAAAGTACTGTTGGTTTCCTGTAAGCTGTTTGCTATGTTCAAAGTTGCTAATCCGAGGTCAGTGTTGTTGGTGCTCATGGCATCATAGATGCATTCTGTTTTATTACCACACATTTCCTGCAGTTCAATATACATTGTTGGATCTCGTTCTGACAAATCACTTAAGAAAACTGGTCTGAATGCGCTTTTTCCATTTGCTGGAATATTAGTAAATAGGCTCTTCTCCTTTACCTCCCCTGTGTAGTAGAGGAAACATTATAACATATGTGAACATGATTTTTAATTAATTTCTAAAAGCTACAAACATTCCACTGTTAGTAAAAATCCCATTTGAATCATTTTCACAGTACAATAACATGAGAATGTTGAAAATATAGTCCAGACAAATTATCTGTACTGACAAGAGCAATCCTATCATAGTCCATGTGTAGTGAGGAGCCTTTAGATTCTATACAACCATTTATATTTATTTCTAAGTAACAGTTTTACGTAATAGTCGCTACATGTAAGAAAAATATTTTTTAACCTAAATAGTTTGTGAATGTCTACTTTTAGGATAAAGAGTTTCCATCTTTGGGCAACCCCTCACCTTAGATAATGTACCCCCAAATAGCAGTTAGGTGAAGGTCTCCTCACAACTAGCTTAAATGACATCTCTGAACAGGAAAATACCAGATTCTGCCAATTCATAGACTTTGGCAGATCTTCTGTTCCAAGGAAATAAGCTACAACTCGATTCATATATTTGATTGTATCAGTGGCTGCCCATAACAAGAAGTAAATTACTTCCATATTTTTTTTTAAGTAATGCCTGCAATGTCTGAAAATTGTCCTGAGCCAATTGTTAGCAGCTTTCCATTATATGGGACATATCAAGAATGATAATAGTTAAAAATAATAAGACATTTAAAAATGTAGTTTTAGAAGCAATTAATAGTTTGATTCAGGGTTGAGAGTTCTTTCTTTCACATAAGTGTCCACTCAACTGAAAAATGGTTTTGTGGTCTTTGAGTACTATTTTAAGGCCACATCCAGATGCAATTGTTTCAGTGCCAGAGTTACGCTTGTAATATGCCTTTCCTTAACTTTAATGGAATTTAAAAAAACAAACAAAAAAAACATAATAAACACCTATGATTGGACTTATAACACACCAGGTACAGGTGTAAAAAATTAGGCTTGTTTTATTTTCCACAGTCCTGGATGGAGCATGAAGGAAAAAAAATCTCTTTAAACAAGAAAATAATATATCTGGCTGGGTGTACCCTAAAGTTAATTTGTCATCTTGTGTAATAGGGTTTGGGCAGTGGTTCTCAACTTCAATCTAAAGGCCTCCAAAACATTTTTTTTTTAAAAAATCTAAGGCATACATGTTACACAACATATTTCCTGCATCTGTAGAACTAAAGCTGCTAGTTATGCACTTGAACTTACAGGTTGAATATATAAGATAATTTATATGCATACTTGCAGGGGTTAACTAGAAATAAAGGGGCCTCAATCCATCCCTATACAACACCACTGTGTGACAGATGCATTTAATAGCCTAGGTAAGCATGTTTACATAGAAATTTCCTGCACACAGCTTCCTGTTCTGTGAGTGCTGTTGGAAGTGTTCACAGAGCAAATCAGTGTTTGTGTATCAGGCATTTAGCACTTATACTGCCTGGTATGTGTAGGAAAGTACACAGTAAAAATGCAAAGTTACTTAGGCCAATATCTATAGCATAGATGCCAACTCTCCCGAAATGTCCGGGAGACTCCCGAATTCTGGGTAGGTCTCCCAGAATCCCTGGAGAGCTGGCATTTCTCCTGCATCAGAGTCGACATGGACGTGTGTATGGGAGAAAGGGGCGGGGTTTAGCGAATCACGGCATTTTGGCCCTGTCCCCAATGACGTAATGCCTGCTTTGGGTCTTTTTACCACTGTAAAAAGACCCAAAAAAGGCATTACGTCACTGGGATCGGGGGCCAAAATGCCACGATTCGCGTAGCCCCCCCCTTCCGCCCTCCCCCTACACCCTTCTTCAGTGATCTCCCGGAGGGAGCAAGCCAAAAGTAGGCAAGTATGATCTATAGGAGAGCAAAGCACAAACATGCTGTAAGCCTTAGTGGAATGATTCAAACCAGACCCCACAGCAGATACAGCTTCCTTTTAACAGTCACCCAATGGCATTGTTTATCTAACACCAACAAAATACATCTGTATTCTGCAGAGAAGAATTTTGGTTATTGAACCTTACATGTAGTCATTGTTTCTATGCCCTGAGATTATACATACACAGATGTATCACACAAATTATATATATTTGTGTGTGTACAATGCAGCTAATATCTGAAATGCAATTATTGTCAGCATTAATTTGATAATGTCAGACTTAGACAACTTCTAGCAGTTGATAATGTTAGCTTATTTTCCACTACCAGCACCTATACCTATAAATTAACCACCCTTTCCTTATTAGTCATTCCTGCTATCCTCTCCACACCTGTAATTTATTCTCCCCCTCCTCTCTTCTCCTTCCTTACCCTTCCCTACCCTACCATCATCCTCTCTTCCCTGCTCCTTTTTATCTCACATAAAAGCAGCACGCAGAGGATGGAATGTCCCTGGTATTACACACCATTGAATTGTTCCAGATCATTGAAAGACTGTAAACATGTGTAGAGTGGTTACTACATCACTGGATTTCCCTCCTCTGCCTGCTCACAGTCCATCAGTGATGTTGATGTTCATGATAGTGTGTGATACCAAGGTTATCCCATTGCTTTTATACAAGGTAAGAAGGGGCGGTGGAGGTGAAAGACTGAATTACAGGGAGAGGAAAACAGGGTTGTGCATGTGGGAGACCATTATTTTGCACCCTGCAAATTGAACAAGTCAATTCACCATGATTTAACGACCACTTACATAGCATTCCATACTCAAATATTTCTTCTTCTGAGCTGTTGATGGGGATAATTGTGCCATTTGGGCTGAAGAAATCATCGCTCTGGTCTTTGTTCCAAACACCTATAAACCAAATGTTACATTAGTAGAAAGAAGAAACATTAACAAATGTATGTAAGTATATGGGAAAATAACAAATCTATTGTGGGTCCACAATTAGCACCTTTACCTCAGCTTTGTAGACTTACCCAGCAGGCCTGTGGTTTTGTTTATGAAGTGGTCGGGAAGACTGGTTACAGCGCTCAGTATTCCGGAGTAAGCAGACACTGACACAGATAGAAGTCCCTCAAAGGTTGCAGTAATAGAGCCATCATTTAGTAGAAAGACAGCTGGGTTGGTATTATTGATCTGTGCTTCCATGTCTAGAAATAAAGAAATAAATACAGTTTCTTTCTAAAGTAAGTTTTCAAGAAAAAATTACTTCTTCTGACAATTGTACATTCCCAATAATTACCTATATGTATTTAAAAAGAATTGTAAAGTATTGTTCCAAGAAAAAAGTTTTCTACCTGTAATTAGCTTCCATTACCTGCTGCCTGTTTTACCTTCATAGAACAGTACTGTATCCAAGTGTAAGTATCATGGTGATCTATCATTACATAGCCCAAGTACTAGAATCCTTGCTGAACTGTGCACAAAGACTCATGCCCATTCAGATAAGTGTCATTATCAGAGGGTCAGAAAATTAACCTGGTATAAATATATTTTTATTCAATTTTCCTCATTTTAGTAAGATCAGATAGTTTAGATAAATATGTATCATCAATGTGCAATGCCCCCTTTAAATTTTGTACAATTAAAAAAAAAAGCCATATTTAGACTCTGTAAAGCTCTGACGTTTATTTTACAGAATACGTACATGTTCTAATTACCATTTGGAGGCATAATGGTAATTGTTACTTTTAATGTATCCTATACTAATAAATCAAACAGCTCTCAAACTAGATATAGTTGGCTCCTGACTGCAATATTTACCATTTTTAATTTTACTTGCACAACAGGGTTTTGATGCACCTACCTTCTGATCGACTGAATGACACATTCTGACCGTCTAGGAGAGCAGTTATATTGTCATACTCTCCAAGGTACCACTCCACCTAAAAGACAAGCAGACCACAGGTAAGTTCACACTCTAGAATATTAAGGGGTAACTAGACAGAATTATTATCACATGCCAAAAATAATTAATATATTCTAAGACTATGATGAATAATGATATAGACAGAAAATGAGTGCCATTTATTTCCTGTTTTATTATGTCGTGATCATGTGTTACCTATGAAGCTGCATAGGGCTTTGTGAATATGCTTTGTGGAGCCATACAGAATTTGTCATGATGGGCAGTTCAGGTTGTGCCTTATACAATGAAACCACCAAGAGTGCTACATTGCTACATTTTTCTGTTCTTTAGGGTGGAGATGGAGCAAACGTGCAGCACTCCCCACCTTACCCTCTCTTGCAGAGTATTTGTGCAGCATAAAATACTTTGATTTTAACATTATTGTTGAAATGGAGTTATCAACTGCTTTTAAATAAATTAATTTATCAAACAAAAGTGCACAAGATGTGCATAGGCCACAGTAAGGCTTCATCGAAACGGTGTGTTTTATAGTAGAAACTATGCTATTGAAATAAAGATATTACTGAAGACATAATTAGGTTCAAAGCGTAAAAGATGCCAAAAAAGTTCAATGTAACAGATGCCAAACTATACATATAGGCAGTGCTTCATCAGTTCTATCATCTTTGAAGCTTATTACACAAAGTCCAGACCACAAGCCACAATGTATGTGCGAAAGAAGCACACAATTTGCCTATCAATGTATGACAAAATAGGTACAACTGCACAAGGAGAGACACACCATGCAGGAGTAAATGACACACACTTTTCAATTTAAGTTCTGTCTGATAACTTTATATTCACAGTACAGCATGCAATATGTTTTCTTTACAAATTAACATTCATACATTCATTTCTTCATGTCATTAGATACACTCACTGTAACACTGGCATTGCTTGAGGTGTACTGTACAGCAAACGCCTGGAAGTTAGTGGCCATCGCTGTACCGGTCTGCACTGTACGTCCTTGTAGCAAGAACAAGATATTCACATCAGAAGCATTAACAAGGATGAAATCTCCAAGTCCATTGAAAGTATAACTGAGTCCATCCAGGGTTGTAATGTGTGGATCTCCAAACATCCATCCTGTAAATATTGATACAAAAATCTAAATTCATGGAGAGACATTGTGTCAATTATTGGATCCTCTCCTATGTTGAAATTCATACAATTCAATTGGGGAGCTGCTAACAGCTGGTAGGAATCTCCACAGCATTGCAGCCTCAATAATCTCAACAATATCAAGAAAGGATTATTTTCATATAAACCAACATACTGCACTAAACATGCCACTCGCACAATCACACTTCTGAACATTGCAATAAAGCAATCACATACACTGCTGCAGACTCACTGTATTAAAACCATAACAGTGTCCCTACACTATACCATTTTTGATTCAGACACACTGTAATAAACCTGGTCAAGGATGATAACATAAAAAGTATGGTCCTAATTTTATGGTTAAATAAGCACAGTATGATATGCTGATATTTCTATTTTTGATGAATATATTCAGAAATCTTGTTACTGTTTCAGATAAAAAAAGTTGTTAAAAAACAGGATATAAATAGCTATTTGTAATATACGCTTTTTCAATTTTATTGATTTTTTCTTCAAAATTGCATTTTTTTCAGCACAAACTTTGCTCCCTGATTTGCAGACCAATGATACTCTTGAAAAGATTTAACATATTTATATTCTTGCTTCATAGCGCAATTTAATGATCTGTCTCTGCAAATTATACTGTGTATGTGATCACTGCAGATTTCTAGCAGTCAGTTCAAAGTAGAGTCTGCTGTCATTTTTGGATCCCCTATTAACAACCTGTGGCTCTCCAGGTGTTGTGAAACAAGCTCCAGCATGCTTTGCCAGCTATCGGCGATAGTAGTAACAATCTCACATTACACTCGACTCAGCTTTAGACAGGGAGTCATAATAATGTTTGCTCCATATCCTACCTACCTTCACAAAAGAATTAAAGGAGATGAGGGTGAGTATCAAAATAAATTTCATGGGGGTGAGAGGCAGGGTGATGTATGAATTGAAAATTAGTGCTGTCTAATTGGATTAGGGAAGAGAAAATGTTGAAAATGAATTACAGGAGGGATGGTGAAGGAGGGTAGAAAATGTATTGCATGAGAGAATGAACTAGAAGAGGGCAGTGGTAAGGAAGAGTTGGAAATCAATTGCAAGATCAGGAGATATAGGGTAGTAAATATATTACAGAATGGGGGGATTTTGCAAGGGGAGTTGTAAATCAGTTTGGTGCAGCCAGGACTGCAGACACAGTTGGGGGTATGCCCCCCATCGCGTTGCTCTGCAACGTATGGTAATATGAACGAAGACCCTCACATGGCATTATGGAGCATGAGGGAGGCTGGAGGCAAACTAGAAATTTTATGTGGAGAAACGCATAAGAGAAGTTAAACGGATACTGAAAACAACATGCCTGAGTTGTGATGATTGACATATGGAGATATGCAAACTGGAAGTAGAGGCCCGGGTCCAGAAGCTTGACGGTTTACTTGTCAATTTACACGTTGTGGAAGGTAACAGATGCGACTGTTGTTTTAAATTTGCCACTGTGGGAGAGACTTAACCGAGAGCCATTCTGTGTGCTACTGATTATGCAGGACTCTGATTAGTAGAAGCTCTGAATACGGCAGTTGAATTATTGAGATATATATATATATATATATATATATATATATATATATATATATATATATACTTATATACTCTTGGAATAAGGGACCATGCTGGTTCCATAAGGAATAACTAAAGAAACATTTGTATTTTCAGTCCTTCCTTATATGATGATTTCATGGATAGATCTGTGTGATACTATGGATAAATGGTTCCACTGAACCATTAATTTTATTGAAATGAATATTCTACAGGCATCTGTTTCTTTTTTGTGTATTTTACTTAACAAGGTGGCTTGTTTTTATGTATGTTTGTTTATGGTTATGTTAATAATCATTTAATTTTATAATCGACATATTGGATGGATGGAATATTTTAATTGGGGAGTCTGGATGTACTTATTTTTTCTCTTTAATGTATTTTAAAATGGTTATGCTGTTCAACCTTATTTGAGTTTTAGGCATGGATATTAGCTGTTGGGGGAATTACAAGGATGCTCTTAGGGCCGCATTTAGAGTTAAATCAACTTCTGTTTTATTAGAATGCACACCTAAAATGTGTCCTTATGCAAATTTGGACGCATCTTACACTTGCGACTGCTTTCAACTGGAGAAGTGGAACAAGCAGGAGGGGGAATCTGGCAAGCATAGGCTGAATTCACTTAACTGCGACTAAGGTAGACTTGTATGCAGATGCATATACAGTGGTGCTAGAAAGTTTGTGAACACTTTCAAATTTACTGAATTTCTCCATAAATGTGATCTTAAATGTGTTAAGATATTCATCTATGTCATAAGAAGAGAACTCATTAAATCAAAGTGAAATACTTTTTCATCAATTTATTGATCAAAATGATCCAACATTACATTGCCTTGCTGAGGAATGAATGGATTATCAGTTCAGTTAAGGAGATAATTAGAGTCAGGAGTGTGAAGCTACGGTATAACATCTAATACAGGCTTGTGGTTCAGCCCCATTTAAAAAAAACATTAACTGGTTTGCACCACTCAGGTTTGTGAATGCATTCCTCAAACAAATAAGATTTCTGAAGACCCCAGAATAAAAAATGTCAATCTCCATCAGCCTGGAAGAGGTTCAAACCTGATTTTTAAAGATTTTTAGCTTCACAAATCCACTGTCAGGCAGATAGTGTACAAATAGATAAAATTCAATACCATTGATATTCATGTCAGGAGAGATTATCAAACAAAAATCAGTGTAAGATCAAGGCATTTAATAATCCAGGAGATCACAAAGAACCCCAGGGTAATGTCAAAGGATCTGCAGGCCTCTCTTCAACTGGCTAATATCAGTGTTCATGAGTCCACCATTAAGCAAGCACTGAACAAAGAGGAAGCCACTACTCTCCATGAAGAACATTGCTGTCAAGTTAACGTTTGCTAAAGACCACCTGGATGAGCTAGAAGTTTGCTGCAATTATGTTCTGGGGATGGATGAATCTAAAATAGAACTTTTTGGCTTACATGAAAAATGTTTTGTTTTGGGGAAAACCAAACACTGCTTTACCAACATAAGAACCTCATCCCAACTGTGAAACATAGTGGTAGTAGTATCATGGTGTAGGGCTGTTTTGTTGCCACAGGATCAGAATGGCTTGCCGTCATTAAAGGAACTATGAATTCTGGATTGTACCAGTAAATTCTACAGGAGAATGTCAGGGCATCCATCCATGGACTGAAACATTTGATTTAAGCAATTGCTGCTCAAGGGGGTTAAACCAGTTACTGGAGTTTCAAGCAATGGAATGACATCTAACAACATTTTGTGGTCCAGACCTATTTGAAAAAAGCATTAACTGGTTTGCACCACACAGGTTTGTGAATGCATTCCTCAAACAAATGAGATTTGTGAAGACAACTGAAAAAGAGTTGTCAATGTTCATCAGCCTGGAAAAGGTTCAAAACTGAAAGCATAGGTCACACACTCTTTCCGTTAAAAAGTTAAGTGTCGGCTCATTTTTTTTAGCAATAAATGAAAAGGTATTACTTTATGTGTTATTTTATTTATTTGGCTTTATCTGCCTTAGATAAAGATCTGAGCACATTTAAGGTCACAATTATCCATAAATTCAGATAATTCTAAATGGTTCACAAGCTTTCTAGAACCACTGTACACCTACCTGGAGGCACATCTGTGATGGTGCTGAAGGGCTGGTGCCATGAGGCACAATGATGATGATCAGCTGCACTAATTGGTAGTTTGAGGATTCACTACTCCAGCTTAATTTGCTAGTTCAACTGCTATATTATATGAAGCCATGGCTGTCTATGTCCATCCATTTCTTAATTAATATTTCCATTTGGACCATGGCAGGAAAGGATTTTTAATTGAAAAAATAGCAGAATTTATTTTATATTTGTATTTTGTATTTGTATATATTTATATTTATATTTTACATGGTAATTTTCACATTTATTAATAATACTTTGCATACATTATTCTCTGTGTATATGACACTTTTTGCTAT
This sequence comes from Mixophyes fleayi, assembly GCF_038048845.1. Lineage (NCBI taxonomy): Eukaryota > Metazoa > Chordata > Amphibia > Anura > Limnodynastidae > Mixophyes > Mixophyes fleayi. Next base: position 130,018,309 of record NC_134404.1, on the reverse strand, counting down.
TAAAATTGTCAGACCACATCTCCACATTTTCTGCAAGCTACACTTCTTGCTCCTGGCGTATGTGCTAGTTTTGTAGAACTGGATGGACCATGAGATGCATCTGACTGAGAATATGCACATAAATACACGTTTCAAGGCACAAATGCATCCAACTCTATATGAGCATATTAATGTACTTACTAACCGATTTTAAATAAGCCATGTCTGGATTCAGGTCTACAAAAAGGTATAGTCTAATAATAGTAATCTTTATTCTAAAGTGTCTTATTGTAAAGACCAAATTACTACTTCATTGTTTATCTTGTTATAAAGCTCTCACATCTGTTTTAGTTTAAACTTATTATTACTGCCGGATTAAAGGGGCTCATAAGCATAAATAATTAAAATACTCATGTTCAAAGGAATAAAGAACAGCTTTACTTTTTTTCAGGATAAACAATCTCTTGATTCTGATTGCATTGACATTAAAGTAATATTCATGTGCTATAAAGGATACTTTTTATAGTAATATATGACCTGTCTATTTTAGGAGATGGAATGTATTGTCTGTTCAATGAGTCCTCTTGTTAATCTGACCTAGCTCCTTAAATGATGAAGTAGTAAATCATTTACCAGGGAAAAGAGGTCTGTAATGTCTGCAGTTAATTGGTGGTCTCTTCTGCATGTACATCGCACAAAACCGGGGATCTTCCACTTGATTGCAGCACAAGTCATAAGCATCAAGTTCTGAATCTAGGAAGAGATGACACTTGTCAAACATTCATAATCCAGTACATAACATAACACACAAGCTTAACCCATTATTTTCACTGTGCTAACAACAATTATAAAAGTGTAAATTTAGACAATGCAGTATGGAAATTTAGAAGTGACGGTGTGAAAAATGTAATGAGAATGTAAGTGAATGGAATTTGATAGTTTTACAATGAAGTCAGTCGGAGAAGTGGCAATATGGCATTGCACCGTATACACCCTCACTTCGACCATTGGCCAAGAATGAGAAAAAACTGGATACATTTTATTTCTTGGGGTGGACAGACTGGATTAAATGTTTTATTGTATGAGCATTATAGTATTATCTTTTATTTATATGGCGCTACAAAAGTCTGCGGTGCCATACATAGAGCATGGGAACAAAACAGGACACAACATACTGGTGAGAAATGTGATTTTGCTAAGCTGACGCCATCTTGTTGCCTTATAGCCATTTTGTTCTGTTATAGCTTAAAGGCAGATTAGATGCACCTGTTTTGTAGGAGTAATTCATTATTTGCAAGGCTATGCTTATAACCTTGGACATAGCAGACAGGAGATAAGCCAACCCCCCTGGGAGTTTTCCTGTGTGATAATGAGAGAATGTATTAACATCTGTGTAAAGGTAGCATGAGTGGTTAAAACCTTTTGGGGGTGTAGTTTTCTGTAATACGTGATTTTTGCTATATATATAGGGACTTGTAACTAATAAAGCAGAATTTATTGTACACTCAAACCATGCAGTGTATTTAATTCTCTCCAGCTGATGAGCCCATAACTAATAAACTGACACTTACAGGTGAACAATCTGATTTAGATTTGATACTGGGCAATACAAAACAAAGTGAAGATTAGAAATGATCAACTCACATAAACTAAGGAGGTATAGGTGAGGTCCAGTACACTAAGAAACTAGAGAGGGGAAGGGAGAGAGAACAAAAGCAAGCAAGAGATGGGAAAGATAACTAAAGCAAGCTGAACCTGTGCTCAGGAGTGTCGGCGCAACTAACAGGATTATAGCCTGCGAGGTGCCAGGACAAGGGAGAATATGAGACCAAGGGCAGAGGCTAGTGACAAGGTGCAAATATGAAGCAGGGTAGCCGAGGGCAAAGATATCAAAAGGAGGAGGACATGATGATAAGAGGGCCCTGCTCACGGGAGCTTGCAATCTAGAGGGAATGGGCAAACTAACAAGAGACACAAAGTGAGGAGTTAGAGTGAGGAGAGCAGAAGTCTGAAGGAGAACTGAACAAGATCAGGTGGTAAGAGGAACAGAGGGAGAAAGGGAATGAGGATGACCGGGACTGGTGAAGAGGGATGATGCAAGGGTAGGTAGTGGAGGGCAGGGTATGGGTTAGACAGAGGAAGGATAGGGTATCCTGAAAAGGTAGATTTTCAGGTAGCATTTAAAGATATGCAGGCTAGGGGATAGCCTGATAAAACGAGGGAGATCATTCTAGTGAAGGGAAGCAACACAGGATAAGTCTAGACTGAGGAAATTAGACGTGGTAACCAGATGGGAAGTTGGCGGTTGTTAGCTGACCAAAGAGGGAAAGAGGGAGAAAATTTGTAAAAGATCCTGTGTTTACACCTTGATTGCACACGCTATGTTTGTATTCTGTTTCTGGATACGCTTGTTATGTAGCATACTTTTACACTTTCTCTCTTATGACTTGCCTACTTAGAGATTAGATATAACAGGTAATAAAAACAGCATGACTTTTTGCTGCATCGATAAACACTGCTGTACTAGACATAGTCCTACTTTTCGAATATGATAGATGCCGTACAGCCCTGGTTAGACTAGCATTCAGTCTTCTAGAAGACAATCACAAAAACCCAGTTAATTAAGTGTCCACTTTTACTCTGCTCCAAAAGATTAGGATAAGAAAAACATGTGACCACAAGTCCAGCTCTGGTATGCATACTAATTAAAATTATATTATAAATTTGCTAGCAGTCTCACGTTTTGTTTGTAAATCATTTTATTGAGGACAATTGGCCTGCGTCATTAAGGAGAGAAAAGCATAAAAAAGGAGTAACTTTGCACCTTGGCAAAACTATGTTGCAATGTAGGGGGAGGTAAATTTAAAATGTGTGGACAAATTTATAGTTGGGGTAGGGCATATCCTAGATTAAATTTAAATTTCAGTCTAAAAATAAAGCTATCAAGTATTTGTGTGTTACATGAAATAGCAGCCAGTATTTTCCTTACATGCAAAATAATAAACTAATTTGCAACCCTTGCATTGTAACATGGTTTGTCCAGGATCAAATTTACTCCTTTTTTCGCCTTACTTCCCCTAATGACTTGGGCCCAACAAGTACGGCTCCATCAGAAAACAAGAAAAAAATCAAGCTTTATTTTCTGGTTTTAAGGAAGGAAGAGGGGAAAGGAAATAGGAGAGTTGACTAGAAGGGGGAGGGAGATCCTTAGGCAACAAAATAGTAGTAGAAAAACAGAAGGGAAAAGCAGCAGATAAAAATAATCACGACAAAGTTAAGAGTAAAAGGAAGATATGCTATTAAATTGGGTGCAGGGATACCAGGTTTTAAAGAAGGAGACAGTCAAGTTTCTTAAGATGCTGGTTATATGTTCCATTTCGCACTAAGAATATGTCATATGTCTGGTGATATGGATAATCAATTCACACAAAATGGAAGTTGAATAAAAGCTGGTTGTAAAATAATGATAGGATGCTTAAGAGTTAAATGAGCTATAGTGCATAAATATATTGACAAATTAAGCTGTTTTTCTTTTTCAGACAGTGTTGCTTAAGGTGTGTAGGGAAACATGTCTAAAATTTATTGCAAAGCGGTAACGTATTTAACTGAAAAGTGCCCTCCGTTATACATGTTAGGGAATAGGGAAGCTGTGGTACAGTAAGTTAGCGCCTGATAAGATGTGACAAGATTAACTTGGATTAATGCCTATATCTGGGGGGATTTGAAGGGAGATGTTGATAGTTCCTGATATGTGGAGTGATATTATTGGTCTAAAGTCTTATATGATGCTTTTATCTACGTATTAGTTTGTAGTTTTAAGAGAAAAAATGCTTGCAAAAGTAATATGCCATTGCCATTGTTCTATATTGAATTGAATGGTCTGTATTGCACATACGTAATAAAAGAGAATATTCTGAAGAAACTTCGTTTTTGGATTATTTCTGAATAATGCCATATCTGGTAAGCTTATTAAGGTGGTTTGGGAGGTCCGGGAAGGGGATCAGGAGCAAGGTGTACTTTGGTTGCAAAGGTAGGTCAGTGGCAGTGAGTGTTTTGACTAAAGCACGAACTTCCAACCAGAATCTCTGCACAACTGGACAGATTCACCAGATATGCAAGAATGAACCTAGTTCTTGATAGGGGAGAAGAGCTAGGATAGAACTTATGGAGTCTGGTCGGGATCAGATACCAGTGGTAGAGAAGATTATACGCATTTTCTTTACCTCTAACACTAATAGAGGACTTGGAGATGCCCTCCCATATGTCTGACCAGTTTCCTCATCCAGTGCCTTACCAAAATCTCTGTCCCAGTTTCTAATATGGATAGGCGTGTGCGGGGTTGTTGAAGTAAAGCAGTCTCATTTTATTACTGTGTTTGTTCCAAATTATAAAGCACTATGGAATATGATGATGCTATATAAATACATTTTATTAATACTAATAAAGCACTATGGAATATGATGGTGCTATATAAATACATTTTATTAATACTAATAAATCCCATGAGAAGAATTATTAACATGTTGTCTTCACAATCTCTACTTTTGAGCAAATTTAATATTACCAATACAGCTCTTTTAGGTACCTACAGCTCTGCCATGCCATCTGTCAGGTCATGTGCTATTAAAGTCCCTGACTTATGCTGATGAACCAGTTTCATATGCCCTGAAAGTCTTATTGTTATCAAGGATCACAGTTTAAAATCACTCCTCTTTTCTAGCAAGGCGTAGTTGCTCTGCTGCAACAGACATATGCTTTTTGTGTTACCTGACCGCACCAATTCCCAAAAGGAATCTGGTGCTATTGGGCTTGAACTCTTGGTTGCAGCAGTGCAGCCTCTGGACAGTTAGCCACAGGCTCAGTTAACAACCTACTGCAGACTTTTCCTTATCATTTCATCTATGGAGACCTGCATCAGGGAATGACCTAATAACCTACTACTAGCAATGAGTCACCAGCACCTGAGGTTTATTGCCAAAATAATAGGCTTATATAAGCAAGTTCCTGTGAACAGCACATTACCAGATTATTAAGTGTGTCCCTGTAAACCAGCACACTGTATCTTGTACCCTCCTGGCTGCCATTCTGTGCTTGACCGTTGGCTTTCGGTTAAAAAGTTCTCTGGATCTTGATCCCAGGCTCTCAGACCTTGTTTGCTCTTAACACCTGACTTATAGATGACGAATTTCTCTGGCTCTGCACCTCTGATTATTCTCTGAACTTGTTATTACTTGATTACCCATCTCTGTACAGTATACATTTTCCCACTTACAGTGCTCCTGCCATTGAAATCCAGCAAGCAGCAAAAGACCCTAATTCCTGACATTTCAACTATTTGCATGTGCTCTTCGGATCTATAGCGCTCCAAAATTGCTTCACAATTCCAATTTGTCTAAAATAGTTTTTACATTTTTACTATTATTGTTATTATTATTGTTATTATCATCTTTATTTATAAAGCACCAACATTCAGTGCTGTACATTTAAGAGATCATCCTACAAACAAAACATAAACAATGACAAGAAACAGAAGATAAAGATGGGCCTGCCCAAATGACTTTACAATCTAAGAGGTATGTGATGCACTTGATACACAAGGTAGCAGAATATTAACTGTAGCTGTTGGTGGGGAAAGTGTGTGTGGCTACTGTAACGCAGAAGTATTACTAGGCACCAATGTTAAAGCAGACATGGGCAACTGGTATTCTTGTGCAGCTCTCGGTGGAGTGATATAGTTGGATTAAGGTGAGACAAAGCTAGATTTCCCAGGAGGCTCCTGCCCCTCCAATAAACCTCATGATGCAGTGCAAAGCCTTTCCACATTTGGGGGTAAATGTATTAACATGCATGTTCTTCAACACCCGCGAGTTCGGCGTCTTCGGCAATTAAATCTAAAGCGGCGCTGCATTGTAAAGGGAAACTTCCCTTTACAATGCAGCGCCGCTTTATATTTAATCGCCGAAGACGCCAAACTCGCGGGTGTTGAAGAACTCGCGTGTTAATACATTTACCCCTTGGTGTTGACTTGTTGATGGCATCATAACAACACCCAGAACTCTGTGTTGGGGGCCCAAGTGACAATAATAGAGGAGGTCCAGATTGCATCTCTGCTGCCACTAAAATTATTAGATACAGTGTTATATGCAAGAAGCTATTAGGTTCTAATAGCATTAGACTTTATAATGTTACTCCTAGCGGTCATTACATGTTCTTTTAGTTTATATGCCTATGATCTGTTTCAAGATAGAAGAAATCCATGTGGATTTATGCATATAATATACAGAAAAAACAAAATATATATACTACACTAAAGTTGTTGTGTATCCTATGATATTGTCCTTTTGAAGATCTGTTTTCTCCTGAAATTGTTTCTGCCTTTTTAATTTACATTTACTACAGTAATGCATGTCACAGAAGAAGTATTGTTGATTTGCATCAATAAAGAAACAATAAAACAAAAGAAAGTACAAAGTATTTGGGAGTGTTTCATTTAAATTAAAATGCTTTCTAATTCAATGTCTGTGTTTAAATACTATTGTGGAACAACATGTTATAGTGGGTCTTGGCTGACAGGGTTTGCTGGGACTGTAGTTCCACAACATTTCTTTTATTTCTCATTTTCCATTATTGTCCTACAACTACCCAATGGGTGCCAGTAAGAGCTCTAGTGCTATTCAGAAAGGGAATGGTTATTGCAATTTTTTTCTGATACAATCGTTCTAAGGATTTAAGTCCCATTTTAACCAGGCTGAGACTTGCTCAAATTATGACAGGGGGTTTTAAGGTTCCTGTTATTGTCTGACCAGCCTAACCTTAAAAAAACCTGTGAGTAAATGTATCAATATGCGCATTCTGCATGTCGCTGATATGTCTGTACAGGAAAAAATTAATACAGAAATTCTAAGATAGCATTTATTAAGTTAATATTGCTTACCACTGTATGAGGATGAGAAACTCCATGTTTGTTCCTGGTAACCTTCTAGGAACTGATTCTTCTTGTAATACACACATCTCACACCAGCTTTATACCAATTAGGAGACGTGCTGCGAAGTAAATTGATATTGTTGGTTTGACCTGCAAGAAAAAAATGACAAAGTCAAAAATATGAATACAAATATAAACTTTCATTAAGAACCTTGGGCTTTACTTTGAGTTAGACATAAAGATTCCCCATTTGGTTGTAAGGAAATATTCATATGCACACTAAATTACAAGTTTGTATTTTGAGCTGCCACATCTTAAGGTTTATGCTTACTTAAATCTATCTTATAGATGTACCTGGAGCAAGGATGCAACAGTCATAATCATCAACTTAAAACCCAGAACCTGGTTCTTGGATCATACCTAATATATTTCAAGATCCATGTAACTTAAAATAAGATTGTGCATGCTTAACTTGCATCAACATGCCCTCACAATATTGCACTTGCCACTCAGTGTCCCTGATCCACCTCTCCAAGCACAAGGGGCTGTAAGGGCAAGATACATACATTTCTATATACAAACACAAAATGTGTGTATTCTCAGTGCTACAATTTTGCACCAAGATGCATCTTTATGTCATGTAAATGGGCATTCCAGCTCTGCTAGGAGTAAGACTTATGGCTGTCTTATGATATTTTATTGAACCATTTCAGGAATGAAGAAATGATATTCCGTATGGATTGAGCAGACTAATAAAGAGATAAAAAGGCTTTTGGGATTCTGTGTTTTAATCTTTATATGTGTTTTTACCCTTAGGTACTTTTATGGAACTATAGTTCAAGCCGCCATGGCATGCTGGGACTTGTAATCCTGCAATATTTAGCCCTATGACCATCCACTATTACCCTGTTATCCAGTGCCCAAGAATTCAGTATGGGCTGGTCTGCCCGACGGCACAGTTTTTTCAAGGTCCGATTTCCATGTGTTGGTTGCCTTTATCAAAGTTACTCCATGCTAGTTGTTCCCCTACTTTAGTGGCAATTTGCTAGGGTAACTAGGATATAGCACTGGCATTGGTTACTTATTTTATGGAGCAGTGGGGGAGTCATGCATTTTTTCCCAATCTATTATTTTTTTCAAACTGTACAAATCATCATCAGCATGTATATTTATACCAGGTCTTGGGAACATGCAAAAAGATAATTCCCCCCCTAAGAGACCAATATGGAAGTGTGGCCTACTCCAATTAGACTTCACTCACACTTAAACTATATTTATGAGTGCATGCACCTACTTTACATAGCTCAAACTTGCATGCCACTGATCCTCATCTTCAGCATAAGGGGTCATAAGTGCAAGATTTGTGTAACTCTGTACAGTAAAAAAGCAACTACAAATGAGATCATATATTTGTATTGAAGCTTTGAGAACATATTACCTAATGCAACTGAGCAGTGTTCATCACACTATGACATAAGAATGCAAAATAACACTTGTTGATTTCAAAACTGTAACTTACCCCACCATGATTTTAAAATATCTATGCTTTACTAGCTTTCAGCTTGAACTTGACATAGTGTATAGGTGACCCTGTTCAGGACAACTATCAGTACAAAGTATTGATGCAATCAAAAGAATGGGCTCTGATTGGAGTAAGTATAGAATTAGGTCCCCAATGGGAGAGAGACCTATTTTGTTCTCCTAGTTCTAGAGATGTATAATAATCTTGACAGAGAGGCACAGTTAGGAAGGCTCTCCATCTTAATACCCCATGCATTATATTGGAGGTACAAATTGGTTTAATACTAGTTGAAACCAAATTTGCATCTCTTATTATATTATTATCAATTAATAATTCTTTATTCTTTTGTTATTTTCTCCTTTTGTCTTGAAGATATCAAATTTCAGCTATCACCACCTCACTCGCCTGCCTTTGGAATTTTGGCCACACTGCTCCCCACATTTGGATCTCCCAGCCCCGTCCAATCAGACTCGCCCCCAACCTCAAATGATTCAAACACTCCCTCAAAACTCATCTTTTCATACTTGACTACCTTCCCCATCCTAAGACAATTCTCCCTTCACAATTAACCTGCCCATTTTACCCCACCTCTATCGTCTCCGTTTACTACTCTTAGCCTCTTAATATTAACTTTCACAAGTTTGGCCACCTCTACCTCCTATCTCCTCATCCTCTTTGTAATGTTTCCTTTGTTATAGTTGTGTTTTGTTATGTAGTTGCTTTCTATATAGTCTCTTTTATTGATTTTTACTGACTCTATTGTTTTCCTGTTCCTTACTTATCTGTATTTTTTTCCAGTATGTTTTTTGTTGATTTGCGTGGTGCTGCAGATTTCTGGGCGCCATATAAATAAAGATGATGATGATGATATCTATATTTCCACCTAGTGTTGGTTGTCTTGATCTAACCTAATTCCAGGAACAATCCAATCCCATGTATAGGGGTAATGAAAGATCCTGCTCAAAGATTCCATTAGCCAAACATTGGCTCTTGGCTGCTACTGCCAGATGCTCAGCAGGCAGGCCAGCTGTAGGAATATTAGTAACATGTGCAATCACTGAGGGAAAGCATTGTGGATGCTTCTATAGCAAACAGTGTAGGCTGTGTGTGAAGGAATTTTGAGTTACTTTAGGAAGGGGGAGGTTCACCAGTGCTTTCCAATGAGCCCCGGCGTGGTAATAGCAGAGATGGTATAAGATGTTTCTTACTGCTGCCCACTTATGATAAATAAGCCCCATAATCTAGTTTTGGTTAGTAATATGGCAAGCAGAGTTCATTCTGATAGCTAGTTTACAAAGCACAGCTCTATTCTAGTGACAGTATACAATACAGAATTCACTCTGGTGGCAAGTCTACAATCTCGATTTGGGTGCAAGATTCTGTGGCTTAAAAGCTCTCTGTTGTGACCAACAACCTCATTTAGTATGTTGACAACCCTGAGTGACCGGCATTCAGGAGCTCCAAATACAAAAGTGCTTAGAAGGGAACTGATATGTCACCATCAGTTCACCACTAAACACTATGTTGACAGCCCTGCTCCAATCTGCATTTAGAGCAGACTGATGTGTGATAATCAATCTCCCCTGAGTGTAGTGCTCCACTTCATTCTGCAGCAAATTCCTAAACTCATACTGCTCAGAGGGGCATACATGTGTGGGTTAAAAGATGAATGGTGACTGATGAAGGGGTTAAACATGGAAGGGTGGTAATGGTGAGAGATGCATAAGGATGAGAATGGCAGGAAAGAACTTGAAGGAGGATTGTATGATAATGATGGGGGAAATGATGATTATACGTGAGAAAGGGGATGTTGATGGCGGGAAAGAGGGTGATGAAGATCACGAGAGATGCACACAGGGCCGGATTAAGGGAATGGAGGCCCCTGGGCTAAGGGGCCCTCCATTCCCCGCGAGGCCCCCAATGTGAGCCGTCCGCCGCCCTCCACCCCCCGCGAGGACCCCCCCAAGCACTTACCTGTCAGTGCAGTCCTCCGTCCCGGCGCGCTGTAAGCTCCTTACTGAGGAGATCTCGCGAGAGTTCATGAACTCTCTCGAGATATCCTCAGTAAGCAGACTACAGCGCGCCGGGACGGAGGACTGCACTGACAGTACTCAGCAGCATCGATCGGGCCGGGGCGCCCCCGCCCCTGACCGATCAATAATGCTGCTGAGGAGTTTGAAGGGCCCCCTGGATGCCCGAGGCCCCTGGGCTATAGCCCAGTTAGACCTCGGGTTAATCCGGCCCTGGATGCACAATGGGACTGAAAGCACAGATTAATGCTTTCAGTTGCATTATTATAGGACACTAGGCCTGAACACTGTACCCCTGTGCACGTTATTTGTGTTTTTGGCACGTGGGTGAAGAAAGCACACAATACAATGCAATGCCATGCAATAAAAAAGAGAAAGCAAAACAAAGTAAAAAGTAAAATTATGTAATCTCTGTAACCTGCTTTTGTTACTCTAAATCGAAAATCAGAGATCCCCTGCCTGTATAAACAGGGACAAGTCAATAAACTGGAATTCCATGATGGGGGCTCGGGCTGAGCATTAAACCAGTTGAGACATTTCATACGACTATTATCCAGAGCTGTACTATTCAGTGAATATATCCAGAGCCCTCGCAAATCTGTAAGTGAAGATAAAGAACAATTATACATAGCAAATATATGTAGTCAATATTATTACAATTATGTAGGCTACATAGGGGATAAAACAAGTTATAAAAGAGACTAGTTTAACATTTTTACATTAACGGGGAAGAGTGAACAGCATAATGACTTACCTTTTACCTCTTACACTAAAAACTAGAAAATTGGAGCAGAGTATTTTCAATTATTAAACTATTTATCTCAGCATGTACAGCACAGCACCAAGCAAGAGAGTATTTTGGCAGCTCCCAGTCCACAACGACTGATATTGAAAACTGATTAATGTAATGTAATTATAAAACAACATTTATCACATTTACTTGTAGTATTATTATTATTATTATTATTATTATTATTATCAGTATTATTATTAGTTAAATGATGACAGGGTTGTGAATGAGACATCTGTTACTCTAAGTGATTTAGCACTTTACACACATAGGGGCCTGATTCATCTTTGTACGTAATTATACTTGCATGAGATACCTCTGCGCATGCGTCAGAGTGGCACTTACACCAATGAACATGATTGCATGCATTTCATGTCTGAACGCAAACACACTAGCTGCCTACTGCTTGAAGGGCTGGAACGGGGGAGGGAAGAGACGGACAAATGTAGACCAGGTACAATAAAGGCGTTCCTACGCAGATACAGCCGATTCAAGTCCTGCCTACAATTCTTTTCAGATGTAAGGTTTGTACCCGCTCCACAGCAGGTATAGTTATGACCAAACACACCATTCACTCTCACAATCTAATGGAATGAATGAAATTTCACCTGAACCCCTATTCTCGTTAAACAACACTATACATGATCATGGCAGAGGGCCACCATTGTGCCATTTTGTTTCCAAAAGAAAAAAAGAAAAATTAAATGCTAACAGTGTACTGGAAAAAATTAGGTGAAACTTTCACATGTGCGCTAAGTAGCAACAAAACAAAGTTATTTGATTTTATTTCAAAAGCATTTCCAACTAAAAGTTTGCATGTGCAGATGTTTGAAATTGTCTTTCTGTCCCTTTGAAAGCATTTGCAGACATTTGCATTGCAATATATTTTTAGAAATTAACATATACCTTATGTGCTTGCATACATTAGCATTGCGGCTTTATTTTGTACTTATTATTATTTTACAGCTAACATTACACACTTTATTATATTGATTGTTTGTTTTGTTTGTGCTAATTCAAAGGGGGCACACAAATCTACAATATGCATAAGGTAATTTTTTTGCAGGTGCAGAAGAAATACCCCCAGCCCTATGCATATTCTTATTGAAAAAAAGCAGGAAGAAGCAAACAAAAAAAAATTAAAACATTTTTAAGTTTGGAGTTAAAATATTATTTTTAGTTATTTTAAAAAAAATGTTTGTTTGAAAAAATCTTTGTGTGTTTTTTTGTAAAGCAAATGTGTAAAAATGAGACATATTTGTTAGTAAAGTATGTGATAAAAGGACTTTTGTTACCATGGAATATTGGAAGTTGATGAGATTATGAAGTGAAAGGTTTAATATGATGTAATTGCAATGACAGTGTTTTGGAGTAATAAAGTGAATTGTGGTAACTATGGAAATGCACGCATGTGTGTTCATAGGTGAATCAGGAGAAAAGAAAGATTCAAGTAGCAGAGTAAATAAAAACGCAATGACATTTGCATTCAATTTTACATCATGTAAGTGACTTACTACCATATTCACATCTGAACATATGGTGTGCTTGTATTTGAATATGGGCATATTTGCATAAAAGTTATGTGTGTTAATATGGAGCACTATGCACCATCTCATATCTTGGTAATGGTGTCCCCTGTGACCTAGTGAAGACAGTCAATGGGGCAGCCTTTAGCTGTCCGCATTGCTCTACTTAGCATGCCCAGACCGGACGTTTGGCTCTCAACAGCAGGAGGAAATAACACAAGGCATTGAATAATTTTATGTAATTTTAAGTAATTTTATATTAGTATGTTTACCAGCAATTATCATGGTGTGAATATGAATTTGGATGAAAATATATCAATATAAGGATTTAAAAAATATTAAAAGGGAATAATAACTCCAATTCTTATGAAGTGTTGAAGACTTATATCTAGTCAATATATTCCCAGTTTAAATTACCATATGTATATACTAACCTTAACCTGAGTGTTAAGCCTCAGTTTGAAGATACTCAGTTTCCCCTCTTTGTAAGTAACCCCCTCTGTTTAGAGTGGTGTATATTTTACACATGTAATTCTCATTTCTTTCACATCCAATCATTGTTTCATACCTGTATTGCTTCATACCTGTATTGCTTCCTATATAGCTGTCTGGCCGGTATATATTCGCAGCCGTGTTATCATTTTTGAAGAATTGGTCTCTGTGTCCGCTAAACACAGAAAATATACATAAGTTGAAACATAAAAAACATATGTTGAAATTATTAGTTTGCTAAGTAATCAAGATCTTATGATAAATGAAGACCTGCTAGAGATGAATGCACTTAAACACCAGGCTTGTTGGCTCCCATTGCATTTACCTTCAAGTTTACATTTTGCCCTGGCTTGTTTTGAACTTATATTAAATAACCTGCCAGCTGGAGCAACAGTCAAGCCTATATACCATACTTGTCAACTCTCCCTGAATGGCTCCCGGATTCCAGGTGGGTCTCCTGGACTCCTGGGAGAGTATGGCAGCCTCCCGCATCTGCCCACTTCCTAGTGAAGTAGACAGAATTAGATCTAAAATGCTGTGATTCTCAGGGAATGGCGGCATTTGGCCCCGCTCCCCCGCTGTAAAATTACATGTTTGCGCCATTACATCATGTGGGAGGGGCCAAAATGATGCAATTTTCTGAGCCCTGCCTCCCACATGCCCACCTTTCCCCAGCAGCTCCCGGGTGCCAACTATAAGAAGTTGGCAAGTATGCTATATACTAAAGAACAGGAAGCTCTCCCTCTTTTGTTTAATGTAATCACTTCATCCCTCCCTGTCACAATATGTCTGTTTAAGTACTGTGTGGTTGTTTGTGTTGTTAAGCTGATTTTTCTTTATTCAAATGATGCATAGTCAGTGGGAAAGCAGTGCAGTCAGTGGTTAACATATGGAGCAAGTGGTTATGTTTGGCCGCAAGATTCTTCCCCCTTCACTCTGTGTCTCTCTTGAGGTCCTTTCTGCAAAGGCCCTGGTCAGTGTTTCAGCAAACCTGTCTGTGTTGTATCACTAACGCTGTAAGTACACGCCTGGGATTTTAGGCTGGTTGGTCATTCGTTTGTTATTATTCTTAATTTTTATTTATAAGGCGCCACAAGGTGTCCATAGCGCCGTACAGGGACAAACGAATTACAATACAATGGGAGACAGCACAGTACAGTAAACAGTAAGCACAGTAAGCTCAATGCATAATGCACAACTAGAGAGGGCAGGGAAGGGGGAGGGAGGATCCGCAAACGACGGGGCCCAAGAAGGAGGGCGCGGAAGACAGGGAGACCCCCAGAGGGGGGAGGAGGGAGCGAGAGGGGACGGGGGTGGAGGACCCTCGAGGAGGAGGGCTAAATAGCTGGAGAGCAGAGTTAGAAGTGGTGGAAACAGGAGGAGACATGGCCCTGCTCAGAGGAGCGTACAATCTAAGGGGAGGGGTGGACAGACAGAGACGCAGGGGAGAGAGGGAGAGTAGGGGGACAGAGGCAGAAGATAAGGTAGGAAGTTAAGTGGGAGACTGAAAGGCTTTAAGAAAAAGGTGGGTTTTTAGGGCCCGTTTGAAACTGGACAGATTAGGGGAAGTTCTGATGGAGGGAGGGAGCTTGTTCCAGTGGAGGGGGGCAGCGCAGGTGAAGTCTTGGATACGCGCATGGGAGAAGTTTATAAGGGGGGAAGAGAGGCGACGGTCAGAGGCAGAATGGAGAGGGCGGGATGGAGCATGAATAGAGAGGAGGGTGGAGATTTAGGGCGCAGTGGAGTTGGCAAGGGCCTTTTAGGTTAGTGTGAGGAGCTTAAAGAGGATTCTGAAGGGGAATGGGAGCCAGTGAAGGGCTAGGTAGAAGGGGGAGACAGAAGAGGAGCGGCGAGAGAGGAAAATAAGCCTAGCGGCAGCGTTAAGAACAGATCGAAGGGGAGCGAGATGAGAGTGGGGGAGGCCAGTGAGGAGGAGGTTGCAGTAGTCCAGGCGGGAGATGATCAGAGAGTGGATAAGGCATTTGGTGGCATCTTGGGAGAGGAAGGGTCGGATGCGAGCGATGTTCGCAACTGGAAGCTGTAGGATTTAGCAAGAGAGAGGATGTGGGGGCCAAAGGAGAGAGAGGAGTCGAGGATGACACCAAGGCAGCGAAGTTGGGGGACAGGGGAGATAGAGGTGTTGTCGACAGTTATGGAGAGGTCAGAAGGGGATGAGGTATGAGAGGGAGGAAAAACTATGAGCTCAGTTTTGGTGAGGTTATGTTTGAGGAATCGAGAGGACATCCAGGAGGAGATGGCAGAGAGGCAGGCGGACACCCTAGAGATGAGGGAGGGAGAGAGATCAGGAGAGGAGAGGTATAGTTAAGGGTCGTCAGCGTAAAGGTGGTAGCTGAAGCCGAAGGAGCTGATGAGTTCACCCAGGGAGGGGGTGTATAGAGAGAAGAGTAAGGGTCCCAGAACAGACCCCTGAGGGACCCCAAATTGAAGGGTGGGCGGGGGGTAGAGAGACCCAGAGGTGGTGACAGAGTGTCACGGGCACTAGGAGTCTTTACCCAGGGATCACCAGAGGGTAGGCTTACCAGAGCAATGTAGATGGTAATAGGGTACTCTGGTAGCTGGGTGATCACGGAACATGAAATGATGGCCGATGAGATGCTCAGGAAAGTCTATGACTAGCAACACTGGTAATAATGAGGTAATGATACACAAGGAACTGTATGGACAAGGACACGTGAAGGTAGTCAGTGGTCTGCGATAGCAAGTTGTACCACTGCTATAGTGAGGAGGAATGTCCAACAGAAACAAGGAGGTGATGAGAGTCAGCGGTCTGCGGGTAGCAAGTTGTACCGCTGTCTGAGTGAAGGAATGGAATCCAAGTGGAGGTATCCAGGTAGTCAGTGGTCTGCGGTAGCAAGTTGTACCACTGCTATGTGAGAGGATAATGGAACAGGTGATACCGGAAACAGGGATCAGTGGTCTGACATCAGCAAGTTGTACCACTGAATATATATGAGAGGAGGTGCACGGGGGAAGACTGCAACACAGGATATACACAGGCACCTTATACACGATCCACAGTAATATGCACAATATAGATATATATGTAAATGACTGATCAGGTCTGCAATCTAGAAAGTCTCTTGAAGTAGTCCAGCACAATGATAACACAGTCAATGATGGCAATAGACTCAGCGGATAGCAGACTCCAGAGAGAACCAAACACAGTCCAGCAAGATATGCAATACACAGCACAGTCAATGAGAAGTATGCATACCGTGGTTCAGCAGTAGCAGTCAGATGGGATTGCAGCGGTACCTGAGCGGCTGGAGGCCGACTGGATAGGAAGTCCCTGGATAGGTGAAGCAGCGGTCTAGCAGGTGCAGCGCACAGGTGAGTAGACCGACAGGGACACGAATCCACAGGAGTCAGCAACACGTGGAACTGGACTCATAGGAAACCCAGGAGAATGGAGATGATCCAGCAGAGGGTAGTAGAAGAGATACAAATCCAATGCTGACAGGAGGGTAGAGGCCAGTGGAACACGTGAAGGCGTGGAGAGTGGATCAGCAGGAGATGGACGATAGCGCTGACCACAGCGGCAGGACTCAGCGGCACACGGAGGTAACCAGTAGCAACCACGGGAACCAACAGCGATGGGAAACAGGAGTGCAGCGCAGGGCAGGAGCTGTAGATCACGAAGTGTAGCAGATGGTAATGAAAAGCGGCAGTCTCGAGGAAGTCACAGCAAAGATGAGATGAGAGTGTAGTGCACGGAGGCAGCGGATAGTAATCAGCTGGCAGTCACGATGTTGAACACAGGCGAGTTGCAAGCAGGAGACTGTAGTGCACAGAGGCAGCGGATAGTAGTCAGCTGGCAGTCACGATGTTGAACACAGGCGAGTTGCAAGCAGGAGACTGTAGTGCACAGAGGCAGCGGATAGTAGTCAGCTGGCAGTCACGATGTTGAACACAGGCGAGTTGCAAGCAGGAGACTGTAGTGCACAGAGGCAGCGGATAGAAATCAGCAAACAGACTTGATGAGAAGCAGGTGAGTGAGGTAAAAGCTGGAGTGCACGGAGGCAGCGGATAGCAATGAGCAAACAGTCACATAGATATAAAATAACGTTGAAGTGGTGTAGAAGACTGTAGTGCACGGAGGCAGCGGATAAGAATCAGCAAACAGTCATGATGATAAAGTTGATGGTAGAAGTGGTATGGAACCACAGTAGTAGAAGTGGTTTGGAAACCACAGGAATCAGCAGCACTGAATACACAAGTAATACAGGAACACCTTCAGAGACTCATGAGGAATGAGACTCCAAGATCAGGCAACGTGGTAGTGACCACAGGTGCTTAATATAGGGAGGTTGCCTGATCTGCCAATTAAGTTAAAGGGGTATACACTGAAGTATAGAAAAGGGCTGCGCATGCGCAGACCCTCAGGATGGTGGACGGCCACGGTTCCTAAATGTCCGGGAAGAGGCACTCACGGTCCGGTGAGTGACAGTACCCCCCCTTTTAAAGGTGGGCACAGAACGCCTGGAACCGGGCTTGTCCGGATTTTTGGAGTAAAACTTCTTCAAAAGGGCAGGAGCATTAAGATCTTCAGCTTTGATCCAAGAGCGCTCCTCAGGACCAAAGCCCTTCCAATGAACGAGGAAGTGGAGGACTCCTCGCGAAATTTTTGCATCTAGTACCTCGGTAATCTCAAAATCCTCCTCCTGATGGACTTGAACTGGCTGCGGAGCTGAGGGAGGAGTTGAAAAACGGTTGACAATAAGAGGTTTGAGCAAAGATACATGGAAGGCATTAGAAATCCGAAGACTCTTAGGAAGAAGGAGTTTCACACATACTGGATTGATAACTTGAATGATCCTATATGGACCAATAAAACGAGGGGCGAATTTCATGGATGGAACCTTCAAACGAATATTTTTTGTGGATAACCAGACACGATCTCCAATTTTTAGTGGTGGAATAGCCCGCCTCTTCTTATCAGCGAAAGATTTATATTTGATAGATGTCTTCTTTAAACAGGTTTTGACCTGAGACCAGATATTTTTAAAGGTCTGACAAACAGTTTCCACCGCAGGAACTTGGGTGGGCGGGAGGGCAGGAAATTCCGGAAAAGACGGATGGTGACCGTGAACCACCAGCACTTGACTTTTTGAAGATGACTCCTGAGATCCATCTTCAACGTCCGATGACGTCATGAACGCCCGATGAGGAGGAAGGCGTTCAGACTGAACTTTATCACACAGATCCGTAGATGAAGGATCTTGTGGAGGAGGACCTGGTGGAATAGACGAATGCTGTCTTTTGAATGAAACCACTTGGGAGAGACAACGATGATGACATTCAGTTCCCCAAGATGTAACTCGAGGAGTGCGCCAGTCAATCTGGGGAGAGTGACACTGAAGCCATGGAAGGCCTAAGACAATCGGACTTGTCGTAACAGGAAGGATCAAAAACGATATTTCTTCATGATGCAGGGCACCAATCTGAAGGGTTACTGGAGACGTACTCTGGGTGATGAGACCGTTGATGAGACGTGATCCATCTATAGCCGTCACAGTAATGGGTGTTTTTAAGGTAATCACTGGTAGAGACCATTGATTTACTAATGATTTGGAAATAAAATTTCCTGCTGCTCCGGAATCAATCAATGCCTGTGACTCAAAGGTTTTGGTAGCAAAGGAAATAGTCACATCAAAAGCGCAGACTTTAGATTTCATAGACGATGGAGAGGACTGCAGGAACCCTAACCTTATCTCCCCAGTATTGGTTAGAGCCCGGCATCTCCTGGGACAAGAATTGAGCATATGCGTAGAATCGGCACAATAGATACAAAGTCTATTCTTTATTCTTCGGTCCCTCTCCTCTAAAGTTAATTTGGAGCGACCTATCTCCATGGGTATCACCGGAGATGAAGCTGGGTGAAATTGAGGATTTGAGAGAGGAGGTGTTTTAACCGAAGTTGTTTTCTCAGGTTCTCTTTCACGAAACCTCAGGTCTACCCGATGGCAAAGAGAGATCAAATCTTCTAAAGAGGAGGGTAGTTCTTGTGAAGTCAGTGCGTTTTTAATTTTATCGGAAAGCCCCTGCCAGAAGGCGGCAACTAGTGCTTCAGTGTTCCACTGAAGTTCAGAGGCTAAGATCCTAAATCGAATGACGTACTGAGCCACAGTGCGAGATCCTTGGCGAAGACGGAGAATGCTGGATGCAGCGGAAATGACACGACCTGGTTCATCGAATACACTTCGGAACGTGGAAATAAACTCGGCACTATCCTGTAACAATGGATCGTTTCTTTCCCACAGAGGGGAAGCCCATGCGAGAGCTTGTCCAGAAAACAATGAAATAAGATAGGCCACTCTGGAACGATGGGTAGAAAAATTTTGAGGTTGGAGCTCAAAATGAACTGAGCATTGAGTAAGAAAACCCCTACAAGTTTTGGGGTCTCCATCGTATTTTGACGGAGTAGGCAGGTGAAGCGTGGAAGCTGTAAACACCTGGGATGGCACTGGGGAAACGGAGGAAGGCACAGGAGCATCAACAGTAGTTGTGGCATCTTGTACAGACGGTCTTTGGGAGGCTAAGGCCTGGTAACACCGCAGTAAATGCCGTTGGCGAACTTCCTGTTGCTCAATACGAGTAACCAGATGCCGCAGCATCTCTTTGGCTGTAGGTTCCGTATCTGGGTCTGTCATGGCCTGATCTTACTGTCACGGGCACTAGGAGTCTTTACCCAGGGATCACCAGAGGGTAGGCTTACCAGAGCAATGTAGATGGTAATAGGGTACTCTGGTAGCTGGGTGATCACGGAACATGAAATGATGGCCGATGAGATGCTCAGGAAAGTCTATGACTAGCAACACTGGTAATAATGAGGTAATGATACACAAGGAACTGTATGGACAAGGACACGTGAAGGTAGTCAGTGGTCTGCGATAGCAAGTTGTACCACTGCTATAGTGAGGAGGAATGTCCAACAGAAACAAGGAGGTGATGAGAGTCAGCGGTCTGCGGGTAGCAAGTTGTACCGCTGTCTGAGTGAAGGAATGGAATCCAAGTGGAGGTATCCAGGTAGTCAGTGGTCTGCGGTAGCAAGTTGTACCACTGCTATGTGAGAGGATAATGGAACAGGTGATACCGGAAACAGGGATCAGTGGTCTGACATCAGCAAGTTGTACCACTGAATATATATGAGAGGAGGTGCACGGGGGAAGACTGCAACACAGGATATACACAGGCACCTTATACACGATCCACAGTAATATGCACAATATAGATATATATGTAAATGACTGATCAGGTCTGCAATCTAGAAAGTCTCTTGAAGTAGTCCAGCACAATGATAACACAGTCAATGATGGCAATAGACTCAGCGGATAGCAGACTCCAGAGAGAACCAAACACAGTCCAGCAAGATATGCAATACACAGCACAGTCAATGAGAAGTATGCATACCGTGGTTCAGCAGTAGCAGTCAGATGGGATTGCAGCGGTACCTGAGCGGCTGGAGGCCGACTGGATAGGAAGTCCCTGGATAGGTGAAGCAGCGGTCTAGCAGGTGCAGCGCACAGGTGAGTAGACCGACAGGGACACGAATCCACAGGAGTCAGCAACACGTGGAACTGGACTCATAGGAAACCCAGGAGAATGGAGATGATCCAGCAGAGGGTAGTAGAAGAGATACAAATCCAATGCTGACAGGAGGGTAGAGGCCAGTGGAACACGTGAAGGCGTGGAGAGTGGATCAGCAGGAGATGGACGATAGCGCTGACCACAGCGGCAGGACTCAGCGGCACACGGAGGTAACCAGTAGCAACCACGGGAACCAACAGCGATGGGAAACAGGAGTGCAGCGCAGGGCAGGAGCTGTAGATCACGAAGTGTAGCAGATGGTAATGAAAAGCGGCAGTCTCGAGGAAGTCACAGCAAAGATGAGATGAGAGTGTAGTGCACGGAGGCAGCGGATAGTAATCAGCTGGCAGTCACGATGTTGAACACAGGCGAGTTGCAAGCAGGAGACTGTAGTGCACAGAGGCAGCGGATAGTAGTCAGCTGGCAGTCACGATGTTGAACACAGGCGAGTTGCAAGCAGGAGACTGTAGTGCACAGAGGCAGCGGATAGTAGTCAGCTGGCAGTCACGATGTTGAACACAGGCGAGTTGCAAGCAGGAGACTGTAGTGCACAGAGGCAGCGGATAGAAATCAGCAAACAGACTTGATGAGAAGCAGGTGAGTGAGGTAAAAGCTGGAGTGCACGGAGGCAGCGGATAGCAATGAGCAAACAGTCACATAGATATAAAATAACGTTGAAGTGGTGTAGAAGACTGTAGTGCACGGAGGCAGCGGATAAGAATCAGCAAACAGTCATGATGATAAAGTTGATGGTAGAAGTGGTATGGAACCACAGTAGTAGAAGTGGTTTGGAAACCACAGGAATCAGCAGCACTGAATACACAAGTAATACAGGAACACCTTCAGAGACTCATGAGGAATGAGACTCCAAGATCAGGCAACGTGGTAGTGACCACAGGTGCTTAATATAGGGAGGTTGCCTGATCTGCCAATTAAGTTAAAGGGGTATACACTGAAGTATAGAAAAGGGCTGCGCATGCGCAGACCCTCAGGATGGTGGACGGCCACGGTTCCTAAATGTCCGGGAAGAGGCACTCACGGTCCGGTGAGTGACACAGAGAAGGTTCGGTGAGTAAGGTAAGAGGTGAACCAGGAGAGGACTGAGCCGGAGAGGCCGAAAGACTGGAGGGTGTGAAGGAGGAGGGGGTGGTCAACGGTGTCGAAGGCTGCAGAGACATCAAGGAGGATGAGAAGGGAGAAGTGGCCCCTGGCTTTAGAAGAGAAGAGGTCATTGGTGACTTTAGCCAGGGCAGTTTCAATGGAGTGGAGGGGGTGGAAACCAGACTGGAGAGGATCAAGGAGGGAGTGTTCAGAAAGGTAGGAGGTGAGACGGCTGCAGACGAGCCTCTCGAGAATTTTGGAGGCAAAGGGGAGAAGAGATATGGGGCGATAGTTCGAGAGAGAAGTGGGGTTGAGATTAGGTTCCTTAAGAATGGGGGATACGAGAGCATGTTTGAAGGAGGAGGGGAAGATGCCAGTGGAGAGGGAGAGATTAAAGAGGTGAGCGAGGTGGGAGCAGGTGGTGGGGGAAAGGGAGCGAAGAAGGTGGGAGGGTATGGGATCCAGGGGACAGGTAGTGGGGGGGGGATGAAATGAGAGAGTGGACTTCCTCGCCGGTGGTGGGGCGGAAGGAGTGGAGGGGAAGGTGGTTGGGGGGAGGATGAAAGAGTGGAAGGGGTGGAAGAGAGAGTGGAGGAGGAGATTTCAAGTCAAATGGCCTCGATTTTAGAGGAGAAGAAGGAGGCGAAATCGGAAGCAGTCAGGGAGGAGGGAGGGGGCCAGGAGAGTGCTGAAGGTGGCGAAGAGGTGGCGGGGGTTAGAGGACTGGGAAGAGATGAGGGATTTAAAGAAAGATTGTTTAGTGAGTGAGAGGGCAGAGCTGTAGGATGAAAGGATGCATTTAAAGTTGAGGAAGTCAGCCAGGGAGCGGGATTTTCTCCAGTGATGTTCGGCGGTATGGGAGCATTTTTGGAGGAAGCGGGTAAATTTGGAGTGCCAGGGTTGGGGTTTGGAGCAGCGGGGGGTGACGGAGTGGGCAGGGGCGACTGCGTCCAGAGCAGAGGTGAGGGTGTGGTTGTAGAGGGAGACCACCTGTTTGAGGCAGGCCTGGGAGGAAAGGGGAGAAAGGAGGGTATCGAGAGAGGAGGCCAGAGAGGCAGGGTCAAGAGCGTTAAGGTTGCGTATGGACAGAGTAGGTTTGGGCAGGGGGAGGGAAGCAGGAGAAGAGGAGAGAGAGAAGGAGAGGAGATGGTGGTCGGATAGAGGAAAGGGAGAGATGGAGAAGTCGGAGAGACTACATAGGTAGGAGAAGACAAGATCAAGGGAGTGACCAAGGCAGTGGGTAGAGGAGGAGGTCCATTGGGTGAGACCAAGGGAGGAAGAGAGGGTGAGCAGTTTACTGGAAGCAGGGTCGGTGGGGTTGTCGATAGGGAAGTTAAAGTCACCGAGAATGATCGAGGGGAGGTCGGAGGAGAGGTGGTGAGGAAGCCAGCTAGCAAAGTTGTCAAGGAAGAGGGAGGTGGGGCCAGGGGGGCGGTAGATGACAGTGACATGGAGGTGGATGGGGTCGAAGAGGCGGATGGAGTGGGCTTCAAAGGAGGAGAAGGAGAGGGAGGGTTCAGGGGGAATGACGCGAAAAGTACAGGTGGAGGAGAGGAGGAGGCCCACTCCACCAGGCCTGGCGGAGTGGGTGAAGGAGAGACCACCATAAGAGAGGGCAGCGGGGGAAGTAGTGTCAGAATCGGAGAGCCAGGTTTCAGTAACGGCAAGAAGGCTAAAGGATTTGGATAGAAAGAGGTCGTGGATAGCAGTCAGCTTGTTACGGACGGATCTGGCATTCCAGATCCGTGGCATAGTATTAGCATAATATGCATACTATTGTTGCATAGTATTAGCTTGGTAGTTAAACTTGTATTGCTTTCTTCCACACCATAATTTATAATGCATTATAAATGATGGTGTGGAATTATATTTGCAAAATTGAAAACTGTGCCTGTGTCATAATACAGGTTATTAAATATGTATCTTTATTATATAAGGAGTAGAAGGTGAATGTGCAGAGAGAGAATATCAGCTGTTAGACTTTTAACCAAATTATATAGACTCCAAGACCTGTGTACTGTTTATAGCATTCACTATGTCTATGAGCTAGATCAGGAATAGTAACCTTTCAACACCAAAATACAAAATACATATACAGTATGACTCCTAGCATACAGGATCAGCAAGCAGCTTTGACATTAGATATCTCTAAGCATTAAAGATTGATTTAAACAACAATATTACTATTAGCTGCCTGTCAGTACGTGCCATGATTCTTAGTCTGGTTTCACAAAATAATGATTACCACAATTCGCAGAAACAGACTACTACAGTCAGCTAACAGCAATCTATCTGATTTTCTGCCAGGCTGCCTGCCACATATGATGATCAAGATGCAGACTGTCCTGACATGGCTGCAGGGCTGAGGGAGGTGATGAATTTGCTGAGGGGGTGATGACATGGAAGTCATGATGATATGGCTGAGGTGGGGGGTGATGACATGGCTGGAGGGGGGGGATGATGACATGGCTGGAGGGGGGGTGATGACAAGGCTGGGGGTGATGAATTGCCTGTGGTGCCGATTCATCTATTAAAAAAAAGAGCAACTTTCAAGTGACATGATAGATGTGTTATTGTAATGACATCCTTTTCATTTTCATATGTTCTGTGATTTTACTAGCTAACTAAGTAATTTTAAATCTCATTAACTTCAGAATTTATAGGCTCAAAACCACAGCCTGAAATGAAGTAGGGTGGGGCATAAAATGGATGGCGGAGAATGATCTCTGTATTATGTGGGAGCCACGAGAATGCTCTCTGTATTGTGTGGCAGTCATAAGGATAGTTTCTCTGGTGACCAGGGGCAGGCTGGGCTGGGGGGCAACTGCCCCCCCAGGTCAGTCCCATAGTGGACTTTCTTGGGCTGGGTCACTGGGCCACCTGCATTTTTTCCATTAAAATAGACTGCTAAGTTAAGTTTTGCCCCCGGGTTA
The DNA here is from genome assembly GCF_038048845.1 of Mixophyes fleayi. Taxonomy (NCBI): domain Eukaryota; kingdom Metazoa; phylum Chordata; class Amphibia; order Anura; family Limnodynastidae; genus Mixophyes; species Mixophyes fleayi. Next base: position 129,993,403 of record NC_134404.1, on the reverse strand, counting down.
ACATTTGCCAGCCCTCCCTTGCTGGTGACCAGAATGTTAAATACCAGTCAGATGGGGCTGCTAGATGTTTGATTATAGCTCTTTGATAGCATTTTTCATGTATTTTGTTGTCTATATATGCCTGTGCTATGGGGTAGTTTTATCTGGTCGTAATACAGTGTTGTGTTTGAACTGAAGAGCCTAATTATTTTGTGCTTCTTAGCATTTTGTTACTATTTTACAATTTTAAAAGATTTTAAAAACAGGACTCCAATTTTCCAGAATTCATCCAAATGACAACAAAGCTGCAAGAACAAGCAAGAGAGAACATCAGATAGTCAAAGCTGCAAGAACAGGTAAGAGAGAAAGGCACAATGTGTCTAAATTTGAATGCTGGAAAATGCTCATGAATATTCATTAATGAGATCCAGATATATGCCTAATATGATATGTTGAATGTAAATATATAGCTGCCTATGTGAATATTTGTTGTTCTGCATGTGCAGTATGATTATTTTGTTTGTTGCTGAATACAAAGGTAAACATTGGTTGTGGGGAGGAACGTTACAGGTGTATTAGCCTAAGGCAGCCGGAACCCTTAATCAGGTCATACCAAAGCCATTATATATAGAATAGAACATACAATTTAAAATAAACAGAAGTATTTAAACTTTGATGGAATGACCACATGTGAAAAAAATTCACTTTTGCTTCTCTGCCAGATAGTGGGAGAATGCAGAGGGTTAATGGGGTGTGGTGTAGAGTACTGGGTGATAATTGTTTCTTCATGCATTCTGCGTGTTGTGATGCATAATGCTCTGCTCCAAAACTTCCCACTATTGCAGTTACCCGAGCAGAATTAATTTATTGATTAAATTATTAAGTTTAATTGGTTAAATTAATTCATTCAGCCCAGGGAATTGCAATGGGATTATGCAGGAAGTCTGGCAGCAGATCATTTTGTTTGTCAGCTGGTGGAAGGAAATATATTTGTTGATCCAGAATTGACTCCCAGTTGTAACTCCTTGTCACAGAGATGGCAGAAATGTGCAAATCATTTTTGGTTACACAAACAAAACTGTAGATATGTCCAAATGTCCCACAAGTTCTTTAAAATAACATTTGATATCACCTAAATTTTAACACCCAATAGCTTTTATCATTAATTTCCGTATTTTTTAAGATATAAAAATAATAAACCACAGGAAGCAATATATACTGAAAATAAATGAAATAATGCTTATCTGTTGTATTGTTTGTGATTATATACATATAATCACAAACAAACCAATATCACATTGGCTTGTGTGTATTTTGTATTTTATGATTTGTGGACAATGGTTAAAATACTCAATGTAACCCTCTCACAAACCTTTCTCTTTCAGATTTCAAGCATTTATTACACTGAATCATAAACAGGAATCAGCAACAATCTAACCTTACCTGCAGTAACCAATCAGTGGTTTGGTGAAACCTTCAGCCCAATTCATGCCACTATCCTTATACAGCATCAGAACATATGAAACAAATCCATCAGTGGTCACCACAGCCTGGTACGTGTTGGTCTATACATATAAAGAAGAATAGAATATTACTGATCAAATCATTATGTCAGATCAAGATATTTGACTTATAGTTATAATTTGGGAATTAGTTACATTTATCTGATCTACTTACCTGATCATCATTGTCCTTTGCTGGATATGCAGGAATGTTCTCCCAGGTAATCTTCAGTGTCCACTGTGCAGAGTATGAAGGGTTCATATGCTTTCTGATCAGGTCCTCAACTCTTTTAATGACCGCATTATTGGTTTGGTTGTATATCTGACAAGTATTAATTATCAGGTATTAATCATTGTGAATCAATCTATGTTTAAGTACTACATTCTACTTTCAATAGGTGTAATGTCTGACATAGTATAGGATGTCCCAATCTCTATTTTGAGCTACATTTGTGAGCAGCAGGATGACTAAGTGGTTAGCACTTCTGTCTCACAGAACTGGGGTCATGAGATCAATTTCTGACCATGGCCATGACCATGTGTGGAGTTTGTATGTTCTCCCCGTGTTTGCATACATTTCCTCCTGGTGCTCCAGTTTCCTCCCACACTCCAAAAAAAACATTAGTAGGTTAATTGGCTGCTTTGAAATTGACCATAGTCTCTCTCTCTGTCTGTCTGTGTGTATGTGTGTATGTTAGGGAATTTAGACTATAAGCTCCAATGAGGCAGGGGCTGATGTGAGTTCTCTGTACAGCGCTGCGAAATTAGTGGCACTATATAAATAGCTGATGATAATGATGTGCTCCTCTTGCTTCAGCTGTGCCCTCATTCACTTAGAATGTAAGCTCTCTAATGAACCCTTTGATTTCATGTCTGTATTTATTTTGGCTACCTTGTATGTCCCTGTGTTATGTATGTACTATTCTCCTACTATACGACGCTGCAGAGCATTGTGGCACCTTACAAATCTACAATAATAGTAATAATAATAATAATAGGTGTAGTTTCTAACATAATATAGGGTGTGTGTACTTTATAGACATCTTAGTATTTACTGTGCATCATTTCCAATACAATAAATTACCAGTAAAAAATCTACTGAAATTACCTGGTAGTATGTAGTACCCATGTTTTTAGAGCAATCTGCATCACTCCAAAACACAGCGATTGTGGCCACATTATAATTTGCACTGAATCCATTGGGTGGAGGGTTAGGGTAAGAGAAGATGTTATTTCTGGATATTGGGAAGATGATTTGTCCATTGTCTGTGTACTGCAAAGAAAACACAATTCAAACTGTTATTTTTTTCATAGTCATAGACAAGTCCTCAAATGGAAATCTGGATCTTCAAAATCAGTACTTACATATACAAAGTTCCTTATCTGTTTTCCAAAGGGAAATCCCATAATTGGCTGGAACAATGGAGAGGTAAAATCTGTTGATCTCTGGTAATAGGACGTATCACCATTATCTATTCCATAGTCAAAAAGTTGAACAGCTACAGGAAAACATAGCTAGGATTACATGGGTGCAGATAAAGGCATCACATGGGTGCAGATAAGAAATAATAGATACAAAACAATTATTTGCACATGAACTATATTAATAGTCACAGGTACATTGGTTTCAGGTAAAAACTCAGAAGAAAGCAATGAGTTACAATCAATGCTAAACTATTGGGTATATTTTTATTCTTTTAATGTTAAATGTTGTAGCTTTAATTTATATTTGAAACAGTGTTTTACAACTGTACATTACTTTTAAGAATGTTTTTGTAGGTGTTTAGTTTTCTACATTTAGCTGTATGGGAAAATGTAGAAATGTTGATCATATTACTAAAGCAAATTACTGCACCAGTAGAGTCCACTATTTTCTAAATGTTGGTATATATCTCTCATCTAAATTTCTGTCACTTTTACAAGGGTTGCTTTCCCAGAACAATATCCTTATATTAAACAGACAAAAGAAAAAGAAAGTTCTAAAATTGGAGGCACTATTTTATATATCAATACATAGACTTGTTCTAAATTACAGATTTCTCTTGTAGATGTCTTAAAAAATGTAATTTATATTTCAAATATTTTAAATAAAACCGATTGAGTATGGTAATACTGAATTGATATTGCGAAATATAGGATATAAAAAGTGATAAAGTAATCAAAATAACGCAATAGAATAAAATCTGGGGAGAAAAGGTTTATTGTCAAATGAATTATCTGATGAAGGCGAATCATTTGACACCTCATTATATATTTAGTAACCACACCATTACTGACAATATACTATCCCTGCTGTATAAGTATATGAACTGAATACTACGAGATTATCTCTATAAATAAGTGTAAAGACACTGCCATAAAGGGAATATAGAGGATCAAAAGGGGAACAATAAATATTTTCTCACCCAGATTTTAATCAATTGCACTATTTTCATTACTTTATCACTTTTTTTATCCTACATTTCACAATATCAATTCAGTATTACCCTACTCGAGTCAATAATAAATCTACATTAGCTAGAAAAAATTGAAATTGAGAACAAATCTAAGTATTGGTATATAAAATAATGCATCCAATATTAGAACTCTCTCTTTCTTTTGTTTGTATAAAATGTAGAAATGTGTTACAATAAAATTACACAATACATAGATCAATCAATGTTTCATTACACTCTGCTTACCTCCATTCAAGCTACCACTTGTGCTGGAACGTGTGGCTGCTGAAGTTGCTGTCGTTGATGTTGTAGTTGATAAAATTGTTGATATTGTAGACATGCTTGTGACAGGCATTACACTAGTCACAGAGGAGTTGGAAGTTGTGGTAATGATGGTCTGATTGTTAGATAATGTTGGACTTGTACTGCTTGATGGTGTCATATTTTGTAATGTTGTTACAGTGTTTGTTGTACCATTGTTAGGTAAAGTTAAATTTGGAACTTCAGTTGTGGTATTTCCTGGTACAACAAGAAAATGTGATATATATATATATATATATATATATATATATATATATATATATATATATATCCATACACTTTGCAAAAGCAGTGTTGCTATACAACATATGCTTTTATCAGTGGACAGATGAAATGTAATACACGTTCTAAGAATATGAGTAATTGGACAATAATGACACTACAGTCTAAAGTCTAACAGTTATTTTAACCACTTTTAATATTGACAATCTTGGGATTGTTCTATGGTGTGTAGAGTGCAGGATTTCAAGGTACATTGTACTCACCAATGCACTGGTGTTTGCCATCACTTTCATATCCAGGGATACACTCACAGGAGTAGTTTCCAGGTAAGTTCGTACAATTGGCATTTACAGCACATAGTCTAAAGCAGACTTGTCCAACATGCGGCCCTCCAGATGTTGTGAAACTACAAGTCCCAGCATGCCCTTCCAGCTATCAACAGGTTGTCTACTTGCAAAGCATGCTGGGTCTTGTAGTTTCACAACACCTGGAGGGCCGCAGGTTGGACAGGCCTGGTCTAAAGCATAGTGGCTTATTTTAACCACTTTTAATATTCACAATCTTGAGATTGTCCTCTGGTGTAAAGGGTGCAGGATATTAAGGTTTATTGTACTCACCATAACACTGGTATTTGCCATCATTTACCTCACATCCATAACTATTGTAGCGATAATTTATTTTTTAAATAGTCATTTACAGTTTTACAATTTTTTAAGAATGTTTTTCTAGGTGTTTAGTTTTCTACATTTAGCTGTATTGTAAAATATAGAAATGTGTTACAACTTAAAATTACACAATCTATCTATCCATCAATGTTTCATTACACTCTGTTTACCTCCATTCAAGCTACCACTTGTGCTGGACAGTGTGGTGGCTGAAGTTGCAGTTGTTATTGATGTTTTCGTTGATGTATCTGTTGATGTTGTTGACGTGCTTGTGACAGGCAATACACTAGTCATAGAGGTGTTGCTAGTTGTGGTAATGATGGTCTGATTATTAGATACTGTTGGACTTGTACTGCTTGATGGTGTCGTACTTTGTAATGTTGCTACAGTGTTTGTTGTTCCATTGATAGGTAAGGTTACAATTGAAACTTCAGTTGTGGTATTTCCTGGTAAAACAAGAAAAAGTGATATATATATATACATACATATATGCACTCTGTAAAAGCAGTGTTTCTATACAACATTACAACATATGCTTTTATCAGTAGACAGATAAAATGTAAAACACGTTCTAAGGATATCAGTATTTAGACAATAGTGAAACTATAGTCTAAAGTCTAGTGGCTTATTTTAACCACTTTTAATATTGAGAATCTTGAGAATACCATCTGGTGTGAAGAGTGTAGAATATTAAGGTGTATTTTACTACCAATACACGGGTGTTTGCTAGAGATGCTCACTAACCCCCGTGTTTTGGTTTTGTTTTTGGTTTTGGATCTGGATTACCTCCGTGTTTTGGCTTTGGTTTTGCAAAACCGCCCTTGCGTGTTTTGGTTTTGTTTGGTTTTGTTTTGCTATTTTCATTAAAAATCAATGTTTTTGGCCCTAAAAAAAACAAATAGTGCTCCACCTTGTTCTAGGATAAGTAATGTAATTGTAAATCTAATAAATTATCCAAAAAATAGTTTAATTCCTGGTAGGCGTTCATTAATTCTACACACAAACCAGATTGTCTTCCTCTCCATATATGGATATTGGCAATGCAGCCATCGTCTTTGGATGTATATTACACCCTACACTTATACTTAAATATGTAAAGAAATGGACAAAGGCAGTTTGGTTTCTGTCTCTATAGACCCCCCTACATTTGTAGAAAATACTAAAAAATTCAGCCGTTATAGACTGTACAATATTAATTGAAATGGAGAAAGCCAGTTTGGTTTCGGTCTCTCTAGGCCCCCCTTCACTTGTATAAAATACCCAAAAATTCAGCCGTTATAGACTGTACAATATTAATTGAAATGGAGAAAGCCAGTTTGGTTTCGGTCTCTCTAGGCCCCCCTCTACTTGTATAAAATACCAATAAATTCAGCCGTTATAGACTGTACAATATTAAGAGAAATGGACAAAGCCAGTTTGGGGTCACTCTGTCTATGACACCCTACCCTTAAGGAGAAATTGCCCAAACAGCAGCCTTTCAAGACGGTACGTGATATGGAAATGCCACAAGTCCCTTTCCTCTTTGGGGGTAGATTGCACCCTACACTTACATAGAATTTTTAAAAAGATGTTATCGTCATCATCTCCAGCTTCATCCTCACCCTCATCAGTGTGTACGTCATCATCACAGACTATCAATTCATCGCCACTTGAATCCGCCATTATAGAACAGTCAGTGCTTGGATGTCTTGGATGGTGAAGGCCTTCCTCGTGGAAGATGTAGTTAATTTTTATAAACATCATTTTCTCCACATTTTTGGGAAGTAACCTTCTACGGCAATCACTGACTAAGATCCCTGCTGTGCTGAACACTCGTTCAGAGTACACACTGGAGGGTGGGCAGCTTAAGTATTACAAAGCAAGTTTGTACATGGGTTTCCAAATGGCCTGCTTTTCTTCCCAGTAAGGAAAGGGACTGTCTGACATTTCCACATCAACTACCTCTTGAAAGTAATCCTTCACCATCCTTTGCATGTTAATACTCATATTGGATGGAGTTATGGGCAAGGTGACACATTTTTTAGAAAAATCCTTCAAACAAGCCCAGATGTTTAACTGTTCTGGTCTGCCCTCTGCGTCCTCCCTGTTATTTTTTTGAAAATTCAATTTTTTACTAGCAGCAGCTGCTTGAGAAACTGAAGGAGGACACGTCGTCAAGCCAAGGCCAAGTTCAGCGGACAACTTGCTGAGCAATAGCTCCTTCCAAAAATTCACATCTCGTTCATTTTGAAGCAAAGAATCAGTGTACGTCTTAAACCTTGGATCAAGCACAGTGGCCAAAACGTACTGATCCGAGCTCAAGATCTTAATAACTTGAGTATCATTGTGAAGCGAATTAAGTACTTGATCGACATGACCAACATACTTTGCGGAATTGCTTGATTTCATCTCCTCCCTCAGTTTCTCAAGCTGCTTTTCCAATAGTCTAATTAAAGGAATGACTTGGCTCAAACTAGCAGAATCTGCACTCACTTCACATGTCACAATTTCAAATGGTTTCAGCACCTTGCACAGTACTGAAAGGATTCCCCACTGTGTAAGACTGAAATACATGCCCCCTCCTTTCCCAATGTCATGGCTTGTGCAATACACTTGGATGGCTTTGCGCTGTTCCTTCATCCTCTGCAGCACGTACAGGGTGGAATTCCACCTAGTTACCACCTCCTGCTTAAGTTGTTGGCAAGGCAAGTTAAACTGCTCTTGGATCTGCTGCAATCTCCTACATGCTGTGGCCGAATGCCTGAAATTGCCTGAAATCTTACGGGCCACCGAAAGCATCTCCTGCACCTCACGGTTACTTCGTAGGAAGCTCTGCACCACCAAGTTGATGGTGTGAGCAAAACAGGGAATGTGCTGGAAATCACGCAGCTGTAATGCTTGCACTATATTGTTGGCATTATCAGAAATGACATATCCTGGGGAGAGTCCAAGTGGTATAAGCCATGTATCAATCACATCTCTTAGTTTGCGTAACAAATTGTCAGCTGTATGCCTGTTAGTGAAGCCGGTGATACAAGAAGTGGCCTGCCTGTGACAAATGTTACGTAGTGGTGTACATGCTGCTGCTGTTCCTGCTGGTGAAGGTGAATGACCAACCCAGTGGGCTGTCACAGTCATATAATCTTTGGTTTGACCTTTAACTTGTCCACGTATCTGTGGACAGTGGGCAGAATGGCATTTTTCAGCGCAATCTCTACATTTGTACACACTTTTTGGTATAGTTGTGGAATAGCTTTACGGGAAAAATGTTGTCGCGATGGAATTCTGTAACGCGGACACAAAACCTCAATTAACTGTGAAAAACCAGCTGCGTTTATTGTGGAGATTGGACGCAGATCTAACACTAACATGGCAGCCATGGCGTCTGTGATTCGCTTGGCAACTGGGTGACTGCTGTCATATTTGCTTCCCCTCGCAAATGATTGTTTCACAGTTAATTTGCTGAAATGTAGGACTGCTCATTTTCTTGACCTGCCTCTGGGATGATGATTCACCCCCAGCAGCAGCAACAGCAGCAGCAGTGGGACTAACGCTTTCGTCAGAGGAATCAATAATAGTGCAGGAGGCATCCAGCCTTAATAATTGGGATGCAGGGCTAACTCTGAGCGCTACTGAGGATATTGATGAGGATGGTGTGGTGGGTGTATTTTGTAGCCGTCGGGATGTCGGTGAGCGGAGGGTCCTAGCTGATGATGGAGTGCTTGTAATTTTTTTGGAAGAACTTTCAGCTTTTCCCAACACTTTGCCATGAACTCTCGTCAAATGGCGTAACATAGACGAGGTTCCAAGATGGTTAAGGTCCCTCCCTCGAATGACTGTGGCTTGACATACACTACAAATGGCTATACAGTTGTCTGGATTGGGGTAGAAATAATTCCACACATAAGAAGTGGATTTTTTTGTTTTATGGCCTGGCACGTGCCAGAACTGCTGCCACTGGTGCAGGACTGACACAAACAACCTCATCCTCATCAACATCCTCATTAGCGCCCTCGTCACCTTCACAAATCTCCCCCTCTTCCTCTTCTATTTCCAAAGTAGCATCCTCAATTTGTGTATCACCGTCTACTCTCGGGCTGTTCAGGCACACATCAGCAGAACTGCTGAAAGGGCCCTCCTTTATGGGTACACTAACAGAATGCTCACGATCAGACATACCACTGTTGGATGGACTCTCCACAGGGATTGGTGTCATTTCTGATTCAGAGCAAACATTATCCTCCAATGCCTAACTGTTATCTTGCAGCTTGGCTTTGACGCGTAACAGTAGTTGTGCACCACTTATAGGCTCGGTAACATTTTTGGATCTGCCACTAATAGAGAAAGGCAAAGGCCTCATTCTCTCTTTGCCACTGCGTGTGTAGAATGGCATGTTGGCAATTTTTTTTTTATCAGCAGTTAACTTTTCCTCAGTTAGACTTTGTTTTCGCTTCAACACCGTAAATTTTTTCTTGGTGTGTGTTTTTTTGGATGATTTCAAAAGGTGTAGTTTGACATCGCCTTTCCCAGATGACGTACTGGGAATACTACCATCAGGACTGGTGACAGAACCTGGTTGCTCATATGTGGACTGCTTTGAATCCATTCTGAGCCAAAAGCACTTGTAGTGCTACAAATTGTTTTTGACATTGCTGCAATATAGTTCTTTTTTCACAGCCAGATAAATTTCTGTAAAAGAATGGGGACACTCCAAAAACAAATAGAAGTGCTAAATATAGTTCTTATTAAAGTGCTGCAATATAGTTCTTTTTTTCACAGCCAGATAAGTTTCTACAAAATAATGGGGGACACCCCAATAGCACTTGGAGTGCCAGAAACTGAACAAAAAACCCTCCTCTCTTCTCCTCTTACTGCTGTAACAATCTGGTATTAAGCTTTCAATGCTGTTTAATGCAATCAATCACTGTTCCTGCGCTGATATAGCCAGTGTGACCTAACACTGCTCTCTCCATGTCAAATGGTGATGGATTGCTGTGGAGGCTGGGATTTATGCTTTTTAAATCTCGCGAGATCCGAGCCCAGAGAAACGAATACGTCACGATGACGTTTTGCCTCGATTTCGAAACCGAATGGGTGGGAGAGTACCGAGCGTACTCGGCTCGGTACTTGGATACCCTAAATTCGGTTGAATTCAGATCTCGGGGAATCGAGCCCGCCCATCTCTAGTGTTTGAAATCATTTACTTCAAATCCATATCTATTGTAGCGATAATTTATTTTTTAAATACTCATTTACAGTTTTACAATATTTTTAAGAATGTTTTTGTAGGTGTTTAGTTTTCTACATTTAGTTGTATTGTAAAAAGTAGAAATGTGTTACAACTTAAAATTACACAATCCATCTATCCATCAATGTTTCATTACACTCTGTTTACCTCCATTCAAGCTACCACTTGTGCTGGGCAGTGTGGTGGCTGAAGTTGGAGTTGTTATTGATGTTGTCGTTGATGTAGCTGTTGATGTTGTTGACGTGCTTTTGACAGGCATTACACTAGTCATAGAGGTGTTGCTAGTTGTGGTAATGATAGTCTGATTATTAGATACTGTTGGACTTGTACTGCTTGATGGTGTCGTACTTTGTAATGTTGCTACAGTGTTTGTTGTTCCATTGATAGGTAAGGTTACGATTGAAACTTCAGTTGTGGTATTTCCTGGTAAAACAGGAAAAAGTGAGATATATATATGCATAAATGCACTCTGTAAAAGCAGTGTTTCTATACAACATTACAACATATGCTTTTATCAGTAGACAGATGAAATGTAAAACACGTTCTAAGGATATCAGTAATTGGACAATAATGACACTATAGTCTAAAGTCTAGTGGCTTATTTTAACTACTTTTAATATTGACAATCTTGAATATACCCTCTGGTGTGAAGAGTGTAGGATATTAAGGTATATTTTACTACCAATACACGGGTGTTTGCCATCATTTACTTCATATCCATATCTATTGTAGCGATAATTAATTTTTAAATAGTCATTTACAGTTTTACAATATTTTTAAGAATGTTTTTGTAGATGTTTAGTTTTCTGGACTTAGCTATATGGTGGTAAAATGTACAAATATGTTACAACTTAAAATTACACAATCTACCTATCCATCAATGTTTCATTACAGTCTGTTTCCCTTCTTTCAAGCTACCACTTGTGCTGGTCAGTGTGGTTGCTGAATCTAAAGTTGCTGTTGGAGATGTTGATGTATTGGATGTAGCTGTTGATGTTATTGACGTGCTTGAAACAGGCATTACACTAGTCATAGAGGAGTTGGTAGCTGTGGTAATGATGGTCTGATTATTAGATACTGTTGGACTTGTACTGCTTGATGGTGTTGTATTTTGTAATGTTGCTACAGTGTTTGCTGTTCCATCACTAGGTAAAGTTACATTTGGAACTTCAGTGGTGGTATTTTCTGGTAAAACAAGAAAAAGTAATATATATATATATATATATATATTATATATATATACACTCTGCAAAAGCAGTGTTTCTATATAACATATGCTTTTATAAGTAGACAGATGAAATGTAATACACGTTCTAAGGATATGAGTAATTGGACAATAGTGACACTAAAGTCTAGTGGCTTATTTTAACCACTTTTAATATTAACAATCTTGAGATTGTCCTTTGGTGTGAATAGTGCAGGATATTAAGGTGTATTGTACTCACCAATACACAGGTGTTTGCCATCATTTACTTCATATCCATATCTATTGTAGAGATAATTTATTTTTAAATAGTCATTTACAGTTTTACAATATTTTTAAGAATGTTTTTGTAGGTGTTTAGTTTTCTACATTTAGTTGTATTGTAAAATGTAGAAATGTGTTACAACTTAAAATTACACAATTCATCTATCCATCAATGTTTCATTACACTCTGTTTACCTCCATTCAAGCTGCCACTTGTGCTGGACAGTGTGGTGGCTGAAGTTGCTGTTGTTACTGATGTTGTCGTTGATGTAGCTGTTGAAATTGTTGACGTGTTTGTGACAGGCATTACACTAGTCATAGAGGAGTTGATAGTTGTGGTAATGATGGTCTGATTATTAGATACTTTTGAACTTGTACTGCTTGATGGTGTTGTACTTTGTAATGTTGCTACAGTGCTTGTTGTTCCATTGATAGGTAAGGTTACAATTGAAACTTCAGTTGTGGTATTTCCTGGTAAAACAAGAAAAAGTGAGATATATATATATATACATATATACATATATGCACTCTGTAAAAGCAGTGTTTCTATACAACGTTACAACATATGCTTTTATTAATAGACAGATGAAATGTAATACACGTTCTAAGGATATGAATAATTGGACAATAGTGATACTATAGTCTAAAGCAGGGCTCGGCAACCTTTTTCTGTCAGTGTGCCAGAAAAAATCTTTTCAAGCCCAGGAGTGCCAGTTGTATATGTGTGTATGTGATATTATGCCTCATATTTACTCTCTGGAGACTCAGCACGCACATCCACACACCATTCGTTCCACAAGGGAACCATGGAGCTGCTTTATTAAAACAGCCGAAGATTATTAAAATGGAACTGTTGCATTTCGGCTATCTTTGGCTGCTTTAGTAAGGCAGCTGCAGAGCTCCGGAGTGCCAGAAAGAAGTGGTCAAAGTGCCACATCTGGCACGTGTGCCAGGGGTTGCCTACCCCTGGTCTAAAGTCTAGTGGCTTATTTTAACTAGGGATGTGCACCGGCCACTTTTGGTGTCTCGTGTTTTGTGTTTTGGGTTCGGATTTGCTTGATGTTTTGGGTTCGGATTTGTTTTGCAAAACACCTGTCGAAAGGTTTTGGTTCGGATTTAAGGTTTTGGATTCGGATTTATTTCGAAAAAAGCATAAAAAGTTCCAAAATCAAGTTTTTGGGCTTATTTTCACTCCTACACTATTATTAACCTCAATAACATTCAATAACAATCATTTCCACTAATTTCCAGTCTATTCTGAACACCCTCACACCTCACAATATTGTTTTTAGTCCAAAACATTTCACCGAGGTAGCTTTCTGGACTGCATAGTGGAGTGGTCCCGGTACCCAATTTGGTACCGGGGCCACAATATATCACCCTCAACTGGTCTCAATTCCACCAAAAAAGTATCTGGACTGTGTAGTGGATTGGTCCCCACAATATAAAAAAACACTCAACTGGTCTGAATTCCACCAAAAAAGTATCTGGACTGCGTAGTGGAGTGGTCCCCACAATATAATAAAAAAACCCTCAACTGGTCTGAATTCCACCAAAAAAGTATCTGGACTGCGTAGTGGAGTGGTCCCCACAATATAATAGAAAAAAACCAATTGTTCTGAATTCCACCAAACAAGTATCCGGACTGCGTAGTGGAGTGGCCCCGGTACCCAATTTGATACCGGGGCCACAATATAATAAAAAAAAACTAAATTGTTCTGAATTCCACCAAACAAGTATCTGGACTGCTTAGTGGAGTGGTCCCCACAATATAATAAAAAATCCCTCAACTGGTCTGAATTCCACCAAAAAAGTATCTGGACTGCGTAGTGGAGTGGTCCCCACAATATAATAAAAAAAAAAACAATTGTTCTGAATTCCACCAAACAAGTATCTGGACTGCGTAGTGGAGTGGCCCCGGTACCCAATTTGATACCGGGGCCACAATATAATAAAAAAAAAACTCAATTGTTCTGAATTCCACCAAACAAGTATCTGGACTGCGTAGTGGAGTAGTCCCCACAATATAATAAAAAATAACCAATTGTTCTGAATTCCACCAAACAAGTATCTGGACTGCGTAGTGGAGTGGTACCCACATTATAATAAAAAATCCCTCAACTGGTCTGAATTCCACCAAAAAAGTATCTGGACTGCGTAGTGGAGTGGTCCCCACAATATAATAAGAAAACCCTCAACTGGTCTGAATTCCACCAAAAAAGTATCTGGACTGCGTAGTGGAGTGGTCCCCACAATATAATAAAAAAACCCTCAACTGGTCTGAATTCCACCAAAAAAGTATCTGGACTGCGTAGTGGAATGGTCCCCACAATATAATTAAAAAAAAACATTTGTTGTGAATTCCACCAAAAAAGTATCTGGACTGCGTAGTGGAGTGGTCCCCACAATATAATAAAAAAAAACCTCAACTGGTCTGAATTACAGTGCACAGATGGCGGACACTGGATTTACGTCTAAAACCAACATAGTAGTTAAGGGCGCAGTTCCTCTTTTTTGTGACTGCAGAAACAATTAACGTAGTAATAGAAATGACAGTTTTTGGGTTTTTTTAAATAAAGAAAGAAAGAAGGTAGTAATAGAAATGGCAGTTATTCGAATCCCCAGGGGAGTCTAAGGGCTAGATTTACTAAGCTGCGGGTTTGAAAAAGTGGGGATGTTGCCTATAGCAACCAATCAGATTTTAGCTTTCAATTATTTAGTACCTTCTATAAAATGACAACTAGAATCTGATTGGTTGCTATAGGCAACATCCCCACTTTTTCAAACCCGCAGCTTAGTAAATCTAGCCCTAAGTGGGGTGAGCCACAGAGAGATTATTTCCCTCAGTTTCTCTAACAGGTTGTCAGTGTTGTGCCTCTTCTTAAAACCTGTGATACATAACTACACACACTCGGCAAAGCTTTTACAAATTATCTGCGGCACAGGAGAGTACCACTGGACTGTACTTTAATAGCAGTACCTATTATTTTTGGGTACAGCAACAGTGAATGATCGTAGTTAGACTTTTAAATAGCAGTACAAGCTAGATTTTTTTACATTTTGTAATATTTTTTTTCCAATAATTTTTTTTTTTAAATTAATTTTTTATAATTTTTTTTATAAATTTAAATTTGTTTTTTTAGAACTTTTGGATAACTTGGAAATAACAATGCCCTTAGCAGAACAGACCACAGGACACAGGAAATACAGAAAGAAAGAAGGTAGCAATAGAAATGGCAGTTCCTCTTTTTTGGAACTGCACAAAAAGTGATGAAAATGAAGGTGGAGCTGGTGGCATGTCACGGTCCTCTTCCGAGGACAATCTCCTGACCAGCAGGTCTTTGCACCGCTGTAGACTTGTGTCCGCCGGAAACAGAGACACAACATACGCTTTAAACCGAGGATCGAGAATGGTGGCCAGAATGTATTCCTCTGACTTTAAAAGACTGACCACCCTCGGATCCTGGCAAAGTGTACGAAGGGCTTCATCCACAAGAGCTACATGCTTGGTGGAATCGCAATGGGGAGACGTATGTGGGGTTAGACGTGTGTGATTTCTACACTAAGTGGGATTTTCTCACAAAGTGGACGAAAATGCACAGTTAGACAACACAGTTGGACAAACATTGGACTACATTTGACTTGATTTAACTCCCAGCAATAAGCAGCATCTGCCACAGCCTATTTCTGCACTACTTGTCTATTTATATGGAAGACTGCTAAGAGGTAATTCTTAAAATACCCTTGCTTTTTGCTTTTACCCCCTTTTTTCACAATGTTTCACAAATTGCTTTTCGTAGTCTCATTTCATGGCATGATCTTTAGGACTGTGTCATCTTTCACCCCTCCACCAACACACAAATTTGTTCATATTGCACCTGCATTACTCCACTCACCTCTATTTAACACCCATGAACTGTTGTCCTATTTATTATCTCTAACAAGTACAGCCTCCACCTGTCGCCAGAAAATAAAAGGCCACACATCTTACAATCCCCTTGCCTATCTTTCGCTCACTCTGCTTCTATTAGCTGGTGATATATCACCTAATCCAGGTCCCCCACACTCCTCACACACACATACATCAGAACACTACCGTTCTATAGCAAACCTCAAACACATCACCTGTCTACCCTCTCTTCCAAAGTCCTTTAAATGTGCCCTTTGGAATGCACGATCTGTTTGTAACAAACTTACCTCCGTTCATGATCTCTTCCTCTCAAAAAACCTCAACCTTCTGGCAATAACAGAAACATGGCTCATGCAATCAGACACTGCCTCACCTGCAGCACTTTCACATGGTGGCCTCCATCTCACCCACACCTCCAGACCTGAAGGCAGACAAGGAGGTGGGGTTGGACTACTTCTCTCCCCACAGTGCACATACACAGTTCTACCAAATGTCCCATCACTCACGTTCACATCTTTTGAAGTACATGCTATTCGCATTTTTAATCCATTCTCCCTACGTGTTGCGGTGATCTATCGTCCCCCTGGAGCACACCAACAATTTATTGAGGATTTCTCTGCATGGCTCCCTCACTTCTTATCATCAGACATCCCCACCATCATCATGGGTGACTTCAACATCCCCATTGATAACCCACCTTCCAAAGCTGCTTCCAAACTACTCTCTCTAACATCCTCACTTGACCTCTCCCAGTGGATTGAATCATCTACTCATAAGGATGGCCACTGCCTTGATCTTGTTTTCTCTAGACTATGCTCAGTTTCTAACTTTATTAATACACCCTTCCCCCTCTCGGATCATCACCTTATCAGCTACACTCTCACCCCCACTGCTCTAACCTCTCTACTGTCTAACTCAACCAAGCCTCCTCATACTCGTAGAAATCTGAATTCTATTAATCTTCAACAATTTTCCACCTCTCTCCAACACCTTCTCTCCCCTATCTCTACATTCTCATCCCCTGAGATGGCAGTACCTCATTTTCACCTAACCTTAGCAACGGCCCTTGATCAAGTGGCTCCAGCGACACTTCATACTACACGTCGACTTCGATGTCAACCGTGGCACACCAAAGCAACACGAAATCTTCAAAAACTGTCCCGTAAAGCAGAACGTCACTGGCGTAAATCTCGAAGCTCTAATGACTTCTTCACATATACTTCTGTCTACCACTCCTATCGAAATGCTCTGGACACTGCAAAACAAACATACTTTCAATCTCTTATCTATGCTCAGGCTTCTAACCCCAAACGCCTTTTCAATACATTTAATCATCTTCTCAATCCTCCCACCCCGAACCCTCCATCTACTATCAGTGCTCAGGATCTTGCTACCTACTTCAAGGACAAGATTGATAAGATCAGACTAGAAATGGTATCCTCTTCCTCAACAAGCCATCAGCTCATTTCCTTCCCACTACCCTCTGACACCCTCTCTTCATTTGACCCCACAAATGAAGAGGAAATTTCTACGCTCTTCTTATCTTCCTACTCTACCTCCTGTCCTCTTGATCCTATTCCCTCGCAAATTGGTAGATCCCTGTCTTCTGTGCTCATTTCACCTCTAACTCAAATCTGTAATCTCTCACTCTCTACTGGCATCTTTCCATCACTATACAAGCATGCAGTGATTACTCCTATTCTAAAAAAACAAAACTCCGACCCAAACTCTCTCTCAAATTACCGTCCCATCTCTCAGCTCCCTTGCCCCTCCAAGCTTCTAGAGAGACTTGCCTACACTCGCCTCACACGCTTTCTTTCCGCAAACAACCTGTTGGATCCTCTTCAGTCAGGCTTTCGTTCTCAACACTCCACAGAGACTGCGCTGACCAAGGTTGTTAATGATCTGATCACTGCTAAGACTGAACGCCATTACTCTCTCCTAATTCTCCTTGATCTCTCGGCTGCATTTGACACAGTTGACCACTCTCTTCTCATACAAACGCTGCAATCCCTAGGTCTTCAAGACACAGTTCTATCCTGGTTCTCATCTTACCTCTCTAATCGCTCTTTCACTGTTAATTTCTCTGGAGCCACATCTGCTCCGCTTCCCCTATCAGTTGGAGTACCACAAGGCTCGGTGCTAGGTCCTCTGCTGTTCTCTATCTATACCGCTTCTCTTGGAAATCTAATAAGTTCCTTTGGCTTTCAGTATCATCTCTATGCGGATGATACCCAAATCTATCTATCCTCTCCTGATATCTCGACATCTGTGTTGTCCCGTGTAACTGACTGTCTTTCTGCCATTTCATCTTGGATGTCCTCTCGTCAACTCAAACTTAATCTTTCTAAAACAGAGTTAATAATATTCCCACCCGCCAACAAGAGCATACCTGACATTTCTATCTCTGTTGATAACATGACCATAAATCCCACCCCACAAGCTCGCTGCCTAGGTGTAATCCTTGATTCACGCCTATCCTTTGTTCCCCACATTGACTCTATATCTAAATCATGTTACATACATCTAAAGAACATTTCCAGAATCCGCACATATCTCACACAAGACACTGCTAAAACCTTAATTCATGCACTAATCATCTCCCGCATTGACTATTGCAATTCCCTCCTTACTGGTCTTCCCAAAAACAGACTCAAACCCCTAAAATCTATTTTGCATGCTTCGGCAAGACTGATTTTCCTTGCAAATAGCTATTCCTCTGTTGAATCACTCTGTATGTCTCTACACTGGCTGCCTGTCTTCTACCGAATCCAATATAAAATACTTTTACTAACCTACAAGGCCATCAACAAAGCTGCACCAACATACATCTCGTCTCTTGTCTCAAAATATCTCCCAACTCGGCAACTCCGTTCTGCAAAAGATCTGCGTCTCTCATCCACCCTCATTACATCCTCCCATTCCCGGTTACAGGACTTTTTTCGGGCTGCACCCACTCTATGGAACTCTCTCCCTCGCACAATAAGACTCTCCTCTGTTCTACAAACTTTCAAGCGTTCTCTGAAAACCTACCTATTCAGACAAGCGTATAATATTCCTCAACCACCATCTTAACCTCACTACCTTTAGCCTGTTACACAATTTCACACAAGACAACTACCCCCGGACCAACATTATTGTGTGACAGGATCATTTAGCTTATGAGTCACCCTACCTTTGCAGTCTGGCTGGGCCAAGATGCAAAATGTATACTTAACCTCATGTGTCAAACTCCCATTGTCCCATAGATTGTAAGCTTGCGAGCAGGGCCTTCTCACCTCTTTGTCTGTTTTACCCAGTTTGTTTATTAGTTTATTACATTTGTCCCCAATTGTAAAGCGCTACGGAATATGTTGGCGCTATATAAATAACTGATGATGATGATGATGATGATGGTGTACCAGCTTCTCCCTCACTTTCTCCAGCTGCTTCTGCAAAAGCCTGATCAGGGGAATCACCTGACTCAAGCTGGCAGTGTCGGAACTGACTTCTCATGTGGAAAGTTCAAATGGCTGCAGAACCTTGCACAACACGGAAATCATTCTCCAGTGCGCTTGATTAAGGCGCATCCCCACTCCTTTTCCTATGTCATAGGTGGCTGTGTAGGCTTGAATGGCCTTTTGATGCTCCTCCATCCTCTGCAGCATACAGAGGGTGGAGTTCTAGCACGTCACTATCTCTTGTTAATTTAGATTGCAAGGCTTGTAAATACTTTGAAGATAAAAAAAAGCAGGCTGCACAGACTGTGGAGCTAGAAAGTGAAATTAAATGGACCACGTTACTTTGGTGGCTGTCTATGCCCCCCCCCCCCCCCCCGCCCTACATTTGTAGTTGAATATAAAAAAAGCAGCCTGCATAGACTGTAGAACTAGAAATTCAAATATACAAAGAAATGGACAAAGGTAGTTTGGTATCTGTCTGCATCAGATCCCCTCTCCACTAGGAGTAAAATAGAAAACTATTCAGCAGTTATATAATCTAGAATATAAATAGAAATTGAGAAAGGAAATTTGGTATCTGTCTGCATCATAATCATCAACATCCTCCTCAGCGCCAGCTACATCAATATCCTCCTCCCGGTGTACAACATTCACACCTTCATTAGCCAAATCTGTAACTGGACTGTGGGTGATCCTTCCAGCATATGCAGAGGGCGTGCTGTAAATGGTGGAAGGAGCCACCTCTTCCCGTACAGTGATGGGAAGGTCAGGCTTCGCAACCACCAACACCCTTGGACTCGCCTTGGGGATTTGTGATAATTTCTCTTTAGAAGGCAGAGTTGTTTGCTGTGTTGTTGCTGACAGCATAACTCTCTTAAATTTTTTGTAGGGGGGGGAGGAGGGCTTAGTTCCTTGGGTGAAGCTGAACCACTAGTCATGAACACGGGCCAGGGCCTAATCCGTTCCTTGCCACTGCGTGTCGTAAATGGCATATTGGCAACTTTACGTTTCTCCTCAGATGATTTTAAGTTTCTCTTTTTGCTACTTTTACTGAACTTGGGCTTTTTGGATTTTACATGCCCTGTACTAGGAGATTGGGCATCGGGCTTGCCAGACGACGTTGATGGCATTTCATCGTCTATGTCATGACTAGTGGCAGCAGCTTCAGCATTAGGAGGAAGTGGGTCTTGATCTTTCCCTACTTTATCCTCCAAATTTTTGTTCTGCATTATATGTAGCACAAAAGAGTGTAGAGTGCAAAGCCTTTAAAAATTATATGCGGCACAGGAGAGTACCACTGGACTGGAGTTATACAGCAGTACCACTGGACTTATACTGCAGAATCAGTGAAATTTGTAATATGGCAGTAACAACAATGGACTTATACTGCAGAATGAGTGAACTTTGTAATATTGCAGTACCAATGGACTAATACTGCAGAATGAGTGAACTTTGTAATATTGCAGTACCACTGGACTTATACTGCAGAATGAGTGAACTTTGTAATATTGCAGTACCAATGGACTTATACTGCAGAATGAGTGAACTTTGTAATATTGCAGTACCACTGGACTTATACTGCAGAATGAGTGAACTTTGTAATATTGCAGTACCAATGGACTTATACTGCAGAATGAGTGAACTTTGTAATATAGCAGTACCAATGGACTTATACTGCAAAATCAGTGAACTTTGTAATATAGCAGTACCACTAGACTTATACTGCTGAATCAGTGAACTTTGTAATATAGCAGTACCAATGGACTTATACTGCAGGATTGTTTTGGGATATTTTTTTATTTTATTTTTTATAATTACTTTTTTTGTAATTTTTTTTATAACTTTTTTGGAAATTTTTTATAATTTGGGAATAATGAGGAAATAACAATGCCCTTAGAAGGACAGAGCACAGGACACAGCACCACTGGACTGAACAGGACACAGCACAGGACCCAGCAGCACCACTGAACTCAGAAGGACAGAGCACAGGACACAGCACCACTGGACTGAACAGGACACAGCACAGGACCCTGCAGCACCACTGAACTCAGAAGGACAGAGCACAGGACACAGCACCACTGGACTGAACAAAACACAGAGCACAGCACAGCACAGAACTGAACAGCAGGAGATATAGCAGATATAGCAGGACAGAGGACCACCTAACACACCCTCCCTCTACCCTGATCAATGCACGAGTGAAGATGGCGGCGACTAGCGGGGAATTTATAGGATCCGAGTATTGCGAGATCCGACAGCGGGATTATGACTCAGAGCCTCGGTTTCAGTTTTGCAATTGGCGGGAATACCCGGATCTGTCTCGGATCCGGCTCGGATCCGCAACGTTCGGGTTGGCTCGGATTTCAGAAATCCGAGTGCGCTCATCTCTAATTTTAACTACTTTTAATATTGACAACCTTGAGATTGTCCTTTGGTGTGAAGAGTGCAGGATATTAAGGTGTATTGTACTCACCAATACATGGGTGATTGCTATCATTTACTTCATATCCATATCTATTGTAGCAATAACTTATTTTTTAAATACTCATTTACAGTTTCACAAGAATGTTATTGCAGATGCTTAGTTTTCTGGATTTAGCTCTATGTTGGTAAAATGTACAAATATGTTACAACATAAAATACACAATCCATCTATCCATCAATGTTTCATTACAGTCTACTTACCTCCATTCAAGCTACCACTTGTGCTGGACAGTGTGGTTGCTGAACCTAAAGTTGTTGTTGGAGATGTTGATGTAGGGAATATTGCTGTTGATGTTATTGACGTGCTTGTGACAGGCATTACACTAGTCATAGAGGTGTTGCTAGTTGTGGTAATGATGGTCTGATTATTAGATACTGTTGGACTTGTACTGCTTGATGGTGTCGTACTTTGTAATGTTGCTACAGTGTTTGTTGTTCCATTGATAGGTAAGGTTACGATTGAAACTTCAGTTGTGGTATTTCCTGGTAAAACAGGAAAAAGTGAGATATATATATATATATGCATAAATGCACTCTGTAAAAGCAGTGTTTCTATACAACATTACAACATATGCTTTTATCAGTAGACAGATGAAATGTAAAACACGTTCTAAGGATATCAGTAATTGGACAATAATGACACTATAGTCTAAAGTCTAGTGGCTTATTTTAACCACTTTTAATATTGACAATCTTGAATATACCCTCTGGTGTGAAGAGTGTAGGATATTAAGGTATATTTTACTACCAATACACGGGTGTTTGCCATCATTTACTTCATATCCATATCTATTGTAGCGATAATTAATTTTTAAATAGTCATTTACAGTTTTTTTTTTTAAATCCAGTATTTTTTATTGGAAATTTTCAAGGTACATACATACCAACAACAAAACAAAAAAATAAACAAATACAGAAGAAAGAAAATACAGTCACAAATATGTCAATATTGAATATAAAATATTGGTTAAATTGTAAGACACCAGTATCGCATAATGATAACATTTGTACAATACTTAATTAGGAATATACATCGTAAATACTCTTGCATACGTACTCTGCAGAGGCGGGGCTCTGCTTTTTGTTATCAACTTTATTATTGTTATTATGTAATCCAGGGGAACCAGACCCTCATGTATTCGGGACATCATGACTAGAGGATACAAAATAAAATGGAGACTCCACCCACCTGTACCATATATTCTCAAACTTTGGCAATGCCTGCCTGCTCGTGTAAACAAATCTTTCATGCCCTATAGTGGCATTTACCAGGATTTTCCAACTCTTAATTGTGGGGCTCGTCGAGGCTAACCATAAGCGGGCTATGCTAACCTTAGCCACCATAAACAACTGGGAAATATAAATTTTTGTCAGCTTGTTGACCTTTCCCTTCAGACGGAGCCCAAATAAACAAGTGGCCGATGACCTAAGTGGGACTTCAATTCCCGTTTTTTGAACACATCGTATGACTCTTCGCCAGAAGTTTTGTATACAGGGACATTCCCAAATGAGATGCCAGAAATTGCCATTTTCCGAACTACATTTTGGACATTTAGAAGTGCTATCAGGGCGGAACTTAGCCAGCCTAATAGGAGTCAAGTAGGCCCTATGCAGAATGAACACCTGTATTTGCTGGAATTTTAATGATGCTGTGTAGCCACTAGTGCTATCCGTGACCATCCCCCATTCTTTGTCTGTTAAGGGACCAATATCTATTTCCCATTGATTTCTCAGGTCATTCAAGTCATTTACAGTGGATTCATACAAAAGACAGGAGTACATACATGAAATCAGACCCCTGTTGCTCAAAGCCTGTAACTGCTTTCTCAGTGGGGCTATGGCAACCACTGGTGACTCCCCTTTGAATTGTGTGTACATGGCATGTCTCAGTTGGAGGTAGGAAAAGAAAATTGTTCTAGGCACAGAAAATTCCCTGGACAACTGTTCAAAAGATTTAAGAACATTTACTTCATACAGTTGACCTACAGCCACTACACCATACCGGGACCACCGCCTGGACCCCACCACTGTGTCCAACTCCCTCAATCTCCTCGCCCCCCAAATAGGAGTACATGGATCTATATCTGTGAATCCCACCATTTTATTACTGACTGCCCAAATCTTAATTGCCTGAATCAGGAGCGGAGAAGCCTGTGGGCCGAGCCTCCCGGACAACAGTGCCTGCAAAGGCGTATGATTGGCATTGAATTGATGAACTAATATCCAGTGTAGATCCTGGTAACCCGGATCGGAAATCCATGCCTTGAGGTGGGTCAGTTGAGAAGCAATATAGTACAATTTTAAATTTGGGAACGCAAGACCACCACCAGCCCTGGACCTGCACAGCGAGCTGAGCTTAACCTTAGCCCTCCCCCCTCCCCAGACCAGAGAGGTCAAATAACGGTCAACACTGCGAAAGAAAGAGGGTGGGATATATATAGGTGATTGCTGAAGTATATATAAAAACCTTGGCTGCACCACCATCTTAATTAAGTTTATCCTGCCAGACACAGAAAGAGGGAGCTTCCTCCACACATGTATTTTTGATTTAAGATATTCAACCTGAGGCTGTAAATTTAGTTCCATAAATTCTGAGGGGGTGTTAGTGATCCACAATCCCAGGTACTTAAATTTTGGTGTCCACCTCAGTTGGAGATCTTTTAGTGGAGTAATTGGACATTTCCAACCCACTGGGAACACACTGGACTTATCCCAATTGATTTTCAGACCAGAGAATACCCCAAAACAATCAACCACCCTCAGGAGAGTACCCAGAGACTCTTTATGGTCAGCAAGGAACAGCAGCATATCATCAGCGTATAACGCCACCTTATCTTCCCTATGCTCTGATTGAAGTCCCTTAATATCTTTATTATTACGAATAAGGCAGGCCAGTGGTTCTATTGCTAGTGCGAACAAAGCAGGAGACAGTGGGCATCCCTGTCTAGTGCCTCTTTCCAATTTAAATGGCTGGGAGAGGTGGCCATTTACACATACCCGAGCTACAGGATGTGAATAAAGTAACTTAACCCATTTTATGAAGTTGGAACCCACCCCGAAACGGGACAACACCTCCCACAGGTACAGCCACTCCACCGAGTCGAACGCCTTAGCCGCGTCAAGGGATACCACCACTTCACTCTCCTCAGGAGGCGACCGCACCTGTAGGAGGGTATATAACCTCCTAAGGTTAATAGATGTGGACTTGCCCGGCATGAACCCAGTCTGATCCGGGTGAATCAATTCCAACACCACCCTATTTGCCAGCAGTTTAGCCAAGATCTTTACATCACACGTCAGGAGTGAGATCGGGCGATATGGCTCTGGGTACAATGGATCTTTACCTGATTTAGGTATCACCACCACCACTGCCTCCATCATGGAGGGGGAGAGGGCGTTGGCCCCGCACAGCTCGCCGAGTGTTCCCAACAATTTAGCTACAAAAAAGGATAGATGTTTTTTATATACTTCAATGGGTATGCCATCTATTCCAGGCGCCTTTCCATTAGGGAATGACATAATGGCCATATCAATCTCTTCTTCAGTAAAAGGAGAGTCCAAATACTCCCTACTAGCCGCAGAGAGTGTGGGAAGAATAATAGCATCTAAGTATACTTGTAAGGTGGCCAAATCATATTGAACCTGTGACTTATATGTAGTAGCGTAATATTTGTAAAAAACCTCAACAATATCAGGCATCAGGAATTTCTTAGCCCCACTTTCATCACAAATAACTGGAACAGCCGCATTAGCCCTCTCAACCCTTGCCAGGTATGCCAAGAAACTGCCATTTCTGTCTCCCTCAGCATACTGCACATGTTTAGAGAAAAGAAACTTACGTTTAGATTTATCAAACACATAGTTTACCCACTCCCTCTGAGCCACCTGCCAAACACATCTTGAGGCCTCAGTCCTACAATTTATATATTGCCTTTCTAGTAATTTGCATGTGTCCTCCAATTCTTTTTCTTTATGCCTAGACGACTTTTTTATTTCCGCCACACTAGCAATTAATGTCCCCCTCAGAAAAGCTTTAAAAGTGTCCCATACCATAGGGGGTCGTGCTGTACCAGAGTTATCCATGAAAAACCCTTCCCACTGAGCCACCAATGTTGCCCCTGTACCCATCAAGGAGAGCCAGAAGGGGTTCAACTTCCAAAAGGACTGACCTCTAACAATAGCAAAGTCAATATTCAGAAGAAGAGGCGAGTGATCAGAAATTCCTCTAGCCTTGTATTCCACCCCCCATACCGCCGGCACCAGAGAATGCGACAACAAAGCCATATCAATCCTAGAAAATGCATTGTATGATGTAGAAAAACAGGAGAATTGCACCTCTTCTGGATATCTTAAGCGCCAGACATCAACCAAGCCCAACTCCCCTACCAGGGCAGCAAAGGCCGACACAGAGTCACTGACTGCAAGATTTTGTTCCCGCCATCTATCTAAAGATTTATTCATCACATTGTTAAAGTCCCCTATACATATGGTAGGAATCTCTGGAGACATTGCCATAAACTCACCACATTTTTTTAAAACTTCACTATTATATGGAGGGGGTATATACACCACAAGAAGGAGCACCGGAACCCAATTAATGACAGATTTCATTAAAACAAATCTCCCTATTGGATCCACCTGTATTTTTTCCAGGGTGAAACTAAGGCGCTTATGAACCAATACAGTAACCCCTCGAGAATGAGTTGTGTGTGTGGAGTGGTACGCACCACCTACCCATGACTTTTTAAGGGAGAGTGTTCTTTCACCATGCAGATGGGTCTCCAATAAACAAATTATGTCAGGATCATTTTTCCTAATTTGACGTATAACAAGGGAGCGCTTTACACTGTTGTTTAAACCTCGAACATTCCAGGAGAGGATTCTCAGCTCCCTGTCAGATGTACCAGAACACATACATAAAGCATAAAATCTTGTAACATTTCCCCCGAGACCCACTGCCCCGTATCCCACAGCCCCGCAGAGCATACATAATCAAGTATAGATGTAGTCTTACAAAAGCATTGGTCATATTTTTGCGAACACATAACTGCACTCAAACTAAATTAGTAACCTTAACACTAAACCCCTACCCCCACCCTGTATACTCCACCCAACTAAAGTATACCTCAGACCCGAACAGTAATTAACTTAGGATGCCCAACAAGCCAGCACACAGCCACCCGTCAAGCCCGCACTGTGCAAAACAGCCCGAGCTCAACAAGACAGGCCGCCCGCCAACAAGGAGGGTAAACAAAAATAGAGTACAAGGACAAAGAAAAGAAACAAATGGAAAATAAGGGGGGGCAAACTGAGACCAGAATAGGCCTTAAAGCCATGGGCTCTCCAGCCCGTTACCTCATATATGAGCCTTAGAGCAACTTTCTTTCTCATCAACACATTTTGAACCTTAATGAGCGTAGCAAGTACCAAGAAGAACACAATACATATTGCATAATGTAACTCAGCACCAGAGTGTCCCAAGGACAAAGTAGAGGGATGCTAAACTGCTCATCTGACATCCCGTTTCAGCGTCCTCCAGCAGCCAGACGATCCAGCCAGGTAGCAGCCTCACGCGGTGTATCAAAGAAGGATGTGCGACCCTCTGAGACCACACGCAGTCTAGCAGGGAAGATCATGGCATATGGGATCTGTAAGTCACGCAATCTTCTCTTCACCGGGATAAACTGGGCCCTATTTTTTTGAACATCTAGAGCAAAGTCAGGATACATTGCTACTCGTTGACCATTATATTCCACTGGGCCTTTCTGCCTAGCTAGGCGTAGTACAGCATCTCGATCACGATAGTGCAGGAATTTGGCTATAAATGTCCGCGGAGGAGCTCCAGGCGGAGGTGCCTGAGTTGGAATGCGGTGTGCTCGCTCCACTGCAAATTGGGCTGTGAACGGATCTGCGCCAAATAATTGGATTAACCATTTTTCCAGGAAAGATTCTGGAGCAGTGCCCTCCACCTTCTCAGGTAGCCCCACTACACGAATGTTGCTGCGGCGTAGGCGCCCCTCGATATCCGTGAGCTTTTGCCTGAAAAGCGAGGCCTGGGACTCCAGACCCTCCAACCGACCCCCAACCGGAGCAGAACCATCCTCAAGCGTGGACACACGGGCCTCTACCTCGCCCACTCTCTCCCTAATCTTCTGTACATCCTGCCGGAGAAGAGATACATCCACCTGTACTTCTGCAATTTTATCAGTCACCCGCTTCTCAGACGCCCCGATGGCCTGTAGAACCTGCTGTAATGTGACCTCCTGCTCATCCTGCGGTGCTGACAAAGGAGGGGGAGCAGATTGTGATGTTTCACCTGAGCCAGTAACACTCGTGGAGGATCGGGCAAAACGTTCCAGTTTTCCCGCAGCAGTGGATTGACCATGCTTCCCCATGGTTTTACACAGCAAAGTGGGTAGTATTTCTCCTATGAACTTGTATATGGCCGAGAATCAGGGCCAGACCCAACAAGACAGTTGTGCTTCAGGGTTATACTGCCAGCAGACTATACAGCCCGACCCCCCCAGGACTTGGTAGATGGCCGCCAGCTGTAATCACCCTCCACCAGATAGTATAAGTAAAGCAGTCACAGTAACAGTAGGAGGCTTTAAAAGTCCAAACAGCTCCTGGTAGTATGCAGGTTCAGATAATAGCTTAACACATCTATGTCTCCAGTGTAAACAGATTGTGCACAAGCTGCTTTGTAGCTCTTAAGCAGTGACTTACTTGGATACAGCCAGAAGGCAATATGGCGCCCGGAGCGTATAATGTTTCCATCCAGGTGAATGTCGGGAGGTGTGGAGCGAGTCCTTCCCTGTCTGCTGTGCCTCTGGATGCCGCCGCTAAGCCCCGCCCCCTCTCCTTACCACTTTAAACAGAGGTTCCCCGTGGCAATGTGCTGGCAGGCCTTATGTGTAAATGCACCTCGTTCTCTAGGGCCTTTGATGCAGATATATTGCAGCGGAAGCTCAAGGCTGTGTCCCCCTCTCTCCGGCGATCAGGCTCCCACCGCCGACCGGAAGTTGACCTCCGAAAACCGGAAGTCAGGTCACTCAGGCGAGCAAAGGAAATAACAGCCGAGGCTGCAAAGGCGCGGCTAGGCCGAAAATCGCGGAGACGCCGCCGAGGGGTCCAGAGACCCAGCAGAGTCAGACAAGGATCGCGTGGACCCGTTTTTATCTGCAGGGCTTCAGGGTTCACTTCCCACACTCGGTAAGCAGTTTTTAGTCGATTTTAGTCGCTATACAGGAGATATCAGGATATTCAGGCTGGAGAGCTTGTAACAGTACGTGCTACTTCATGCTTGTCCAGGCCACGCCCCAGTCATTTACAGTTTTACAATATTTTTAAGAATGTTTTTGTAGATGTTTAGTTTTCTGGATTTAGCTATATGGTGGTAAAATGTACAAATATGTTACAACTTAAAATTACACAATCTACCTATCCATCAATGTTTCATTACAGTCTGTTTCCCTTCTTTCAAGCTACCACTTGTGCTGGTCAGTGTGGTTGCTGAATCTAAAGTTGCTGTTGGAGATGTTGATGTATTGGATGTAGCTGTTGATGTTATTGACGTGCTTGAAACAGGCATTACACTAGTCATAGAGGAGTTGGTAGCTGTGGTAATGATGGTCTGATTATTAGATACTGTTGGACTTGTACTGCTTGATGGTGTTGTATTTTGTAATGTTGCTACAGTGTTTGCTGTTCCATCACTAGGTAAAGTTACATTTGGAACTTCAGTGGTGGTATTTTCTGGTAAAACAAGAAAAAGTAATATATATATATATATATATATATATATATATATATATATATATATATATATATATATATATATATACACAATCTGCAAAAGCAGTGTTTCTATATAACATATGCTTTTATAAGTAGACTGATGAAATGTAATACACGTTCTAAGGATATGAGTAATTGGACAATAGTGACACTAAAATCTAAAGTCTAGTGGCTTATTTTAACCACTTTTAATATTAACAATCTTGAGATTGTCCTTTGGTGTGAATAGTGCAGGATATTAAGGTGTATTGTACTCACCAATACACAGGTGTTTGCCATCATTTACTTCATATCCATATCTATTGTAGAGATAATTTATTTTTAAATAGTCATTTACAGTTTTACAATATTTTTAAGAATGTTTTTGTAGGTGTTTAGTTTTCTACATTTAGTTGTATTGTAAAATGTAGAAATGTGTTACAACTTAAAATTACACAATTCATATATCCATCAATGTTTCATTACACTCTGTTTACCTCCATTCAAGCTACCACTTGTGCTGGACAGTGTGGTGGCTGAAGTTGCTGTTGTTACTGATGTTGTCGTTGATGTAGCTGTTGAAATTGTTGACGTGTTTGTGACAGGCAATACACTAGTCATAGAGGAGTTGATAGTTGTGGTAATGATGGTCTGATTATTAGATACTTTTGAACTTGTACTGCTTGATGGTGTTGTACTTTGTAATGTTGCTACAGTGCTTGTTGTTCCATTGATAGGTAAGGTTACAATTGAAACTTCAGTTGTGGTATTTCCTGGTAAAACAAGAAAAAGTGATATATATATATATATATATATATATATATATATATATATATATACATATATGCACTCTGTAAAAGCAGTGTTTCTATACAACGTTACAACATATGCTTTTATTAATAGACAGATGAAATGTAATACACGTTCTAAGGATATGAATAATTGGACAATAGTGATACTATAGTCTAAAGCAGGGCTCGGCAACCTTTTTCTGTCAGTGTGCCAGAAAAAATCTTTTCAAGCCCAGGAGTGCCAGTTGTATATGTGTGTATGTGATATTATGCCTCATATTTACTCTCTGGAGACTCAGCATGCACATCCACACACCATTCGTTCCACAAGGGAACCATGGAGCTGCTTTATTAAAACAGCCGAAGATTATCAAAATGGAACTGTTGCATTTTGGCTATCTTTGGCTGCTTTAGTAAGGCAGCTGCAGAGCTCCGGAGTGCCAGAAAGAAGTGGTCAAAGTGCCACATCTGGCACGCGTGCCAGGGGTTGCCTACCCCTGGTCTAAAGTCTAGTGGCTTATTTTAACTAGGGATGTGCACCGGCCACTTTTGGTGTCTCGTGTTTTGTGTTTTGGGTTCGGATTTGCTTGATGTTTTGGGTTCGGATTTGTTTTGCAAAACACCTGTCGAAAGGTTTTGGTTCGGATTTAAGGTTTTGGAATCGGATTTATTTCGAAAAAAGCATAAAAAGTTCCAAAATCAAGTTTTTGGGCTTATTTTCACTCCTACACTATTATTAACCTCAATAACATTCACTAACAATCATTTCCACTAATTTCCAGTCTATTCTGTACACCCTCACACCTCACAATATTGTTTTTAGTCCAAAACGTTTCACCGAGGTAGCTTTCTGGACTGCATAGTGGAGTGGTCCCGGTACCCAATTTGGTACCGGGGCCACAATATATCACCCTCAACTGGTCTCAATTCCACCAAAAAAGTATCTGGACTGTGTAGTGGAGTGGTCCCCACAATATAAAAAACACTCAACTGGTCTGAATTCCACCAAAAAAGTATCTGGACTGCGTAGTGGAGTGGTCCCCACAATATAATAAAAAAACCCTCAACTGGTCTGAATTCCACCAAAAAAGTATCTGGACTGCGTAGTGGAGTGGTCCCCACAATATAATAAAAAAAAAACAATTGTTCTGAATTCCACCAAACAAGTATCTGGACTGCGTAGTGGAGTGGTCCCCACAATATAATAAAAAAAACCCTCAACTGGTCTGCATTCCACCAAACAAGTATCTGGACTGCGTAGTGGAGTGGTCCCCACAATATAATAAAAAATCCCTCAACTGGTCTGAATTCCACCAAAAAAGTATCTGGACTGCGTAGTGGAGTGGTCCCCACAATATAATAAAAAATAAACAATTGTTCTGAATTCCACCAAACAGGTATCTGGACTGCGTAGTGGAGTGGTCCCCACAATATAATAAAAAATCCCTCAACTGGTCTGAATTCAACCAAAAAAGTATCTGGACTGCGTAGTGGAGTGGTCCCCACAATATAATAAAAAATCCCTCAACTGGTCTGAATTCCACCAAAAAAGTATCTGGACTGCGTAGTGGAGTGGTCCCCACAATATAATAAAAAAAAAACAATTGTTCTGAATTCCACCAAACAAGTATCTGGACTGCGTAGTGGAGTGGTCCCCACAATATAATAAAAAAAACCCTCAACTCGTCTGCATTCCACCAAACAAGTATCTGGACTGCGTAGTGGAGTGGTCCCCACAATATAATAAAAAATCCCTCAACTGGTCTGAATTCCACCAAAAAAGTATCTGGACTGCGTAGTGGAGTGGTCCCCACAATATAATAAAAAATAAACAATTGTTCTGAATTCCACCAAACAGGTATCTGGACTGCGTAGTGGAGTGGTCCCCACAATATAATAAAAAATCCCTCAACTGGTCTGAATTCAACCAAAAAAGTATCTGGACTGCGTAGTGGAGTGGTCCCCACAATATAATAAAAAATCCCTCAACTGGTCTGAATTCCACCAAAAAAGTATCTGGACTGCGTAGTGGAGTGGTCGTCACAATATAATAAAAAAAAAACAATTGTTCTGAATTCCACCAAACAGGTATCTGGACTGCGTAGTGGAGTGGTCCCCACAATATAATAAAAAATCCCTCAACTGGTCTGAATTCCACCAAAAAAGTATCTGGACTGCGTAGTGGAGTGGTCCCCACAATAAAATAAAAAAACCCTCAACTGGTCTGAATTCCACCAAAAAAGTATCTGGACTGCGTAGTGGAGTGGTCCCCACAATATATTAAAAAAAAAACAATTGTTCTGAATTCCACCAAACAGGTATCTGGACTGCGTAGTGGAGTGGTCCCCACAATATAATAAAAAATCCCTCAACTGGTCTGAATTCCACCAAACAAGTATCTGGACTGCGTAGTGGAGTGGTCCCCACAATATAATAAAAAAAACCCTCAACTGGTCTGAATTCCACCAAACAAGTATCTGGACTGCGTAGTGGAGTGGTCCCCACAATATAATAAAAAATCCCTCAACTGGTCTGAATTCCACCAAAAAAGTATCTGGACTGCGTAGTGGAGTGGTCCCCACAATATAATAAAAAATCCCTCAACTGGTCTGAATTCCACCAAAAAAGTATCTGGACTGCGTAGTGGAGTGGTCCCCACAATATAATAAAAAAAACCTCAACTGGTCTGAATTCCACCAAAAAAGTATCTGGACTGCGTAGTGGAGTGGTCGTCACAATATAATAAAAAAAAAAAAAATTGTTCTGAATTCCACCAAACAGGTATCTGGACTGCGTAGTGGAGTGGTCCCCACAATATAATAAAAAATCCCTCAACTGGTCTGAATTCCACCAAAAAAGTATCTGGACTGCGTAGTGGAGTGGTCCCCACAATATAATAAAAAATCCCTCAACTGGTCTGAATTCCACCAAAAAAGTATCTGGACTGCGTAGTGGAGTGGTCCCCACAATAAAATAAAAAAAACCTCAACTGGTCTGAATTCCACCAAAAAAGTATCTGGACTGCATAGTGGAGTGGTCCCCACAATATAATAAAAAAAAAACCAATTGTTCTGAATTCCACCAAACAAGTATCTGGACTGCGTAGTGGAGTGGTACCCACAATATAATAAAAAATCCCTCAACTGGTCTGAATTCCAATAAACAAGTATCTGGACTGCGTAGTGGAGTCGCCCCGGTACCCAATTTGGTACCGGGGCCACAATATAATAATAAAACCCTCAACTGGTCTGAATTCCACCAAAAAAGTATCTGGACTGCGTAGTGGAGTGGTCCCCACAATATAATAAAAAAAAAA
Source organism: Mixophyes fleayi (assembly GCF_038048845.1). Taxonomy (NCBI): domain Eukaryota; kingdom Metazoa; phylum Chordata; class Amphibia; order Anura; family Limnodynastidae; genus Mixophyes; species Mixophyes fleayi. The sequence goes on along the minus strand of NC_134404.1, from coordinate 129,959,867 downwards.
ACAATTGTTCTGAATTCCACCAAACAAGTATCTGGACTGCGTAGTGGAGTGGTACCCACAATATAATAAAAAATCCCTCAACTGGTCTGAATTCCACCAAAAAAGTGTCTGGACTGCGTAGTGGAGTGGTCCCCACAATATAATAAAAAAACCCTCAACTGGTCTGAATTCCACCAAAAAAGTATCTGGACTGCGTAGTGGAGTGGTCCCCACAATATAATAAAAAAAAAACAATTGTTCTGAATTCCACCAAACAAGTATCTGGACTGCGTAGTGGAGTGGTCCCCACAATATAATAAAAAAAACCCTCAACTGGTCTGCATTCCACCAAACAAGTATCTGGACTGCGTAGTGGAGTGGTCCCCACAATATAATAAAAAATCCCTCAACTGGTCTGAATTCCACCAAAAAAGTATCTGGACTGCGTAGTGGAGTGGTCCCCACAATATAATAAAAAATAAACAATTGTTCTGAATTCCACCAAACAGGTATCTGGACTGCGTAGTGGAGTGGTCCCCACAATATAATAAAAAATCCCTCAACTGGTCTGAATTCAACCAAAAAAGTATCTGGACTGCGTAGTGGAGTGGTCCCCACAATATAATAAAAAATCCCTCAACTGGTCTGAATTCCACCAAAAAAGTATCTGGACTGCGTAGTGGAGTGGTCCCCACAATATAATAAAAAAAAAACAATTGTTCTGAATTCCACCAAACAAGTATCTGGACTGCGTAGTGGAGTGGTCCCCACAATATAATAAAAAAAACCCTCAACTCGTCTGCATTCCACCAAACAAGTATCTGGACTGCGTAGTGGAGTGGTCCCCACAATATAATAAAAAATCCCTCAACTGGTCTGAATTCCACCAAAAAAGTATCTGGACTGCGTAGTGGAGTGGTCCCCACAATATAATAAAAAATAAACAATTGTTCTGAATTCCACCAAACAGGTATCTGGACTGCGTAGTGGAGTGGTCCCCACAATATAATAAAAAATCCCTCAACTGGTCTGAATTCAACCAAAAAAGTATCTGGACTGCGTAGTGGAGTGGTCCCCACAATATAATAAAAAATCCCTCAACTGGTCTGAATTCCACCAAAAAAGTATCTGGACTGCGTAGTGGAGTGGTCGTCACAATATAATAAAAAAAAAACAATTGTTCTGAATTCCACCAAACAGGTATCTGGACTGCGTAGTGAAGTGGTCCCCACAATATAATAAAAAATCCCTCAACTGGTCTGAATTCCACCAAAAAAGTATCTGGACTGCGTAGTGGAGTGGTCCCCACAATATAATAAAAAAAACCCTCAACTGGTCTGAATTCCACCAAACAAGTATCTGGACTGCGTAGTGGAGTGGTCCCCACAATATAATAAAAAATCCCTCAACTGGTCTGAATTCCACCAAAAAAGTATCTGGACTGCGTAGTGGAGTGGTCCCCACAATATAATAAAAAATCCCTCAACTGGTCTGAATTCCACCAAAAAAGTATCTGGACTGCGTAGTGGAGTGGTCCCCACAATAAAATAAAAAAAACCTCAACTGGTCTGAATTCCACCAAAAAAGTATCTGGACTGCGTAGTGGAGTGGTCCCCACAATATAATAAAAAAAACCCTCAACTGGTCTGAATTCCACCAAACAAGTATCTGGACTGCGTAGTGGAGTGGTCCCCACAATATAATAAAAAATCCCTCAACTGGTCTGAATTCCACCAAAAAAGTATCTGGACTGCGTAGTGGAGTGGTCCCCACAATATAATAAAAAATCCCTCAACTGGTCTGAATTCCACCAAAAAAGTATCTGGACTGCGTAGTGGAGTGGTCCCCACAATATAATAAAAAAAACCTCAACTGGTCTGAATTCCACCAAAAAAGTATCTGGACTGCGTAGTGGAGTGGTCGTCACAATATAATAAAAAAAAAAAAAATTGTTCTGAATTCCACCAAACAGATATCTGGACTGCGTAGTGGAGTGGTCCCCACAATATAATAAAAAATCCCTCAACTGGTCTGAATTCCACCAAAAAAGTATCTGGACTGCGTAGTGGAGTGGTCCCCACAATAAAATAAAAAAACCCTCAACTGGTCTGAATTCCACCAAAAAAGTATCTGGACTGCGTAGTGGAGTGGTCCCCACAATATATTAAAAAAAACAATTGTTCTGAATTCCACCAAACAAGTATCTGGACTGCGTAGTGGAGTGGTCCCCACAATATAATAAAAAAAACCCTCAACTGGTCTGAATTCCACCAAACAAGTATCTGGACTGCGTAGTGGAGTGGTCCCCACAATATAATAAAAAATCCCTCAACTGGTCTGAATTCCACCAAAAAAGTATCTGGACTGCGTAGTGGAGTGGTCCCCACAATATAATAAAAAATCCCTCAACTGGTCTGAATTCCACCAAAAAAGTATCTGGACTGCGTAGTGGAGTGGTCCCCACAATAAAATAAAAAAAACCTCAACTGGTCTGAATTCCACCAAAAAAGTATCTGGACTGCATAGTGGAGTGGTCCCCACAATATAATAAAAAAAAAACCAATTGTTCTGAATTCCACCAAACAAGTATCTGGACTGCGTAGTGGAGTGGTACCCACAATATAATAAAAAATCCCTCAACTGGTCTGAATTCCAATAAACAAGTATCTGGACTGCGTAGTGGAGTCGCCCCGGTACCCAATTTGGTACCGGGGCCACAATATAATAATAAAACCCTCAACTGGTCTGAATTCCACCAAAAAAGTATCTGGACTGCGTAGTGGAGTGGTCCCCACAATATAATAAAAAAAAAAACAATTGTTCTGAATTCCACCAAACAAGTATCTGGACTGCGTAGTGGAGTGGTACCCACAATATAATAAAAAATCCCTCAACTGGTCTGAATTCCACCAAAAAAGTGTCTGGACTGCGTAGTGGAGTGGTCCCCACAATATAATAAAAAAAACCTCAACTGGTCTGAATTCCAATAAACAATTATCTGGACTGCGTAGTGGAGTCGCCCCGGTACCCAATTTGTTACCGGGGCCACAATATAATAATAAAACCCTCAACTGGTCTGAATTACAGTGCACAGATGGCGGACACCGGATGGACGTCTAAAACCAACATAGCAGTTAAGGGCGCAGTTCCTCTTTTTTGTGACTGCACAAACAATTAACGTTGTAATAGAAATGAGAGTTTATTTTTTTTTTTTTAAATAGAGAAAGAAAGAAGGTAGTAATAGAAATGGCATTTATTCGAATCCCCAGGAGAGTCTAAGGGCTAGATTTACTAAGCTGCGGGTTTGAAAAAGTGGGGATGTTGCCTATAGCAACCAATCAGATTTTAGCTTTCATTTATTTAGTACCTTCTATAAAATGACAACTAGAATCTGATTGGTTGCTATAGGCAACATCCCCACTTTTTCAAACCCGCAGCTTAGTAAATCTAGCCCTAAGTGGGGTGAGCCACAGAGAGATTATTTCCCTCAGTTTCTTTAACAGGTTGTCAGTGTTGTGCCTCTTCTTAAAACCTGTGATACATAACTACACACTCGGCAAAGCTTTTACAAATTATCTGCGGCACAGGAGAGTACCACTGGACTGTACTTTAATAGCAGTACCTATTATTTTTGGGTACAGCAACAGTGAATGATCGTAGTTAGACTTTTAAATAGCAGTACAAGCTAGATATTTTTAAATTTTGTAATATTTTTTTCCAATAATTTTTTTTTTTAAATTAATTTTTTATAATTTTTTTTATAAATTTAAATTTGTTTTTTTAGAACTTTTGGATAACTTGGAAATAACAATGCCCTTAGCAGAACAGACCACAGGACACAGGAAATACAGAAAGAAAGAAGGTAGCAATAGAAATGGCAGTTCCTCTTTTTTGGAACTGCACAAAAAGTGATGAAAATGAAGGTGGAGCTGGTGGCATGTCACGGTCCTCTTCCGAGGACAATCTCCTGACCAGCAGGTCTTTGCACCGCTGTAGACTTGTGTCCGCCGGAAACAGAGACACAACATACGCTTTAAACCGAGGATCGAGAATGGTGGCCAGAATGTATTCCTCTGACTTTAAAAGACTGACCACCCTCGGATCCTGGCAAAGTGTACGAAGGGCTTCATCCACAAGAGCTACATGCTTGGTGGAATCGCAATGGTGTACCAGCTTCTCCCTCACTTTCTCCAGCTGCTTCTGCAAAAGCCTGATCAGGGGAATGACCTGACTCAAGCTGGCAGTGTCGGAACTGACTTCTCGTGTGGAAAGTTCAAATGGCTGCAGAACCTTGCACAACACGGAAATCATTCTCCAGTGCGCTTGACTCAGGCGCATCCCCACTCCTTTTCCTATGTCATAGGTGGCTGTGTAGGCTTGAATGGCCTTTTGATGCTCCTCCATCCTCTGCAGCATATAGAGGGTGGAGTTCTAGCACGTCACTACCTCTTGTTAATTTAGATTGCAAGGCTTGTAAATACTTTGAAGATAAAAAAAAGCAGGCTGCACAGACTATGGAGCTAGAAAGTGAAATTAAATGGACCACGTTACTTTGGTGGCTATCTATGCCCCCCCCCCGCCCTACATTTGTAGTTAAATATAAAAAAAAGCAGCCTGCATAGACTGTAGAACTAGAAATTCAAATATACAAAGAAATGGACAAAGGCAGTTTGGTATCTGTCTGCATCAGATCCCCTCTCCACTAGGAGTAAAATAGAAAACGATTCAGCCGTTATATAATCTAGAATATAAATAGAAATTGAGAAAGGCAATTTGGTATCTGTCTGCATTAAAATCCTCAACATCCTCCTCAGCGCCAGCTACATCAATATCCTCCTCCCAGTGTACAACATTCACACCTTGATTATCCAAATCTGTAACTGGACTGTGGGTGACCCTTCCAGCATATGCAGAGGGCATGCTGCAAATGGTGGAAGGAGCCACCTCTTCCCGTACAGTGATGGGAAGGTCAGGCTTCGCAACCACCAACACCCTTGGACTCGCCTTGGGGATTTGTGATAATTTCTCTTTAGAAGGCAGAGTTGTTTGCTGTGTTGTTGCTGACAGCATAACTCTCTTAAATTTTTTGTAGGGGGGGGGAGGAGGGCTTAGTTCCTTGGGTGAAGCTGAACCACTAGTCATGAACACGGGCCAGGGCCTAATCCGTTCCTTGCCACTGCGTGTCGTAAATGGCATATTGGCAACCTTACGTTTCTCCTCAGATGATTTTAAGTTTCTCTTTTTGCTACTTTTACTGAACTTGGGCTTTTTGGATTTTACATGCCCTGTACTAGGAGATTGGGCATCGGGCTTGCCAGACGACGTTGATGGCATTTCATCGTCTATGTCATGACTAGTGGCAGCAGCTACATCATTAGGAGGAAGTGGGTCTTGATCTTTCCCTACTTTATCCTCCAAATTTTTTTTCTGCATTATATGTAGCACAAGAGAGTGTACCCCGAAGCCACACACATTCGGCAAAGCCTTTAAAAATTATATGCGGCACAGGAGAGTACCACTGGACTGGAGTTATACAGCAGTACCACTGGACTTTTACTGCAGAATCAGTGAAATTTGTAATATGGCAGTAACAACAATGGACTTATACTGCAGAATGAGTGAACTTTGTAATATTGCAATACCACTGGACTTATACTGCAGAATGAGTGAACTTTGTAATATTGCAGTACCAATGGACTTATACTGCAGAATGAGTGAACTTTGTAATATAGCAGTACCAATGGACTTATACTGCAAAATCAGTGAACTTTGTAATATAGCAGTACCACTAGACTTATACTGCTGAATCAGTGAACTTTGTAATATAGCAGTACCAATGGACTTATACTGCAGGATTGTTTTGGGATATTTTTTTATTTTATTTTTTATAATTACTTTTTTTGTAATTTTTTTTATAACTTTTTTGGAAATTTTTTATAATTTGGGAATAATGGGGAAATAACAATGCCCTTAGAAGGACAGAGCACAGGACACAGCACCACTGGACTGAACAGGACACAGCACAGGACCCAGCAGCACCACTGAACTCAGAAGGACAGAGCACAGGACACAGCACCACTGGACTGAACAGGACACAGCACAGGACCCTGCAGCACCACTGAACTCAGAAGGACAGAGCACAGGACACAGCACCACTGGACTGAGCAAAACACAGAGCACAGCACAGCACAGAACTGAACAGCACGAGATATAGCAGATATAACAGGACAGAGGACCACCTAACACACCCTCCCTCTACCCTGATCAATGCCCGAGTGAAGATGGCGGCGACTAGCGGGAAATTTATAGGATCCGAGTATTGCGAGATCCGACAGCGGGATTATGACTCAGAGCCTCGGTTTCAGTTTTGCAATTGGCGGGAATACCCGGATCTTTCTCGGATCCGGCTCGGATCCGCAACGTTCGGGTGGGCTAGGATTTTAGAAATCCGAGTGCGCTCATCTCTAATTTTAACCACTTTTAATATTGACAACCTTGAGATTGTCCTTTGGTGTGAAGAGTGCAGGATATTAAGGTGTATTGTACTCACCAATACATGGGTGATTGCTATCATTTACTTCATATCCATATCTATTGTAGCAATAACTTATTTTTTAAATACTCATTTAAAGTTTCACAAGAATGTTATTGCAGATGCTTAGCTTTCTTGGTTTAGCTCTATGTTGGTAAAATGTACAAATATGTTACAACATAAAATACACAATCCATCTATCCATCAATGTTTCATTACAGTCTACTTACCTCCATTCAAGCTACCACTTGTGCTGGACAGTGTGGTTGCTGAACCTAAAGTTGTTGTTGGAGATGTTGATGTAGGGAATATTGCTGTTGATTTTATTGACGTGCTTGAAACAGGAATTACACTAGTCATAGTGGAGTTGGTAGTTGTGGTAATGATGGTCTGATTATTAGATACTGTTGGACTTGTGCTGCTTGTTTGTAATGTGGTTACTGTGTTTGTAGTTTCATTGCTAGGTGAAGTTAAAATTGGAACTTCCGTTGTGGTATTTCCTGGTAAAACAAGAAAATGTGATAATATATATATATATATATATATATATATATATATATATATATATATATATATATATATATATATACACACACTCTGCAAAAACAGTGTTTCTATACAACATATGCTTTTATCAGTAGGCAGATGAAATGTAATACATGTTTTAAGAATATGATTAATAGGATAATAGTGACACTACAGTCTAAAGTCTAAGGGGTATAATGACTAAACTGCGGGTTTGAGAAGGTGGAGATGTTGCCTACAGCAACCAATCAGATTCTAGCTGTCATTTTGTAAAATGTACTAAATAAATGATAACTAGAATATGATTGGTTGCTGTAGGCAACATCTTCACTTTTTCAAACCCGCAGTTTAGTAAATCTAGCCTTATCAGTTTATTTTAACCACTTTCAATATTCACAATCTTGAGATTGTTCTTTGATATGAAGAGTGCAGGATAGTAAGGTGTATTGTACTTACCAATATACTGGTGTTGTCTATCATTACCTTCATATTCATATCGATTGTAGCTCTAATTTTTTTTTCAAATAGTCATTTACAGTTTTACAATATTTTTAAGTATGTTTTTGTAGGTATTTAGTTCTCAACATTTAGCTGTATTGTAAAATATGGAAATGTGTTACAACTTAAAATTACACAATCCATCTATCCATCAATGTTTCTTTACACTCTGTTTACCTCCATTCAAGCTACCACTTGTGCTGGACAGTGTGGTGGCTGAAGTTGCAGTCGTTATTGATATCGTAGTTGATGTAGCTGATGATGTTGTTGACGTGCTTGTGACAGGCATTACACTAGTCATAGAGGAGTTGGTCGTTGTGGTAATGATGGTCTGATTATTAGATACTGTTGGACTTGTACTGCTTGATGGTGTCGTCTTTTGTAATGTTGCTACAGTGTTTGCTGTTCCATTGCTGGGTAAAGTTACATTTGGAACCTCAGTGGTGGTACTTCCTGGTAAAACAAGAAAAAGTAATACATATATATACCTATATATAATATATATATATATATATATATATATATATATATATATATATATATATATATATATATATATATATATATACACACATGTATGTATATATATATATATATATATATATATATATATATACACACATGTATATATAAATATATATAGATATATACACATGTATATATAACTATATATACACTCTGCAAAAGCAGTGTTTCTATAGATCATATGCTTGTATCAGTAGGCAGATAAAATGTATTACATGTTTTAAGAATATGAGTAATTGGATAATAGTGACACTACAGTCTAAATTCTAGCAGTAATTTTAACCACTTTTAATTGTGACAATCTTGAGATTGCTCTCGGGTGTGAAAAGTGCAGGATATCAAGGTACATTGTACTCACCAATGCACTGGTGTTTGCCATCACCTTCATATCCAGGGATACACTCACAGGAGTAGTTTCCAGGTAAGTTCGTACAATTGGCATTTACAGCACATGGAAAGGTTGTATTGGCACATTCATCAATGTCTAAAAGTGGTGACATAACACAGATGTCAGATCAGCTCAGAGCAAATTCTTTATGAGGATTTAAGATTAAACAGATAAAGATTTCATGCCATGAGAGACCTTTTTCTTTTCCCATGTAAAACACTTTGAAACGGAGTGGAGATTTGGATCGGGGGAGCATCAATCGGGTTATATTTGACCGATAAGACGCATATATTTTTCCCTCTACATGCAAGTGCACACCCAAAGGGGGTAAAGGAGTGCATCACGTGGTGATTTTTGTACCTCTTTTTGCTTCACATATTGGTTTAAGTGGGTTTGAGAGATATTTGAGACACTGAAATATATGGGTCGCACTATGATATTTTTATGATTCCCCTTTTTATGTACCATGTGGAGTGGTGGACTATATATATTTAAGCAAAGAAAGAAGACATATTTATTCGTATTGAAGCATATATGTGGAATCATCTTGGGACTATTGATCGCATAAAGGAATTTATGTGAGAAACTTTATTTAATCAGAAGCTCCATCCTCTTCTTCATATTGTATTTTGTCATTTTTTGGACACATTGGGTATTGTGTGTAAGATCAGGGGGCAGCATCTGATTTGACAGCTCATGTGTTCTTAAGTTATATTTTATTTTTGCAATTAGCTATAAGTTTAGCCTAGATCTTAATATCAGTATTTAGCAATGCAATAGGCCTACAGTTTTTACAGTCCATAGGATCTTTACCAGGTTTAGGGGTGGTGACTATCTGTGCTTCCAACATATCCGCGGGACATGATCCATTGTCCATTACTGCACTGAATAGTTGAGTAAGGATAGGAACAAGTTTCTCATGGAAAATTAAATAAAAATTATTGATAAATCCATCCGGGCCTGGGCCCCTATCTTTCGAAAGAGGTTAAATGATATGATCCAGTTCCCGTGGAGACCAAGGGGTATTAAGGGCATCTAGGTCCTTATTATCAGGTTGTAATTTTCAGATCTTTTAGAAAGGATTTAATACAGTGTATCAAGAGTTGGGTTATGTCTTTCTCAACTTTCAAAATATAATTGGGCATAGTAGTTGGCAAAAAGATTGACTATTTCAGCTGGGTTAATGATTTTGTTGCCATGCTGTGCAATAATATGTTTAATCCTATTCTTGACCTGACAATTTACGGGCAAGTAGTCTACCTGCCATATAACACATTTGGCCCAATCTAGCTAGAGCCACCTGAATATGTGACATATATAATTTATGCAGCTGGCTTACTTCTTATGCTACTCAATTCCTTCTTAAAGTCTTTTATTTGGGTGGTTTTTTTTGCTCTTCTAAATTGACCAATTAGCTTCTAAGTCATAATGTATTTTTTTAAGTCTATAGCCAGTTTTTATAGCAATGACCCTGATCACGGCCTTTAAAGTACACCAGTATGTTATATTGATGTGTTGTTAGGATGGTTAGTTGGTGTAAATAGCATGAGGCCATCCAATAAAGCCATAGTGAGGTAGTCTACAAGGCCTAGGGGTATATTATATTGTTTGATGCCCCAAGACCGCAGTAAAAACTCATGATCCGACCAGGGTACTGGAAGAATTTGAACAATTTAGATTGTTGTAGGGTCAACTTATCTGAGAAAATTAGATCTATACATGAATAAGAGTTGTGTACACTAGAGAAAACTGTAAAGTCTCTCTTCTGGGTGCTTTAAGTTTACAGCGTGCTGTGCAAGGGCCTATAGTATCAGAGATTGATTTAGTATGACCAGAATGCTATTTAACTATTTTGGGCTCTAGACTAGATTAAAATCTCCTAAAAAAGTAAATTTCCCCTTCTTGAGTTTATGCATTTTCTCAAACACACACCTGTCCTCAAGTTGGCCAATTATAATTAAATATCTTCCACTTTTATCTCCTATTTTAGTTTTATGTACAAAAACATTCTTTTGCACGGAATAATATAGCAACACTGTTTCTTTTAAATGGGTCATTTACAGTGTAACACATCGGGTACCTGTTGTCTCCAAAGAGTGGAGAGGCCAAAGAAGAAAAAATAGTTTTCTTGACAGCTAGCACATTAGCTTTATATATATATGTAAAGAAAAGAGCAAGCGTACATTTTTTGGGAGGGGTTAAGTACGTTTATATTCCATTAAAAAACATAACCATATCTCGTGTAATATTTCAAGAGAAAAATTCACATAGCAGGCTGTATAAGAGTGTAGAAATAGTGGGTGCTCTTTGAAGACAAAATGAAAACCAAGCTTCTCCCATGAGGATAGGGGGTGTAGAGGATAGGGGAAAGGAAAAGATTAACCAAAGAGGGGCAAACTGAGAAAGCCCGGTGCACTGGGCTAAATTGTTTACTGGAAGGGGAGGACGACAGTAGAGTAGTTAAGCTGAGGGGGATGGGCAATGGAGCCCACCACCCATGCATCTAATTACAAATAACAATGAATAGTAGCTACATAACCTAGTATAAGCTGTTCTCACCAGTGAGCAAGAAAAAACATCCAATAGAAGAATTATCAAACAGTTTCACACTTAAACATAAAAATAGTTAAACTTAAATTTGGAACATAAAACTCCATTTAAACATTACAGAGTTTTGTAGTCTGAGGTAAGAGTTGGAGGAAAACTAAGAGATCCAGAAAGAGCTGTGGAAAGTCAATGCTATGAGAAACTCCCTGGAATTTCATTGGTGATGGAGGAGACACTCACCATTAGACAGTTACTTTCAACATTGAGAAGAGAACAATATTGAAATGTGACTAAGCAAAATAATGCCAAACTAATAACTGAGTAATTTTTGTCAATCTGGAACCACTCAGCTTGTAGGGGGTGTCTCAATTTAGTAAAAATAGAAGTAAGAGAGATGTTCCATTCTCCCAGGAGATTAACACCAGCTTCCATTGCAGAAATCATTTAAGTGAAACCTTCATAGTGAACGAGCAGTTTTATTGGAAAGCCCCATCTGTATGAAATCTCATTAGCTCGTAAAGCTGTAGTTATAGTCCACCAGTTCCACATTAGATATTCTGAGATACCCTGGATTTAAATAGTATTTCTACTTCATTGGTCCTCTGGGTCTGCCAGTTTATCACAAAGGGCTGAAACCTCAGTGTGAAAGTTATTATGAGCTGTTATTAAATCATGGTGCAAGGAACCTAGTTCCTCCATCTTAGTCTCAAGATGATCTGCACGGAACAGCTTTGAATTTCCTAATTGTCACTGGACATCTCAGTTGTTAAATCTGCTTTAAGAGCAGTAAGTATTTGGTGCATGGTTTTCACA